>NC_089492.1:135037330-136237330 GCF_036850765.1 Saccopteryx bilineata | reverse complement strand
TTTTCAAAGGTAGGTACTTCAGAAGACAGCAAGTCAACTGCTCTGCACAGTTGAATGAATACCTTAGAGGCTTATATCTTCATTATTAATCTCTTACATTAAAATGGTTAACCCTGATTTCTTTAGTATGTCTAATACGACAAGTTGTTATGTAAACACCTTAAAACTGTAAATATATAATTTTGTGGTATTAATTTTTTTTATTCTTAATTTATATAATACAAACCAACTTTGTTATAAATGTTGCCATTTATTATGAACCTTTCACATTTTAGAAACATTATGTGCTTTTCTACTCTCTCATAGGAAAAAAAACATTAAAAGGTAAGAGACCTAAGCTCAGGTAGAAGCAGTCTCTTGTCTAGAGTTATATAATTCAAATACTGCTCTTCTAGAATTCATCCCCGGGTCTGTGTGTCTCCAAAGCCTAGGCTCTTCATTTTATTTTGATATCACATGTTTGGCATATTTGCAAATTAAATATGCAAAGTAATTCAGAATGGTTTGCTATAAACTCTAAAAAAAAACTTCAGAGCAAGCAATTAAGAATATGAGAAACCATTCTCACATGTCTGAATTGACTTCTTGGGGAACAAAAGGACTCAATAACAAGACCATCAGAAAATGCCCTTGGTTAGGAGTATAGTCAAAGACTAGCTTAGGGTAGAATTCTGTGCATTGTCATTCTCTTTTTTTATTCTGTCTTTGAGAGGACTTTAACATTAGTAATTTCACCCTGTGCTTAAATATATGACTCTAAGAACAAAATTAGAGACACCAAAATTTCCCTTTGTGCATGAGCCTTTATCTTTTTATTTTTATAAATAAATTTTTATTAATTTTAATGGGGTGACATAAATAAATCAGGGTACATATGTTCAAAGAAAACATGTCCAGGTTATCTTGTCATTCAATTATGTTGCATACCCATCACCTAAAGTCAGATTGTCCTCCGTCACCTTTTATCTAGTTTTCTTTGTACCCCTCTCCCTTCCCCTCTCCCTCCCCCCCCCATAACCACCACACTGTTGTCCATGTCTCTTAGTCTCGTTTTCATGTCCCACCAATGTATAGAATCATGCAGTTCTTGGTTTTTTCTGATTTACTTATTTCACTCCATATAATATTATCAAGATCCCACCATTTTGTTATAAATGATCCAATGTCATCATTTCTTATGGCTGAGTAGTATACCATAGTGTATATGTGCCACATCTTCTTTATCTAGTCTTCTATTTTTTTTTTTTACAGTGATTAAAACCTTTAAGCAAACTCTTGGTCAATACAGCAAGAATCCATAAAAGGGTAGTGTCCTTAACGTGTTCACCAAGTCCAAGTTGGCAGCAACACCATTCCAAATCCCTGCAAATTGCAACCTAACCCAAGTTCAGTTTGTTAGGAGCTGTGACAAGGAGCAGGAGTCCAGGAAAAGTCCACATCCAGGAAAAGTCTGCATGGCACTAAAATTGTTGTCACAATTCTATACTTTGCAGCTCAGGTTCAAGTCCCAATGACCGCTGCTTCTAGCTGGTAATGATTCAGGTAGACTAGAAAAGCCATCCGCAGCATGTGTGGAGAAGGAGCTTCTGTTCTCCTCTGCCTAGAGAGATGAGACCACGTTAATTTTCCCTGGAGCTCTGTGACTGTGGCATGGTAAAGAGAACCTTGGGATACACTGAGCTGGGTGACAAAGGTAAATTCATAATAGAAGTTGGCAAAAGGGGGAAAGAGAGCTCTAACTTAGGAGTAGGTCCCAGCCTGAAAAATGAGTGGGGCATTGAGGTAGAAGGAATAAAGGAAACACTATATTAAACAAAGCAGCAGAAAATAAGACTATCAAAACCTACAACAGAGATCTTCAAGGGAAGACTAAAAAACCTGACTATTCAGGCAAGACATATTTAAGTGGCCCTTGTGCAAATGAGATCAGTTTACCTGCTTCTTGGAAGAAATACCCTAGGCTCATCCACAGTGTCATAGATGGGGCCGATGGCCCTGGGCACCTTTAGCCTTCAGTGGTAAACCCTAGCATTCTGAGCAGGGTTCGGTCATAGGTGGCTGGAGCAGGGCTGGAAGAGACTGAACCCTCATTTAGAAGAGTGAGGGGGAAGCCTCCCTTCCAGTGTCCCTTCTTCCTCACAGCAAAGGCATGTAAACCTGGCAGGTTTTAGTTCAATGACCTTCCTATTCACTATTGAAGCAGGACCCAGATGGAATCCTATGAGACCCCTTTGGGGCATTGGAGCCTTTAGGGCATATCCTAAAAGCTGGTAGTTCACCTGATCTCTATTGGGCTTTTTCTGCCTCTTGGTACCTTAAAAGCCATGCTCAGAAGATCTCGCTGAGGGGTTTGAGGATCCCATCTGCCTATATAAACCTTTTCCGTATATCTGGAGCTATTTGGAAAAAGACAAAACAGTGTTATTAGTTGGATCAAATAAAAGAAGTTAGAAGTTTTCAGAAGAAAAAGATTTGGCATCTCCTGTTCATCAGCATTCAAAAGAAATTTAAAAAATTTTAAGTAAAAAGCATAATATGGTAGACCCATAGGAGTTCCAGAATATGATCCCCCCCCTTGTAAATTTTTTTAAATTGACCTTAAAATATTTGCTGGGTACACTTAAATAGTACCTTGACTTTAAAGATTGTAAGAAATACCAATAATTCAAAAGGTTTGACAAAATACAGTAAATGATTTTGCTACATATGCAGGAGTATTGTAAGTTTTAACCAGTTTAGGAAATCCAATAATAGAAAAATGCATACAGACAATGAGCTATAACATGCTTAGCAGCCTCTCCTGTTCTGACAGAGGTTTCTATAAATCCAGAATAGGTATCCACTGTAACGTGGACATAGGACTGTTTGACAAATGAAGGTATATGAGAAACATCCATTTGCCAAAGTTGTCCTGGTAGGGGTCCTTGAGGGTTAATTCCAAATGAAGGGACAGATTGTAATATAGGACCCCTTGGACAGTATTTAACAATCTGTTTTGCTGCTTCCTGAGAAAATTGAAACCGTTTACACAGGGCTGCAGTGTTCTGGTGATGAATAGTGTGAGACTGAATTGCATGATCTGTTATGGTTGCTCCAAATAATTTTCTTTTGGGTAGCTTGATCAACAAGGGCATTCCCTCGTGCTAATGCTCCAGGGAGCATGGAGTGAGGTCGAGTATGTCCTATAAAACATGGAGCTCTATGTTGACATACAAGTCTTTGAAGAAGGAGGAAGTGCTGAAGTAGTTCATCAGCAGTTGTCCTTAAGACAGCAGTCTTTATAGAGTAAACAACCATAAGTAAATATTTGCTGTCTGTATATAGTTTAAAGGAGGAATATGGCAAATGCTGAAAAGCCATGATAATGGCATATAATTCTAGTCTTTGAGCTGATTTTAAGTTGACTGTTTCAGTTTAAAGTTGTCCATTGATTTGCAAAAGCAATTTGCCATTTAGTGGAAGTTTCCCAGAGCCATTGTTGTTGATTCTTTGAAAAAAGGAACAACAATAATTTTGAGGCTCAAAACCTATAAGCTGTAAGGGTTGCCTATGCCCCTTGATAATCCAGGAGGCGACAAGATCAAAATGTGGAAGTCTAGTCTATGGGCTATTAGATGGTTCAACATGCCCAAGCTGTAGCTGCTCTTGTACCAATTGAGCAGCTGCCCTAAGTTTCTCCTGAGTAAGGGGCCATTGGTCTACCCATGCAGGATTATCTGATTTCCAAGTAATTAGGTCTGCACAATGCATTATTGGGGTAGCAGGAGCTACCAAGGCCCTTATGCTAAATTTTGATATCCTAATCCACACCTTCTGGTATTGGGTGCCACTTCTATGGGGGTGAGAATTCCTCACTGTTTTTTTCCTAGTCCATTAGTGGGCAAAAATCCCTGATCAAGCATCTGAGTAATGACTAAACCATTAGGACTGACAAGCAATGCTCCTGTATTTTTCAAAACATCTCTACCCCACAAATTAACTGGCCATCTAGGAGCACATAAGGCTTAAAAAATCCAGAATGACCTTCTTAATCTTCCCAATGTAAAAAAATAGAACTTTGTTTAGGGGATTTACTCTGCTCTATACCTTGTAATTCTGTGGCTGCTGCATGAGTGGGCCAGGAAGGAGGCCAATGTAGCTTAGCAATAACAGATACATCAGCTCCAGTACCTAAAAGTTCTTTAAATTTATGCCCATGTATTGTTAGTTCCATTTCAGGGCGTTCCTGACCTATTTTTAAAAATCCAATTGGCAAAATCAGAGGAGCCAAATCATCAATTTTCTTGGAGCTCCTTTTGCAGAATGTGGCCTTATACTATTAGCCACTTATTATATATTATAAGTATTAGCATCCTTATACTATTCTTCTAACTGCCTGAATTAACCATGAGAAAAATTCTTTTTTTTAATTAACTTTAATGGAGTGACATTGATAAATCAGGGTACATACGTTCAGAGAAAACATCTCTAGTTTATTTTGACATTTGATATGCTGCATTCCTATTACCCAAAGTCCAATTGTCTTCTGTCACCTTCTAATTGGTTTTCTTTGTGTCCCTCCTCTCCCCCAAATCCCTTCCTCTCCTCCTCCCTACGCTGTAACCCCCACACTCTTGTCCATGTCTCTGAGTCTCATTTTTATGTCCCACCTATATATGGAATCATATAGTTCTTATTTTTTTCTGATTTACTTATTTCGCTCAGTATAATATTATCAAGGTCCATCCACATTGTTGTAAATGATCCAATGTCATCATTTCTTATGGCTGAGTAATATTCCATAGTATATATGTACCAAAGCTTTTTAATCCATTCACCCACTGATGGACACTCGGGCTGTTTCCAGATCTTTGCTATTGTGAACAATGCTGCCATAAACATGGGGGTGCATTTCTTCTTTTCAAACAGTGCTATGATGTTATAGGGGTATATTCCTAAAAGTGGTATAGCTGGGTCAAAAGGCAGTTTGATTTTTAATTTCTTGAGAAATCTCCATACTGTTTTCCACAGTGGCTGCACCAGTCCGCATTCCCACCAGCAGTGCAGGAGGGTTCCCTTTTCTCCACATCCTCGCCAGCACTTATTCTGTGTTGTTTTTTTGATGAGTGCCATTCTGATTGGTGTGAGGTGATATCTCGTGGTTTTAATTTGCATTTCTCTAATGATTAGTGATGTTGAGCATTTTTTCATATGCCTATTGGCCATCTGTATGTCCTCTTTGGTGAAGTGTCTATTCATTTCTTTTGCCCATTTTTGGATTGGATTTTTTGTCTTCCTGGTGTTGTTTTACAAGTTCTTTATAAATTTTGGTTATTAACCCCTTATCAGACGCATTGTCAAATATATTCTCCCCATTGTATAGTTTGTCTTTTTATTCTGTTCTTATTGTCTTTAGCTGTGCATAAGCTTTTTAGTTTGGTATAGTCCCATTTGTTTATCCTGTCTTTTATTTCAGTTGCCTGTGGAGACAAATCGGGAAATATATTGCTGTGAGAGATGTCAGAGAGCTTACTGCCTATGTTTTCTTCTAAGATTCTTATGGTTTCATGGCTTACATTTAAGTCTTTTATCTATTTTGAGTTTATTTTTGTGAATGGTGTAAGTTGGTGTTCTAGTTTCATTTTTTTGCAGGTGGCTGTTCAATTTTATCAACGCCATTTGTTGAAGAGGCTGTCTTTACTCCAATGTATGCTCTTACCTCCTTTGTCAAATATCAGTTGTCCCATAAAAGTGTGGGTTTACTTCTGGGTTCTCTGTTCTGCTCCATTGATCTATTGAATATATGCCTGTTCTTATGCCAGTACCAGGCTGTTTTGAGTACAATGGCCTTGTAATATAACTTAATATCTGGAAGTGTGATACCTCCCACTTTTTTCTTCCTTTTCAAAATTACTGAGGCTACTTGTGTTCTCTTTTTGTTCCGTATATATTTTTGGAATATGTATTCTATATCTCTAAAGTAAGTCATTGGTATTTTAATTGGTATTGCATTGAATTTATAAATTGCTTTGGGTAATATAGATATTTAAATTATGTTTATTCTTCCTAACCATGAGCACGGTACATGCTTCCACTTGTTTGTATCTTCCTTGATTTCTTTTATCAATGTTTTATAATTTTCCAAGTACAAGTCTTTACTCTCCCAGGTTAAATTTATTCCTAGGTACTTTATATTTTTGATTGCAATAGATAGATAGATTTTGATTTAATAGATAAATTCCTCCATTTATCTTTCTGACAGTTCATTGTTAGTGTATAAAAATGCCTCTGATTTCTGAATATTAATTTTATATCCTGCCATCTTGCTGAATTCATTTATCAGGTCTAGTAGTTTTTTTTACTGCGACTTTAGGGTTTTCCATATACAATATCATATCATCTGCAAATAATGATAGTTTTACTTGTTCTTTTTCAATTTGGATGCCTTTTATTTTTTTCTTGTCTGATTGCTGTGGCTAGGACTTCCAGAACTATGTTGAATAAGAGTGGTGAAAAGGGTCACCCATGCCTTGTTCCTGATCTTATGGGGATTGCTTTTAATTTTTGCCCATTGAGTATGATGTTGGATGTGGTTTTGTCATAGATGGCCTTTATCATGTTGTGGTATGTTCCCTGTATTCCTTCTTAGTTGAGAGTTTTGATCATGAATGGGTACTGGATTTTATCAAATGCTTTTTCTGCATCTATTGAAATTATCATGTGGTTTTTCTCCTTCCTTTTGTCTATGTGATGAATAACGTTGATTGATTTGCGAGTATTATACCAACCTTGCCTCCGAAGAATAAATCTCACTTGATCATAGTGAATGATTTTTTTCATACATTGCTGGATCTGGTTTGCTAATATTTTGTTGAGGATTTTAGCATCTAAATTTGTTAGGGATATTGGCCGATAATTTTCTTTCTTTGTGTTGTCTTTGCCTGGTTTTGGAATCAGAATTATGCTCGCCTCATAAAAGGATCTTGGAAATCTTCCTTCCTCTTTAATTTTTTGAAACAGCTTGAAAAGGATAGGAGTTTGTTCTTCTTTGAATATTTGGTAGAATTCACTTGTGAGGCCTCAGGACCAGGACTTTTCTTTGTTGGGAGTTTTTTGATAACTGTTTCAATCTCATTTGTTATAATTGGTCTGTTTAGGTTTTCTGATTCTTCCAGATTAATTTTTGGAGATTATATGTTTCAAGGAATTTGTCCATTTCATCTATGTTGTCAAGTGTTTAGGCATACAGTTATTCATATTATTTTCTTACAATATTTTGTATTTCTGTTGTGTCAGTTGTTATTTCTCCACTCTCATTTCTAATTTTATTTGAGTCCTCTCTCTTTTTTTCTTGATCAGTCTAGTTAAAGGTTCATCGATCTTGTTTACCTTTTCAAAGAAACAGCTCCTGGTTTCATTGATCCTGTGTATTGTTTCTTTAGCCTCTATGTCACTTAATTCTGCTCTGATCTTTATTATCTCCTTCCTTCTAATAGCTCTGGGTTTTACTTGCTGTTCTTTTTCTAGTTCTTTTAGATGTAGGGTCAAGTTGTTTATTTGAGCTTTTTCTAGCTTCTTGAGGTATGCCTTTAGTGCTATGAACTTCCTTCTCAGGACTGCTTTTGCTGTGTCCCATAAATTTTGAGTTGATGTATGCTCATTTTCGTTTGTTTCTAGGAATTTTTTAAATTTCTTCTCTGATCTCATTGTTTACCCATTTCTTATTTAATACCATGCTATTTAGTTTCCAAGTGTTTGATTATTTTTCAGTTTTTCTATTGTGGTTGATTTCTAGTTTCATGCTATTGTGATCAGAAAAAGTGCTCGATATGATTTCAATCTTCTTAAATTTATTGAGACCGCCTTTGTGCCCTAACATATGGTCTATTTTAGAGAATGTACCATGAGCACTTGAAAAGAATGTATATTCTGCTGTTTTAGGGTGAAAGGATCTGAACATATCTATTAAATCAAGTTGATTTATTATGTCTTTTAAGTCTGCTGCTTCTTTGTTAATTTTTTTTCTTGAGGATATATCTAGTGATGTTAGTGAGGTATTGAAATCCCCTACTAATATAGTATTGCTTTTGATCTCGCCCTTTAAATCCATCAAAGTCTGCTTTATATATTTAGGAGCTCCTATATTAGGTGCGTAGATATTTATAACAGTTATATCTTCCTTTTGGATTGCTCCCTTTATTATTATGTAGTGACCTTCTTTATCTCTAACTATATAGTCTTTGTTTTAAAGTCCATTTTGTTTGATATAAGTATTGCTACCCCAGCTTTTTTTTTTATTTCCATTTGCATGAAATATTTTTTTCCATCCTTTTTCTTCAGTCTATGTGCATCTTTTGTTTTAAGGTATGTCTCTTGTAGACAGCATATGTATGGGTCCTGTTTTCTTCTCCATGCAGCTACCATATGTCTTTTGATCAGATCATTTAATTTATTTACATTTAAGGTTATTTTTGATATGTAATTTTTTATTGCCATTTTATTCTTTAAAACTGTATTTCTCTTTTGCTATATTCTTTTTCTCCTTTGATCTGTTTACAATAGGCCCCTTTGCATTTCTTGCAGCCTTGGTTTGGTTGTAGTGAATTCCTTGAGTATTTTTTTGTCTGGAAAGCTTTTTATTTCTCCTTCAATTTTAAATGATAGCCTTGCTGAATAAAGTAGTCTTGGTTGTAGGCTCTTATTCTGCATTACTTTGAATATTTCTTGCCATTCCCTTCTGGCCTCAAGTGTTTCTGTTGAGAAGTCGGAAGTCACTGTTATGGGGGCTCCTTTGTAGGTGATAGTCTTTTTTTCTCTAGTAGCTTTTAATATTTTCTCTTTATCACTTAGCTTCAGAATTTTAATTATGATGTGCCTTGGTGTTTTCTTTGGGTTTCTCCTTAATGGCATTCTCTGTGCTTCCTCAACATGTGAGATGTTTTCTTGTCTTAATTTAGGGAAGTTTTCAGCTACGATATGCTTGAACAAAGTCTCTATCCCTTGTTCTTTCTCTTCTTCTTCAGGAACCCCTATGATGCTGATGTTATTTCTCTTCATTTTGTCACAGAGTTCTCTAAAAGTTTCCTCAGACTTTCTGAGTCTTTTCTTTTTTCTGTTCTGCTTCCATGCCTTTATTTATCGTGTCCTTTAAGTCGCTGATTCGAATCTCTGCTTCATCCATCCTGCTTTTAATTCCTTCCATTGTGCTCTTCATTTCTGATATTGTATTTGTCATTTCTGACTGATTCTTTTTTATTATTTCAATGTCCTTTTTTATATTTGCTAGCTCTTTAGGTGTTTGTAATGACCATCTATTGTTTTTCTAATATCTTTGAGCATCCTAACAATCGTTATTTTAAACTCTGCATCTGGTAATTTGGTTATATCTGATTCATTTAGGTCCTTTTCTGGGGATTTCTCTTGGTTCATTTGTGTTGCATTTCTCTGCCTCCACATTTTCTCTGTGTAAAGGAAGGTTTTGGTGACTGGAGTCCACTGGGTATGGCCTCTGTTCCCTAGGTATGGTCTGTCTGCATGCCTGCCACCCCCTCTGCTCTTGCTGTCTAGAGCGTTTG
Source organism: Saccopteryx bilineata (assembly GCF_036850765.1). Taxonomy (NCBI): domain Eukaryota; kingdom Metazoa; phylum Chordata; class Mammalia; order Chiroptera; family Emballonuridae; genus Saccopteryx; species Saccopteryx bilineata. The sequence goes on along the minus strand of NC_089492.1, from coordinate 136,227,776 downwards.
GGTATGGGTGTTGCCAGTGCCTGCCCAGTGGGGCTGTTGCTGTGGTCTCCACCTCTCCTTCATGGGAGTGGCTGTGATCACATGTGTACAAGCCTTGGTGGCCTTGGCCTTTGCCCTGCTCCCGTGGGTGGCATTATGCTTGGCCCTGAGGGCAGTGGCAAGCACCTTTGCTCAGCTGTGGGTCTCCACCTTTTTCCGGGCTTTCTCCCTGCCCTTGCAGGAGCCCGCTCGTGGGACAGCTTGCAAGCCTTGGCTCCATAGGCCAGTTGGGACTGTGTGCCCACACTCAGTAATGGGACTCTGCCTGTTCTGTATTTTTGGCTCCACCCCTGCGGGAGGAGTTGGCTCCCTAGTCAGGTCACAAACTTTGGTTCTGCGCCTTTGCACAAGGGCTGGTCTCCACCCCTTCTTGGGTTCCTGCGGCTGGGCTTGACCACTTTTGCATGCCCCCTCCTCCCCAGCCGGGCAAAACTGAGCTCACACCTGGGCCCAGTGGTGGCCAGCCGGCTTCCACCCTTGCCAACAGAACCACGCTTGCATGTTCCACCGCCTGCCCTCTGGCGAGCCCTCAGCTGTGTGGGTGGGGGCGCTGCAGCTTAGACCCTAACACTCACAACTGTAGTCCCGAAAGCTCCCTCCTTCTAAGTGACTCTGCTCTGAGTGCCACAGGAGAGCTTGTTTGGCTGGTGTCCTGCTTCCCTTTGCTGGTATTGCTGTTTCCCGGGGAAATTATTTACTTCAGATTTGGGGAATTAATCGTCCCAGGGGTTATGGTGGCTGTCTCCCAAAATGTTTCTCCCTGTGCCTCCTAGATTACACTCTCTTCCTGCTGCTCAGGTCCTCTCCTCTCTTCCTGTCCCCTGAAGCCCTGGGTTAGTGGTTTTGAGAGAGGTGTTCTGTGCTGTCCCTTTAAGAAGAATCCTGGGTCTGAGAAATCAGTCTCTTTCTCACAAACAGTATACTGACTTTTTTCCAGCTAAATACTGACCATACGCCTCTTCTGGGCTCTGGGGCTGCAGGCTGGGGCTTTTTTCCTGAAATTCAGGACCCTCCTCTCTCTGCTAAACTCACTTCCCGCCACGTGAGTCTCTCCCAGCTGCTGTTTGCTCTGTGGAGCTGGGAAACCCTCTCCGTGTTTCTGCTTTTCCTACCAGTCTTGGTGTAGCTTCTTCAGTGTTCCTTGGTTGAAGAGTCCTCTTAGTTTAGTCCAAAGTTGGTTTTTCCAGATGATAGTTCTTAAAATTAGTTTATAATCCACTTTGGTTCTGGGAGGTAGAAGTTGGCAATTCCACCTACTCCAACGCCATCTTGTCTTCTCCTTTTTCTGCTTTGCACTGAGATTTCCATGTTCTGAGAATACCCTCAGAAATGAGAATGATTGGCCACACTGCTTGAGATAGATACACTATAATGCAAAAGAATGTAGACACACTATAATACATCAACTTTTAAATGAAAGGTATTTTAAAGACAATGGATCATGTTTTCAAGTTTAAATGGTGCAACTTGGTGGTAGTTTACAAAAAAGGTATGATAACTTTGACTTAAATTATTCTACAATGAAATAAACAAATAGAAGAGTTAGATTAAAAATATTTCATTTTTGGATTACCAAAAATTAACATTTTTCTCCCTTTTGCCTATATTATGAAGAAGACTGCTCAGATCACCATAAACTTATGTTTGAAAGATAGAGCTTTGTCATTAAGCAACTGAAATAGCAGTAATCTCTTCCTCCTTTGATATCTTCTATTCATAACTTCTTGAAACTACAAATATTTCTTAAACATTTTACTATTTATGTTTTAGAATGCATGTATCACAACTGGATTGCTTTCTCCAAGTTTGTTCTTAGAGTACTGGGAGTCAGGAGAGGAAAGAGGGAGAAAAAAGGAGACATGATCAAGACAATCAATAAAAATATTTAACAAAATTAAAAAAAAAATTTCAGAGGAAAATTATTCCTCCTTTTTGGACAGTAACACATTTATCACTCTTGATGCTTATCCAGAATTTAAAAATCTAGAAATATAGTCAGAAGTCTTTGGTGTTAATTTAAAGTCACAAAGATAGAATAAGAGCCTATTTTCCAAAGGTATATTTTTATCTTGTTTTTATTTACTATCTTTATCACTTTTCAGATCAGAGCAATATTAAATAATATACTATCTCCATCAAAACCCCTTAATCCTGGGAAGCAGAAACCTATTTCATTGTAGAGGGTAGACCTGAATGTGTGATGTAAATGGCCTTACTCATTTTTTTCTAGAGTATCACAGAGGCACCAGCTGATTAATATCCCCATGGAGAGTTTGTGCTTTTATTTATTTATTTATTTATTTATTTATTTATTTAGAGAGTTTCTGTCTCTTTTTAGTAATATTCCTTTGAATCATTTTTATTACTTTTTATTACTTCTTTCAAGTCATCAGTTTCTGAAAGCAATAATCTTTGTAGGAATTTGATAGCTCTATATATTTTATCATCAGCAACTTGAGTTATTTAGGCGCTTCTTTTTAATATACATATTTTCATGTATATATTATTAAGTAATTGTACACAATTTAAGCAAATAAGGCTGAGATATCAAAGGCAGAAGAGATTTATTTCTTATGTCAAAAAAAGTCACTCTATTAAATATTTCTTTTATTTGGTTTTGCATCCTTTTTTCATTTAACAGAATAATATGAATTCTTTCTCAAGTCAGTAACTCCTATGTACATATATAGATGAGTAGTGAATGGACTGGGTACATCTAACATGAATGACTGGTAGCATTAAAGCACCATTTGTGGCTTGTGGTCTTGAACTAAAGTGAGATGAATCAATGTGGTTATATATTTGCTCATTTTCCCCCCATGTACAGAAACCTGTCTTAGTATAAGAGCAGAGTATAAAACCTCTAAATTTTACTCAGGAACATTGTTTTGGCAAGAAAGTTGGATTAATTGGTAGGAAAAAATATTCAAGGTGTAGGTAATGGAGTGATTGATATGATTTATTATAAATTTTGAGCTAAACAAAAAATTGACAACTTCAAAGATGTCATAGAATTTGAAAGTTATTTATATGGAGTCATAGATTGTTGCTATCAAAACCCTAAAGGGGGTGGCCCTGGCCGGTTGGCTCTGTGGTAGAGTGTTGGCCTGGCATGTGGAAGTCCCAGGTTCCATTCCTGGTCAGGGCACACAGGAGAAGCGCCTATCTGCTTCTGCACCCGTCCCCCTCTTCTTTCTCTCTATCTCTTTTCCTTTCCAGCAACCGAGGCTCCATTGTAGCAAGGTTGCCCTGGGCACTGAGAATGACTCCATGGCCTCCACCTCAGATGATTCCTGTTGCAATGAAGCAATGACCCAGAGGGGCTGAGTATCAACCCCTAGTAGGCATGCGGGGGGTAGATCCAGGTCAGGCACATGTGGGAGTCTGTCTGTCTGCCTTGCCTCTGTTTCTCACTTTGGAAAAGTCCAAAAAAAAAAAAGAAAGAAAGAAAGAAAATCCTAAAGGAGGATGGTAAAAAAAAGAAACAAACAGAGATACTAGTGGCAAAATAGAATGTATATATGAAATTAAAGTGATGAATTGGTTGTTAGGATTGAAAATGACACTTGTAAACTACATCTTAAGTAGTGTAGAGAATATGATTGTTGGAAAAGATGAGCTCAAAAAGCAAGACCATCAAAAGGATAATTTATCTGAAATTGAACCAGGGAGCCAGAGAATAATGTTTAAGCATTAACCCTTAAGTATAATATCTAGGTCTCAGTTGTGTTTCAGCTCTGGGCCCATAAAAAGAGTAAAACCAGTTAGAGAAAAAGATCTTGCTTTGAGCATAAGAGAGCTGAAGTGGTTGACTAGTAGTTCATGTTGTTACCATCAATTAAAAGTCTAGACATGTTAACAAATATGAAGTCTGTGGAAACTGTGCATTAACAAGCCCCCAAAAAACTGTTGTGTCCATGCATAAAGAGCTTAGATTATTTGAATAAGAAGATAGTAATATAATGTTAATTATATGAATAAAGGCAAAATTTGAAACTAAAACTGTTAATTATTAATGAAGGCATACTGTGTGAGTGGGAAGTAAATGAACAGATTATAAAATTTTCAATAAAAGGGGGAAGAATAAGTGTCCATTTTAACATGGGAACTGGTCTCATTACAAGGCTAACAAACTATATCAAAGTTTAACACCCATGCTAAAATAAAACATGACTTTGTCAAATTAAACTCTACACAAAAGTAACAGAGGGCCTGAAGTGCTCCCTTCAAATAGTCTGCATTTCCGGAATTTATATTCTCATTATTGTTGCAAACCTTCTTCTGACCTCATTATTCAGCTCCCAGGCTTGCTATCTGATTCAATGAATATTTAGATTGCTTGGCTCAAGCTAACTCTATTTCAAAAGTTTAAATTTTCCCTAGAGAAAATATTACCCCAGCTCAGAGGCTATAACATTTTTCTTCCATACTTCAGGCCTATTCAGGGAGGTGTCATTTTCCTAACGTTCACATTTTCTACCCCTTGATATTTCAGAGGGTTTTGATAAGCCTGACCTGTGCTGTACTATAGCCCAAACTGGAAAGAAATATGTTAATAGGTCAAATTGATTCAAAGGCGATATCCGTAAATCCAGTAATAATGGGGTTAGTTCTGAGAAATCATTTCCCTATCTTACACGATTTTCCAAAAACATTTGCATGTGGCCCACAGACCTAAAGGTGAATGAGTAACTAGTACAGAAGAAAAAAAAAAAAAGAAGGATATTTCCTGATCTTGGGAATTGGCACAAAATAGAACAGAATTCAGTAGCCATCTAGAATAAGATGGATGAATAAGAGTACATCATTAATAGAAAGGAAAGAAAAGCCACATAACAGAAGATATTTGCTATAAATATATCCAATAAAGATTCATATATAAAATATGAGTCTTTTATTCAATAATAAAAATATGGGTAAGTCATCAAAAGATACTTCATGAAAGAAGGCTTCCAAAATGGCCAATTAATGTTTAAAAAGGCACATGCTGTAGTGGTCATCAGAATATCCTCAAGAAGCCTGACCAGACAGAGTGTCAGACTGGGACACGGAGGACCCAGGTTTGAGACTCTGAGATCACCAGCTTGAGTGCGGGCTCATCTGGTTTGAGCAAGGTTCACCAGCTTGAGCCCAAGGGTGCTGGCTCGAGCAAGGGGTCACTCGGTCTGCTGTAGCCCCTGGTCAGGGCACATATGAGAAATCAATCAATGAACAACTAAGGAACCACAACAAAGAATTGATGTTTCTCATCTCTCTTCCTTTCTGTCTGATGTCCCTATCTGTACCTCTCTCTGACTCTCTCTGTCTCTGCCACAAAAAAAAAAGAAGACTATCCTCAATAAAATCACTATGCAATTCTACTACATACCAATCCAAATAACTAAAATGTGTTTTCCTAAAAAACAGCATCAGTATGTGCAGAGTAGCACTATTCATAACTATGTATGTATCCACCAAGAGAAAATGTACAAGTATATGGTGGTATAGTCACAAAAAATGCTACACATTAATGGAAATAAATAAATTACTTCAATAAGCAACAACACAATTATATTTCACAAACATCGAGCAAAAAGAGACACACAGAAGAGTTCATGTTCCATGACATCATTTATAGCACATTTCAATGCAGGCAGAAATAATTTCAATAACTGACGTCAAAGGGGTCATTTCCTTGGTCAGATAGGAGACCTACCTAGGGTTTCCAGATTGCTAGAAGTGTTCTATCCTTTGAACTATTCTTAGATCTTGAAAATAGTAACATGAGTTATTCACTTTAATAAAAATTAACTGGAATTTATGCATGACTTTTTCTCTCTTTGTGTGTATATACTATATTTTAATAAGTAAAAATTCACTCTAAAATGTATAAATCATGAATTTCTAATTATTAAAAAGAATGAAAAGTGTTTAATAATAATCTAGTGTTATATGTTTAAGCCAATTTTACATTATAACTTCTTCAATTTGCTTTGATTATTCAGATGGACTGAATAGTCTTGGTAAATTTCACTTATATTGTTTTTCCATCCATACTAGTTAATTGATTAGTTAAAGTAGTAATGTAGTCCATCAGTGAGTAATGTATTGTGAGTCACTTAATGTGTTAAAACCTCAATTTTCTTTTGCAAAATGAGAGTTCATAACAGATAAGTAGCAGTTTGATATAATAAAAATATAATAAATATTATCAGTATTTCTGCCTTCAAATCTTGGCCAGCATCTTTACATAGTTGTGTAGATTAAGTTAGATAAATTTCTGGTGTCTGATCTTTTTTTAATTTCTAACAGATTGGTAATACTACTTGTTCAACTGATTTTGGTAGAGGTGAGAAAAGTATAATTACAACATTTGCAACATATTAGATGCCCATTAAATAATAATTTTGAACATATACAACATCTTTGCTCATCATTCTAAGTTCTGCTCCTATAGTTCAATGGCTTTTTATTGAGTACAGAGCGCTTCCCACCTGACGAGGTTCTCTGGTTCCAGGGGACAGAGACCAGAGGAGTCACAAGGTGTGACCTGCGCGAGAGATATTTATTTATTTATTTATTTATTTATTTATTTATTTATTTATTTATTTATTTCAGGGGAGGAGCAGGAAGCATCAACTCCCATATGTACCTTGACCAGGTAATCCCAGGGTTTTGAACCGGTGACCTCAGCATTCCAGGTCGATGCTTTATCCACTGCGCCACCACAGGTCAGGCTAGTTCAATGGCTTTTTAAAAATTAATTATTATTTTTTAAAATTTCAGAAAAGTAGTACATGTACATTAAAAATAACTTTACGGTATTTCTTTTTAATTTTTAAATACAGTGGTACCTTGAGATATGAACAGACCAGCATACAAATTTTTTAAGATATGAGCTGCGACTCGGTCTGTATTTTTGTTCGAGATCTGAGCGAAATACCAAGATACGAGTCATGATTCAGGAAGCTGCTACTTCTTGGTGCGTTGGTGCAGGGGTCCAGTATCGGCAGTTTGATATATGAGTTGACTGGCTTATGAGCTCGGTTATAGAACAAATTAAATTTGTATCTCAAGGTACCATTGTATTTTATTAAAAGTAATTTTAAACTTAAAAGTTGTAAGAATAATAAAAGATAATCTATTACCCAGTCTATCTATTGTTAATATTTTGTACCATTTGCTTTATAATTTCCCTCTCCCATTTTCTCTCTTTCTCATCCTCTTCCTCTTAATGTATTTGTGTGTGAGATTGTGTATTATTAACTATCTGAGAGTATGTTACTTATATTGTGTCCCTTTATCAACAAACTCTTTTGTATGTAGTTTTTATAAATAAGGATATTCTCTTATATAAGTACAGGTAGTTAATATAGTCTTTCTATTTAGCTTATTGTCCTAGTTTAGTCTTTTAAAACTAAACCTATAGTTTCCTTAATAATGCTTTTTATTATCCAGTAGAGGATCCAGTAAAAAATGAAATATTGAATTTATTTGTCATGTCTCTTTAGTCTTTTCCAACATGGAATATCAACACAAACATTCTTTGTCCATTAGAACATTGATATTTTTAAGGTAATAGTGCTACATTATTATTATTATTACTATTAGTATGAGAATATATCTCATGTTAGTTTTATCTGAGGTTTCTTCTTAGTTCAAGGCCAGAATAGTGCATCATTGATGTGTATCTTTCACAAGATATTTTCTTCTAAGAGCAGATTGTTGATGTTAATTTTGATCAACTGGGTAAATGTTATATGCTTCTCTACTGTACAGATATTATATTTTCCTTATAACCAATAAGTAATTTGTGAGGACACACTAATGGCTTTTTCTTTATTTGAAAGACCAAAGTAGCTAAGAAACTATCATTTTGCCACATTAAATAATGCACATTCTTAACATAATGTTATAAAGCTCAGATTACGTAGTGTGGATATAAAGACAAAGCTCAAGACATCCCACTCTACTTGCACACATCTTGGACACTGAGAAAAGAGAACATATGTCTATGTGATCTAAACTTGAACAAGCATAGATAAAAGCATTATATATCCCTAATCAAGATTTGTGAGATTATCTTGTAAATTTCAATTAAATTTAACATAAGCATATAAACAGAATGCCTTTTTATGTTATAGCAGAGCAAGTTGACATCAATATTTCTATAATGTTGTTATCCAATAAAGAATTTATAATTATTTCCAAGATGGTTGGCTAACAGGTAAAATTTTTTATCCATGTTTGGAGCTCTACATCGCTATTATCATTCCAATTCAAATTAAAACTCTGTCTCAGTATTTTCTCATTGTCTCACAAATTTTTAACAATAAATCACTTATCACCTAATTTTTCATTTAAGCCAGTTTCATTGTGATTCTTGCTCCTTCAGCTAATAATTCATAACCGAAAATCACAATGAAGAAATTCATTATTACATTTCTGAGGCAAAATTATACTAGGCCACCAAGTCTTTTATAGAAACACTGTAGGTCGACTATTACAAACCAAAGGAATGAAGGTTTGTTTTTGTCGATTTAAGTTCTGATGGCAGAGCACTCATATATAAAGCTTATAGTATCTATTAAAGATGTTCTATATTTATCCGTAGAAACAGAAATTATATATGCACATATTTTCCAGTCAATTAAGCAAAGACAAAGATAAGCCTGGGCACAAAATAAAAACTCTTAAAGTGTCTGTTTTACAAGACTATTTGCTTTTAGATATGCTCAACTCTGCTGTGGTTTTTCTCTATTCTAGGGATGCCAAATACAAAGTTAGACTAAAAAAATGAACAGAAGCATATAAAACTTACATCGGGAAGTAGAGCTTTAAGAAATAAACTGGATAGAGATGAATGAGGTTGGTAGTAAAAAAAAACAAGAAAATCAATCAGTAAATACAGTAATGAGAAAAAAAATCAGTCATGGTTCCTACTTGAATAGAACCTACATTTTTTTTTTTTTTTGTATTTTTCTGAAGTTGGAAACGGGGAGGCAGTCAGACAGACTCCCGCATGCTCCCGACTGGGATCCACCCGGCAAGCCCTCAGTGATGCTCTGCTCATCTGAGGCTTCGCTCTATTGCAACCAGAGCCATTCTAGCACCTAAGGCAGAGGCCACAGAGCCATCCTCAGCGCCGGGGCCAACCTTGCTCTGGTGGAGCCTTGGTTGCGGGAGGGGAAGAGAGAGACAGAGAAGAAGGAGAGGGGGAGGGGTGGAGAAGCAGATGGGTGCTTCTCCTGTGTGCCCTGGCCGGAAATTGAACCTGGGACTCCTGCACACCAGGCCGATGCTCTACCACTAAGCCAACCGGCCAGGGCCTAGAACTTACATTTTAATAAAGCCATATGTTGTTTACTTTCAAGCAATAAAGTTCTATCCTGATTACCTTAATTAAAATGTCAATAAAAGCTTAAGAACTAAAATTTAGTCACACACATAATTTTTTCTTTGAATTGTGTATATACATGCACAATATAAATATTTTATAATAACCCTTGCTATTCACTGGTATTTTTTACATTCTCCACAGTTTTTGTTATATATATAGTATATCATAGAATTGAAATCATATAGTATTTACCTTTTTTAGATTGGCTTTTTCAGTTAGTAATATGTATTTGAAGCTCCTCCAAGTCTTTTCATGGTTTGTTTGCTCATTTCACCAAGATCAGGAATGTTTTGAGGAGCTTAGTTTTTATTAGTCTTATTTGGAAGCTCAGAAGATTCTTCTAGCTTGACTACAAGAACAAGAAGGATAGGGAAATGCTCTTTACTATTGATCCTCATGTCTGTATGTGTCATATCTAATATTTAATATGTCAAGTAGTGAGGTAAAATTAGTACAAATATAAGACTTGCCATATTCTTCTAATTGCAATAAGGTTTGATTTCTATTAGTTTCACTTAAAATGCCACTAGCTTTGTGTAACATGGTTCTGTCGGGGACCACTTTTCACCCTGTCTGATTTTTAGGTTGTCTCAAACTACGGTGTGAATCATTACCTGAGTTATTGCTAAAACTCAACCATCTAGTGGGTGCAGAGATCTATATTTTTAACCACTGTCAATAGAGGTTCTGTTGTAGACAGTTGGTCTTGAGAAACAGTGCTCTAAGGCAGTGGTCCCCAACCCCTGGGCTGCAGACCGGTACCAGTCCGTGAGCGATTTGGTACTGGTCCGCAGAGAAAGAATAAATAACTTACATTATTTCCATTTTATTTATATTGAAGTCTAAATGATGTTTTATTTTTTTTAAATGACCAGATTTCCTCTGTTACATCCGTCTAAGACTCACTCTGTTTTTTTTGTTTGTTTGTTTGTTTTTTTGTATTTTTCTGAAGTTGGGGGCAGACAGACTCTCACATGTGCCCGACCGGGATCCACCCAGCATGCCCACCAGGGGGCGATGCTCTGCCTATCTGGGGCATTGCTCTGTTGCAACCAGAGCCATTCTAGCGCCTGAGGCAGAGGCCATAGAGCCATCCTTAGGGCCCGGGCCAACCTTGCTCCAGTGGAGCTCCGGCTGTGGGAGGGGAAGAGAGAAACAGAGATGAGGGGGAGGGGGAGGGGTGGAGAAGCTAATGGATGCTTCTCTTGTGTGCCCTGGCCAGGAATCCAACCTGGGAGTCCTGCATGCCAGGCTGACGCTCTACCACTGAACCAATAAGACTCAGTCTTAATGCTTGTCTCATAAGTTCGACAATTATATTTTAAAAAACCACAGTTTTTACGCTGGTCTCATAATTATATTTTGCACATTTATCTGTCCCACCCTAAAGGCTGGTCCGTGAAAATATTTTCTGACATTAAACTGGTCCGTGGCCCAAAAAAGGTTGGGGACCACTGCCCTAATGGGTAAATATCTCAGAAGGTGCTACACAAGTCAAATTTAGATTTAAAAAGTAATTCATGCACATTTAACTAAAATCTAAACTCATACTCATTATGAACTACATATTGTTCTAAGTGCATTGTATGTTAAATCATGTAATCTTTACAAAAACTTCATGGCAGTGCCTGATCAGGCAATGGTGCAGTGGAAAAAGCATCGGACTGGGACACGGAGACCCAGGTTAGAAATCCTGAGGTTGCCTGCTTGAACATGAGCTCCTCTGGCTTGAGCATGGGCTCACCAGCTTGAGCACAGGGTCAATCGCTTGAGCAAGGGGTCACTCACTCTACTGTAGCCCCCCTGGTCAAGGCACATATGAGAAAGCAATCAATGAACAACTAAGGTACAGCAACAAAGAATTGATGTTTGTCATCTCTCTCCCTTCCTGTCTGTCCCTATCTGTCCCTCTCTCTGACTTGCTCTCTGTCTCTGTCAAAAAAAATCACGAGCTATTATTACCACTTTTATTATAATAAAATATGATTAAAATGTTAAGAATTGAATTAATTTATTTGAAGACATGTAGTTAAGTACCAGTTATAATTTGATCCTAGGCAAGTTGGTTCTAGAAGTCACACTTTTATTGATTACATACCAGTCACTAAGCCTGGTTGGATGAACCTGGATTTGATATCTTGTCCCATATAAAATGTATAGTTTATTAACTTTCAGAATCTCTTCAGAAATATTCTTTTAATCCTGACCATCTTTAACTATATATATATATATATATATATATATATATATATATATATATATATATATATATCTGTGTTTAATGCCTTTACTCAGACAGGAAGGACCCAGAGGACATCACCTAAGTTGAAATATGACTCTTCTAGTCACACCTTCTTATGAGGTAAATCAAAGCATTTTCCCAGAATGTGAGGGATGACACTGATTGGACACTTATTTAAGATCTATCAATTATGAGTGACCTTGAAATGAAAAGTTTTGGTCATATTTTCTGGATAAACTGTCAGTTTGAAGGAATAGATAGGAAGAAATTATCTAGAATAGAAAGTGGTAGATTCCAGATAAGAGGGAGATGATTTCAGGTTGAAGGTGGAGGATGAATTCAGAATCACTAAAAATGACCAAGTGTTTTACCAAGCCATTAAGAATATCTATAGTAACATTCCAAAGTAGATAAGTTAAACATATGAGATGAATATATGAGCAAAAATGGTTAAACAGAGTAAATACATGATAACTGCTGAAATAAACTAAGTGGTTTTGTTTATGTCCTTAAAAAAGTAAAGTTAAAAAAGTAAAGGTCTAGTTTATGCCAACAATCAGTCAAAAGGTATGACAGAAAACCAAAGCAGTCACTTTCCCAATAGTACTGCCTTCATATTTATGACAGCACAAGGCATTTATCATCAGTGCCAGTGCTGCTCAAGACACTGGATTACATTTATTTAAAAATTTACTATCATATTGCCTATAATAAATCTAGGTTCTTAAATAGAGAATATTTCCAAAGCAGGGATAGAAATATATGAGCAAGAGATTACTCTATATCAAGGTTATCAAATCTTAATGAAATGGAGAGAAAATCACATTGCAAGGAGCATATGGTCTCATTATTTAAGGAATTGCATGAGTAAATAATGCCATTTACATGATAATCAATTAATCAGTGATGGTAATTAAGTTGAATATACTTAAACTCTTACAAACCTTCAAGATATTTTTATTTTATTCAAGCTAAGACACTGAGAGTTCTTAAACTGGGTGATTTTATTAGCAGGCAGAGTTTGTTGCTGATGTAGAGGTTTCATACTTGGTAGTCATATGAACAGATTTCATGAACAAAACATTGTCACTGCAAGGTGGCTGGACAGGACTCAACTGTAAATAATGGAAAGGCATGTCAGCCTCATACCTGGAGATTATGGCAGCAGATAACAATAGTCATCTAGCCTAGCAATTGCCAAAGGAAGAAATCACATGGTAGAATGAACATTTTGAGAGTATAGGGGGAGGTTGTATCATTAGTATAAGTCAGATAAAATAAAAAAAGATTAAGACTAACAGTCAACATCAGGGAGGTTTTCCATTGGGATATTCTGGCTGAGTTTCCATAGAAAGTGTAGAGCCTAGCCTGACCTGCGGTGGCGCAGAGGATAAAGTGTCAATCTGGAAACATTGAGGTCGCCAGTTCAAAACCCTGGGCTTGCCTGGTCAAGACACATATGGGAGTTGATGCTTCCTGCTCCTCCTTTCTGTCTGTCTGTCTGTCTGTCTGTCTCTCTCTCTCTCTCTCCTCTCTAAAAAAAATGAATAAATAAAAAATATATTAAAGAAAAAAGAAAGTGTAGAGCCTGGTTAGATTTAACACACCTCTCCTGTCCTGTTATTACACCTCACTTGTCATAATGTCATAAAGTCCTTCATAAGGTGAAGTATGGCTATAAGATTTACTCTGTAAGCTGCCCTCTCTTTTAAAATGGATAAATTTGGCTAGCCAAAATGATGCATTTGTTCAGTTGACCAAGAAAACAATATTAGCAAACACCATTCCTACATGATAGAATATTTTTTCACTTTTTAGGCAATGTTTTTTTGTCTCATGGTACTAGCTGTTTCCTAATTCTTAACCAGAAAATTTGGAAAACAAAATATGAAAAGACCTTATTTTATAGAGTTTTCTATCTTTTGGTCATTATTTTTGTTCTAATTGTCAGAGTTTTGAGGATGTCATCTTCTCGATACCAGAACTAGAATTGTCTTAGGTTTTCTATAGGACCTAACAAAACAGGGTCAAAGCAAACCCAAAGAGAAGGTAAGATAGTTTATTATAAACAGTTGATCTAATCACATGGCTATTTAACTTAATTTGCTTTTTTCTTCTAGTTATTAAGTAGAAATAAGCATTTAAACTGAACCAACTTAATAAGAATGAGGCAAAATACAAGTTAGTTGGACAGTTACTTCAATTAGTCTGACCATTTCTACAAATTCATTTTTGGGCAAATGTGGTAAGATTGGCTGGCTGATAATCAGTCTATCTGCAAAATGTGATACCTCTTCCCAAAGGTGTTTTCTCTATGCATCTTTGACAAATGTGGCTGCTTTCATATGTTAGCTAGATTTTTTAATGACAGTTTAGGATTCTATTATATGTATGAATATAAAGAGGCAATTCTCAGAAGAAGAAATATAAACTGAATTATAAATCAAATGAAGTGTTTCTGACCATATTTTAATTATTTAGTGTAAAAATAAATAAATAATGAAATTATTCCTTCGGTAAATTTTCAATGTGCGTGTGTGGTGCATTTATGTTAATTTTTACTTAATACCCAGGATTAAAAAATTAAAGAAAACTTAAATATTAATATAAAAGTAGGTACCTAAATAATTTATAGTGCAGCCATACTATGAAATTAGGCAGACTTTAAAATAAATGATTTTGTTATATGGTCCTAAAATATGTATAAATTTTAATAATTTTGAAAAACATTTTTTAAAGCATTGTAAATCATCTAATTATGTTAGAAAAATGTAACAAAAGATATACATGTTAAAGGGCACAAGAGTATCCAAAATGATTCATAATACTGGGATAGAACTGACTATCTATTGATGGTAATAAAAGAGATTTAGGATAGTATTCCTTAGGGTAGAATGTGTGTGCGTGTGTGTGTGTGTGTGTGTGTGTGTGTGTGAAAGAGAGAGAGAGTGAGAGTTATATTTTTTCTATAAGCATTGCAAAACTTTTTGATGGTAAATCTACATATATATATAGAGAGAGAGAGAAGCATCCACACACATAATAATAATTAGGGGATCAAGGAGCATTGCTGATACTCCAGTATTTTCAGCTTGTATAGAGCATTTTCCCCAATAAAATAAAAGTTGTTTTTGCATCTCATTTTCATAATCAAACAACTTTCTTTGACTTGTTGTTTGCTTTTCAGATGTTCTTGTTTAATAAAAAAATCAAATGATTCTTTTTTTCTCTTTATAGTCATTTTGAAATATTCCCTAATTTTTGTGAGCAGTATATATGTGTGTATATCACACATAATCCTCCAATTCTGTGCTAGTATTAATATTTTATCTGATTTGTATGATGTACCAGTGGTAGTCAACCTGGTCCCTATTGCCCACTAGTGGGCATTCCAGCTTTCATGGTGGGAGGTAGCAGAGCAACCAAAGTATAAATAAAGATAGATTTAACTATAGTAAGTTATTTTATAAAAATTTATTCTGCCAAACTTAGCGAAAATTCGACATAAAGTACTTGGTAAGTAATTATTATTATATGCTTTAAGTTGCTGTAACTCTGCTTTATGAATTTTATAAAGTTACTTCCCTACTTTATAAATCACATTACTGTGGAACCGCTGGGCGGTTAGAAAATTTTACTACTAACAGAGATACAAAAGTGGATAGTAGGTATAAAAAGGTTGACTACCCCTGATGTACACTAAGAGTGATTAATCATAAGATTAATAAATATTGAGTCTGCAAGAGAGCACTATTAGATTATACTCATCATAAAAAAAAAATAGGTCTGGGTACTTGTTACAGTGAAAGATCAAATAACAGAACATTTAATTAGCAATTGTTTTGCTGAAGGTGTTTGATTTCTACAATAATCACCTAACGCCACAAAGCCTGATTATTTTTAGTCAATCTTAGCGGTTAGAAGGAATCATTTTTGTCTTTGAAACTAGGAATACAGTACAGTCTCAGGAGGGTTATAGATGCTATTCTGAGTGACTGCCACCTAGTGTAGTTTACAAACTAGACTTTATTGCTCTCAAAAATTAGGGGATGTTTCGAAATGAATATGAAGCAATAAAATGTCCCCTAAATTTTATGAGCAGTATATATGTCCGTACTGTCAAACATGTAATTATTTGCTAGTTTTAATGTGGGTGCTTAACATCAGGAGCCCTGTAACTTTTTGGTTTTGTAGATTTTTAAAAAATTATATTTGCAGTCTCTTTGGCATCTTGAATTTTATCAACACTCATAAGTCTTTCAAATAAGCTCCCTTTCCTTTGTGGTTTTAGGTAATTGGTGTAGAAATCAAACACTTTCACCAAAATGATTGCTAATTAAATGTTCTGTTATTTGGTCTTTCATTGTAACACATACCCACACCTTTTTTATTTTTTCATGAGGATTTGACATTTATGTATTTTATGATTGCTCTGCACATTAAGTCAAGTAACTATCAGTCACTGTGCAAAGTTATCACACTTTTATTGACTATAGTCCTCCTCATATTTTCACTAATTTCTCTATCCTCTTCTCTTTGTCAGCCGTCACTTTGTTCTTTAATCTATGAGTTTGTATATGTTTTGCTTTACTTTTTCATTTGTATCTATTTTTTTAATTCTACATATAAATAAGATTATATGGTATTTATCATTCTCTTTCTTATTTCACTTAGCAAAATACCCTCTAGGTTCATTCATGTTGTTGAAAATGGCAGAACTTCATTATTTTTATTATTGAGTAATATATATATATATGTATATATATAATACATATATATAAATACCACAACTTCTTTATTTATTCACCTATCAGTGGGCACATAGGTAGCTTCTATAACTTGGTTATTGTAAATATAGTTGCAATGAAAATAAGAGTGTATATCTTTTCACATTACTGGGGGCTGTTTTGAGGGGAGGGCGATAAATACCCAAAAGAGAAATTGTTGGGTCTTATGATAGTTTTATTTTTAGTTTTTTGAAGAATCTCTATACTGTTTCTCATAGTGGCTTCACTAATTAGTGCATGATAGTTCCTTTTTATCTACATCCTCAACAACACTTGTTATTTGTTGACTTTTTGATAATAGTCATGCTGACTGAGATGAGGTAGTACTGTGGTTTGCTTTGCATTTCCTGATGATTGGTGGTGTTGAGCATCCATCTTTTATGTCTGTTGGCCATCTGTATGTCTTCTTCAGAGAATGTTTCTTCATGCCTTCTGCCCATTTTTTATGGAATTTTTATTTTTTTCGTTACTGAGTTATATAAATTTCTTATGTATTTTGATATTATTACCTTATTTAATATATCATTTGTAAAACAATTCTCTCATTCACTATGTTGTCTTTTATTTTTGTTACTGGTTTCCTTAACTGTGCCTAACCTTTTTAGTTTGGTTAAACCCAGTTTCTTTATTTTTGCCTTTGTATTTTTTGCTCAGGGAGACACACTTAAAAAGATATTACTAAGACTGATAAAAGTGGCTTACTTCCTATTGTCTTCTAAAAGTTTTATGGTTTCAGGTCTTTCATTTACTTTTTGAGTTTACTTTTTATAGGGTATAAGAGAATGATCTAGTTTCATTGTTTTGTGTGTATCTGTTCAACTTTTCTAACACCACTTGTTGGAGAGACATTGTATATTCTTGCTTCCTTTGTTATAGACTAATAAATAGATAAGTAAGGGTATACTTCTGGGTCTCTATTCTGATTAATTGATCTATGTGTCTGTTTTTTGTTTTTTCTTCTTTTCTCTTTTTAGTACCATATGTTTTTGGTTACAAGAGCTTTCAGTAGAGCTTGAAATTAGAGAATGTAATATCCTGGACTATGTTCTTTTTTCTTTAAATTGCTTTGGCTATTTATGGTATTTTGTGATGCCATATAAATTTTAGGATTATTGCTCTGATTCTGAGAAGAATGCTGTTGGGTAAACAAGTGGTTTTTATTTTTAGGATTGCTCACTTGTACTGGGGCAGCGCCATCATGTGTCTATGGAAGGCTGCAAATTACAGATTGCCTTCTTGCTTGGGAAGGGCCATTGTTTACTAGGGTATTTTCCCCCAGACTGTTTTGCTGCAGTGAAGAGAGAGGGGGAGAGAAGGCTGAGGGGTTTGGCGGCCAGCTGAGGCTGGTGGGGCCCTGTGAGTCCGGAGGGTGAGTCCAGAGAATAAGTCTGGTTTATGGAACCAGAGACAGAGTTGGGGCTTCGGAGCCTTGAGAGAAAGGGAAGAAGCTTTCCCTGCCTGTTTGCTCATTCACCATTATGAGACTTTAATAAATGGAATGGCCCAACAATTTCTGGCTCTACTTTTCCTTTACCGTCTACCCAAATCCAATGAGAACCTGCATGGCCATCGCCATGGCCACTGGCCTTACAATTGCCATTGGTATTTTGATAAGAATTGCACTGAATCTGTAGATTTTGGGGTGGAGGAAGTATGGTCAGTATAATGATAGTAATCCATCCACTCTATGGTCAGGGTATATCCTTCCATTTGTTTGTATCCCCTTCTCTTTCTTTTTTCAGTATCTTATAGTTTTCAGAGAACAGGCCTTTCATCTCTGGTTAAACTTATTCCTAGGTATTTTATTCCTTTTTATGTAATTGTAAATGAGACTGTTTTCTTAATTTCTTCTTATTATTGTTTGTTAATAATTTATAGAAACATGATGGATTGCTTTATATTAATTTTGTATTCTGTTACTTTACTTAATTCACTTATTAATCCTATAAATTTTTGGTGAATTTGTAAGATATTTAAAAATGTTCTTTCTTCCTTTTCTCTTTCCTTCTTTCCTTCCTCCCTTGCCCCTTCCTTTTTTCCTTCCTTCCTTTCCTTCCTTCCTTCCTTCCTTCCTTCCTTCCTTCCTTCCTTCCTTCCTTCCTTCCTTCCTTCCTTCCTTCCTTCCTTCCTGGTATTTTCTGTCTGTTTTAGCATTCTATTGCCACCTCAGACCATAGTTATTACCTAATCCTCCACCTGTAACTACCTTAGTTATCTGCACTATAAACTTGAAAATTAAACATAAATAGGCTGTTTTATGACTTCTTCAACTCTTTTATTGAACCATTCTACTCTCCATATTCTATTACATAACTTCAAGTGTTATGGTCTTATATTTCTTTTTATTTTATACTTTATTGCATATTTAGTAAAATTCTACCTTGCATTTTAAGTCATAAAAATTTCAAAGTTCCTTTTCATAAATTAGCATGTTTCACAACAATTTATGAAGTAGTGTTAGGTATATATTATTTTCCCTAGTTAGGATGTATGAAAAATATATTAACTTAGGCTCACTCAAAAGAGTATGGAATAAAATTCAACATTCTTACATTATCATAACCTTTAACACTATACCGTTAAATTTTAGCTGTGTGTTATTATTGGTATTTTATAGAGTGAAATTTATATTTTCACCTTTGTTTTCTCCTTTGAACAAATACATGTTTGTTATAAAAACTCCTTTCTTCTCTTAGTAAGGCATATAATTTTAAAAGTTCACAGATAATTATCAGTAATTATAATAATCAATATTATTATTTAACTACCATATGGTGGTATTCAACAAGGATAGAACTATCCTTAAATAAGATGGCTTTTCTTTGTGCTCCTGCACATTTTATTATACTCATTGAACAATTTTTTCTGAAAAGGGGTCCTTAGACTTTAATATATTGCCAGGAAATTAATGAGGAAAAACTGAGGGCCAGAGCTGTCCTCCCACTGCTTTGTGTCACTAGTATCTCTGAACCCAGCGTTCCTCAAATTTTCAAATAAATATGTTTAAATTGTATGCCTGAATAAATGTATCCATATTATCCATATTATTTTTTAAGGTCAAGGATTTATCTTACTAAAAATTTGTATTTAAAATAAATCTTAGCTTTTATTAAAAAATAAAAATTTGCTCTAATATTTTTAACGTTTATTTTATTGATTTTAGAGCAAGAAGAGGGATAAAGCAACAGGAACATAGATTTGTTCCTGTATGTGCCCTGACCAGGAATCAGCCCACAACCTCTGTACCTCAGGAGGATGCTCTAACCAACTGAGCCATCTGACGAGGGCAAATTTGCTTTAATTTTTAAGTCTTTAAGAATTAAAGCTCTTTAAGGTTTAAAACTAAATCTTTGAATAGGACCAACTTATATTTTAATAAATATTTTACACTTTTCTATTTTTAAGTACCATTTGGGCAAAGTGAGCTCATATTCAGAGGGAAGTCATATTTATTATAAAGAGAAAAGAGGTTTGCTCAGAAAACGAAAGTCCTGCCTTCACAGTCTGCTTCCTCAGGCAAAACAATCACTTTATTTAAGTTCACTTTGCTTATAACTAACACTGGAATTCATTAATTCATTTCAACAACAAATATTTATTAATAATTACCTATTATATGTTATGAGCTATGCTAATAAGGCATAATAATACTTTGCCTTTACGAGGTTTTTGTGGAATAAAATGATAATCTATATGAAAGTATCTTATGAAATTTAATGAGCTATAAATATAAGGAACATCTCTAGTGTCCTGAAAGGTTTTAAATTGCTTTTTAAAATAGGACAAAATTATATTCAGCAGATCTTTAGTATCCAGGGAATTTTATTGAATTATTTCTTGAATATTGCTTATAGCTTTTGAAAAATATATATAATCTTGTTTTACAAAATACCAAATTCTGTATCACATTTTATATATTTTATATATATATATATAGCTTTATTAAAGATTTTTATACTGTGTATGTTTTAGAGGAGAATGTTCTAGCAATTTCAGTGTGTTCAGTTAAAAAACCTATATTTAAAAGCTTGTTGTGTCTGTCTCTAAATAAATGTAAGTTTTTATGAACCCCTCATTATTAATATATTTCCTTATAGCCTCCAATTCAAAAATTTTGCCCTTCATGTACTTACTTTGTTTTTGATAGTCATATCTGTCCTTGCATTCTTTAGAAGACATTCATGAGACAGACTTATGCTTTCCATAATTTCTTCCCATTCTATCTAAAAGGAAGACACAGTAGCTTTATATTCAGGTCAAGTACATATAGGAGTTTAAGAGATTTGTATTATAACACTTCACCATTTTAAGAGAAAATATATTTGATTAAACATTACATGAACATTTATTAAGCAAAACTCACATCCAGAGTCAGTTAAATGTTACTGGAATAACAAAATATGAAGATTATTTAGCCTTATTAGTTTAAAAATTATAAATATACATTTTGGGTAGAATGTCAAGTGTTGATGGGGTGGTGGATGTGAGTTCCTTTCATTGTTTATGGGGAAGGCTGGAGTTGAAGTTATCCTTAAAGATGTTAGGGTAGGGATAAGTAGTGTGATGGATTATATATATGAGGACAACAGAAATAGAGGTGGGACATAAGCTCCCAGATGAGCAGGGATCCAGCAGCAGTGATGGGACAAAATGGGGGGTGTAACAGTTGCTTAAGGCATTAATCAAAAAACATATGTACATAACACATGGATACAGACAACTGAGTGGCGACAGCCAGACAGAAAGGAGAAATGGAGGCAGGCGGAGGAGGGAAAAGGTGGAAGAATGGGGAAAGAAAAAGACTTAACTTGAAAAGGGCACAATGTAGTGTGTAGATGGTGTTATACTGAGTTGTACACTTGTAACCTGTATGGTTTGGTAAATCACATCATGCCAATAAGTTAGAAGAGAGAGAGAAAGAGAAAGAAAGAGCACAAAAGAGCTGCTATCACCAAGGGACAATGGGTATGTGATGGTGGTGGTGGGGGTGCTGAGCAGCAGATAGGAGTCAGCCAGGTTTCCAGACTCACCCAGAGAGGGAGAACAGGAGGAGGCGTGCGATTGTGGTGGAGAGGAGTGTTAAGGTGGGAAGTCAATTTCCTGGATAAATTAAACTTCTATGCTTTAAATATAAATATACCCTTTCTGATTCCTCACTCAGCCAGGTTAAAACTGCCTCTAGGGACAGCCTGGTCATCTGCAGGCTCTGCTCAATTGCATGTGTCCAAGAAAGTGGATTCAGGGCTATACTTGAAGCCATCTTTTCTTTTTCTGTGTAGGCATACTAGCTCATGCAATCCCATGAGTATGGGAGAGACTAAAACCTAAGTTATATTCCTCAATTACTTGATTATCAGAAAGCCCTGATTCACATATGAGATGTAGGCTCAGTTATAAATGATAATTGATTTCCCTTTCATCTATCTTTTTCTCAAAAGTTCATACACTGGAATCTCTGGGTAATGAGACCCTGCCAAGAGAGTTAAATTAGGAAGAATAAAAGCTCCATATGGACTATCCTTTCTTTCTGGGATGAACCCACATATTCTATCCACCCTAAAAGGACAGTTGGAAGTCAACTGACGTGAGTGCTAAGGTCAGGTGCAAGGGAACTCACTTCCAGATTCTTAGCCAGTGTCCAAACTGGATGTCATGGGAGAACTCATCAATTTCATAACCTCAAGTAGAATTGAGGTAAAGCCATGTTAATTGGCAGATGTTGTCTTGTAACTAAGACCAAACTACTTGTAGTCACTGTATTTATTCTGTATGTCTGATTATAATGTGAATAAATGTGCAATCCTGATATATTATATAGTTAAATGCTGGTTCTCCCAAATTAAACCAAAATAATCTGTTGATAGGCAAATTTGCTTCTTACTAAAACTAAAAAATATTTGCATCTGCACCTTCCTGGCAAGAGGATTATGGCATAGTAAAGTAGTATTGATGAATAGAGTGGAGTAGGAAATTTATGATATAGAAATAGTAAGCTGTGTGAATGATCTCAGTTCTCATGATAAGCAAAAAAATGTGGCAGAACAACAAATGTCAGCATGCATGAAGTATACCAATAAATCAATGAATCAGGGCATATGTCAACATTACTCAAGATATTGTACAAGATTTCCACTGACTACCACATACTCTGTCTTTCATTCAGTACCCAATTCCTTGCATTGTGTCCTTGATATAATGGAACATCGCAGATCTCAGATGTCAAATGAGATCAGTATATTGCAGTGAAATGAATCCATGATACATCCCACTCAAATATTCTCCAGCTTGGTCAAAGACAAACTTGTCTTAAGTTTCTGGAAAGATTGAGCTATGAAAAATAGAGTGATGCCAATCACTGGGGATCTTTTTTTTTTAATTCAGTAATAGGAAGGGAGGCAGAGACAGACTCTTGCATGTGCCCCAACTGGGATGCAGCCAGAAAGCCCTCTATGGGGTGATGCTCTGCCTATCTGGAGTGTTGCTTCATTACCAGCAACTGAGCTATTTTAACACTTGAAGTGGAAGTCGTGGAACCATTCTCAGAACCCGGGGCCAATGCACTGTAATTGAGTCATGAGAGCAGGAGGGAAAGAGAGAGAGAGAGAGAGAGAGAGAGAGAAGTGAGAGGTGGAGAAGCAGAGGGGCACTTTTCCTGTGTGCTCTGACCAGGAATTGAACCCAGGACATACAGATGCATGGCTGACATTCTACCACTAGCCAACCAGCCAGGGCCATCACTAGAGATCTTCATAATGAAGGATTAACTGTGATGAAGAGAGTTTTTCAAATCACTTCAAATAGTTTTGACCTGAATTATAAGAAAGTCAATTCCCCATAATATAATGAAGATCAGCAAATAGTATAAAAATCTCTAGAAATTACTGCTGGTTTATGAACCAAAATTAGGAGCCATATCAAAGTATCTGTCAGGGGATTGTTAATGCACCATGGAAAGATATTTTATAAAGCATTTTGGTTTTAGTGGAAGGTGATAAAGTCCTTTAAGGTATGTAGGGATTTCAGACTTTGGTGAATGTTGAATTGGATACTCTAGAATTGTGTCCCCAATTATCTCTTTATTCTAGGAATTAATATTTTCCCTTTCTCTCTTACACCCCAAATGATTGTAGTGAGGAAAGACATAGTGTAATGTAAAACACTCTTCATTCAACATGGTTGAATAATCTAAAGATAGGAACATGTCCCAAATTTTACCATTTAAGATTTTGCTCTGATACTGTTGGATTTGGAGATAAGAAAATCAAGGTAAACTTTATCTCTATCTTGAAGATTAAATATTTTAATTATTGTACTTTTAAAGCCTTTAAAAGCAAAAGTTCTATCTGTAAATTAGAGGAAAGTTAAAGAAGTAGAAGCATCATGCACTAGGAAAAAGATATAGCATAAGGCTATATGCCTAGAGAAGTGGTTCTCACTGTGGCTAAAATATAGATTTCTCAGCCCCACCTTCAGATGTCCTTATTTATTAGAACTGTGGCAGGTCTAAAGGTTTGAATTCTTAATAAGTTCTCCCATAATGCTCTAAAACCCTAATCTAGAATAAAGAGAAAAAGAGTACAAGGCACATGGAAAATCTTTTATAAAGAGTGACAAACATGTGTGTGGTCATAATAATCCACATTACTGTAATTCCCTTCCTAGATTCATGTATTTAAATAGGTTCAGGTTATGCAATAGTTGAGAAGAGTAATTTAAAGATAAGGAGAATATCTCAGGGTTAAAGGCTAGGGTGATTCTCAATGCAGGGTGGGGTTTAAAGTGAGGTAGAAATGCAATAATTTTTTAACTTGAGAAGTGGGAGTTTACTATACCTAGCTGCCACTAGTTAAATCCCTCAGATAATTGCCAAATCAACTCTTGGCTTGTCATTCCTGAATTAAAAGGAAATGTCAATATGCTAAATATGGCAAAAGGGACCTCGTTACTAAGGTTCCTTAATAAGAGTGTATTTGACAGTTATGGAATAGCCCAGGGGTCCCCAAACTACAGCCTGTGGGGTGCATGCAGCCCCGAGACCATTTATCTGGCCCCCGCCGCACTTCCGGAAGGGGCACCTCTTTCATTGGTGGTCAGTGAGAGGAGCACAGTGCTTCTGGAATACTGTATGTGGCGGCACCACAAAGGGCAACATCACTCATGTACAGTACTACTTCCAGTGACACGGGACGCACGCTTCATGGCTCCAGAAGCACGTCATATCACTTGTTATGGCTAGCAGTGACAAATATGGAACCGGACATTGACCATCTCATCAGCCAAAAGCAGGCTCATAGTTCCCATTGAAATACTGGTCAGTTTGTTGATTTAAATTTACTTGTTCTTTATTTTAAATATTGTATTTGTTCCCATTTTGTTTTTTCACTTTAAAATAAGATATGTGGGCCCTGGCCGGTTGGCTCAGTGGTAGAGCGTCGGCCTGGCGTGCAGAAGTCCCCGGTTCGATTCCCAGCCAGGGCACATAGGAGAAGCGCCCATTTGCTTCTCCACCCCCACCCCCTCCTTCCTCTCTGTCTCTCTCTTCCCCTCCCACAGCCAAGGCTCCATTGGAGCAAAGATGGCCCGGGCACTGGGGATGGCTCCTTGGCCTCTGCCCCAGGCGTTAGAGTGACTCTGGTCGCGGCAGAGCGACCCCCCCGGAGGGGCAGAGCATCACCCCTGGTGGGCGTGCCGGGTGGATCCCGGTCGGGCGCATGTGGGAGTCCATCTGACTGTCTCTCCCCGTTTCCAGCTTGAGAAAAATACAAAAAAAAACAAACAAAAACTAAAAAAAAAACAAAACTAAAATAAGATATGTGCAGTGTGCATAGGGATTTGTTCATAGTGTTTTTTATAGTCTGGCCCTCCAACAGTCTGAGGGACAGTGAACTGGCCCCCTGTGTAAAAAGTTTGGGGACCCCTGGAATAGCCTGACAGTTCCTTGTGAGGTCGGTTGGCAATGGGAGAAGGTCACATGAGGAACCACCCACTCCCATGACTGCCAAAAGAAACAGCCCAGGAGCATTTTGAAAAAACAACTGTCCAATGAAATTGTGCCACGACCTATCACACCACCACCACCACCCTTCCAACGCTATAAATTACCCCCCCCTAAGGTGGGAGAAGCTGCATGACTTCCCTGGCCCCTGTCTTGTGGACCAGTGAACCTCACCGGGGAGCACTCTAAATAAAGCTTTTGCTTGTCCACACTTGGTGGCTACGTCCTTCTTTCTTCCTTGTTGGAAAATACCTTACATTCCTAATAATAAAGTTTTGTGTTTCTGAGAATTTTTAGCCAGGCTAAACATGACACATGTATAACATGTTATATTTTTTAATAAACAGTTGTAATGTAGTAGATGTTGGGGACCAACAAGGTTTTGCAGTTTAGATTTTTGGGGATAGAGATATGGGGAACTGGCTGTAGGCTGACAGACTGCCCAACACCCCACCTCACTTGCCTGATTAAGTTGCAGAGGGCTAAGCCGTTCCCCACACCTCCATGTTAGCTGTGATGCTTGATTGTTTATACTCATCCTACCCCCCCCCCCCGTGACTCCTGGAAAGACTGGAGGCAATTTTCTTCTATCTTTTGTTTGTGTAAAGTTAAGATGTTATGAATAGTGGGGGTTTTCTGCACTTGGTAAAAATTCTTGGGTTGCCTTGGAAACGTGATCAGAGATCTCATTGATTTGCTAATGGCTTCACTTTATAAACAAAGCACGATCCGGTTTTCCCCGTTTTTGAACACTATTTTTTCTGTCAGCTTTGCAGAGCCTTCTGGAACCCATCCTTTTATTTTTTACGTGTATTTTCTTAATTTCGCGCCATTCCCGCTCAGGACCTGGAATTACTAGCTGTGCTGGTTCACAACAAGTAGATATTTAAATGAAATTATAACCCCTATGTCTTGTCCTCGAGCTAGAAACAAAAAGCATCAATGTTAAAGACATTAATGAGATACAACAATTTTTATAAAAATAACCCTTAAGGTTAACACATAGAATCAAATTACAGCTATGTCTCTGTGTTAAGTAACATTTATTTGAATAATGAGCTTTGAGTAATTCTACTTGGATTGGTTGAAATATACAGTGTTGAAAACAAAAAAGTTGCATGTCCACAGAAATGAATTAGAATTCTGAGAGGTCTGCAGTTTTCAGACAGAAGGCATAAAATTTCTTTTAAAAACTATTTAAAAAGCCTGACCAGGTAGTGGCGCAGTGTATAGAGCATCAGACTGGGATGCGGAGGACCCAGGTTCGAGACCTTGAGGTTGCCAGCCTGAGTACAGGCTCATCTGGTTTGAGCAAAGCTCACCAGCTTGGACCCAAGGTCACTGGCTTGAGCAAGGGGTTACTTGGTCTGCTGCAGCCCCACGGTCAAGGCACATATAAGAAAGCAATCAATGAACAACTAAGGTGTCACAACAAAAAACTGATGATTGATGCTTCTCATCTTTCTCTGTTCCTGTCTCTCTATCCCTCTCTCTGACTCTTTCTCTGTCACTGTAAAAAAAATAAAAAAATAAAAATAAAAACTATTAAAAAAATCACTCATGAAAGGATCTTCTATAATAACATTCCATAGTTCTATGCAAAATGTAATGGACCTTAAAACAAGGCTAAATTCTTTCTGTCACATTTTATAAATCTTTATTACTACATTTTGATTGTTTTTTTGCTGTTGGTTCTTAATAAACATAATATGTATAATTTAGAGGCAAGACAATAAATGCATTAGCTTAGATACCAAATAGTGCCAAGCTTCTATCTTAAGTTTAAAACATTAATTGTTGATATTGATAAACCAATCAATTAAACCAATCTAATAGACACCTCTTTTTGCTTGTTTATTTAACTATTGGTCACTAGCATAATTTGAACAGTTTTTTTTTATATTCATGAAATTTATTATAGGCTGATTCTTCACTTTGGACTTAACATATCATTATACTAGTTGGAATGAATAATTTTTCTTTACTTAGATTTTATGAAACAATATTATAAAACAAATTTAAATAATTTAAAACATAAAAGTAATTCATATGAGCTGTAAACATATGAAAAAATGTGTAGCGTCAGTATCTCCAATAATCTGGAGAATTCAAATTATGATAGACATTTTTTCACTTAGACAATCATTTTGAGTTATAATTTATGCAAAATATATTGTACAGCTTTTAGTATATAGTTACATAAAAATTGAGAAATGAGAGCACTTATGTATTATTATCTCAATCAAGATATGGAATATGCAGATATTTGTTAATTTGCTAAATCATCAGTTACCGTTAATAAAGATATTTTAAATGGGAAAACTAATCTCTTTGATTATACATGTACCTACTATTTTCTCTGTTCTTAATTAATTGCAGAGTTCCAGATTTATATTGGGTATTCTCTTTCTGCATGAAAGAGTGCCTTTAACATTCGTGGAATACACAGATAATCTCTTCTTTCATGTGTTGTATTTCAAAGAGATGATTTATTTCATCTTTTCTTTTGAAAGTTACTTTTAATAGGAATAAAATTCTAAGTTGACAGTTTTATCTCTTCAGTACTTTAAAGATGTTTCCCAGCTGTTTTTGAGCTTACATTTTTTATGACCAGAAGTCTTTCATTATCTTTGTTACCCTGTACAGAATGAGTTTTTTTCTGGCAGCTTTTAAAATTGCTTATTATGGGTTTTGAGGAATTTGACTATAATATTTCTTCATGCACTTTTCTTTATGTTTCTTGTGCTTGAAGTCAGTTTGTTAAATTTGTTGAATTTTGGAGTTGATATATTAAATTGAAAAAAAATGCGGGCCATTATTTTTCAAAGAACTCTCTCCCTGCCACTCCTTTCTTTTAGGTTTTCTCATTACAAGAAACAGTCTGATATCTTCAAGTTTTGCTTTCAAGCTTATTTTTACAGAGAACTAAGAAGTCACTGGTCTAGGGACAGTTTTGGTATTCTAATGAAGCAAAACTTTTTCTGAGAATTCTATCCAATGTTCATTTTATTAAAGATTTTTCCATTTTAGCAGGTAAAAAATGAGCTATATGCAGTCAATTTGAGCTCTGAGAATTGTTCTGCTTATTCTTTTTTGATGGGCCTTTCTACAGACTTAGGTATAATTTTGTCATATGCATGCATTGATTAGGACTCAGCTGAAGACTTGAGGGGAACCCTGTGTAGTTCTTCAGAAGTCTATGCTTAGCATTTCTCCTCTCCAGTACTCTGCCTAAAAGTTTTAGATGGTCTTCCAAGTCAAGGTCCTCCAAACAAGGCTGAGTTTGAGTTTCACCTTTATACATTATGACTTACAACTCCTCTCAGGTAATAAATTGTGTCAACCATATGGCTACCTTATTTGCCTTTATTTCCTGCAGGGTATCTTTTCTAGGCTATCTATTGTCTCACATTAGAAAATTGCTATTTCATATATTTTTTCTGGTTCAATAGTTGTTTAAACTATGAGTGCCAATTTAATAAGTAGAGCAAATTCAGTTAGTCAGTTACTGATATTTATAGTATGTGTGAAATTGCTAAAACTCTGTGGAGTTATCACATAGGTAAGATAAATTTAGAGAGGGTCCCTCCCATGTGGCCTACTTGGCAACTACTATAGTATGAATTGTGCTTCCCACCCAGAAAATTTGTATGTTCAAACCCTTAGCTTCTAATGTGATTGTAAATGGAGATAGGACTTTTAGGACTTAATAAAGGTTAAGTAAGGTCATAATAAGGGGGTCCTAATTCAATTGCATTGGTAGCTCTAGAAGAAAAAGAAGGGAGAAAAATGGCTCTATCTCTGCTATGCAAGGACAAATTGAGAGAGTAACTTGTCCACAAGTCACAGGGCTTATCAAAACCTTATCATTTAGGCACTCTGATCTCAGATTTTCAGCCTCCAGAACTGGGAAAAACTTTCTTTTAAGTCCCCCAGGTTACGGTTATTTGTGGGCTAAGCTGACTAATACAATAACTGAGCAGGACAATTTGAAACTTCAGTATACTTTAATAAAATCATAATAAACAATGATACTCATATGCCTGGGTAAGTGTATATTTGTGTTATATGGATGGCATAAGGACAGAGAAAATGTTTTTGGAGGAAATAATGAAGTGGGGAAAAGACAACAATGTAGAAAAACTAAAAAGGATATATAATGTTTATTGAAAAAATGAGATTGTATGCTATTTATGATAGTCCTGCAAATATGAATAACTTGAATATGATTAGGGGCTATTTTTGTAATAGTTACAGCACCAGAAAACAAATTACAAATTTTAAAACTACACGATTAGTCCTTCACTTCAATTCTCAGCCCACAAATAACATTATCTTCTCTATAATGGATTCCTTTCAAAAACTAAACAAAGGGAGGGTTACACACTATATAATTTGAGCAAAATAATAATAATAGTAACATTAAAATGTAAACCCCAAAAAATATCTCAAAGAGATCAAGGTATATCTATAAATATTTCAATTATCAAAAAGTTGAAGTCCAGAAATGAGAGATCAGTGCATAGATAGAGGAGGCATGTATAGTATATAATAAGTGCAGGCTTTATTTGTTTGTTTTGCTCTATTTTAATGAACACTCTGTTAGGTACTTAGCAGTGACTATATTGTGCAAACAGAGCTCATTTGGTCAAATAATATTTATTCAGTTCCAATTTTATTCAATTCCAATTCTAGGAGGTACAGAATAAGGTTGAAATAACTTGTAGGATTAGAAATGTTTATATCGTTTAT
The DNA here is from genome assembly GCF_036850765.1 of Saccopteryx bilineata. Classification (NCBI taxonomy): domain Eukaryota; kingdom Metazoa; phylum Chordata; class Mammalia; order Chiroptera; family Emballonuridae; genus Saccopteryx; species Saccopteryx bilineata. The sequence continues at coordinate 136,197,582 of NC_089492.1, read as the reverse complement.
CTATTATTAGTACCAATTTTTCACTGAGATGTAGTTGAATTAACCATTTGAGGCTTAAAATAAACATCAATTGTTCGTATATAATCTCAGAACTATGGAATAAGAGAACTACTCTTAATAGCCACAAGGTGATGAAGAAGGTAGAGATGACCATCGTTTCGATTGTGGGTTATTGTTAAGATGAGCTTTTTTTTTTTTCTTTTTTACAATCAAAATTGTTCAAATATGAACTGAAGTATAGAAACTAATACTATGTTATAACTAGGAGAGCTTAGATTGTGCATAGGACTTAAAATTCAATTAGAAAGTACATGGCTGAATATATTAGTGGCTGAGTGATAAGGCTTTGCAGAGGGAAGTGAAGATTTTACTGGAAATAATTCACATATTATGCTGAAGAGAAATTATATGAGGTAAAAAAATAGAGAAATTACCTCTTTTAACCTCAACCTGAATCTTTCATAAAATGGGATAATTGTGTTCATCTAAATGCCTGAATAAAATAAATTATGATTTATTTCCTAGCACTATAGATTATAGAAAAAAAAATATACACATATATGTTTTAAAAATCAGTATTTGTTAACTTTTTCATATAATTAAATAATCTGTGTTTTGGCACAGAATTTTCAGTAAGAAATTGTGTGAGAAATGATAGCAAATGATTATGTAAAAATTAAATTAAAGCATATCAAGAATGTAAATATTCAATATAATTTTACATATTCTTTGTTTTTCTTCTTTTTGTTTTTTCATTCAGTGAGAGGAAGAGAGGCAGAGAGACAGACTCTTGCATGCACTCTGACCAGGATCCACCTAGCAAGCCACTAGGGGGTGATGCTATGCCCATCTGGGGCATTGCTCAGTTGCTCAGCAACCTAACTCTTCTTAGTGGTGAGACGATGGAGCCATCCTCAATGTCAGGGCCAACTTGTTCCAGTTGAGCCATGGATGTAGGAGAGGAAGCAAGAAAAAGAGAGAGAGAAATAAGCAAGAGGCAGGGGTGGAAAAGTAGATAGGTGCTTCTCCTGTGTGCCCTGACCAGGAATTAAACCCCAGACCACCACATGCCGGGCCGACGCTCTACCACTGAGCAAACCATCAAGGGCCAATTTTATATTTTCATAATAGAAAAGTATCAATCAAGGCAATTAAAAAAATATATATTTATTCCAGTATCAGGAACCAGTTTTTAGATATTGAGATATATATGTTAAAAGTCTGGATTGTTATTCAAAAGAAAATAACTGAAAGTACTCTTTTTGATTCACTTATAACAAGATAGAAAAATGTATATTAGGGAATCATTCTTTAATGTACAGGCAGTTTGCAAATGCCTACATGAGTAATATATGCATTGAAACCTATAAAAGACAAATACATATCTTCAGTTTTTAATTGATGTTTTCATTGCTCAGCTCTTCATAGATGGTTACTATTATTTATCTTTATTTATAACCAAAAAGAGCTGGGGTGAAAGCACTTTTAAAGCAGCATATTAGTAAATCTTCCCTTTACATTGGTAATAGCAATTTGGCTTGAAGAATAAAAACAATTTTGCTTTGAATTTAGTTAAAAAATAATACTGTCTATGAGAAATAGTCCCACAGTGTTCTTATATTTTAGTTCCTAAATACTATTCTTTATTTTTTTAAAAAAGGAGAAGGAGGAAGAGGAAGAAGAGGAGGAGGAAGATGAAGAGGAGGAGGGCAGGAGGAAAGAAAGCAGAACTCTCTGGAGAAATGACTGATTCCCCATCTAAAGGCAAAGAAAATAAATAGTTTTTAAAGCTTTTGTATGTGTGCTAGAAAGTATGAAGGAATGCTAAAGAAAAATGTTTAAAGAATATATGGTAGAGTTTGAGTGAATTTTTAGTATCCAAGCCCAGATCTGTTAAGCATCAAAATGAATGATGACAACAATGAATTATATTGTTGTTATTGAAAAGAATAAGATTGTTTGAGACCACATTGATAAATAATTGGAAAGAGATAAGGGTAAAAAATAAGAAAGTGTAAAAAAAGAAGAAATAAAAATAGGGAAGTAGGGAGCATAGAAGTAAGGATAAAACAAAAGAGGAAAATAAGAAAAAAAGAGAAAAGGAAATAAAGAAAAATAAAATTCTTTCTTGTGGTAGAAGGAATAATAAAGTTAGAAATGATAATCACCATTTTGCATCCATCATTGTAATGATGAATTTAGGCAAAAAACACTGGCTAGTGCTAATGTTATTGAGTAGAGATTTGATGATAAATGAGATTTTTACACCATTTCAAGGCCTCCACTTATGAATCAGTTACTAATTACAAAATAAGGTCATATCTTCATCATGGAGAAATATGACAGGCATCATCTAATCCTGTGATCAGAGTTAATACTTTTCATGTTGGGACAAATCCTGTGGGTACTGATGTGATGTGCTGACAGAAACATAGATGCATGTTCTTGGTAGTCCTACTAAAACTGCACATTCTCAATGTAACCACGAATCAAAAAGCAAACCCAGCATAGGAGGTATTCTACAAAAGAATTGGCCTGTGCTTTTCAAAAAATATTATCAAAGATAAAGAAAGGCTAAGGAGCCTGACCAGGCATTGGCGCAGTGGATGGAGCGTCGGACTGGGATGTGGAAGACCCAAGGTTCGAGACCCTGAGGTCGCCAGCTTGAGCGCAGGCTCATCTGGTTTGAGCAAAAGCTCACCAGCTTGGACCCAAGGTCGCTGGCTCGAGCAAGGGGTTACTCGGTCTGCTGAAGGCCCACAGTCAAGACACAAATGAGAAAGCAATCAATGAACAACTAAGGTATCACAATGCACAATGAAAAACTAATGATTGATGCTACTCATCTCTCCATTCCTGTCTGTCTGTCCTTGTCTATCCCTCTCTCTGTCTCTGAAAAAAAAAAAAAAAGAAAGGCTAAGGAACTTTTACAGAGTTAAAGATGCTAAAGCAGTTCAAGAGCTAAATGTAATGCATGGTCCTGGGTTGGACCATGGGATAAAAGTAAGCTAATGATAAAAGTAATTTTAAAAAATCAATAATTAAATTTAAATATGGACTGTAGATTAAGTAATATGTAAATGTTGGCCCTGGCCAGTTGGCTCAGCAGTAGAGCATTGGCATCCTCTTATGCCCCCCTATCTCCGTCCCTTTTCTCTCTCTCTCTCTCTTTCTCTCTCTCTATCTATTTCTCTTCTCCTGCCACAGCCATGTCTTGGTTAGCATATTGGCCCTGACACTGGTGAGGATGGTCCTCTGGAGCCCTGCCTAAGGTGCTCAAAATAGCTCAGTTGCCAGCAGCAGAAGTCTATTTCAGTATTTCCTCTACTCTCAGCTTAAAATATATATATATATATATATATATATATATATATATATATATATATATATATATATATAAAATGTTAAATTGCTAAATTTTGATTATTATGCTATTATTTAAGAGAATATACTTAGTAAATTCGCAGTGAAGGGTCATGGTGTCTGTAACCTCATCTTGCCTAATTCAGAAGAACTATGATAAACACTCATAAATGGAGAGAAATTGATTTCCTACAATTTTTCTGTAAATTTTAGATTATTTTAAACTAAAGATAGTTCCAAACCTTTGTGGATAAAAATTCCACACTCTAATTAAACATTCATTGTAGATGAGTTGGAGACTTCATTCTATGTCATTACTTTTTTTCACTCCCGATGTTAGTTTGTAACTATCTTGAAGTCAACACAGTAGAAGGATCAGAAAAATAAAGATATACTCAATCGTAAGGCTTTCAACTCGAAAGACACATGTAAACAGCTGCTCACAATTAATTGGCCAAAGTTGGCAGGAAGATATTATATTACCATGTGCATCTTTTTAGTGGATTTTTAAAATTTAATTTTCTTAAAAATGTGGTTAGTGGCCCTGGCCTGTTGGCTCAGCGGTAGACCATCGGCCTGGCGTGTGGGGGACCCGGGTTCGATTCCCGGCCAGGGCACATAGGAGAAGCGCCCATTTGCTTCTCCACCCCACCCCCCTCCTTCCTCTCTGTCTCTCTCTTCCCCTCCAGCAGCCAAGGCTCCATTGGAGCAAAGATGGCCCGGGTGCTGGGGATGGCTCCTTGGCCTCTGCCCCAGGCGTTAGAGTGGTTCTGGTCGCGGCAGAGCGACACCCCGGAGGGGCAGAGCATCGCCCCCTGGTGGGCAGAGCGTCGCCCTTGGTGGGCGTGCCGGGTGGATCCCGGTCGGGCGCATGCGGGAGTCTGTCTGACTGTCTCTCCCTGTTTCCAGCTTCAGAAAAATACAAAAAAAAAAAAAATGTGGTTAGTGTCATAACTACAAAGCAAAAGTGATCAAACAGAATTATCGTATATATTAGGCTTCAGTGTATTGGTATAAGATTAGAAAAATAACATGCTAAGTGTATAGAAAAGACAAGTGAAAGATACTCCATATCAATGCATTTTTTTAGCCAATTGGTTATTTACACTAAATATGCTTTTAATTTGCATTATTTAAAATTATTATTCTCTACTTCCATTTTTATTTGAAAATCATCAGAATGAGAATAGTGAACATAGGCTTTCTAAAGGTAAACTGTCAAATCTTAACTGGATCTTTATTTTAAAATACAACCACCAATACCTGAATTTCATAGGACTCAGTCCTTAAAAGCATGGACTTTCGAGTCTTGAGTTCAAATCCAAGTTCCATTTATACAGTAATTATGGGACTTTCAGTCAGTTACCTCAACTATCTTTGCTTCCATTCTGTCATTTATCATTTATGCTAAATGACATAAATTATTATACTTGTCTCATAGTTTTTGTTATGAAGACAAAATAAGTTAACATTTATAAAAGGCTTAGAAGAGTGTCTGCCACATAGCAAGTGTGTGGCAAATGAGATAATGGTTTTAAGTGCTTAAATTAAATGAAAGAATAAAAGTACTGTACACACTTATGCTTCCCAATATAGTAATTGTAAAAATTAGGTAATTATACCATGAGTGGAACAGGGTGATATACTGATATAGGGTTCAGATGTTTTGAGTTACTGATTGGGCAGGAAATACAGAACAGTAGTTTGTAGCAGGCTTTGGCAAACTTTTTCTCTAAAGGCCAGGTAGTAAATATTTTACAACATACAATGTGCTTAACCTTGCCATTATTGTGAGGAAAGAAACATGGGATGTATGTAAATGCGTAGGTAAGGCTGTGTGTTGAGATAGTTTTATGTGCACAGTCTTTCAACCACTGCTCAGCCAAATAAGAATGGTCTTTGGGCCTTGAACAAGAGAGGAAGAGTCCACACAGCTTATGACCGGCTTATCATGACTTGCTAATTGCCTTCTGTGGAATATCTTTTCTTGTTTCATACTCAGGGAGCATGTCTTTGTTATGCTTAAGCTTGTATATCAGTGGCCATAAGGTTCACCTCAGCATTCAATATTTCAGATACCTCATAGGAGGGAGACCATACAAGGAGGGTAATCATGGGCCAATTGCCTCACACCTGCATGGGCTAGAGGGGTGTGGTTGGGGATCTGCTAGATATAAGAGAATGATACAAATTATTTGAGTTGGTCTTACACTCTCATATCCATGTGAATCAAAGCATTGTTCTCTTAGTGTTTGATTGCATTGTGTTTTCTTTGGTGTCTCCCATAACAAGAGGAAGTGGGCAAAACAGTTTAGTCTTCTATTCCTGGTAACTGGCATTGTAATTACTTTTGTTATTTGCCATGAACTTGGAGTCCAACCCTGGCATTGGTAACTGGTGCATTGAATTCTGCTCAACACTGCTTTTTAATAAAATTTAACAAAGTTATGTTCATCCTTGCTTTTGAGAATGAACTGTGGAGATAGACTAATGGAGTTTCAGTTCTTGCTTTGCTACTTAATGAATGGATGACTTTAGAAATGTTACTTAACAAGTCAGTGCCAGCATTTTTTCCTCTAAAAATTTTGAGGATTCAAATAGTACTACCAATTTAGGACTTTCATGAGCATTAAAAGTTACTTTAAAGGCAAAACACTATTTGAGTCTGGGCACAAATTCATTCCTATGAAAGTGTATATTATAACTAATAGATAATGCAGAATTAACAAAGAGAATTTTATTAAACTCTATATTTATTTTGACATTCTCAGCACTGTTTTAAAAATCTTATTGTTCTACAACTTAGTCCTTACAGATTCAGCATAATTATGTACATCGTTTCTAATATCCAGGTATGTTAATTTAAATAAATTACATGGCCAAACTCAGCTATCAAGTTAATTATAGGGTGTTGCCAACTTTAAATATTATTGTATGTGAAATTCTCTGGTAGCTAAGGAACATAGTATATACCTAGCACTCTTTCTTTATATAAAGAAGATAATGTATACTGTGAAATGCACACACACACACACACACACACACTGTTTTGAACAAAGATCCTATGTTTGATCTCAGCTCTCCACTTATTACCCACATTAATCTTAAAAACTACTTCTTGGTTTACTGATGTATCTGGTGAAAGTACTTCATGTGTAAGATTTCTGTGAAATAAAAATAAGAATGTGTGGAAGCATTTTCTGGACTGGTTTTTAAATATTAGTAATACTAATTGAGTGAGAAGTTTGTTTCTTGTAAATGTGAACTCAGTATGTTCAAATAATGACACAGTTACAAGTTTTTTTTTTGCAGAAGTAACTGAGTCCTTACATGCATTTATTAGAAACACAAGGCTAACACCTAGAATTTTGTTGTGAATTTATAAAAGTAAAAATACAACTTGTGACTGATTAGAAGGTGTTGCAGATCATCAAAGAAGTGGGAGGAAAGAGAAGAATGGAATCAATAGAAAAGACCTATCAAGAAAAGGTATGAGGTTGAGACCTGACCTGGGATTTGAAGAATGACTGAAATACCAATACTAGTCACTTATAACCCTTGCAGTTAATTAGCATTTGGAGGGAGCAGCCTTAGTAAATACCAAAGCCTGGGATTTTGCTCAGATTCCAACTGGTATTTTTTTCAAGTCTCCAGTTATTACAAGCCGGTAGCTGAGCTGAGAGGCAGCACTGTGAATAGGCTTTGAGTTGCTCTTACTGCAGCAGAACATCATGAGAGCTTGTTCAACATGTGAATTGCACTAACTCAGATTCCGCCCATTACAATTTTAGAAGTAATAGAAAACAAGAACAAAAAACAAAACACATCAGAGAATAAAATGCTAAAATACTATCGGGCAGAAAGATGCCATTACCGACACTGAAAATCCCAGTCAAGATTTTATGTGTTTCTTGTTCTGCATTCTGATGCTTGAAGTCATCTCCCAATTAAAATGACATAGACTCAAAACTGTATAGTCAAATATTCAATATAATTTTTTGAAATTTTAATAACATAAACAAAAATCCAGTTATATGTCATAAAATTTTCCTTTTGGACATGATCTCGAGAATTCTCTAATTTAAGCAACTGTGAGGAGTAATCACTTTCTTTACTTCTGTTTGAGGCCTTAATAGTTTTATTTTCTTAAGTTGTTAAGAAACTCATAATGTCTAAATAGATATCAGAATATGTCAGGGCCTGACCTGTGGTGGCACAGTGGATAAAGCATCGACCTGGAATACTGAGGTCATCGGTTTGAAACCCTGCACTTGTCTGGTCAAGGCACATATGGGAGTTGATGCTTCCTGCTCCTCCTCCCTTTCTCTCTCTCTCTCTCTCTCTCTCTCTCTTCTCTAAAATGAATAATAATAATAATAATAATAATAACAGAATTTGTCAGAATAAGAACACAGTTTAAATAGCATATTAAGTTATGAATGTTTTTAAAAAGCCAGATGTGGAAGTTCAAAAGTTGTGTTTTTTTTTAAGAGGAAGGACTATTTATTGGCAAGAATGGAGTAGTTATTCATAGTTCTATGTTTCTTAGACAAGCATTCTTAGAAAATGACTCACCCCATGGTACTGAGCATACGAATTTCTCAGTATTATTTTTAAAAATATAGTTTGAAGAAGTAGGTATTAATTTCTAAGAAATCAGACATCCAAATATATTGATCAGACAGAACTATATTGACCAAAAAAATTTATAAAGAAGAATGGTATGTACTGTAATAGAAGATGAATGTCTCTCTGCATCACTTTGCAAAATGATGTTGAAAGGGCTGTTTAAAGATAAGATGAGTGGTCCTCTGAAGATTTCTTTCATACCTTTTTGAACTCAATCACTGCAAAATGGGATACTTTTTTAAATAAAATGCATAAGAGCTAAAATCAAACAGGGAAGCTTGGATTAAATGCTTATTAAATTTTAATTTTGCCTGACCAGGTGGTGGTGCAGTGGATGGAGTGCTGGAATGGGATGCGGAGGATCGAGGTTCAAGACTCCCGAGGTCACCAGCTTGAGCGCGGGCTCATCTTATTTGAGCAAAGCTCACCAGATTGGACCCAAGGTCACTAGCTTGAACAAGGGGTTACTCAGTCTGCTGAAGCCCTATGGTCAAGGCACATATAAGAAAGCAATCAATGAACAACTAAGGTGTCGCAAAGAAAAACTGATGATTGATGCTTGTCATCTCTCTCTGTTCCTGTCAGTCCCTATCTATCCCTCTCTCTGACTGTCTCTCTGTCTCTGTAAAATAAGTAAATAAATAAATAAATAAATTGAAAAAACAATTTTTAAATTGATTTTAGAGAGAAAGGATAGAGGAGAGAGAGAAAGAGAAAAATCAACTTTCTTGGATGATGCTACTATGTGCTCTGTACAAGGATTGAACTCATAATCTTGGTATATCAGGACAATGTTCTAATCAACTGAGCAGATTATATGTTTATTAAAACACTGCTTAGTAATGACAACATATAAGACGCTCAACATGCACAAATCTGCACTCGTTAACCAAATCCGGAGTACATCCTGTGTCATGGGTATTTTATAACAAGCTTTTTTCATTAGATCCTACTTCTTGTGACTGTGTCCTTTCTCACAGTTTTTTCCTTTCTCCTAGGAGATATGTGAGAAAATTCAGACACTGAACAAAAAATCTTTCAATATGCTACAGAAACATTTAGATTTAAAAATAGAAGTAAGGAGACCTCTATATAAACTCAAAAAATGAATCATGAGTGATAAATTTAAATATGGCCTGGAAGTTAGGTAGATATATTGGGTGATACAAAAGTCTTTTTTCGTGTCCTTATCAATTCCTCCCCCCTCCCAAAAAAAAAACCAAAAGCCAAAAAAACCTGCATATTTTGTGAAAATATACTATTGATCTTTATTCCTCAAAGAATTCTGCTTTCTGAAATAAATTGTATTTTATTTTAGATTATATATTTTTTTAATTTCTTTTTTTTAATAGAAGACAAGATTATTTTGGTTATATTTCATTTTCATGGACAGTGACAATAGGATCTTCAAATTTTCTTCGTGGCTACAGAGAAGATCCTAAAAGATAATAAAGGTTCTGGAGTCCCACTTCTCTTCATCCACTAATTTCTCATGTGGCACTGGACAAGTGTTTAAAAGATCCTCAGTCCAAGTTTGTTCATCATAAAATAAACACCTTCAGCCTAGCGATCTATAAAGTTACATTCTGCAATGATAGCCCAACTTTTTTTATAAGTGATATCATTAAATCAGTGAATTATCTTATACAGTTTCATGAGTTTTGTACCATTTTCATCTCTATTACAAAGTAAAAGGAATTCAATGTAGTGTGAAGAGAGTAAATGAGTGTATTTTTTGCTCTTGCTCCCTTCCCTCTCCTACATGTGTGTTTCAAATATTGTTGATCCTTTGAAATCTTTACAAAAATGTAATTGTTGTAGGCCATTGACAGACTTGTTATTTATGTATCTCTGAATATACTACACAATGCTCAAGTCAATAGCAAAATTGCATACAAAAATTATGACCATTTAGATATATTAATTTTAAATAAGCACTCCTTAAACTCATGAGAAAGAGAATTACAAACTGTAATTGAAAATCAGTTGGAAATATTTAGATTAAGGATAATAATTAAAAATATAAAATCTTACATAAGTTATATTTAGAGGCAAATATATAGCTGTTCACACCTTTAATTATAGTGTTAAAACAATGTCTAAGACTTTATATTTTTAGAGCAATTTGAGGTTCATAACAAAATTGAGAGACAATTATAAAGATTTCTCATATACTCTCTTCCCCTCATATGCAGTTTCTCTCTCTCATTATCAGCATCCACCTACCAGTGTGTTACATTTCTTATACTTCATAAATCTATATTGCCACATAATTATCACTCAAATGACACAATTACCTGGGAGTTCACTCTTAGTGTTGCACATTCTATGGATTTGGACAAACCTATAATGACATGTATCTACCATTATAGTATTATACACTATGTTCACTGCCTAATAATCCGCTGTGCTCTGCCTATTCATCTTTCCCCTTCAACCACAAGCAAACACGAGCACTTCAACTGTCTTCAAAGTTTTCCCTTTTCCAGAATGTCATAAAGTTGGAATCATACAATATGCATCCTTTTCAGATTGGCTTCACCACAATGTTTGCAGAAAGGAGAAAACAAATGTAAATATATGTAAAAGTACACTAATTAAACAATATGGAGAAAAAGCATATATATGTGGTGCATATATACAGTGAAATACTACTCAGCCATAAGAAATAATGATGTATTGCCATTTACAACAGCATGGATGGACCTTAAGAACGTTATACTAAGTGAAATATATAAATCAGAAAAAGCTTAGAACTATATGATTTCACACCTAGGTTGGATATAAAAATAAAACTAATGGACATGGATAAAAGTGAAGTGGTTGCCAGGGAGAAAGGATTGTGGGGGAGGAGGTTGTGAAGGAGGAAAGTAAAGAGGGGTTAATATATGGTGATGGAGAATGATTTGACTTTGGGCGATGGGCACACACCACAGTCAATAGTTCAAATGCTATAGAAATGTTTACCAGTAACCTATGTATTCTTATTGACCAGGGGCACCCCATTACATTTAATTTTTTAAATCAAGTTTTTAAAAAGAAAATATGAAGAAAACATAGTAGTTATTATGACTAAATTTTAAAGCTAGTTGTAAAAGTAAAGTAAAACTCAGATATAGAAGATATAAGAGTAACCAGAAAAAAATAACTATACTGTTCTAATAAGTTTAAAATTTCAATGAAATTGATACTTTAAGACATTGTAAGGAATCAAAATTCACTTTTGAACAACATAGCTGGAGACTATTATATATTATGTCAAAGTTTCAATTAAAGTCACACATAAAGATATAAAAATATAATTTTCATATAAAATTATTGTAGAGAAACTTCATTTTACAGTAGTAGTAGGCAGAACAGGTTAAATAACAAAATATGACCTACCTTCTCACTTTTAAAATATATATAATACCTTTAGAGCTCTTCTAAGATAGATTTCCATTTTCTTCATGTGCATGCAAGAGTATAATGAGATGGGGCTTATTTAAAAAATTAAGAATGCAAAAAATATGAAGAATCATATATATATATGTCTATTTCTATCACCATATTTAACTCGTAATCACTAAAATGTTTTACAGGGGATATTTAAAAATGAGAACAGTGGCATTTTTATATATTTTTCAATATACTTTAAAAAATAAAATACTGCATTGACCTAGATTTCTTCCCAGCCTCTCTGTGATACTATTTTTCATCAGAGAATTCTTATACACTGTTGGGAAAATGTAAACTGGTTACAGTCATAGAAAAGTGCATGAAGATTCCTCAAAATATTAAAAATAAAATTACTTTTTGATCCAGCAATTCTAGTTCTGGGTATATATTCAAAAGATTTCAAAGAGAGATCCCAGAGAGATTATTGCATTGCCATGCTCATTATGCTGCAACAATGCTGATAGAAATTATGCTTTATTCACAATAGTGTAGAGATGAAAACTACCTAAATATTCATCAACATAAGAAAAGATAATGGCAATGTGATCTATGTATACAATGGATATTATCCTTTCTTAAAAAAATATGAAAATTCTGTCATTTGAGGCAACATGGATGAACTTGGACATTATGTTGCATAAAATAATTCAGACACAGAAAAACAAACACTGCATGATCTCACTTTCATGTAGGATCTTAAAAAAGTTTTTTACTCATAAAGACAGAGAATAAAATAATGATTAATAGAGGCTGGAAGTAGTGGAACTAGGATAAGCTTGGTAAAAGGGTATATACATGTTTATTTATAAGATAAATAACTTTGGAGATCTAATATGCAGCTTGGTGTCTAGAGTTAATAAATATATATTGCACACTTGAAATCTGTTTTTCTAAGACAGTAGATCTTAAGTGTTTTGATCACATATAACAAAATGATAATTAAATGACATGTTGTGTTTGTAAATTATCTTAATTTTGGTAATTATTCTACAATGCATATGCATATCAAATAGTCACATTACATCATAAATATATATACTTGTTGCCAATCATACCTCAATTAAGCTAGGAACAACAAAACAAAATGAAACTAATACTCATGTGTGCCCTTTTTCTGGTTCATAGCAGGTATTATTTTATGTCCTGACATGGTAGAAGGAGTAAGAGATGACTTTGGAGCCATTTTTAGAAAGGTACTAATCCCATTCCTAAGGGTGGTGCTCTCATGCTCTAATCATCATCTAAAGTCCCACCTTGCCAAATTATCAACTTTGAGATTTAGGATTTAAAAATATAAACTTTGGGGGGATATAACCATTCAGATTTTAGGTAGGACATAGAGAAATGGTGAAAGAGACCAGAACTGTTTCATTAATAATACAAACTACTCTATTTATATCTTAGTACTGAAATGTTTATAATATATTTGAAAGCCTCAGTCTCTGAGTTACAATTTCACCTACCAAAAATCTCATTTAAAATTAAACATAATTAAAGGTGATATATCTCAAAAGGAAAAATTTCCCAAGAGGAAGTATATCCTACACCAGAGAACTGACAGGGAATTGGCTTGTACTCTGCTGATCTCAATCTTTATTTATTCTGATAAAATGCTAATATGGGTGAAATTAAGGATGAGTTATAATGTAATTCAAAAGAAGTTCAAACTGAGGATTTTAACTTTCAGGCTTTCCAAGGATTTTAGTTTTCCAATTAGGCATCCTTATCATTAAGACTTATGTATTTATCTAATTAAAATGAGTGAACCCATTGAAGTAATATTTTCTGATTGAAGCCAACATGTCTGTTTGGGAAAACTCTGAGTAAAAACTGGCCTAGGAATCTGGAACCATGGATCTGCAACAAAATGCCACAGTCTGTTTTTTAGGTACATTTTCTGCTCCCTGGTGTCCACGCCCTATATAATCCTCTTCCCTTGAGTGTGGGCAGGAAGTGTAAATAGGATAAAATATCACTTGTGATTAGTTTACATTACATAGCAAAGATAATGCTAAAGGAAGTAATGGTTAAAGCCTTCAATCAGTTGATCTTGAGTTAACAATAAGGGAAATAACCCAGATGGGCTAGACTTGATCAGATAAACCCTTAAAATAATGTCTTCAAATAAAAGACAAGAAATGTGAGGATTTCTCTAATAACTAAAGAAGATGAGCATCTTTTCATATATCTGTTGGCCATTTGTATCTCTTCCTGGGAGAAGTGTCTGTTCATGTCCTCTTCCCATTTTTTTATTGGATTGTTTGTTTGTTTGTTGTTGAGTTTTATGAGTTCTTTGTATATTTTGGACATTAGGCCCTTATCTGAGCTGTTGTTTGAAAATATCCTTTCCCATTTAGTTGGCTGCCTGTTTATTTTGTTATCAGTTTCTCTTGCTGAGCAAAAACTTCTTAGTCTGATGTAGTCCCAGTCACAATGAGATACCACCTCATACCTGTTAGATTAGCTATTATTAACAAGACAGATAATAGCAAATGTTGGAGAGGCTGTGAAGAAAAAGAAATCCTCATACACTGTTGGTGGGAATGTAAAGTAGTACAACCATTATGGAAGAAAGTATGGTAGTTCCTCAAAAAACTGAAAATAGAACTACCTTATGATCCAGCAATCCCTCTACTGGGTATATACCCCCAAAACTCAGAAACATTGATACGTAAAGACACATGCAGCCCCATGTTCATTGCAGCATTGTTCACAGTGGCCAGGACATAGAAACAACCAAAAAGCCTGTCAATAGATGACTGGATAAAAAAGATGTGGCACATATACACTATGGAATACTACTCAGCCATAAGAAATTATGACATCGGATCATTTACAGCAAAATGGTGGGATCTTGATAACATGATACGAAGTGAAATAAGTAAATCAGAAAGAAACAGAAACTGCATTATTCCATACGTAGGTGGGACATAAAAGTGAGACTAAGAGACATTGATAAGAGTGTGGTGGTTACAGGGGGGAAGGGGGAGAGGGAGAGGAAAAGGGGGAGGGGGAGGGGCACAAAGAAAACTAGATAGAAGGTGACAGAGGACAATCGGACTTTGGGTGATGGGTATGCAACATAATTGATTGACAAGATAACCTGGACATGTTATCTTTGAATATATGTATCCTGACGTCGCCCCATTAAAAAAATAAAATTATTAAAAAATAAAAAAAAAAGAAATGTGAGGAGACGTTCCATTGGCCTTGCATAATCCAACTGCAGCGAGGTGGAGAAGGCAATACAGCAGGGAATGTCAGATAGCCTATAAGATCTAAGGGTTACTGTCCTGCCATTTCAAAGTTCTGAAATCTATCACAGCCATGTGAGTCTGAAAAAAAATTAATGAAATTGCAACTCAGCCAACATATTTTTTTCAGCCTTGTGTGACCACATGCAGAGGACCTAGTTAACCTGTGACTAGAATTTAGAGGAAGACAATCTGTGAAATAATAAATGTGGGCTGTTTTAAGCCATTATGTTTGTGGTAATTTGTTTTGTGACAAAAAAGAACTAACATCAATTCTTACCGTTGTGTCAGAGGGGGTCCAGTTGAGATTTTCACCTCAGTAGTGACCTGATTCAACAAGTGATAGTTAGGGTCCATAATATAATTAAATTTTTTAAAGGCTGTATGTTATGTCCTATGTTTGAGCATTGGCATTTGGAAAGTACATTTATAGAGAATAGGTGTATAAAAATAAATGCCACTTTATGCTCATGCACTGGAAGACATAAATTGTTAAAATGTTCATACTCCACCATAACTGACCTATAGATTTGTTGCAATCAATATTCAGTAATTCCTAAAATTTCTACTAAAATTCTGATGATAGTTTTGAAAAATTAGAAAAACAATCATCCTAAAATTATCATGAAATTTTAAAAGAACCTAAATAGCAAAAACGATCTAAAAAAAACAAACAAACCAGATTTGGGAGCCTCCCACTTTCTGAGTTGTTTCCCAAACAACAATAATTGCAACTGTGTGGTACTGGAACAAGGACATATACAGACAAATGAAACAAATTAGAAAGCCCAGATAAACCCTTGTACACATAAAAAATTACTTTTATCAAAGGTGTCAAGACAATACAATGGAGAAAGAACAATCTCTTCAACAAGTAGTGCTGGAAAAAGTGGTTATTCAAATGTAAAGGAATAATTTTGAATCATTACTTTACACTGTATGTGAAAATTAACTCAAAATTAATGAAACACTTAAAACAATAAAATTTAAAAAAATGTAGAAAAGCTTTAGGATATTGGACTTTACAATGATTTCTTGGGTAAAACACAGCAATAAAAAAGAACTGATAAATGGAACAACATCAGACTTAAAAACTTATCTGCATCAAAGGAAATAATCAATAAAGTGAAAAGGCAATGTATAGATTTCGATAAACTATTTGAAAATCAAATAATAATATATATGGTAAGAAGTTAATATCCATGACATATAAGGAACTTCTACAACTCAATAAGAAAAATAAATGAATAATACATAACTTGATTTTTAAAAATGAGAAAAGGGCTTAAATACACAATTTTCCAAAAGAGATATGAAAATAGCCCATAAGCATATGAAAAGATTCTTAACATTAGTAATCTTAAGAGAACTGCAAATCAAAACCACAATGAGATACCAGTTCTTAGCCATCAGGATGGCTACTATCAAAAGAACAGAAAATAGAGATTCTGATCAAGATGGTGGCATGGTAAATGTGATACTGGCAACCTCCCTCCTTCTAATCATATCAAAATTAGAAGTAAACTACAAAACAACCTTCATTCAGAGCCACCTTAAATATGATAGATGAACAGAAGTCCTATACCTAAGGATATATAGAAAAAGCCATATCGAGACTGGTTGGAGCAGCTGAGACAAGGAATGAGCTGGTCCCACACCCACATGTAGCAGTTAAACAAATTGGGATGAAAATTTCAGCTTTGAAGTTCTCTCCTGAAGATCAAGAAGTCCCAGACCTATACCATGCCTCTCAGCCTAGGATTCCAGTGCTGGGAAAGACTTTCTAATAACATCTGTCTATAAACCAGTAGGATTGTGGCTAAATGAGACAGAGGGCTGCTGGAGTCCCAGGTGTTGCTCCTAAAGGAATCACACATAGACTTACTTGGACAGACTCTGAGCTCTATTGATGGAGCAGTAGCTCAAAAGACAAGAGAAACATAGAGGGGAAATGGAATAGTCTGGCATCAGGTGAGGGCTGGAAGCGCAGCTTTCTCCCAGGCAGAATTGCTGGCAGAAGCTATTGTTCCTTCGCTTAGCTCTCCGTGCCACAGAGCCAGTAGGTAGGCTCCATATCTGTCTCTTTCATCCTGGCTAACACTATTTGCTCTGCCTTGGTGACTCTTTGAGACCCCACCCACCCCAAATTTGGGGGTCAATGAGCCTTTTCCAGTGACTATTCCATACAAATGGCCTGCCTTGGCTCATGTTGCTGACTTTCTTAAAATCTCTCAAACAAGCAGCATCTAGCCTCCACGTGTATCCTGTAACTTTTGCTAAGTGGCCCCTGGACCAGCACTAGAAGCAGCCAAACTTAGATCCCAGTTTGGCTCTTCTGAGACACTTCACACCAAGAAGTGGAAATAACACAAAATGTCCAATGTTGATGATATATAAATATATATATGTGTGTATATATATATACACACATAATATATGCTTGTTTACATGTATATATAAATGTGTATATTGCAAACAAACACAAAAATAGAATATAACCCAGCCTTAAAAAGGGAAGGAAATCCTGTTACATGCAAGAATGTAAATGAATTTTGAGAACATTATACTAAATAAAATAAGCCAGTTAAAAAAATACTGTATGATTACCACTCATAAAATACCTGAAGTAGTCAGAATCATAAAAGCAGAAAGTGGAAGGGTGGTTGCTAAGGGTGTTTGAGGTGCATATCAATGTGTAAGGGTATAGAGTTTCAATTTTGCAAAAGAAGAAAGTTCTGGATTTCTGGTGCATAGCAATGTAAATATACTTAATGCTATTGAATTTTACACTTAAAATGATAAAGATTGTGAATTTAATATGTTATTATTATTATTATTATTATTATTTTACCAAATTAAAATGTGTTTAAAAATCTAATTGAGAACTTTTGGAAATAAATACAATAATATCTAGCTCACATGCAGTAAATCAATTTTGTGAATGCTGTCTTAAATTAAGGATAAGATGCTGCTGACTCAAAAATACTTAAAGTGTAAAAGATATAAAAGTAGCAAAAGAAAAATGACAATATACATTTCAGAAAATTGACACAGCAAGATTACTTAGAAGAAAAGTTTGTATATGCTCCTTATACAAATTCTTTCTCCATTACTTTTGAACATATATCTTGATATTAAGAAAAAATCAGCTTAGCCTGATAAGGCAGAGGCACAGTGGATGGATCGTTGGACTGGGATGCGGAAGACGCAGGTTGGAAGTCCCAAGGTCTCCAGCTTGAACGTGGGCTCATCCAGCTTGAGCATGAGGTCTCTGGCATGAGCGTGGGATCGTAGACATGACCCCATGGTCGCTGACTTGTGCCCAGAGGTTGCTGGCTTAAAGTCAAAGCTCATTCACTGGCTTATGCAAGGGGTTATCACTCTGCTGCAGTGCCCCTCAACCGCCCTCCATCAAGGCACATATGAGAAAGCAATCAGTGAACATCTAAGGTGCTGCAAGGAAGAATTGGTGCTTCTCATCTCTCTCTCTCTTCCTGTCTGTCACTATCTGTCCCTCTCTCTGACTCTCTCTCTCTCTGTCTGTCAAAAAAAAAAAAAAAGAAAGAAAGAAAAATCAGCTCAATATGGCATTCAGAAAACAAGTACTGTATACAAAGTGGGGCAAAAGTAAGTTTACAGTTGTGAGTACGTGACACAGAGTTTATTTCTGTATTATTTATTAATTATTGTATTATTTTTCATACAAACAACTGTAAAACTACTTCTGCCTCACCCTGTATAATTGTCTGCTATTCTTGAAATGATAAATTCTAGGTCAAATCACAAAACTGTTGCTTAGGCCAACTGCTATCATCAATCTGTCTGCTTTACTTACATAATATACCAGCATTCACTTGCTGACCCTATAGATACCTTTTTGCATACATGATAAGGTGTAGAGTTAATATCATCACTGAACATCATCTGTCTATTTATTATATTAAAATAAGGTACCTAAGGAAGCCAGTGGTAATCAGAGCTGGTGGAACTAACCAACTAGTTGAAGAGAAATCACTGGCCTGAAGAAGTTTTCTATGCATATCATCACAAAATATAAAGATTTTAATCTATCTGGCCTTCCCCTGAGGATAGTTATTCTCATGGATGGGTCACTAATGATAAAACTGACACCTTTGATTCTTACCTATAAATAAGAGTCATTTGGGGAGATAACCTTCATTCAGATCATTAAGAAGGAATTGAACCAGATAAAGCAAAAAATGGATTCTATACTGAAAACCCTGGGAAAAAAATGAAAAGGAACAGAGAAAACAGGGAGCTAGAGTTGACCACGGATGATGGAAAAGAGGCTGAGGAAGGAAAGGTTGACAGACACAGCACCAATGGCAAGGACGACTGCTAAGCACATAGTGGAGTTTAGAAATCTTGTCCCACTGTTTCTTTGTCTAGGCACTTATCTAAGATAAAAATTTTCACCAGATCCTCTCCCTTAGTATCTTCAGAACATGCTCACTGTTCTCCCCATCCTTGTCCCTCTCATGTTTATTAATTCATATTGCTCTTTGCCTAGTCCTATTTTCACTCCCTTTGACACTTCCAGTAAGTTATGTTGTCTTATCCTGTAATTTTCGCTTTTAATTTTGATAGCTCTTTATGATGTAACAATAAAAAGAACATACAGTTTAAAACAACAAGATAATATATAGGAAAAGCACTTACCAAACTATAAAAGTCCATAAAGGAAGTATCATTGCAATTTTAGAACATCTTCTTTAGACATTAGGTCCTAGTTAGAGCATGATGAATAAAATCTTTCCAAATTTCAAAATTTGAACTTCTTATTCCTACTTGTGCATATAAGGAACTTGAAATCACCAGTCCACACTTTCTTTTTTTTTTTTAATAATTTTATTTTTTTAATAGGGTGACATCAATAAATCAGGATACATATATTCAAAGATAACAAATCCAGTTTATCTTGTCGTTCAATTATGTTGCATACCCACCACCCAAAGTCAGATTGTCCTCTGTCACCTTCTATCTTGTTTTCTTTGTGCCCCTCCCCACCCCCTATCCATCTCCAATTCCCCTCTCCCCCCCGTAACCACAACACTCTTATCAATGTCTCTTAGTTTCACTATTATGTCCCACCTACGTATGGAATAATACAGTTCCTGGTTTTTTCTGATTTACTTATTTCGCTTCGTATCATGTTATCAAGATCCCACCATTTTGCTGTAAATGTTCCGATGTCATCATTTCTTATGGCTGAGTAGTATTCCATAGTGTATATGTGCCACATCTTCTTTATCCAGTCATCTATTGATGGGCTTTTTGGTTGTTTCCATGTCCTGGCCACTGTGAACAATGCTGCAATGAACATGGGGCTGCATGTGTCTTTACGTATCAATGTTTCTGAGTTTTTTGGGTATATACCCAGTAGAGGGATTGCTGGGTCATAAGGTAGTTCTATTTGCAGTTTTTTGAGGAACTACCATACTTTCTTCCATAATGGTTGTACTACTTTACATTATGAGGGTTCCTTTTTCTCCACAGCCTCTCCAACATTTGCTATTACCTGTCTTGTTAATAACAGCTAATTGAACAGGTGTGAGGTGGTATCTCATTGCCGTTTTGATTTGCATTTCTCTAATAGCTAAAGAAGATGAGCATCTTTTCATATATCTGTTGGCCATTTGTATTTCTTCCTGGGAGAAGTGTCTATTCATATCCTCTCCCCATTTTTTTATTGGATTGTTTGTTTGTTTGTTGTTGAGTTTTATGAGTTCTTTGTATATTTTGGATATTAGGCCCTAATCTGAGCTGTTGTTTGAAAATATCATTTCCCATTTAGTTGGCTTTCTGTTTATTTTGTTATCAGTTTCTCTTGCTGAGCAAAAACTTATTAGTCTGATGTAGTCCCATTCATTAATTTTTGCCTTCACTTCTCTGCCTGTGGAGTCAAATTCATAAAATGCTCTTTAAAACCCAGGTCCATGAGTTGAGTACCTATGTCTTCTTATATGTACTTAATTGTTTCAGGTCTTATGTTTAGATCTTTGATCCATTTTGAGTTAATTTTTGTACAGGGGGAGAGACTGTAGTCCAGTTTCATTCTTTTGCATGTGGCTTTCCAGTTTTCCCAGCACCATTTATTGAAGAGGCTTTCTTTTCTCCATTGTGTGTTGTTGGCCCCTTTATCAAAAATTATTTGACTATAGATATGTGGTTTTATTTCTGGACTTTCTATTCTGTTCCATTGGTCTGAGTGTCTATTTTTCTGCCAATACCATGCTGTTTTGATTGTCGTGGCCCTATAATATAGTTTGAAGTCAGGTATTGTAATGCCCCCAGCTTCATTCTTTTTCTTTAGGATTGCTTTGGCTATTCGGGGTTTTTTATAGTTCCATATAAATCTGATGATTTTTTGCTCTATTTCTTTAAAAAACGTCATTGGAAGTTTGATGGGAATTGCATTAAATTTGTATATTGCTTTGGGTAATATAGCCATCTTGATTATATATATTCTTCCTAGCCAAGAACAAGGTATATTCTTCCATCTCATTATATCTTTTTCGATTTTCCTTAACAATGGTTTATAGTTTTCATTATATAAGTCCTTTACATTCTTTGTTATGTTTATTCCTAAGTATTTTATTTTTTTTGTTGCAATCGTGAAGGGGATTATTCTTTTGAGTTTGTTCTCAGTTGTTTCATTGTTGGCATATAGAAAGGCTATTGACTTCTGTATGTTAATTTTGTATCCTGCAACCTTACTGTATTGGCTTATTGTTTCTAGTAGTCTTTTTGTGGATTCTTTGGGGTTTTCGATGTATAGGATCATATCATCTGCAAAAAGTGATACCTTTACTTCTTCTTTTCCGAAATGGATGGCTTTTATTTCTTTGTCTTGTCTGATTGCTCTGGCTAGAACCTCTAGTACCACATTAAATAAGAGTGGAGAGAGTGGACAACCCTGTCTTGTTCCTGAATTAAGGGGGAAAGCCTTCAGTTTAGTGCCATTTAATATGATGTTAGGTGATGGTTTATTATATATGGCCTTTATCATGTTGAGATATTTTCTTTCTATACCCATTTTGTTCAGAACCTTAAACATAAAATTGTGTTGTATTTTATCGAAAGCCTTTTCTGCGTCTATTGATAAGATCATGTGGTTTTTGTTCTTTGTTTTGTTGATATGGTGTATTACGTTAAGCGTTTTACGTATGTTGAACCATCCTTGAGATTCTGGGATGAATCCCACTTGATCATGATGTATTATTTTTTTAATATGTTGTTGTATTCGGTTTGCCAGTATTTTGTTTAGTATTTTAGCATCTGTATTCATTAGAGATATTGGTCTGTAGTTTTCTTTTTTTGTACCATCCTTGCCTGGTTTTGGTATGAGGGTTATGTTGGCCTCAGAAAATGTGTTTGGAAGTATTGCTTCTTCTTCAATTTTTTGGAAGACTTTGAGTAGAATAGGAACCAAGTCTTCTTTGAATGTTTGATAAAATTCGCTGGTATAGCCGACAGGGCCTGGACTTTTATTTTTGGGGAGGTTTTTAATGGTTTTTTCTATTTCTTCTCTACTGATAGGTCTGTTTAGGCTTTCTGCTTCTTCTTGACTCAGTCTAGGAAGGTTGTATTGTTTTAGGAATTTATCCATTTCTTCTAGGTTGTTGAATTTAGTGGCATAAAGTTTTTCATAGTATTCTACAATAATTCTTTGTATATCTACGGTGTCTGTGGAGATTTCTCCTCTTTCATTTTGGATTTTGTTTATATGAGTTCTTTCTCTTTTTTCCTTGGTAAGTCTTGCCAAGGGTTTGTCAATTTTGTTGATCTTTTCAAAGAAGCAGCTCCTTGTTCTATTAATTTTTTCTATAGTTTTTCTGTTCTCTAATTCATTTATTTCTGCTCTGATTTTTATTATCTCCTTTCTTCGGCTGGTTTTGGGTTGTCTTTGTTCTTCTTTTTCTAGTTCCTTAAGGTGTGAAGTTAAGTGGTTCACTTGGGCTCTCTCTTGTTTGTTCATATATGCCTGAAGTGATATGAACTTCCCTCTTATCACTGCTTTTGCTGCATCCCATAGATTCTGATATGTCGTATTGTCATTTTCATTAGTCTGTATATATCTTTTGATCTCTGCACTTATTTCTTCTTTGACCCATTCATTTTTTAGAAGTATGTTGTTTAGTTTCCACATTTTTGTGGGATTTTTTTCCTCTTTTTTGCAGTTGAATTCTAGTTTCAAGGCTTTATGATCAGAAAATATGCTTGGTACAACTTCGATTTTTCTGAATTTGCTGATGTTGTTTTTGTGGCCCAACATATGGTCAATTCTTGAGAATGATCCATGTACACTGGAGAAAAATGTATACTCAGTCACTTTAGGATGAAATGTCCTGTAGATATCTATCATATCCATGTGCTCTAGTGTTTTGTTTAAGGCCAATATGTCTTTATTGATTCTCTGTTTGGATGACCGATCTAGAGCTGTCAGCGGTGTATTGAGGTTTCCAAGTATGATTGTGTTTTTGTCAGTTTTTGTTTTAAGATCAATAAGTAGCTGTCTTATATATTTTGGTGCTCCTTGGTTTGGTGCATATATATTAAGAATTGTTATGTCTTCTTGATTCAGTGTCCCCTTAGCCATTATGAAATGGCCATTTTTGTCTCTGAGTACTTTTCCTGTCTTGTAGTCAGCATTATCCGATAAGAGTATTGCTACACCTGCTTTTTTTTTGGATGTTATTTGCTTGGAGTATTGTTTTCCAGCCTTTCACTTTGAATTTATTTTTATCCTTGTTACTTAGATGAGTTTCCTGTAAGCAGCATACAGTTGGATTTTCTTTTTTAATCCATTCTGCTACTCTATGCCTTTTTATTGGTGAGTTTAATCCCTTTACATTTAGTGTAATTATTGATACTTGTGAGTTCCTTATTGCCATTTTATGTCTTGCTTTCTGTTAGTTTTGTGTCTTCTTTGATCCTTCTCTTTTCTTTTTCTATCTTTTGTTTTTATTTGGTTGTATTCCATACATCTTTCCTCTGTTGCTATCTTTTTTATCTCATGTGCTTCTGTGGTGGTTTTTTCAATGGTGGTTACCTTTGAGTAATGAAAAGGGTCCCTACCCTGTTCATTGTAGCGAACTATTTTGTGAGTACTTTTGCACTCCATCGTCCTTTGCTACTGTTAATCTTCATCTTCTCCCCCTCTTTCTTTTTGTTGTTGTTACAGTTTAAATTTGGTTTTATTGTGTTCTTCTTGGAGCTTTTACTTGTGGCTCTGTTTTTTTTTTGTTCTTTGTATCTGATTGGAGAACCCCCTTTAGTAATTCCTGGAGTGGGGGTTTTCTGATGATAAATTCCCTCATCTTTTCTGTATCTGTGAATGTTTTTATTTCTGCTTCATATTTGAAGGATAGCTTTGATGGGTATAGTATTCATGGCTGAAAGTTCCTCTCTTTCAGGACTTTAAATATTGAAGTCCACTCTCTTCTAGCTTGTAGAGTTTCTGCTGAGAAATCTGATGATAATCTAATGGGCCTTCCTTTATATGTTGTATTCCTCTTTTCCCTGGCTGCCTTGAGAATTTTTTCTTTGCTGTTGGTTTGTGTCAATTTCATTATGATATGCCTTGGAGTAGATTTGTTGGGGTTAAGAAAACTCGGAGTTCTGTTTGCTTCTTGAACTTGAGGCTTTAGTTCTTTCTACAGGCTTGGGAAGTTCTCATCTATTATTTGTTTGAGTATGTTCTCCATTCCATTTTCTCTCTCTTCTCCCTCTGATATACCTATTATTCTTATGTTATTCTTTTTGATGGAGTCAGTTAATTCTTGTAGGGCTATCTCATTTTTTTTAATTTTTGAGTCTCTTTCTTCTTCTCTCTGTTGTGCCTCAAGTTGCTTGTCTACTATTTCACTAATCCTATCTTCAATCTTTGCTGTTCTGTTAGTTAAGCTTGTTACTTCATTTTTCAGCTCGTGAATTGAGTTTTTCATCTCTGTTTGATTTGTTTTTATAGTTTCAATTTCCTTGGACATATATTCTTTGTGTTCATTGAGTTGTTTTCTGAGCTCCCTAAATTGCCTTTCTGTGTTTTCTTGTATATCAGAGGATTTTTAGGATTTCTATCTTGAATTATCTGTCATTTAGCTCCAAAGTTTCCAATATATTAAATTTTTTCTCCATAGATTTTTCCTCATCTAGCTGTGTTACCTCTCTTTCTTTTGTATCCATGATATTCGATTTTCTCTTCCTTAATGGCATCTGAGGGTGGTTTTGTTGATAGTATTAATGAGATTTAATAAAGAATAAAAAGTTTAAAAAATAAAAAAAATAAATAAAAAATCGAAAAGAGTTGTTTTTTTTTAAAAAAATTAATGAAATAAAGAAAAATAAAATAAAATAAAAATTTTAAAAAAAGGAAATTATTCCTTCCTTCCTTTTTTCCTCTCCTCTCCTCTCCCCTCTTTCTTGAGAAAATTTTGTGGTGAACTGTGAATTATAACACACAATGCCTGTGATGGAGGGCCTGAATTGGGGAAAAGTAATAAAGGGGCAAAAAAAAAAAAAAGAAAAAAGAAAAAAAAAGAGAGTATGGACCCACAAAAAGCAAATAAGGAAAAAATTTGGGTCAAGAATAAAATGATTTGCTTTTAGGTGTTGGTTGTCTAAGAGTTATGATGAGAGGAATAAGAGGAAAACGGAAATTTGAGGGGACAAATTAAAAAATTACTATGTATTTAGTGGAACAAGAACTAGATAATATGGAGAGCCAGGGATGGGAGCACTGCTAGTGAGTTAAAACGGTGAAATAAAAACCCCCCAAAATGCCCCAAACATAAGTTTGAGTCCCAGATAAGATAATTTGTTTGTTATTGAGGTTTGAATGAGAGGAGATGTAAAGGAGAAAGGAAGAAACTAATATAGAGGGAGAAAAGAAAGAGAGAGAGAGAAAAAAAGAGGGAACCACTAAAAGAAGAAAAAAGAAAGGAGAGAGAGAGAGAGAGAAAGTTAAGGGTTTTGGAGTGCAACCCTCATAGGAAGAAAGGAAGAGAAGAGAAAAGATAATGGGAGATGTAACACTTATGGGTAGTGTAGTTCAAGGAGAGGAGAGAGTAAGACCGGCAGAGAGTTAATCGGCCAAATTGGAGGAGGAAAAAAAGTATCAAGAATGAAGATAAGAGAAACAAACGAACAAATATAATAAAATGGGGTAGGTTATAAAGTCTGCAGATTATTCTTGATTTTGAGAGGTTATCTTCTTGCTTTTTCTTTTCTCTCCCTCTTCCTGGTCAGTGACTCTGTACCCCAGGTTCTGCCCCTTTGGCACGCTCAGGTAGAGGTTTGCAGTTGATAAGTCTCTATGGCAATGTCATGTATTGTGCTTTAGTCTCGTTGGCAGTCGAGGCTCATTAGCATTTATAGGCTCCGACAGTGAGAGAGTCCGTGTTCCTGGAGCCTTTCTCCTAGTCTTTCCTTCCTCAATTAGTAGCCTGATAATCCAGCTATGGGGTTGCTGCTGCCTCTGCCTGGATAGTAAGAGGCTCAAAGAGCTGGCAACTCCCCACTCTATTTCCACTCAGCACAGGGCTCTGGGTAAGGCTCAGTCAGTCAGAGCTGTTAGCATAATCAGGCAGACTTTCTGCCCACTCAAAGACCTCTGGCTCTTCCACTCTGTCCGGTAACACAGGCGGGCACCCACTTCTGGGCGCTTGGAGGAAACTCTCACTCACTGTCTGCGACCAGGATATCCGGCCAGCAGTCTCACTCTCTGAGTGAAACCCCCAATCGCAGGGAAAAGTTGCAGCGTTGGAATTGAGTTTCGCTCATTCCCCGTGCGCGGCTTTTGCAAGGCGCTGGGGCGGCCCGAGATTCCGCTCTGGCCCACACAAAGGCCCCTGACTCTGCCCCTCTGTACGATAACACGGGCGTGCACTGCCGAGGCACTCGGAGGAATCTCTCATTCACTATCTGTGCGCACAGACCAGGATATGAGGCCGGCCGTGTTTCCCTCTGAGTGAAACTCCCTCCCGTGTGTGGCTTTCCCAGGGCGCTGGGGCTGCCCAGAGACTCTGCCCTTGGCCCACAGAAAGGCCTCTGACTCTGCCTCTCCGTGGGGCAACACGGGCACCCACTTCCGGGGCTTAGGAAGAAATCTCTCGCCCACTAACTGCGCGCACGCTGACCAGGAGACCGGGTAAAATGGCCGCTCCGTTTGTCTTTCTTTGTTTGGTTTTGGCGCGAGTTTTAGCTTGTATTGCCTGGGTTGCCACAGGATCAGTTTTTCCTCGGCTTGGATCTCCGTGCCACAGCCGGTTCGGCCGTTTGTGCCGCGGCCTGGATCTATTCACCCCCTTTGCCCGCCTCAGTTTCTATATTCACAGTTACCAGAGAAAGCCGCCCTGTTTAGGTTAGTGAGGAAGGCAGAGCATTTCTTACTCTTTATTTCCTTCGGGGTTTGGTTATATATTTAGCCAATTTTTCACTCAACCATACCTTTGGGTGTTTTGCGAAGCATCTGGAGGCTCCAGGTATAGGTTTTTCTGTTTCTGGTTGAAGATCTTTTTGAGTTTTGGGGGAGATTTATCGGTATCGCTTCCTACCCCGCCATTACTCTGACGTCATCCCAGTCCACACTTTCAACATGTAAAAAGCTCAGTAGACTGAAATTTCAACAAGTCTTCTTGGATTTATAAGTGAGGGGAGGACACAGGGCAAACCACAACCCCAAGATTGGAGAGATAGGTGAATACAGACAGTTGCTGTTTACCAGAGCAGAGATTCCTGAGAACAAGAACCACCTAGCAAACCAGTCTTGGAGTAGGAAAACCTGAACTGTATTTGATGACATACAAAAGGTTCAGTTGTACAAAACCAAGAGTTGAAAAGTCCAGGGAATCCCCACTTACAGAGTGTCCTCCACAATACTGAGAATGACCTCGATAAGCTTCACTAGATTTGCACAGTAGAAATCAGAGAAAAATCACCATATACTCCAACAGAGGGAGGGGAAAAGGATCAGTACTGTAATATGCCAAGCACATCATTTTTATTAACAAGATGTGCCCTCAGGAGAAACTTGTTATTTAGAGCCTAACCTGCTGAACTATTATCAGAGCCTAACTTACCCAAGGGTAGGGAAATACCCAACTCCAGCAAGTCCTAGCCATCCTGTCCCACTTGAGGAAGAAGAAAAATGCTCAGAATCGTCTGTGAAGTTAACAGCCCAGAGGCATAGTCTCACTAAAAGATTGAGAGCTGCTCATGGAAATAAGCACGCTCCCCATCCTCCTTCACTGCTGTATTACTAAAGACCTATTTACAGCAAGTCCTTTTAGCAGGTATGCCACATCCAGCTATCAAGAAAAAAATCACAAGGCATACTAAAAGGCTAAAAATGCAATTTGAAGAGAAAAAACAAGCATCAGAATGAGATGTGGCAGGGTTTTTAGAATTAAAATAACTGTGCTTAATTTATTAAGGGTTCTAATGGGTAAAATAGAAAGAATGTTAATATGGGGGAGTTTATGCTTGTGGGTGGGTAGTAGTATAAAAAAAGCTCTCTGTACCTTTTTTTAAAATTTTTGCTATAAACCAAAAACTGCTCTAAAATAATGTCTTAATTTAAAAAAATAAAGCAAAAGAATTATAAACAATGCATATATTAGAGGCTCAATGAGAAAAGCAGGATGATGGATGGCAAAGAAGCAACCAGGTACAAGCAAATGATCAAGTTGTGTTTAGGGAAGTCTATTTATTTATGGTTTATAACTCCCATAGAGGTTATATACCTTTCTTTGTATATCTAAATATTACGTAATACAACTTATAAACAAACTAAGTACATTTTTTATTTTATTTTATTTTTCTTCTTTTCCAACTGAGAAGAGGGGAGAGAGACAGACTCCTGCATGCACCCCAATGGGGATCTACTTAGCAACCCCCATCTGGGAATAATGTTCTGTCCCTTTGGGGCCATGCTTCTAACAAAGCTATTTTTAGCGTCTGAGGGGAAGGCTCCCTAGAGTCATCCTCAGCACCCCAAGGCGATGCACTTAAACTAATCAGTCATGACTGCTGGAAGAGAGGAGAGAGAGAGAAAGAGAGAGAAAGGGAAGAGGTGGAGAAGCAGATGGTCACTTCTCCTGTGTGCCCTGACTGGGATTTGAACCTGGGACATCCATATGTCTGGCCAATGCTCTATCCAGCAAGCCAACTAGCCAGGGGCTCAACAAATTTTTTAGATGAGTCAACCTAATCATGGATAGTTAAACCAGCTTCCTCAATTTAAATTGATCAAAGAAAGAACCAGAGATAGAAATAAGTTTCTTGATAACCCTATCCTTTTACCTTTTTTAATCTAACAAAAGTATATAAGTATCTTTATATATATGAAGTACAATATATTCTTTCTAGAGTCTCTAAATTCACTTCAGTTAAATCTATTTTTTTCTGAAATTATACCTTTTTATGACTTCATAATTCCATTTACCTGAAATGTTCACAATGGTTAAGATATACTGGAGATTAAAAGAGAAGTCTATTCTAAGTGGTGGTCTCACTTTGTCCATTGTGCTTAAAAGTATTCCCTTCAAATATTTTATAGTTTTTTTATTATAATATATATAAACAATAACTTTTCTTAATAATTATTAACATGACAAAATATCTTAGTAACTGTGGAATGGTAACCAACACAACATTTCACAGTTCTTTCTCAACATCATTTAAATCACTGACATAGCTAAAGTTCTGTTTTTTGTTGTTGTTTTCTTTTGTGACAAAGACAGAGAGAGACAGAGAGAGAGACAGACAGACAAGAAAGGAGAAAGATGAGATGCATCAATTCTTTGTTGCGGCACCTTAGTTGTCCATTGATTGCTTTCTCATATGTGCTTTGACTGGGGGGTTACAGCAGACTGAGTGACCCCTTGCTCAAGCCAGTGACCTTGAGCTCAAGCTGGTGAACCTTGCTCAAACCAGATAAGCCCACACTCAAGCTGGCGATCTTGGGGTTTCGAACCTGGGTCCTCCATGTCCCAGTCTAATGTTCTATCCACTGTGCCACTGCCTGGTCAGGACAAAAGTTCTGTTTTAATACTAGTTTCCATGATCATTTCTGTTAGAAAAAATAATGAATAAATTATTAAAAATAATCACTAAATATCTTTCTTTAAGTGGTAGATATTATAAGAAACACAAAAATAAATAATAGATAGTCCCTTTCTTAAAGCTATTTATATTTTAATAAGTTTCTTTTAAAATGTAATTAAGTACCATTATCATTACATTGAGAGTGGGGAAGAAGGCTTGCATTTCCACTCTTACTGTGGGATACCTACCTGGATCAATTGTTTTCACTGACTCTAGATCCAGAAGGACTAGGAGAGTAGACCAAAGAAAATATTTAAAGGTAGAATTCTGAAACTTTGTAGAACTGAGGAGTGACCAATGATAGAAATTATAAAAGATTTAAGAAAACCAAAGACTCACAAGAATTAGAAGCAGAATAAATGCAATGCCATTTATATATCATATATAATGAAAACCACCAAAGATAAGACATAGATTTTATAAACTGCAAGACTAAAATTTTACCTTTAAAGGGGTAACAATTTGACAGAATACTTCTTTACTGTCACAATGAATGTCAGAAGACAGAAATATGACAATGTCAATGCACTGAGAAAGCAATAACTGTCAGCCAGAATCATTATAAACAGTGATGGCATCTTTCAAAATGAAAGAGATATAAAGACATAATGTGCTAAAAAAATTGACATGGCATGCCACCCATAAATACTCTTTTAAGAAAATTCTAAATATTGTCATAATGGAAGATTTAACTATTAAAAAAGAAAGAAAGAAAAAACTGAATGTGTTAAATATACATAAGCAACATTAAATACATGTTAATTGTGTAAAAATAATAGTTTGTGGATTTTAAATTAAAAAGAAAATAAAGTACACACAAATTAGCATTTTTGTAGTGGAAGAATAAAGTGTTATAATATATATATTTACAATACCTGGGACAAGGTAAAATACATTAATAAAATTTAGAGACTGATAAATTGTATTCCTTTTGTGATGTATAGAGTACATAATACAAGACGCAAACAAAAATAACTTTCAAACCAGTAGAGGAATAAAGACAGAAAGAATTTAAAAAAAAGGAAGCTAAAAGGTTAAAGGGAGAAGAAAAATCAGAAAATAAATAGAAAGTAAAGTGAAAAAAAGGTCCACATAAAGTATTAATTTATATAACTAAAATTAATAAAAATAGTTCTTATTTTTTAAATTCATTTTTAAGACTATTTTTTTTAGAGAGGAGAGAAACAGAGAAAGAAGAGAAGGAGGAGCAGAAAGCATTAACTACCATATGTGCCTTGACCAGACAAGCCTAGGGTTTAGAACAAGCAACCTCAGTGTTCCAGGTCAATGTTTTATCGACTGCACCACCACAGGACAGGCTCATAAAACTCTTTCAAAAATTATCATCAGGGGTCAGAAATATAATCCAAATTATGCTATTTATAAGGGATGAAGCTAGATGATAAAGTATCAAAATGGTTGATTGTAAAAGATGAAAAAAAACTTTTAAGCAAATTTAAACTGAAAAAGCTGATACAGCTATTTAATAACAAATTAAAATTTAAGTTAAATATAATTAATAATATAAAAAATGGATCATTCCAATGATAAAAAATATCTAATTACTATGGTTACATAAATACTCTAAAAGAACATTTATGGCCCTGGTTGGTTGGCCCAGTGGTAGGGCGTTGGGCTGGCGTGCAGGAGTCCCAGGTTTGATTACCGGCCAGGGCACACAGGAGAGGTGCCCATTCTCTTCTTCACCCCTCCCCCTCTTCTTCCTCTCTATCTCTCTCTTCCCCTCCCGCAGCAAGGCTCCATTGGAGCAAAGATGGTCCGGCGCTGGGGATGGTTCTGTGGCCTCTCCCTCAGGCACTAGAATGGCTCTGGATGCAACAGAGCAATGCCCAAGAGGGGCAAAGCATCGCCCCCTGGTGGGCATGCCGGGTGAATCCCGGTCCGGCGCCTGCGGGAGTCTGTCTGACTGCTTTTCCGTTTCCAGCTTCGAAAAAATGAAAAAAAAAAAAACCAGCATTTACTTAATAATTCAATCTCAAAATGTAGAAAGCAAAAATTAGAAATGCCAGGCAACATAGTAATAGAAGTCGTAGCCACAGCAATCAGACAAGAAGAAATAAAAGACATCAGAATTGGAAAGAAAGAAGTAGAACTGTCATTATTTGCATATGATATGATTTTGTGCGTAGAGAATCCTAAATATTTCACCAAAAAAGTAGAATTGATAAATTCATTAAAGTAGCAGAATACAAAATTAATATCTAGAAATAAGTTGCATTTTTATACATCAATAATAAAATATCAGAAAGGGAAACTAAGAAAACAATCCTATTTTCAATTGCTTCAGAAGAAATAAAATACAAAGGAATAAATTTATGCAAGGATATGAAAGACCTGTATTCAGAAATTTAGAAGACACTAAAGAAGAGAATTGAAGAAGACACAAGTGGAAGAAAATACAGTGTTTATGAATAAGAAGAATTAACGTCATCAAAGAACTGTCCATAATATCAAAGCAATCTATAGATTCATTGTAATTCTTATCAAAATACCAATAGTGTATTTCACAGAACTAGAACAAATATTCCAAAAATTTACATGGAAAGAAAAAGAACCCAAATAACCACAAGCAATTTTGAGAAAATAATAACAATGTTGGAGGAATCATGCTTCCTGATGTCAAATTATACTATAAGGTCATAGTAAACAAAAAGGAATGGTACTGGCACAAAAACAGACATATAGATCAATGAAAAATACTAGTGCTCCCAGAAATAAGCTCATGTCTTTATGGTCAGTTAATAATGGACAAAGCAGGCAACAACATATAATGGGTTAAGGATAAGTGATATTGGGGAAATTGGGCAGGTATATGCAAAAAAAAAAAAAAAAAAAAAAAAAGAGAGAGAGACCAGACCACCTTCTTACACCATACACAAGCATAACCTCAAAACAGATTAAAGACTTAAATGCTAGTCTAGAAAGCATATAAATCCCAGGAGAAATAATAGGCAGCAAAATCTCAGACATTTCTTAAAGCAATATATTTTTTTCATATATTTCCTAAGGCAAGAGGGGTAAAAAAAAATTAAAGAAATAAAACTATATCAAACTAAAAAGTTTTTGCACAGCAAAGGTGAATAGTGCAAAATAAAAAAGCAATTTACTGAATGAGAACACATATTTGCCAATGACATATCCGATAAGAGATTTATATCCAAAATTTACAAAGAACTTATAAAACTCAATACTATAAAACAATCTAATCATAAAATGGGCATAGGGCATGGATAAATACTTCTCCAGAGAACATAAGGATGGCCAATAGACATATGAAAAGATACTTCATGCCACTGATTATCAGAAAAATGCAAATTAAAACCACAACAAGTCAAAATGGTTCATCATCAATAAATCAACAGATAACAAGTTTTTCCGAGAATGTGGAGAAGAGGAAACCCTCATGCACTGTTGGTGGGAATGCAGATTGGTGCAGCCACTGTGGAAAGCAATATAAAGTTACCCCAAATATTTAAAAGTGGAAATGTCTTATGATTCAGCAATTACACTTCTGGGAATTTATCTGAAGAAACACTGAAACACTAATCTGAAAGATTACATGCACCCCTATGTTCACTGCAGTGCTATCTACTATAGCTAAGACTGGGAAGCAGCCCAAGTGCCCCTCAGTAGGTGAGTGGATAAAAAAGCTCTGGTACATTACTCAGCCATAATAAAGAAGGAAATCTTACCTTTTGCAACAGCATGGATGGACCTGGGGATTATTATGCTAAGTGAAATAAGCTAATCAGAGAAAAACATGTGTCATGATTTCACTTATATGTGGAATCTAATGAATAAAATAAACTAACAAATAAAATAGAAACAAACTCATAGATACAGAGAACATACTGAAAGCTGTCAGAGGAGATGGGGGTTGGGGAACTGGGTGAAAAAAGATTAAGCAAAGAAATGAAACCCATTTGACACAGACAACAGTATGATGATTACCAGAGGGAAAAGCGGATGAATGAAAGTATAAGAGGTTAAAAAGGAGGTAAATGGTGACAGAAAGAGACTTGAATTGGGGTCATGAACACATAATACAATATTCAGTTGATTTTGTATAGAATTGGACACCTGAAACTTGTATAATTTTATTAAACTTTGTTACCCCAATAAATTCAATAATTTTTTTTTGTTTTTGTTTTTGTTTTTTTAATAAATTTTTATTAATGGTAATGGGATGACATTAATAAATCAGGGTACATATATTCAAAGAAAACATGTCTAGGTTATTTTGTCATCAAATTATGTTGCAAACCCCTCGCCCAAAGTCAGATTGTCCTCCGTCACCTTCTATCTAGTTCTCTGTGCCCCTCAATAAATTTTTTTAAAAAGTAAACCATTTAAGGTAATTTGCTATATCAATAATCTAAACAAAAAATACATTATCATTTCAATAGCTGAAAATAAACAGTTGACAAATTTAACACCAATTAATATCAAAATTCTCAGTAGAATAAAAATATACAAAGACATTCTCAACCTGAAGAAAAACATCTACAGAAAATACAAAATGTGTATTTTTTTATTCTGAATACTACTAAAAGGCTAAATTTTTGCTCTTATATTGGTAATAGCCCTCATATTGGAACATATGATTATTATCACACCTCTTCAATATCATATTAGCTGTCTTATAACCACAATAAGGTAAGAAAAATAAAATAAAAAGATATAGAATAAAAAAGAAAAATAAAAAAAGTGCTTTTTTGGCAGATAGCAGGACAGTCTACAAAGAAAATCCCCAATATGTCTACAAAAAATATATTAGAACTAATAAGTGAGTACCTTATAATTGTAGAAATAAGTTCAGTATACAAGATTTAATCATATTTCTGTATATTCACAATAATGAAAATTTAAATCATATTAAAAGATCACTATTGTTAACATGAAATACTTAAAAATATTTAATCATATGCTTGACAAAATATATGCAAAATCAGAACCCTAAAATCAACAAAAAACTGATAAACAAAATCCAAGAAGACAAATTAATGGAGAGATAAATTAGGCTCATAAATTGATTATTTCAATATTTTTAAAATGTTAGTTCTCCCAAATAATTATAACGTTTCATAGCAATCTCAGACAAAATCCCAGAAACATGTGTTTTGTTTTGTTTTGTACAGAAACAGAGAGAGAGAGTCAAATAGAGGGACAAATGGAGAGAAAGATGAGAAGCATTAATTTTTTCTTGTTGCATCTTTGTTGTTCATCAATTGCTTTCTCATATGTACCTTACCCAGGGATCTACAGTAGAGTGAGTGACCCCTTGCTAAAGCCAGCAACCTTGGGCTTCAAGCCAGTAACGTGTGGGCTCAAGCCAGCAACCATGGGGTCATGTCCATGATCTCATGCTCAAGCCAGTGACCCCGCACTTAAGCCTGCAACTTTGGGGTTTTGAACCTGGGTCTTCTGCATCCCAGTCTGATACTTTATCCACTGTGCCTCTGCTAGGTTAGGTCCCAGAAACATGTTTTAATTGGAATAACAACCTACTTCTAAAATGTATATGAAATTGCTAAATGCCTACAATGACAAAACAATTTTGACAAAGAACAGTGAAATCAGAAGACTCGGATTACATGGTTTCAAAACTCATCACAAAACTCTAGCAGTGAACATGGATAAATCTCATACACTTTATGCTAAGTGAAAGAAACCAGCCTCCAAGGACAATGCTATATGAATGTATTTATGTGACATTTTGTATAAGGTTAAACGATAGTGACAGTGAATAGTCTGCATTTATCATGGGGTACGTGTATGGTGAAAAATTCACTCGAGGGAAGCTTGGAAGTGGTAGAGTTATTCTAAATTTTGATTGTAGGAGTTGTTACATAACTGGAGGAATTTATCAAAGCTCCCAAAAACTCTAACAAGAGTTAATTTTATTATATGTACATTTTAACTAAAAAACTCTAAAAAGTATAACACTGGAGAACAATTTTATTTTCATTTTCTGTTGCATGAGGTTTTAGAACTGTTTCTATATATTTCTGCATTGCTGATTCTAAATCTGAAATCTATTTTTGATGCATGCTCTATTTTTTATGCAATTTTAATTTATTTTGGTTATAGTTAATAGCATGCATTAGTTTATAAATTGGAGTTAAAGGGCAATGACTCTTGGATTGAACATAACCACAAGGCAATTAATGTTTTACATACATCACTTTTACATAATTATAGTTGTTTTTAAATGTAAAAAATTATTATCTGATAAAAAACATATCTGAAAAAATGACATATGATCACATATCTTAATATTCCTTCAGCAATACGACCTATGTCACACTCTGAGACACTCCCAGTTCCAGTTTTCAATGGTTTTATTTCTTCTAAGAATGAATAAAGTAAACATGGTGATCAAATGTATTTTGATAAGATGCACAAGGAAATGGCTGTAGAATCTGAAGGGTCTTCTTCTGATGCCAAGCAGTCATTAACCCCTCAGCAGTTTAGCCAACCCAAATTGAATGATTTAGTAAGAGATTTGGAATGATCAAAAAAAGCAGCTGAGTTATTAGCCTCCATGCTTTAAGAAAAGAATGTACTTCACCGGTCAGCTAAAGTATCCCATTTCAGGAAGTGTGAACAAATTTTTGTGGATTTATTTTCCGAAGACAAACACTTCATTTACTGTCATGATATCAGTAGTCCTGTCAGCCAGCCAGGTGTTACCACTTACAGTCCAACAGAATGGCAGCTATTTCTTGACAGTTCTAAATGGAGTCTGAAATGTGTTCTCCTACACAACAGTAATGTTTACGCAGTGGTTCCAGTTGATTATTCAACTCATCTGTGAGAAGATTATAATGACATAAAAATTGTCCTTGACTTTCTGAAATATGAGGAGCATAACTGAATCATTTGTGTGGATCTTAAAATAGTAAATTTCCTGCTAGGACAACAGAAAGGTTTCACAAAGTATTCTTGCTTTCTGTCTTTGTGGGACAGCCGAGCCAGGAGAAACACTGGACACAGAAGGAGTGGCTGAAACATGAAGCTCTGGAATCAGGGGTGCAAAATATTGTGAATGAACCTGTAGTTAATCAAGACAGGATCATTTTTCCCCCACTTCACATCAAGCTTGGCTTAATGAACCAGTTTGTTCAGGCTTTGAATAGAGAAAGTGAATGCTTTCAACATATTATTTCTGCTTTTCCTGCCTTGTCTTTTGAGAAGATAAAAGCAGGTGTATTCGATGGATCTCAAATTCAAACCTTCATAGGTGATGAAGAATTTGCCAGGAAGATGAATAAGGAGGAGAAAGCAGCATGGCAGTCTTTTGTGGTAGTTACAAAGAACTTTCTTGGCAACAAAAAAGCAGAAAAGTATGCACTTCTGGTTCAAAGGATGCTGTTGGCTTTCCACGACATTGGATATAACATGAGTGTTAAGATTCACTTCCTGAACAGTCACCTGGATAAGTTTCCCGAAAATCTTGGAGCTGTTAGTGATGAGCAGACTACTGCTGGAGCATCAAACGAGATTGTTCTCAACAAGTATACAAACTCAAGAACTACAAACACAAGTTTTTGCCTGAGTACAATTTAAATAAGTTTTGTGCAAATTTTATGATTAAAATAGTGTCTTAATATATTCTATTTTGAAATTGGAGACAAATTTTGATATAATCATATATTTTAGTGTATTAGTGTATTTACTACATTTTATAAATTATTATATTTTCAAAAAGATGATGCCCAAGAAGACATTCTACTTCATTATGTTAAACTAAATGTTGAAAATTTTACAATAAGATGAAAACCTAAAATCTTGAATTGCAAAAATACTGTAGCTTACAGAGAAAAACTAATGTCAGATTTGAGAGCAGCACACTTGAATTAGGTAAGAATAAGTGTTTTTGTGGATAGAACAAAAAATTTTTTCCCTAGTGAAAATCATTCAATTAAAAATTTTTCCAAGCAATAAAAGTAATTAATGTATTGCTTAGGAAAAAACACATATTACTAAGTCAAAAATAATGTTTATCTAATAAGAGAAGTAAGGCAGATACAATTACAGAGGAATCTACAAATAAACTGGAGAGATTCTATTTTTAACTGGCATGTGGTTTCCAGAGAAACATGCTTACTATTGGTTTTAAACTGTATATGTATGTATATATTTTTTTCAAAATCTGTAATACATTTCTTAAACAAATAAATATGAAGAGAAAGCTGTGTACTTTGAGAGAGATAGGAAATGATAAATACAAATGAATATTTTGATTACCAGCGGCAGAACTACAATTGGCTAAGATTAAGATGAAAACAGAATATATTCGCCAATCTTATTTTGAAAACTAAATAGCTAAAGCTTTAAAATAACTTTCATACATTTTGATCAAGGGGCATAAAAATATTTCTGGAGTTTCATTTCTTTCATGCTTCATTTCTGCTCTGCAGGCTTAATTCTTTGGCCAATTATTTGTTGTTATTGTTTGTTTTGGCAGATATAGGGTCATTACCCTTTGGCTTAAATCCTACTGATTTAGGTTGTCCATAAGAGCACCAGAAGTTCTTCCCCACTATTTAAGATAAAGTTTCACACTTGATTTTTTTCTTGTGGCAAATTGGGTCAGTTTGAAATGAAAGAAAATGAGGACCCAAAGTAGTGTGGAGCAAATAAATGTAAAGACACAAAATGTAAACATTCACTAGATATACAGTGTGTCCGTACAGTCATGGTGTACTTTTGACTGGTCACAGGAAAGCAACAAAAGACGATAGAAATGTGAAATCTGCACCAAATAAAAGGAAAACCCTCCTAGTTTCTGTAGGATGATGTGGCAGCATGTGTGCATGGCAGATGATGACATAACACCGTGTATACAGTGGAGCAGCCCATGGCCATGCCAGTAGAGATGTGGATGGCACAGAGGAAAGTTCAGCGTGTTCTGTGGCTTGCTAAATTTGAATCTGTGACCAAAGTGCAACATGAATATCGGCGCATTTATAATGAAGCACCACCACATAGGAATAACATTACTTGGTGGGATAAGCAGGTGAAGGAAACCGGCAGTTTGGTGGAGAAACCCCATTCTGGTAGGCCATCAGTCAGTGATGAGTCTGTAGAGGTTATACGGGATAGCTACCTAAGGAGCCCTAAAAAATCTGTATGTGAGCCCACATCGAACTGTACTAAATAAGTATGAAATTGGGAGAGTTTTTCTTGTATTTGGTGCAGATTTCACATTTCTATTATCTTTTGTTGCTTTCTTGTGACCGGTCAAAAGTGCACCATGACTTTACAGACACACTGTATATAAACACACAATTAGTCCTGCAGGGGGAGTGCCCCCTTTGATTTTTTTTCCTGAGGTTCCTCAAATTCCTCTCCCTATTTCCTGTCCTGAACAATGACATTCTAATGAGCTAAGCATAGGTGACATATACCCATTTCTTGAACAAGGAGTCTTTTCTGATTTTTCCATACCTTTAGAATTTAGAAAAAGTGATTCTTCTAGAGAAAGCCACATCTGATTTTTTTCTTCTCATAAGAAAGGAGCTTATAGTGTTCACTCTTGTCTAACCAGTAAAAAGCTAAACAGATTGAAAAAATAACAACTCTTCTAGGATCTGTAAGTGAGATTAGGAAACAGGGCAAACATCTGTTACCACAATTAGAGAGAGACAGCTGAAAAAAGGGAGTCCTAGCTACTAGAGTAGAGACTCACAAACTAGAAACACTATGAGGAACTGTGCCAGGAAAGAAAACCTGTACTTAATTGATGAAATTACTGGAGACTCAGTAAGAAAATTACTGAAAGTTGAAAACAAGAGGGGGCCCCAGTCATAGGGAAGGCCACCCAATTTTGTAAGATTTACCTTCAGGATCTCTGCAGGGTTCTCACAATAAATATCAAAGAAAAATTACCTTGTACTTCCCACACGAAGAAGGGAAATGGAACCATTTTGAAATACACCACAACACTGTGCTTCTTCTTCTTTTTTTTATTTTTATTAATTTTAATGGGGTGACATTGATCAGTCAGGGTACATAGGTTTACAGAAAACATTCTATGCTTCTTAACAAGGCACTTTTTCCAGTGAAACCAGTTAACAAGTTTCTAACTAGCTGTATTATTGCCAGAGCCTAACTGCGGAGATAGAAATGCTTACCAGTAGTTAGCTTTAACCTTTCATAAAGGAGTGGGAAATGACCAATTCCAGCCCACTCCAGACATTGTATCACACGGAGGTGGGAAAAATAAAACTGAGACACACTTGTGAAATTCAATGAAAAGATTGCAACTTAAATATGAGACCTAACCTCCAAATCTTGTTATTAACTTACCAAATGCCAGAGGCAGATTTAACAGAAGGTGCACCAAATACATGCTCGGGGCCCTGACTTCTGAAGGGCCCCACAGAACCCCAACTTTATATTTTTTCAAATGACACCAAGTTTGGTTTTATATGTGCAATTTTAAGATTAATAGTACATAATATTTTTTATTTATTTCAAAATATGTTTAACATGTATTTTTATTTTCCCTGTCTCTCTCTCTCTTTTTAAGGGGCCCAACATTTTTTCTGCACACGGGGCTTCAACTGACCTTATCCACCTCTGCAAAGGCCTAGTGGCAGCATTGTTTTTTTTTTTACCAAGGAAATGTCTGAATATCAATTAAAATATACATAAGCTATAGTAAGAGACCAAAAACAGAACTAAACAACAAAATAAAACAAAATTAAAGTGACAGAAATAGTATTAAAACCAGACATAGCAGGGATGTTGAAATTCTGAGACCAGGGATACAAAAAAACTATGCTTAATAAAC
Source organism: Saccopteryx bilineata (assembly GCF_036850765.1). Taxonomy (NCBI): domain Eukaryota; kingdom Metazoa; phylum Chordata; class Mammalia; order Chiroptera; family Emballonuridae; genus Saccopteryx; species Saccopteryx bilineata. The sequence goes on along the minus strand of NC_089492.1, from coordinate 136,156,950 downwards.
TAATAAGGCTTTATTAGTTTGATGCTGTGACATAGGTACAATGAGGATAGCAGAAGAAGAAAAGAAAAAGAAATATTTGAATGAACAGTGCATGAGATTTTCCTACATGAACATCAGACACCAAACCACAGATTCAGGAAACTCAGAAAATACCAAGGAAAAAAATTCAGCCTCCCCCCAAAATAACACCTAGATATATTAATTTAAAACTATATAGAAGAATGATAAAAAAGATTCTTAAAAAGATAGAATAAAATTCTTACCTATAAGAGCACAAAGATAAGAATTATACCTGACTTCTCAGAAGCCATGCAAGCGAGAAGAGAATGGAGTAAAGTGTTTAAAGTGTTGAGAGAAAAATGCCAACCAATCTAGAATTCTGTTTCCCTTGCCAAAATTATCATTCAATTAAGAGAAATAAAGATTTTCTTAGATAAACCAAAAATTAAGAAATTTATTTCCAGTAGATCAGCTTTGTAAGGAATATTAAATAAGTTATTTAGAGAGAAGAAAAATAATACTTGTATCTATATTAAGGAAACAAGAACACCAAAGAAAAAATAAGTAAAAGTAAAAAAAACTTTATTTTTCTTATTTCATCTGAAAGATATAATTTTGTCAAAAATAATAAAAGCAAAATGTATTTTTATGTATGCTTATCTATATGCATGCTTATGTGTAAGTGAAATGACTGTCAAGAATGATATAAGAGAAGTGATGAAGAAATTAAAATTATTTTATTTTTATAATAAACTGCACTGACTGGGCATTGATATATCTATATAAATAAAAATGTAAATGCTTGTTTGTTCAAAATATTAAATCTCTGAAAGTTTTTCAGTGATTGCTTTGAAATTTTGACCTGACATTGCATTTGAATACAGGTGTGTTTCTATGTTTTTATATACCTACTATTATATAGATGTCACACCTGTAACAGGACATGATTTTATAAAAATTGGCGCTATCTGTTGGACATAAAAGGAACATGCTATACTAAATATTTTACAATTCCATTTCAATGTTATGGGAGAAATATAAATCACACATGGCTGAAGATATTTTCCATCGAATATGCAAGAAAAATTCAAATATGAACATGGATTTCATAGCAGAAATCTACAATGAAGCATTGATAATGATTGAAGATTTGTGCTTTGAAATTGCAAACAAAGTTCTCAATCAATTGGGAATACCATCAGCAAATCAATCTGCTGCTGTTTCATTTGATGTAGAATTGCATTGTGAACAGAATTACAACATGGGTGATCTTTTGTCGTATGTGCAATCAAATATTCCTAAGCTAACACCTGAGCTAAAGGGCATTTATGATCAAATAATGCAAAACTGTCAATAACAGGGTTGGAGAAATCTTCTTAGATGTGCCAGGAGGAACTGGTAAAATGTTCCTAATTAGATTGACTCTGGCATCAATTTGATCCCAAAATGACATAGCCTTAGCTCTTGCATCATCCAGAATAGCTGCTACATTGCTACCAGGTGGAAGAACTGCTCATTCCGTTTTGAAATTGCCATTGAACATGCAATTCATTGAAACTCGCACATGCAACATTTCCAAAGCATCTGGCATGGGAAAAGTATTGCAGAAATGCAAACTTATTGTTTGGTATGAACGCACAATGGCGACAAAAAATTGCTCAAGGCTCTTGATCGATCATTGCAAGATTTGTGTGGAAATATCAGACCATTTGGGAATACATTAATATTGCTTGCAGAAGATTTCAGGGAAACATTACCTGTAATTCCTCAATCAACACCAGTGGATGAAATACAAATATTGATTAACTTATGACCTATGCAACTTACGACCATTTGACTTTATGACCACAATCGCTAGCCATGACTGCTCTGCTCTGGCAGCACAAGTGTTGCCCATCTAGGTGTACGACAGTGCCGACCAGCTTCTGGCAGCACTACTATCTCCACATGCACCATTTCAACTGTTATCCCAGACTTGGTACAACAATTTGTGTTTTATGTCTTGAATATTTTTCATCAAACCCCTCCCAAGATGTCTACCAAGAGAAAATTGTCTTTGCAAATATTAAACCAGTTGTACTGGTAATGCAGTGTTTTACTTAAACCTGATGAATGTAAAATAAGAAACAAAATGGTGTAGAGATGATACAAATGGCATAAAATGAACAAAGAAAATTATGATATATATAACAATAATGAAACAAAATTATGATAAAATATATAACATCATTTCACAGTATTGTACATATAGCCTACTCAATTTATGACCAAATCGTGTTACAACCGGTCTGTTGGAACCAATCATGTTTGTAAGTCAAGCAGTAGCTGTAAATGCTTGCCTGAAATACTCTACTTTGTGGTGACATGTGAAGACATTAAAATTAAGTACAAATATGCATGTCCAGCTGCAAAACGACAATCAGCTGAGATATTCTCACATTAATTGCTAAAAATTGGGAACAGAAAGGTGCCGGTTGATCTGACCTCAGGACAAATTTCATTGTCCGCAATTTAGTGACGTCAAAAGAAGAATTGGTTGGAAAAGTATTTCCTAATATTCAAACCAATTATAAGAATCATGATTGGCTGAGTGAATGAGCTATTCTTGTGGCCAAGAACAAAGACGTATATGAACTTAACAATATTATTCAGCCTAATATTCAAAGTGAGGCAGTCAAATACAAGTTCGTCAACACTGTTGTGGAAGCAGATAAAGCAGTTAATTATACAACAGAATTTTTGAATTCACTCTATCTGCCAGGGATGCCACCACACTTACTGCAGTTGAAAATCAGCATGCCAATTATCATGTTGCAAAATATCAACCAGCCAAAGCTTTGCAACTGCACCCGGCTTGCAGTAAAAAAATTAATGAGCAACATTGTAGAAGCAACAATCTTGACAGGACCTTTCAAAGGTGAAGTTGTCCTCATTCCTCACATTCTAATTTAAGAGATTGCAGTTCCCAATTTGATTGGTGTTTGCAATCACCATCAACAAAGCTCAGGGCCAATCTTTAGAATTGTGCAGTTTAGATCTAGACATGGATTGTTTCTCACATGGACAATTATACATTGCATGTTCTAGAGTCAGCAAACCAGGCAATCTCTATATCTGCACAAACAATGGAACAACAAAAAATATTGTATACCCACAAGCATTGTGAAATTAAACATATTAGAAACATGTGCTTTCTCTTTTCTTTCTTTTCCATTTAACCAGACTGAGCCACAGCAACACGTGGTTGAGTACAGCTAGTTATTTCTAAGTGGCCTTAGGTAAGTTGTATACATATATACAGTGGTACCTTGACATATGAACAGACCAACATACAATTTTTTTAAGATACGAGCTATGATTCTGTACATATTTTTGTTTGAAATCTAAGCAAAATTCCAAGATACGAGTCATGATTCGGGAAGCTGCCACTAGTCAGTGCATTGGCGCATGGGTCCAGTATCGGCAGCACAACACCAGCATCTTGTTCTTTCTCACTTGTTACCCGCACAATCAAGTCAAATCTCATGTGCTGTATTTGTTCTTGCATCTTTTTGCACTTTTTACTAACTTTTTTTGTGTGCTATCATGGGGCTAAAGAAAGTGGGTGTAAAAGGACAGTGGTGAGAAGAAGAAGAGAAGTAAAGCAAAAAATAATAGAAAAAAATGAGTGTGGTGTACGAGTGATTGAACTGGCAAGGCTGAATGACCGCAAATACACCTACAATTTGTACCATCCATAAAAAAAAGGATGCCATCAAAAGTGCAAATCCATGAAAGAAACTACAATTCTGACACAATTAAGGACAAATATCCATAAAGAAATGGAGAAGTTTCTGGTGTGGGTGAAAAAGAAAGAGCTGGCAGGAGATACAGTGATGAAGACTGTAATATGCGAAAATGCACATATTATTTATGGTGACTTGAAGAAGAAAGAACCATCAACCTCAAAAGAGGCAGCAGAAGATAAGTTTAAGGCAAGTCACGGCTGGTTTGAAAATTTCAAGAAAAGATCTGGCATCCACTCAGTGGTGAGGCATTTTGAAGCTGCGAGTGCTGACGTTAAGGCAGCTGAGAAGTACATTGCACATTTTGCTGCACTTATAGCAAAGAAAGTCTACATCTCCCAACAAGTGTTTATCTGTGACAAAACAGAGCCATTTTGGAAAAAAATGCCCCAGAGGACTTTCATCACTGCAGAGGAGAAGAAGCTGCCAGACCATAAACCCATGAAGGATCATCTGACTCTTGAAGTGTATGCAAATGCTAGCAGTGACTGTAAAGTAAAGCCACTGCTAGTGTATCATTCTGAAAATCCTCAAGCCTTTAAGACTCACAAGATTCTTAAAGAAAAACTGCAGGTTATGTGGTGCGCCAATGCTAGGGCATGGATTAGGTGGCAGTTTTTGATTGAATGGGTGACTCTCATCTTTGGTCCTGCAGTGAAGAAATATCTTCAAGAAAATAAACTCTCAATGAAAGCATCACTAATCCTTGAATATGCTCCAGCCCACCCACCTGGTCTTGAAGATGACATTCTTAATGAGTTCAAATTTGTGAAAGTACTCTATCTCCCACCCAACACGACTTCAATCTTGTAACCTATGGATCAGCAGGTCATTTCCAACTTTAAAAAGCTTTACACAAAGCACTTGTTTTGCCATTGCTTTGAGGTGACTGAGAATACAAATCTAACCCTTTGAGAGTTTTGGAAAGATCACTACAACATCGTGCTATGTTTATGCATTATTGACTTGGCATGGCAAAGGGTTACAAGAAGAACCTTGAGCTCAGCATGGAAAAGTTATGGCCTGATGTTGTTGCAGCAGGGACTTTAACGGATTCAAACCAGAGACCAAGACCGAAGTAGAAGTGTTGAAGGAGATTGTGTCCCTTGGAAAGTCAATGGATCTGGAGGTAGATGAGGGTGATATAAACGAGCTCATTGAGGAACAAGAGGAGGAACTCTCAACTGAAGAGTTGAAGGAGCTACAGATGATGCAACATACAGAGCTTCTGTAAGAGATTAGTAGTGAGGAGGAGGTAGATTCGGAGGAAGTGATTTCTACAAGTGAAATTAAAGACATGCTGGCAATGTGGGAGAGCTTTCAAGTTTCATTGAAAAGAAACACCCACAAATAAGTTTCAACTGTTCTCGCTTCAGCACTTTTTAATGACACTTGTTTGTCACATTTTCATAACATTTTAAAAGACAAGCAAAAGCAAACATTTTTGGATAAATTTTTTTCAAAAGTCCTCCAAGTGAAAGTGCTGAAAGTACAGCCAAAAAGGCAAAAACAAGTGATGATTAAATGAAAAATACATAATGTTAAGCTTAGGTTAAGTTTAAAGTTAAGAAAGTGCAGGTTTTTTTTTTTGTTTTTTTTTTGTTTGTTTGTTTTTTTTTCTTTTCATTTTTCTGAAGCTGGAAACAGGGAGAGACAGTCAGACAGACTCCCGCATGCACCCGACCGGGATCCACCCGGCACGCCCACCAGGGGCGACGCTCTGCCCACCAGGGGGCGATAATCTGCCCATCCTGGGCGTCGCCATGTTGCGACCAGAGCCACTCTAGCGCCTGGGGCAGAGGCCACAGAGCCATCCCCAGCGCCCAGGCCATCTTTGCTCCAATGGAGCCTTGGCTGCGGGAGAGGATGAGAGAGACAGAGAGGAAAGCGCGGCGGAGGGGTGGAGAAGCAAATGGGCGCTTCTCCTGTGTGCCCTGGCCGGGAATCGAACCCGGGTCCTCCGCACTCTAGGCCGATGCTCTACCGCTGAGCCAACCGGCCAGGGTTTTTCAATTAAGTTTTTGTGGTTTCATTTTAAGTAAAGAAAGTGCAGCTTTAGTGTTGTTTAATGTAAAGAAAATGCAGTTTTAGTTTACGTGTCTACAGTGCCTGCATCCCTTCCTCCCTCCCTGCTACTCCACTATTCACCTCTGTTAGCAGCACTTGTCTGTCTCCAAGGTAAGAATACAGTACTAAATAACACTTTTTTCTTTTATTTCATATATTTTGTTATGCATTGCTAAAGTATACATGTGTGCTTCTTAATTAAAAACATTTCTTTTTTCATAATTTAGGATGGTTTGGGGATGTTTCACAGGGCTGGAATGGATTAAATCTATTTCAGTTATTTTAAATGGGAGAAATTTGTTTGATATACAAGTTGACTGACGAGCTCAGTTATAGAACTACTAAAAATTAAAAAAAAACATGAAGACATATAACTGATCTGTTAAATGAGAGGAAAAATGTTTTAACATATAATTCTCAATTAGTACACCAATTAAGAGGTAAGGAAACATATTTAAAATAGTTATAAGTATGGTAAATCTCATTCAAACCATATTAGTATCCACTGGGAAGATCAATAGTTAAAATATAACAAATTTTTAAAAATTATCTAAATGTGTCAAAAAACAGCCAACTACTAACTATATGTTCTCTATAAGAAAGTTGCAGAGAGTGATGTCACGGAAATGGCGCCATGAGCAGCGCGTCCGACAGATCTTCCCAAAATCACAACAAATTTATCAACTAGAAACAGAAAAATTTATCCTCGGAGCATTCCGGAGTTCCACACAAACTGAAAGCGAAAGGACTGTTATCACTTGAATCTGAGAGATGAGGGTGTGGAGGAAGCTACCGCAGGGACATTCATTCAAGCCACGGAAGGAGTGCACCTGTGGTGAGTCAGCCCACACTCGGGAGCGGCGAGCAGCCGCTGGCGCGCGCCCGGTCCGGTTGCAGAGCGAGCACCGCTAACATTCCCAGCGGCCCGTGCACTGCGAGTGAGAGTCCCCAGCCACCGGTGCCCGGAGCACCCCATTCGCGCGCGTTCCCTGGGCATTCCACGCGCGCAGAGCGCCCTACTGGCCCACACACCCAGGGTGCCCCATTACCCTGTGTCCAGTGCGCCCCAGCCGCCAGCAGCGGGGCGAGCGGGAGAGGCACCAGGGTGGTCTTCCCTACTTGGGAGATTCTCTCGGTGGGCGGGGCACCTCACCCAGCCATTCAAGCTAACAATCAAGCGTTGGGGGAGGGGCGCACAGGCAGCCTGAAATACCTTCGGGAGCACAGCTGCGGACCCAATCACTGAAATTAGCTTAACCCATGAAATCTGCGCACCCACGGGTTCTAATTGATAAGATCTCTCTCAGTTCAGCGATCCAAGACAAGAGGCATGATATTTTTTAGTGTCTCTCGCTAAAGGGGCGGGGGCAACTTCTGATTGATAGAGCCTCCATATTCAGGGATAAACGCTAACACGAGAGACTTGGCAGATAATAAGATCTATACTACACTAGTCGCAAGCAGAGACTAGTGCCTCTTTTTCCCAGCCAAAACAGGCTACAAAGTGTGGAAAGCCTGGGTTGAGTGGTCCAACTGTATGCTAGGCACCGAACAGTCACCTTGACAACAATTGACTCCCACCCCCGCCTGATTACACTGGAGGTTCTGACTGCCAGAGCCTTTCCCAAAGCCTTGCGCTCAGTGGGGATAGAGTGGGGATTTCCCAGCTCTTTGAGCCTCTTACTCCCCAGGAAGAAGCAGTTGCAGCCTTATAGCTGGATCACCAGGCTGCTAATTCAGGAAGGGGAGACTAGGAGAGAGACTCCAGGAAAGCAAACTCTCTCATCGTTGGACCCTGCAAACGCCAACAAGCCTTTACTTCCAGCAAGACTAAAGCCAATTATATGACATTGCCATAGAATCCCATCACCTGCAAATCCCTACCTAAGTGTGACACAGGGGCAGAGCCTGGGGTACAGAGTCACCGACCAGGAAGAGGGAGAGAAAAAAAAAAAAAGAAGTTAACCTCTCAAAATCAAGAAAAATCCACAGACTTTACAACTTGTTCCACTAATTTTTTGTTGTTGTTGTTTGTTTCTTCTATCTTATTGCCTTTATTATTATTATTTCTATTTCCTCCACCTCGGTCCTTCTATTCTCTGCCCATCTTATGCTTCCCTTTTCTTGAACTACACTACCCATGAGTGTTACATTTTATTTCTCTTCTTCATCCTCACCCTCCTTTAAGGTTATACTCCAAAACACTTAACTCTCACTCTCTCCTCTTTTGTTTTTGTTTTTTGTTTTGCTTTATTTTGTTTTATTCTCTTCCTTTTTTTTTCTTCCTTTGTTTTTCTCTTTCTCTTATTTTTTTCCTTTCTATTCGTTTTTTCTTTTCTCGTTTTACTTTCCTCCCATTTAATCCTCAATCACGAACAAATTAGTTAATTTGGGACTCAAGGTTTTTTTTTGGCTTTATTTTTCTTTTTCGCTTTTGTTTTTGTTTTTTTCTTGTTTGTTTCTTTATTTTTGTGGCATTTTGGGTACTTTTTATGTTGCTTTTTAACTCACTAGCATTCCTCCCAACCCAAGGTCTCCATTGTATTTAGTCTTCGCTCCACTTAATACAAAAGATTTTTACTTATTATTTTTACATTTTTCTTCTTTATTATTCTTTTTTTTCCTCCTTTTTTCTGGTTCCCTCTTATCCCTCTCATTATATCTCTTAGTCGACCATCACTTACAAGCAAATCATCTTATGCTTGTCTAAGATTTTCTTCTTCTTCTTTTTTTTTTTTTTTTGCATTTAGTAGGTCCCTACTCCCTTTTTTTGCCCCTTGAAATCTTCACCCCAAATCAGGCCCTCCATTATAGGCAGTTTTTGTTCCATTTAGCATAATATAATTCACAGGTCATCACAATATTTCCCTGAGGAAGGGAGAGGAGGGAAAGAGAAGAAAGAAAAAAGGGGGAAATAATAAATTATTACTGGGTTTTTTTGTGGGGTGTTTTACCTTTTTTTTTTTGTTTTACTTTTTACTCTTTATTAATTCTAATTAGTGCTATCAACAAGACCACCCTCAGATGCCAATAAGAAAGAGGAAATCGAATATTATGGATACAAAAGAAAGAGAGGTAACACAAATAGATGTGGAAAAATCTATGGAGAAAAGACTTAACATATTGGAAGCCTTGGAGCTAAATGACAGAGAATTTAAAATAGAAATATTAAAAATACTCAGAGATATACAAGAAAACACAGAAAGGCAATATAGGGAGATCAGAAAACAACTCAATGAACACAAAGAATATATTACCAAGGAAATTGAAACTATAAAAACAAATCAAACAGAAATGAAAAACTCAATTCACGAGCTGAAAAATGAAGTAACAAGCTTAGCTAACAGAACAGCCCAGATTGAAGATAGGATTAGTGAAATAGAAGACAAACAACTTGAGGCACAACAGAGAGAAGAAGAAAGAGACTCAAAAATAATAAAAAATGAGAAAACCCTACAGGAATTGTCTGACTCCATCAGAAAGAATACCATAAGAATAATAGGTATATCAGAGGGAGAAGAGAAAGAAAATGGAATGGAGAATATACTCAAACAAATAATGGACGAGAACTTCCCAAGCCTGTGGAAAGAACTAAAGCCTCAAATTCAAGAAGCAAACAGAACACCGAGTTTTCTTAACCCCACAAACCCACTCCAAGGCACATCATAATAAAGATGACACAAACCAATGACAAAGAAAAAATTCTCAAGGCAGCCAGGGAAAAGAAGAGTACAACATATAAAGGAAGGTCTATCAGATTATCATCAGATTTCTCAGCAGAAACTCTACAAGCTAGAAGAGAGTGGACCCCAATATTTAAAGCCCTGAAAGAGAGGAACTTTCAGCCAAGAATACTATACCCATCAAAGCTATCCTTCAAGTATGAAGGAGATATAAAAACATTCACAAATACAGAAAAGATGAGAGAATTTATCATCAGAAAGCCCCCACTCCAGGAAATACTAAAGGGGGTTTTCCAACCAGATTCAGAGAACAAAAGAAAACAACACCACAAGTAACAGCTCCACCAAGAACACAATAAAACCAAACTTAAACTGTGACAACAAAAAAAAAAAAGGGGGGAGAGGATGGAGATTAACAGTAGCAAAGGAGGATGAAGTGCAGAAATACTCATAAGATAGGGTACTACAATGAATATGGTAGGTACCCTTTTCATTACTTAATGGTAACCACCCTTGAAAAAACCACCACAAAAACACTTGACTTAAAAAAGGTAGCAACAGAGGAAAGAAGTATGGAACACAAACAAACAAAAACAAATGATAGAAAAACAAAAGAGAAGAATCAAACTAGATACAAAACTAACAGAAAAAAATTTATAAAATAGCAGTAGGGAACCCACAAGTGTCAATAATTACACTAAATGTAAATGGATTAAACTTACCAAAAAAAAATAAAAAGACACAGAGTAGCAGAATGGATTAAAAAAGAAAATCCAACTATATGCTGCCTACAAGAAACACATCTAAGCAACAAGGATAAAAACAAATTCAAAGTGAAAGGCTGGAAAACAATACTCCAAGCAAACAAAACCCAAAAAAAAGCAGGTGTAGCAATACTCATATCTAATAATGCTGACTACAAGACAGAAAAAGTACTCAGAGACAAAAATGGTCATTTCATAATGATTAAGGGGAAGTTGAATCAAGAAGACATAACAATCCTTAATATATATGCACCAAACCAAGGAGCACCAAAACATATAAGACAGCTACTTATTGACCTTAAAACAAAAACTAACAAAAATACAATCATAATTGGAGACCTCAATACACCGCTCACGGTTCCAGATCGGTCATCCAAACAGAGAATCAATAAAGATATAGTGGCCTTAAACAAAATACTAGAACACCTAGATATGATAGACATCTACAGGACACTTCATCCCAAAGCGACAGAGTATACATTTTTCTCTAGTGTACATGGAACATTCTCAAGAATTGAGCATATGTTGGGCCACAAAGACAATATCAACAAATTTAGAAAAACTGAAATTGTACCAAGCATATTTTCTGATCATAAAGCCTTGAAACTAGAATTCAACTGCAAAAAAGAGGGGGAAAAACCCACAAAAATGTGGAAACTAAACAACATACTTCTAAAAAATGAATGGGTCAAAGAAAAAATAAGCGCAGAGATCAAAAGATATATACAGACAAATGAAAATGAAAATACGACATATCAGAATCTCTGGGATGCAGCAAAAGCAGTAATAAGAGGAAAGTTCATATCACTTCAGGCCTCTATGCACAAACAAGAGAGAGCCGAAGTAAACCACTTAACTTCACACCTTAAGGAACTAGAAAAAGAAGAACAAAGACAACCCAAAACCAGCAGAAGAAAGGAGATAATAAAAATCAGAGCAGAAATAAATGAAATAGAGAACAGAAAAACTATAGAAAAAATCAATAAAACAAGGAGCTGGTTCTTTGAAAAGATCAACAAAATTGACAAACCCTTGGCAAGACTCACCAAGGAAAAAAGGCACCGGACTCAAATAAATAAAATCCAAAATGAAAGAGGAGAGATCACCACAGACATCATAGATATACAAAGAATTATTGTAGAATACTATGAAAAATTATATGCCACTAAATACAACAATCTAGAAGAAATGGATAAATTCCTAGAACAATACAACCTTCCTAGACTGAGTCATGAAGAAGCAGAAAGCCTAAACAGACCAATCAGCAGGGAGGAAATAGAAAAAACTATTAAAAACCTCCCCAAAAATAAAAGTCCAGGCCCAGACGGTTATACTAGTAAATTCTATCAAACATTCAAAGAAGACTTGGTTCCTATTCTACTCAAAGTCTTCCAAAAAATTGAAGAAGAAGCAATACTTCCAAACACATTTTCTGAGGCCAACATAACCCTCATACCAAAACCTGGCAAGGATGGCACAAAGAAAGAAAACTACAGACCAATATCTCTAATGAATACAGATGCTAAAATACTAAACAAAATACTGGCAAACCGAATACAACAACATATTAAAAAAATAATACATCATGATCAAGTGGGATTCATCCCAGAATCTCAAGGATGGTTCAACATACGCAAAACGGTTAACGTAATACACCATATCAACAAAACAAAGAACAAAAACCACATGATCTTATCAATAGATGCAGAAAAGGCTTTTGATAAAATACAACACAATTTTATGTTTAAGACTCTCAACAAAATGGGTATAGAAGGAAAATATCTTAACATGATAAAGGCCATATATGATAAACCATCAGCCAACATCATATTAAACGGCATAAAACTGAGGACTTTCTACCTTAAATCAGGAATAAGACAGGGTTGTCCACTCTCTCCACTCTTATTTAACGTGGTGCTAGAAGTTCTGGCCAGAGCAATCAGACAAGACAAAGAAATAAAAGGCATCCATATCGGAAAAGAAGAAGTAAAAGTATCACTTTTTGCTGATGATATGATCCTATACATCGAAAACCCAAAGGACTCTACAAAAAGATTATTAGAAACAATAAACCAATACAGTAAGGTCGCAGGATACAAAATTAACATACAAAAGTCCATAGCCTTTCTATATGCCAACAATGAAATATTAGAAAACGAACTCAAAAAAATAATCCCCTTTATGATTGCAACAAATAAAATAAAATACTTAGGAATAAACATAACAAAGAATGTAAAGGACTTATATAATGAAAATTACAAAGCATTGTTAAGGGAAATCGAAAAAGATACAATGAGATGGAAAAATATTCCTTGTTCTTGGATAGGAAGAATAAATATAATCAAAATGGCCATATTACCCAAAGCAATATACAAATTTAATGCAAGTCCCATCAAAATTCCTATGAGATTTTTTAAAGAAATGGAACAAAAAATCATCAGATTTATATGGAACTATAAAAAAACCCAAATAGCCAAAACAATCCTAAGAAAAAAGAATGAAGCTGGGGGCATTACAATACCTGACTTTAAACTATATTATAGGGCCACGATAATCAAAACAGCATGGTATTGGCAGAAAAATAGACACTCAGACCAATGGAACAGAATGGAAAAGAATAGAAAGCCAGAAATAAAACCACATATATATGGTCAAATAATCTTTGATAAAGGGGCCAACAACACACAATGGAGAAAAGAAAGCCTCTTCAACAAATGGTGTTGGGAAAACTGGAAAGCCACATGCAAAAGAATGAAACTTGACTACAGCCTGTCCCTGTGTACTAAAATTAATTCAAAATGGATCAAAGACCTAAATATAAGACCTGAAACAATAAAGTACATAGAAGAAGACATAGGTACTAAAATCATGGACCTGGGTTTTAAAGAACATTTTATGAACTTGACTCCAATGGCAAGAGAAGTGAAGGCAAAAATTAATGAATGGGACTACATCAGAATAAAAAGTTTTTGCTCAGCAAGAGAAACTGATATCAAAATAAACAGAAAGCCAACTAAATGGGAAATGATATTTTCAAACAACAGCTCAGATAAGGGCCTAATATCCAAAATTTACAAAGAACTCATAAAACTCAACAACAAACAAACAAACAATCCAATAAAAAAATGGGAAGAGGACATGAACAGACACTTCTCCCAGGAAGAGATACAAATGGCCAACAGATATATGAAAAGATGCTCAGCTTCATTAGTTATTAGAGAAATGCAAATCAAAACTACAATGAGATACCACCTCACTCCTGTTAGATTAGCTATTATCAACAAGACGGGTAATAGCAAATGTTGGAGAGGCTGTGGAGAAAAAGGAACCTTCATTCACTGTTGGTGGGAATGTAAATTAGTACAACCATTATGGAGGAAAGTATGGTGGTTCCTCAAAAAACTGCAAATAGAACTACCTTATGACCCAGCAATCCCTCTACTGGGTATATACCCCAAAACCTCAGAAACATTGATACGTGAAGACACATGTAGCCCCATGTTCATTGCAGCACTGTTCACAGTGGCCAAGACATGGAAACAACCAAAAAGCCCTTCAATAGAGGACTGGATAAAGAAGATGTGGCACATATACACTATGGAATACTACTCAGCCATAAGAAATGATGACATCAGATCATTTACAGCAAAATGGTGGGATCTTGATAACATTATAAGGAGTGAAATAAGTAAATCAGAAAAAAACAAGAACTACATGATTCCATACATTGGTGGAACATAAAAATGAGACTAAGAGACATGGACAAGAGTGTAGTGGTTACCAGGGGTGGGGGGAGGGAGGACATGGGAGGGAGGGAGAGAGGGAGAGAGTTAGGGGGAGGGGGAGGGGCACAGAGAACTAGATAGAGGGTGGTGGAGGACAATCTGACTTTGGGCAAGGGATATGCAACACAATTTAATGACAAAATAACCTAGACATGTTTTCTTTGAATATATGTACCCTGATTTATTAATGTCATCCCATTACCATTAATAAAAATTTATTAAAAAATAAAAAAAAGAAAGTTGCATTAAATATGAAGACTCATATAAATCTAAAATAAATGGCAAGAGAGAGAGATAACATGCTGACTCTAATCAAAAGAAAGCAGGAGAAGCTATATGAGAAAAGTTCAGAACACAGAAAGTTATAAAGGTTAAAGGAATGTATTTCATAATGATAAAGTGATGAATTGTCTGAAAAGACTTAACAATTCACAACGTGTATTAGCTAGACAAGAAAGCCTCAAAATATGAGGCAAAAAATGATAAAAATGCAAGGAAAAAGAGATGAATTTACTACTATAGTGGAAAAGGCTAACATCTGTCAATTAGAAGTAGATTGATTCAGTAGAGAGAAAATCAGGAAATTTAGTTGTACTCAGCAACATCATTAATCAACTGGACAAAATTGACATTTGTAGACAACTTATTTCCAAAAAACAGCAGAATATAAATTCTCCTCAAGCTTATGTGAAACATTCAACAGTACAGATCACTTTCTAGGAGAAAAACAAAAGGAACTTGAAAATTTTAAAAAATAGAAATTGTTCAGTGCATGCTCTCAGGACATCAGTGATCAATGGAATGTGACGTTAGAAACACAATACCATTTACATTAACAACCATAAAAATAAAACAAAGTAATTAGGTATACATCTAATGAAAAAGGTACAAGATATATATGATAAAAACTATAAAGCTCTTATAAATGAAATAAAAACTGCAAAAAGAAAAAGAGATATTTCAAGTTCATGGACAAGAAGACTCAATATTGTTAAGATATCTGTTCTTCATAGATTCAATACAATCTCAACCTAAAACACAGAAGTCATTGTGTGGATATAAGCAAACTGATCTTAAAATTTATATAAAAATGCAAAAGACCCAGGTTATCCAACATGTTTGAATGACACTATCTGACTTCAAAGCTTACTGTAAAGACAGAGTTATTAAGACTGTATGGTATTGATGAAAAAATAGCCAAATAGATTAATAGAACAGAATAAAGACCCAGAAGTAAACTCCCATAAATATAGTCAACTAATCTTTGACAAAGGAGCAAAGGCAGTACAATGGAGCAAAGATAGTCTCCTCAATGAATAGTGCTGGGATGACTAAATTCGCATGTGAAAATTGAAAATATTATTGTTTGAAGACTTTACCAAAAGTTAACTCAAAATAGATAACAAAACTGAATTTTTTATTTTTTTTTTATTTTTTCTGAAGCTGGAAATGGGGAGAGACAGACAGACTCCCGCATGCGCCGGACCGGGATCCACCCCACACGCCCACCAGGGGCGACACTCTGCCCACCAGGGGGCGATAATCTGCCCATCCTGGGCGTCGCCATGTTGCGACCAGAGCCACTCTAGCGCCTGGGGCAGAGGCCACAGAGCCATCCCCAGCGCCCGGGCCATCTTTGCTCCAATGGAGCCTTGGCTGCGGGAGGGGAAGAGAGAGACAGAGAGGAAAGCGCGGCGGAGGGGTGGAGAAGCAAATGGGCGCTTCTCCTGTGTGCCCTGGCCGGGAATTGAACCCGGGTCCTCCGCACGCTAGGCCGACGCTCTACCGCTGAGCCAACCGGCCAGGTCCAACAAAACTGAATTTAAGAGACAAAACTATAAACTCCCAGAAGATAATATAAAAAAAAACCTAGAAAACCTTGTGAGCGGTAATAAAAAAAAATTTTCATGTTTTTTTTCCTTCTTTTCCAAGTGAGAGAAGGCGAGACAAAGAGACAGACTCCAGCCTGCGCCCCGACCAGTATCCACCTGGCAACCCCGTCTGGAGTCGATGCTCTACCCATCTGAGGCCGTGCTCATAACAGAGCTATTTTTAGCCACTGAGGTGAAGGCTCAAAGGAGCCATCCTTAGCACCCGGGTTGATGCACTCGAACCAATTGAGCCATGGCTATGAAAGGGAAAGAGGGGCAAGAGGGGCGGGAGAAGGGGAGGGGTGGAGAAACAGTCACTTCTGTATGCCCTGACCAAGAATCAGGATATCCACATGCCAGACAGATGCTCTACCACTGAGGCAACTGGCCTGGGCTGATAAATCCTTAGACACAGCCCCAAAGGCACAATTTATTTATTTATTTATTTTAAAGAGAAGTAGGGAGAGAGAGAGACAGAAACAGCAAGGGGCTCCTGTATATGCCCTGACTAGGAAATCAAACTGGCAACCTCCTGCTCTGGGATGATAAACTATCCGGCCTGGGATTATGATCATTACATGAAATAAATGTTAGATTTTATTAAAATTAAAAATTACTGTTCTATGAAAGACAATTTCAGTAGAATAAGAAGATCCACTGAGTAGGAGAAAATATTTGCGGAAGATATATCCAAAATATACAAAGAATTTTTAAGTCTCAACAATATAAAAAAACAAACCAATGAAAAAATCACCAAAGACCTTAACAGACCCCTCATCAAAGAAGATACAGAAATAGTCAATAAGCATATGAAAGAATGCTCCATATTATGTCATCAGGGAAATGTAAAGAAAAACAAGATATGCTAAAGAGAATAGAATAATACATCAATAAGAAAAGTTAAAACCTGAAACTCTGATAACAGCAAGTGCAGACAAGGCTGTGGAACAAAAGACACTGTCATCAAAGCTGTTAGAAAAACAAAATAGTGGCCCTGGCTGGTTGGCTCAGCAGTAGAATGTTGGCCAGGCATGTGGAAGTCCCAGGTTCGATTCCCGATCAGGGCACACAGGAGAAGCGACCATCAACTTCTCCACCTCTCCCCTTTCTCTCTCTTTCTCTTTCATTTTCTTTTTCTCTCTCTTCCCCTCCTGCAGCCATGGCTCAAATGAGTAATCTGGTCAAGGCCAGGCCTCAGGCATTAACTAGCTCAGTTGCTGAGCAATGAAACAGAGGCCCCAGATGGGCAGAACATCAGCCCCAGGTGGTGGTTGATGGGTGGGTCCCAGTCAGGCGCAGACAGAGTCTGTCTCTCTGCCTCCCTGCCTCTCACTTAAATAAAAAATAAATTAAATTAAAATAAAATTAAACAACAACATGCAGCATAGTATTAACACTCTGCAAGACAGTTTGGCTGTTTCTTACAAACCAAATGTATTGTTACCATATCATATAGCAACTGTCCTTGTTATTCATTTAAAAGAGTTGAAAACATTTGCTCACACAAAGACCTGCACTCAAATATTTTCTGTATTAATAATAGCCCTTACTTGGAAATAACCAATATTTCCCTCATTAGTTGAAGGGATAAATAAATGTAGTGCACCAAGACAATGTAATATTATTCTGCACTACAAAGCAATGAGCTGTCAAGCCATGGCAAAATATGGAAAAATCTTAAATTCATATTACTAATTGAAAGAAACCAATCTGAATAGGCTGCATACTTTATTATTTCAAGCATGTAACATTCTGAAAAAAGCAAGACTATGGAGATGGCAGAAAGATCAGTTGTTGCAAGGGGTTTAGATTCAGAGAGGAATGAGGTAGAGCAAAGAAGATTTTAGGGCTGCAAAAATACTGTATTATAATGTTAAATACATGCCATTTTACATTTGACCAAACCCAGAGAGTGTACAACAGTACAAGTGCACCCTAATGTGAACTATGAATTTTGGGTGTTTATCATGTATCAGTGTAGATTCATCAATTGTAACACTGCTGCTGGTGGTTGTTAAGAATGGGGGAGCCTATGCATTTGTGGGGTGAGCTGGTATATGAAAAGTATCTGTACTTTTCTCTCAATTTTGCCATGAACCTAAAAGTGTCCTAAAAAATTAGGTCTTTTTAAAAACTAAAAGCTATATAAAAAGAAAAACGAATACTTTAATAACTGATGTGCACTCCAAAGAAAGTTCAGTTTTATTTCTCAATTTCTGCCACAAGCCTGAAATATATTGGTTTTTTATATCTGATAGTTAACTATTATATCTAATGCCATTTAATCTTAGAAGAAATATATTTTTTTATGTTCAAAGAGGCAACAAAGTGTGAGACCTAGTTTCTCTAATTAGTAATTGTAAAAAAACTGTCAATATTGTGTTTGTACTAAATTTCCATTTGGATCAAAATTTTTCCTAGAGAAGTGGATTTGTTAGCTTTTTCCAAAGCAACTGTAATCTAGGATTCGACACTCCAAAATAAGCTGTCAATATGCTTTAAAAAATGAGTGGGATAAAAATGTGATTCACAAACACAATGAAAGGTACCATTTGAATTAAAAAATGGTTTTTAGATATCTTTATCACTAAGAAATTTGACTTTAGTTGATACATCTTTATGTGAAATGGTGTTTAATTTTAAGTGGGGTAATTTAATTGGGTGTTATGTATAATTATAAAATTAATAAATTGTGTATAGGTGAAACAAATTGGTCTGTATAAATGGATAGGTGGAATATAATATTCTAATTTGAATTCATGTTTATTTTTATTGGTGACTTGGGAAAAACAATAACGATAGTTATGAAAGCAATGGCTATTTAAACATTTTGTTATTGGGTTGATGTTCTAAATACTCTACATATATAATTAATTTTAATCATTACATAAATTCTATGACTCAAGTGATTCCCCATTTTATATATAAAGAAATTGACTCTCAAAGGCTGAGGTCACATAATAAAAGATGAAGATATAATTCAATTTTTATTCTGTCTGAGTCCAAACCTTCAACCTGCTTTTTCAGTTTGCCAAGTCTTTGGATAAGGGAAAGATGAGTATGCCAATAATTTTGATGGTAAGTAAAATTCAGAAGGAGTCAGATGGGGATAATGGACTGAATCATCTAAGTAGAAATTTAATGGTAAAAATAATGAACCATGTATTTATTAAATAAAACAATTATATAATGACTTCACTAAATTCAATAATATACAAAAATACATCAAGTTGTATATATCTGACCATCTGAGTAAATAATTTGCTGTTGCAATTCTGTAGTCTGATGTAATCAGTGTGATTGAAAGGAAGCGGTGTACTCAAGCAGATGTAAGCTGAAGATACAATACTGTGTTCCTGTTATTCCACACCACCTACAAATTAGTTTTGTTCTGGGAATTACATTTTTAAATGGTGACACTGACAAACAGGAATGTGTCCAGAAAAAGTAACCAGCGTAGAAAAGAAATCAATACCATATATAGAAAAAGTTTTCAGTGATTAAAAAAGATTCATTTGGAAATGTATTTTTATTTCATCTAAGTGCTGGTATTTGGAAGAAAGATTACATGTGTTTTATCTGCACAACACGAGAGATTTTGGGACCAATATGTTAAATGTAAAAAGAAAGATATGTCATTATAACAAACAAATTTCTAATAGTCATAATTTCCAAAGAACTAAAATACTCTAGGATATCCAGATTTCCTTGAGGTGTTTAGTTAGAAAAAATATATTCTCTCTTAGGAAAATTTTTATAGAAATTCATGCACAAGGAGTGTTACAACCCTTTATATGATCTTCCATTTTTAGAATTTACTAATGAACCAAATTTATATGATAAAGAACCCTTTAGAAACAAACAGATACAGGACAAAGCACCTTTATCTCTAACTCCTCCACCATTTTTTTTAAAACTGGTAAATCTAAGACCATGTAATTGAGTATTTTATTATCTGCCCCAGCTTCTAGAGGAATCAAAATAAGTGTACTTAAAGCAGATAAAAGTGACTGGAATATTAAAAAAGATGTCTTATAGACTAAGATTAGCCTTTTATTCAACACATTCTTCTTGCTTTTGAGTGCTCTTAATGCTTAGGTATCCTGAAAATTTCCTGATCATTCCTACCAACCACTGAAATAAGATCTTTGGAGACTAATCCTTATTCTATTAAGGTTTCCTGCACATCTTCTAGAATCTAATTGATTTATTAAGACATCTGCTTAACTCAAGAATGCCAACATTCTAATGAATCATGATTGAGTATTATCACTTCTATATACATATTTACATCTTTAAATGACAAATTTTAATCATTTAATTTTTGTACTAAAAATAATTACAGTACAAATTCAGATCCAGCCTTAGGTCTGGGTCAATTGTTAGAGAGACTCTTTTGTTTCTTAAAATCCCATCTCAAAATTACTGTACTTCTTGTAACGTTATGACAAGCATGATTTAAATGGCTATATCAGATGATATTACTTTCTATTGAGCAAAGAAAGGAAGCATATTCTTCTGCTCACTAGTTAATCTGCTTTTTCTTATCATTTTTATGGCCACTTTGGCAAAATCAAAGACCAAGGACATAAAAGTGAAACTAAGAGACATTGATAAGAGTGTGGTGGTTATGGGGGGGGGGGTGGGGGGAGAGAGAGAGGGAAAGGGGGAGGGGGAGGGGCACAAAGAAAACTAGATAGAAGGTGACAGAGGACAATCTGACTTTGGGTGATGGGTATGCAACATAGGTGAACTACAAGATAACCTGGACTTGTTATCTTTGAATATATGTATCCTGATTTATTGATGTTGCCCCATTAAAAAAATAAAATTATAAAAAAAAAAGACCAAGGAGGGACTGGGGGCCAGAGTTCTTATGAAGGTCAACAGTGTGGACAAAAGAAATTGTGAAAATTTGATCCCTATATATTTAATCCCTAAAGATTATATTTACAAAAGTTAATTTGACTTTTTGAATTGTAGGTTTTTTTGGTTTGCATTGTGTTACCCTCCCAACCTTCTGGCAAAGTTAACAATGGGGAGCCATTGGGAGCAAAATGAAGCAAGAGAGGAGAGATTTATCTTTCTTCCCTACACGCTCCTGACAGGTAATTTCTGCAGATTTTCTGGAGCCCAGTGTCTGAGTACTCAACTGGAAATGCCTGTTCCTTGTCTTCTTTGAAAACTAAGGTCTGTTTTACAACTGTAACCCTGTCATTGTAAAGTCTTTAATTAGTATTGAACGCAGCGTGGCAGAATCCTAAGTATCAGAGAGACTACATTAGTTCTGTGATTTTTCTGCTCCAGTGCCTATTTATTAAGGACAATATCAACTTCAAGGTTCTTCTTACTATTTCTAACTTTTCAGGATAGCCATTAGCTAGATTAATTTTATTTTTTCTTAACGGTTGTATCAGTCCTTTCTCCTCCAAATTATGCCTTTCAGATAACAAGTTTTTTTTTTTACCTTGGACTGAACGGGGAAACTGCACTTTTCTTTCCAAAAATTTTATGATGTCTCTAAGCTTAATTTAATTAACCTTTAAAATGTAGTCCTACATGGCCTTTATTAGCAATGAACTGTGACCCTTCTTCATTATTATGTTTATGTTCCTTTAACAAGGCTTTTAACTTAGCAAAAGGTCTTTCTGCAATCCAGATGACTGGACACAATTTCTTAAATAAATTAATACTAATATTGCTGGACAGCTCCTCTATGGCTGAACAACATTTCACCCCATCACAATGTTTATGAGAATAATTTACAACACTATATAAGATATCATTCTTTCACAATAGTCCAATAATAAGCATATCATTACATGGCTGCACATATGTCTTTCCCTTCAATAAAACTTTTAGCAAAGTGAATACTCTGTCTTTCTTAATGACTTACAAATAAAGTATCTACCTTGACTTTTGCATTATAATACGGGGAGAGGAAGCAAAATCTATTTTTCAACATGACCTCACTACCTCATGATGTGTTTACCTGGGCATCAATATTTGTATCTGCCACAGATTTTCTCTTTCCTTTAACTGAATTGGCATAATGCTAATTTAAACACAGAATGCCCTCTTTCTTAAGAGACTAATTGTAAACATTTTCTCAGAGTAGTTTGAAAAGAACCTCTGGTTTTAGAGATAGCCCTTTTCTCTCAGAACAACAAAAAAAGTTCTGTTTCTTGTTCCTTTTTTCCCCCATTTGAGGAATGATAAAAGGAAAACAAATTATTTTCAAAAAAGATAAGGCATATAAAAGTATTCACACATGTTTCCATAAAAAAGACAACTTAGGTTTAAGAAACAATTTTAAGAAAATTTGTTATGGTGTAGGTTATTTCTTGGTGCTGGACATGACTATACTTTGAATACTTAGCTTAGATTAGTGGTCACCAACCTTTTTTGGGCCACGGACCAGTTTAATGCCAGAAAATATTTTCACGAACCGGCCTTTAGGGTGGGATGGATAAATGTATAACGTGACCGAGACAAGTGTCAAGAGTGAGTCTTAGATGGAGGTAATAGAGGGAATCTGGTCATTTTTTAAAAATAAAACATCGTTCAGACTTAAATATAAATAAAACAGAAATAATGTAAGTTATTTATTCTTTCTCTGTGGACCAGTACCAAATGGCCCACAGACCGGTACCTGTCGGTGGCCCGGGGGTTGGGGGTCACTGGCTTAGGTAACTCATGAACTTAGCCATACAGTGTATGATCTCATGCAGCACAACTCTCTACTCTTTAGCTAAAACATGCACACGGAAGTACACTCCATCTCCACCAGAGCCACCACCACAAATTCCATACTTGCCATGTGTCTTAGTCCACTAGGTTTGCTATAACAAAATTCTATGGATGTGTATAAACAACAGAAAGCTGAGAAGTCCAAGATCAAATTGCTGCCAGATTTGGAGTCTGAAGAAAGCCCCCTTCCTGGTGCATATTACCATCCTTTTTGCTGTGTCCTCCCATAGCAGAATGGGAATGAGGAAGCTCCTAGCAACTCTTTTGTAATAATAATACATTTATCATGGCTCTACCTTACAAACTAATCACCTCCCTAGTGCCCCATCTGCAAATTTCATCACTCTGGGCATTAAGATTTAACATATGAATTTGGAGGTTACACAAATAGTGTATAGCACCAATTTTCTTAGTAATTTATACAGCACAATCTGGTCATGGAAAGAGTTTCACTAGGTATCCAGGATTAATATTCTTAGTTTAGTAAAAATATTTTCAATAAAATAAAATAATCTCAGATTATGTTTTCTAATTCCATGGTTCCATAAATCTCTCTGAAATAGTTTCTTTAGGGTGGTTAGAACTTACTAATATTGGGGAAGTTAAAACAAAAAAATACTGTTTTGTGAATGAGATAATGAGTTTCATATCCTACTTAATGAGACTCTCTTTTTCACATAGGTTTCAAGTAAAATGAATATAGGTTTGTAGGAAAAAGGGCTATGGTTACTTGTAATACTGCCAAGATAGGTGTTTTTCACATCTGTTCAAATAAGTCAATAAAATCCATATGGGAATATACATTTACATCCCTCCAATAAGGACACAAATAATAACAACAATAGCAAAATTCTTAGCAAAAGAATCAATGAACCCTGGCTGGTAGTTCAGTGGATAGAACATCAGTCTGGTTTATGGACATCCTGGGTTCAATTCCCGGTCAGGGCACACATGAGAAGTGACCATCTGCTTTTCCCCACCCTCTCCCCTTCTCTCTCTTCTCCTCCCTCAGCCAGTAGCTTGATTGGTTCGAGTATGGCCTTGGATGCTGAGGATAGCTGGGTTAGTCCTAGTGCATCAACCTCAGCTAAAAATAGCTCAGCACTGGAACATGGAGCATGGAGCATCAGCCCCAGCTGGGTTGCCAGGTGGATTCCTGTCTGGGCACATATGGGAATGTCTCTTTCACTGTCTCCCTTCTTCTCACCTGAAAAAAGAAAAGAAAAGAATAAATGGGAGTCTTATGGTAGAATGTATTGGATGCAAATACACACACACACACACACACACACACACATACTCACAGGTACAATGTGTGTTTGCAACACAATTAAATTCAACTCAATTTCAAAGAAGCAGGGAGAGAGAGACAGACAGACAGAAACATCGAGTTGCTCCTGTATGTGTTCTGATGGGGGAATCAAACTGGTAACCTCTGTGCTCCAGGACAATGCTCTTGAGTTATCCAGCTGGGGCTTAACTTTTATTGATTTTTAGAGAGACAGAGAGAGGGAGAGTGATGGGAGTGTGAAGGGAAGCATTTATTGTTCCATTCAATTGTGCAATTTTTGGTTGCTTCCCATGTGTGGCATGACCTGAGAAATCAAACCCACAACTTTGTCATTTTGGGATGATGCTTTTAACCAACTGAGCTAACTGAATGATGCTCTTAACCAATTGAGCTAACCGGCCAGAGCCTAAATAATTGTTTTTAATTACCAAAGAAGCAACTGAGTTAGACTGGCTATAAACACTAGAGCTTCTATTTTCTAGCTATAGTCTCTTTAAAATGTCTTATAACTTATCTGATTTTTTTCTTTTATTTTTAAATGATAATAAAATGTAAAATTCTTTTTTTTTACTTTACCTGCAATGTTATTATCAGGGTCAAAATAATACAATATGTTTGTCAATTCTCCATAGACTGAAACTTACTCTAATATGCATTAAGGTTTCCAGATATAATGTTTTCTCCAAAGATTGCTAATGATATTCTAAATATAAATCAACTAGACACTTCTTTCTCTTTTTACTCATAGTGTTTTGATGCTATTACTTTGCAAAATGACATAGTACACTTCATGTTCACAATTCAACTTTAGACTTACAAGATTTGGCTGCTTTTGAATTAACCATAGGATGGTAAAGAATATATTGATAAGTATTTTAAATCTTCTTTAAAACAACTCGATTACTTAAAGTTAGTTGGTTGTTGTTGTTGTTTTTTTATTTTTATTAATTTTTATGGTCTTTCTTAATATATACAAGAAGCTGTAAGTCCCTTATTAGTTGAAGAGATATCTCAAACAGGGGGTCACACTATCACTTCATCATGTGGAGGATTCAGGTTGTGATTTTGCAAGTTTGTTTCTCTGTCTCCATTCCTTGCAGGGTTCTGAGCACTTAATATGAAGTGCTCTCCTGCAGCTACGGGATGCAATTGCATATATCAAAATTACCATCCTAGGGAAACTGTTACCTCAGTGCATTAGCTAAGGCTACAATTAAAATATGACATTTGGCTAATTGTCATTCAGGCCCCAAAGACAAAGATGCTGACTCTAAGTTCGAATGCTGACCTTTTCAGAGGGAGCTGTTTGGAAAGGTTCCCTTCCTTCCCAGGTACTTCCTATTCAGCATCTTTAAATAACCTTCATTTACCATTACTGAGATACATAATGCAGTCACTTCCACTTACTCTGAGCCCTGGATTATATTAAATGTATCACTTGATTTAAATCATGAAAACCTACCAGCCTTCTTTTTTAATCAGTGGTAATTATTTTAAGCAGATATTAATGAATAATTCAATTATAAGACCTTCAGAAATCTGACAGTTTTAAAGACAATACATACAAACAAATTGCAGAAAAAATAAATTATGGAAAACTGAGAAAGAACTATGGAAATCCTAAAGCAAAACATGGAATTCTTTCCTATCATTTGATGTGAGAATTTGAATGAGATAAATGCAAATGTTAATCTAACAGGTGCACTATTTCTCAGTTATTCTTAGAACTCAGAACCACAAGTTGCTCTGTTAGATCTTCAATGCAGGAAACATTTCATAGACATTTATGTCTTTAAACCTAAAATTCAGATTTCAATTTCAATTCACAAATATTTCAGTATTTGTGTGCAGTGTGACTGCAATATATATATATATATATTCAGCCTACTTATTTTTTGTTGCCAATATACACCAGTTTTAATTTGTAGACCCTTAGATAAGAAAAATCATAGGATAACAAACAAAACAATAATAGAATTTTCTTCACTGGAATAAATATAGCAAGAGAAATATATTAGTAATCTGTCGCTGCATAGCAAATTATGACAATTTGGCCGCTCAAACATTTATTATCTCACTGTCTTTGTAGGCGAAGACTCTTGGCATGACTTATCTGAATTGTCTGACTCATCACAACTGTTCATAAGGCTGTATTCTCTGAAAGCTAGATTGAGGAAGGCTCCACTTTCAAGTTCATACACTTGGTGTTGTCATGATTTTATTATTTCTCCTGAGCTCTGAGACAAAGACTTTAATTACTTGATGACTTTTGAACAGAGAGTGGCCTCAGTTTCTTGTCACATGTGTCTCTGCATTGGGTAGCTCAAAACACAGTAGGGTGCTTCATCAGAGAAGGCAGAGAAAATGATGAGAAAGAGAGGGAAAAAGCAATATAAAGAGTATAAGAAGATGACACAGGGGGGTATAAGAAAGAGGGATCTCAGTGTTTTCTACCTAGGTTTGTAAGTGATGCCCTGTTACTTTTATATTTTATTTATTAGAAGCAAATCACTGGGTCTATCTCATTCTCAGAGGGAGATGACTACACAAAGAAGCAGACTGTTTCTGTTATTATAGAATGCTGCCTGCCATAAGTACAATTGAGGTTTTGATTTCTCTGTTTTGCAAGGCGGTATGAAAGGCCATACCACAAACTATACTTCTGACCGTTTTTTATAAGTAGCATATAAGGTAAATGGCTAGATAGGTCAGTAAATGATGATAGATAGATGATAGAGAGATCGATAGATATTAAGCCCAATCCAGAGGGACCCGAAACATTGAAGACACGAACAAGGTCCATAGATTACACACCAAAGCTTTATTGTCTAGCTTGGCCAAGTGGCGGCAACTTCGACAGAAATCTGAGGGAGAGCGCGCTGGCCCTTTGTTCTACCTAGTTTTTATAGTTTTGTAAGTGGGAAGTACAGAAACAAAAATTGTAATTAGGAGCCCTTTACCACTGTTGGTTATAGTCATATGTCCTTTAACATGATAAAATCATGTTCAATTTGCAAGCCATACATCATTTTGGAGAAAACAAAATTTACAAATCAACACAATGGTAGAAAGATGTCTCTTTACATATTAAAAGGCATTCCTATATTTTCTAGTGTTCATCCAACATCTCTCTGTCCAGAGTCACACGTATTAACCACATGCATTCACATAGGAGAGGTAGTTTCCATGGGGACAAATGCCCGCAAATGGCTCATAGTTATAAGAAAAGGTTTATTTTGGCTTTTCTCTTTCTGTACCTGGCTAGCCATTCACCTCTTTCCCCACAAGTGTGGTGGAATGTCTGGGAATCCATGTTTTCCTCCCCTTTGCATTTACAATACAATGCCAAGGGCCATCCTGGTTATGCCAATCACACACTACAGAGACTATTTTCACAATTTCTCTGCACACCTTAACCCAAATTAATAAAATGTTCTTCAAGCCTCTTAAAATATTAATTCTGTAGTTTTTGGTACCTTACAACACCTGCGGGTAAAGTGGTGCAGTGGCTCCTCAGATAGATAGATAGATAGATAGATAGATAGATAGATAGATAGATATGTACTTATATACAGACTGACATAGGGACAGATAACGATAGAGATGGTTGGTAGAGATAGAGATTGATAGACTAAAGATAGAAATAGAATAGAGAAGATAGATATACGGATAGAGATACTGTTAGAGGGTACGACCTTACCCTGAGTAAAGCAGCACAATTATGTGTGGTTGTCTTAGGTTGTCTGATACACTAACTCTTAGGAACAAATATACTACATATTGCAAGTAGAAACAATAGAGAGGATAAATTTTATACATTTTTAGGATTTTATAATATTCAATATAATTTTTGAATATTACTTCAAATGTTTTAATCATTTGAATACTTCTGGTGAGCAAACATGTCCAATCTCAACAGTAGTAGCTGTTCTATTATTTCATAAGAAACACTTTTAAATAATAAATGCATTGAATATTAAATTTGAAGTCATATTAGACATGATATGTTTTGCATATCAGATATCTTAAAGTTCCCTTTCAATATTTACTCACTCTGAAAGATTCCATTCCAAAGTTTCTAACTAGGGCAAAACGAAAATAATGAATTGTTATTCTCTGCTAAAACAGTACATCTAGATTTGAGTGCAAGAATGTCATTTATTAACAATTAAGAATTTTATCAGTAACTTTTTGGACTGACCATCCCCGTATTTTATGTTTGCTTCCCATTTTTGACAAACATAAGAAATTAGCCTATAGAGAATATGTACCTCTACATGCTCAATTTCTTCACCTAGTGATAACCTTGGGCTAGAATCCATTTATTCATCTAAAGTTTAGTGCTTGTTTTAAAACTGCATATTTATACTAATATATTACAAACCATAGAACCAGGCATAGAGTATAATCTGTAAGATATAGAGGATCTATATGTGGGTGAGTTTAGAAGTGGATTACTTCCACTTGACTCTTCAGATGAAACCACACTCCCAGCTGCCACTGATTGAAGTTTTGTCAGAAACCTAAATAAAATGACCCAGCTAAGCCATGCCTAGATTCCTGACCTACAGAAACTATGAAATAATAAAATATTTATCCTACGATAATTTGTTGAACAGCAATAAATAACTAAAAAATCTGAAATATTTAGTTATTTAAATCTGAATAGGCTTAGTGATCATGAAAACTGTAAGGTGAATTAGTTTGCCATTATCTATAAAAACAATGTCAAGGAGAAAACTAAAGGTTTTAGCAAACTGTTCTGTAAGACATCACAATCATCTTATGCTACTAATGCTACTAATACAAAGCAGTGGTGCATTGCATAATGACATTTCAGTCCATGATTGACCACCTATATAACGATAGTCCCATAAATTTATAATGGAGCTAAAAATTTCTTCTCTAGTAATGATATTATAGTCATTTTAATGTCATAGCTCAATGCAAGATTCACATGTTTATGGTGAGGCTCGTGTAAAGAAACTTACTGTGTTGCCAGTCATATAAAAGTATAGCATACACAATTATGTCTAATATATAATACTTGATAATAAAAATGTTATTGGTTTATATAAGGTCTACCGGAAAGTTCTGTCCGTTTTTGGAGTAAAACAAAATACAAATTTTTCTTACCGTCAAAAAACTTTATTAAATAATATATTTCCACACCAATCCTATCTTCTGAATATGGTCCAAAATGGTTTGCTGAGCCGAATTAAGCCTTTCTGCGATCTCTGATGTTGTCAGAAAAGGATCTTGCTCCAACATGGTCTTAACAACATTGTCATCGATCAAAGATGGTCGCCCAGAACGTGGCTTATCAGAAAGGTCAAAATCACCTGTTTCAAATTTTTCAAACCATCTTCTGCATGTCCTATCAGAAACTGTACCTTCACGAAACACTTTCAATAAATTTCTACGTGCTTCTGTAGTATTTCTTCCTTGTTGAAATTTGTATACAATACAGTGGCGTAAATGAACTTTATCAGTAGCCATGGGTACACTATCGCTTCACACATAAGACTAATGTGAATCAACTTTGTTTTAGTTAATTTGCTACGTCAGTATATATACATTAAGTGATAAAAATAAAGAGGCACACATACGCCAAATAAACATGTGATACATGTTGAAACTTGTTGTGATAGGAACGAACAGAACTTTCCGGTAGACCTTATATATTTACTTTTTTGTATTTCATATACTTACTGTTTATATATTTATATTGTTTATTGTCATTTTGTTTTATTTTCTATGGTTATTTTAGAGTTTATACTTTCTACTTATAAAACAAGTGTGTTGTAAAAAGTATACACTCTTACCCCGGCAGCAGCTTCATACATCTTTTGTGTATTGATTACATCATTTTCTCTTGTGCTTCATTTAATCTCATGTTGTTGTTGTTGTTTATAATGACCCCTAATCATACAAGAGCCACTGCTAATGTTGCCTATAAGAAACCATGTCAAGTGATTGACCTGCAAATAAAATTAAAGGTGATTAAGATCCACAAAATTAAAAAATCAGTCAAGCATGCCCCATTCCACCATAGCTACAATCTCCAAGAACAAGAACAAAGTGGTGAAAGCTGTTTAAAAATCTGGTTCATTAAAAACAGCAAGACTAATAAAAACTCAAGAAAGGCCTGTATCGGACTGAAGAGACTTCTAATGATTAGCATTGAGGACCAGACACAGAAGTATATCCTTTTCAGCACCATGTGATCATGGTCAAAACAAAAAGATTATTTGCAATGTTGAAAGGAAAGACTGGACATAAATTATGGTGTTGAATTTACTGCTAGATATGTGTAATACAAACAATTCAAGAATCGTTATTTATTACATAAGGTGAAAGTGAGAGTGGTTTATCTATAAATGCTGATGTTTAGGTAACTGAAGATTGTTTGGAAACTCTAGATAAGCTGATTGTGGAGTGACATTATTTTCCAGAGAAAATATTCAATGTGGATGAAAACTCCTTAATCTGGAATCAGACGCCTTGAAAGGAATTTTGTCCATACTAAGGCCAATTCAACTCCCGGTTACAAGGTTTTTAAAGGACAGGATAATTGTTTTGCTTAGGAACCATTTTGTAGGTTACAAATTGAAACATTTTGTAATCTGGCACATTGAGAAACCCAGGGCTTTTAAGGTATGAAAAGATACAGTGTAGCACAGGAACAATGAGAAGTCACAATGACCTTGCTCTTCTTGCAAGCTGGCCTCCTGAATTACAGTGCAAGGGAAATGGAGAAGGATTGTTTAAAAAATAACATACCTTCAGAAATTTTGTTTATTGTTGCTAATGCTCTTGGACATCCTCCTTTTATTGATGATCTTCATCCCAAAATTAAAGTGGTATTTCACTCTCCAAACACCACCTCTTTTTGATTCAACCAACAAATCAGGGAGTGACAGCAGCTTTTAAGGCCTACTCTCTGAAGTGGACCTTCGCCCAGGTTATTGCTGCAACTGTGGAAGACCCTGAGGACATTGATGTAGTTCTGGAAGAACTACACCATTTATAGTTGCAGCAACAACCTTGTTTGGAATTAAGGTGATGTCCCCAAGGAGTGCATGAATGACATCTGGAAGAAATATCCACAACGTCAAATGATTTGCCAAGCAGGAGGTTGCAAAAGCCAACAAAGCTGTGGCTGAGATGGCAAACAACTTGAACCTTTATGTGAATGAGGATAATATTGTAGAGCTCCTAGAGGCAGTCGCTGAAGAACTATTGAGGAGCTGACAGGACTGGTTTAAGAATGCATACCTGAAGGAGAGGAAAGAGAAAAGAAAACTGCAGAAGAAAAAAAAATTACTGTGAAGGTTTCAGCAGAAACTCATGCAGACCTCAGCAAACCCCTTAAAATATTCGAAGACATGGAATGGAGCCTAACACTAAAAGATGAACTCCAACTGGAAAAGTTTTTGTTAAAGAAGAGGAATGCTAATGGTGCCTTATCTACTTAAAAACAAAATCATGAGCCCTGACCAGCTGGCTCAGCCGTAGAGTTTCCACTCAGCATGTGGAAGCAGAGCCGTAGAGTTTCTGCTCAGCATGTGGAAGTCCCAACTTCAATTCCTGGTCAGAGCACACAGAAAAAACGACTATCTACTTCTCCACCCCTCCACTCCCCTTCTCTCTCTCTGTCTCTCTTTCGTCCTCTCTCACAGCCATGGTTCAAATGGTTCATGCAAGTTGGCTTCGGGAACTGACGATGGCTCCATGGCCTCACC
Source organism: Saccopteryx bilineata (assembly GCF_036850765.1). Taxonomy (NCBI): domain Eukaryota; kingdom Metazoa; phylum Chordata; class Mammalia; order Chiroptera; family Emballonuridae; genus Saccopteryx; species Saccopteryx bilineata. The sequence goes on along the minus strand of NC_089492.1, from coordinate 136,125,209 downwards.
TCAGGCACTAAAATAGGTTGGTTGCAGAGCAAAGAAGCGGAGTCCCAGATGGGCAGAGCATCCCCATGTAGGGGCTTGCTTGCTCTGTGGATCTGGTCAGGGTGCATGCAAGAGTCTTTCTGCCTCCCTGCCTCTCACTTACCTAAAAAAAAAAAAGTCATGGAAAGAAAAAAAGCAAACCACCTAAAACAGGCAGATTCCCTAGAAGATTTTTTAGAAGACAGCATTTTTATCATAAAAGATGACAGTGCTATAGGTGAGGTGACCCCAAAGACCTTCCAGTGGGACAAGAAGTGGGCGGGAAAGACACTGGCATTGAGTCCTTGTCACTAAGCAATGCATGACTGTTCCTGAACTTTATAATTTGAATAAAAAATTATTTTCACACCTTAAATACAACTTTGGAGGTAAATGATGTTTTATAATTTGCTCCTAATTCTCACATATGGGGAAATCTGATTTTTATAACAACAGAACTTTTTTCTTTTAAGTTTGCTAAAACATATATATTACATTTGCAACAAGTCTAGTAAAATTTTATGTATAGGATAGGTCACTAAATGTTTTCCACACAGAGTAATATTTGATCAGTTTTTATTTTGTTTTAGGAAGTTTAATGCTATTATACTCCAAGCATATGATTGATAGTTACTGAAAACATTTTGAAAGTATTCCTCAGTATTTTGATAACTCTAGAAGAATGGCCATCATAAAACTTTAGAATGGAGCACTCTGAATTTCACATTGTATAATCAGTAGTATAAAAACTAGAATCACACAAATTGCACATTGTATATTTCTAAAAGCATAGAGAATATTGACTCATAAAATCTTAGACTTAAAGAGAAAGAAATAATTTAATTCAGTATTTGAAATGGATTTCATGTTGAATGTCAAGTTTAATCTATTTTATTCACTATTTGTTGTGCTGTGCTAAGAAAAATTCCTACTTCATCAATGTTCGGAAGAAAAAACAAAGTACAATAATTAATTGTACCTGTAATTGGTAGAGCAGAAAACAGGAGTGTTTCTGATATATATATGCCACTGCTCTTTCAGCATCCTCTAGAGCTTTGACATGGTAGAGTAACACTACATTTCAAGAAGGACACACATTTCAATGTGTCCTGAGGAATTTTCATATTGAACTGAAATATGCTTTCTTGATTCACTAATCCCAGTTTTGTTCACGGTAAAACATAACTCAATTTTATCCATTCTTTTCACTGAACTCCACCACATAAATTTTAAAAGTACAATTTTTTAAACTTTTACAAAGTCTTATTCTATTGCTTATAATTGCTATAAACTTCTAATACATATTCTTGTGGAGCACTTGATATGGACATCCTGTCTTGATTGTATATTTTTATAGCACTGTTTCTCATATGTGGGTTAAGAATCAGGCTTCATGGGAAAGTTGTCCTACTGATTTTGCTGTGCACTTCTTATTACTAATCATGAGTTTTCTACACCAGTACATAATAATCATTACACATAAACCAGTTTCTTCTTCCCATATGTCCACCCTATGCCTTTTAAATTGTGGTCTATAATTATGGACAATGTATCATCTGGATTTTATGAATATAATTAGAATAACTGACAAACTTTAACTTTGCTGAAATATTAAATTCAGCCAATTAATGAACTTTGGTTTTATTCTCTGCAAGAAATGAAGTACAGTATCCGGTTCCATATACTCATCAGGTGAATTAACTTTTATTTTAATAACAGATATTTTCTCAATAGTTTGTTGTGTATTAAATAATATATGCTAATTAATTTATACTCTTCTGAATCTTTTTGTCAATTACTTCTTGAACTAAAGTTTTTATATCTTCAAGACTATAATCTCCCCTAAGCAATAGTTAATATCACACCTTTATTGCATTGTATACAAAAATTTACACATAGCTCTGCAATTTTATCTGTATCTATGGGTATTATAGAAAATGAGATCCAGCCTCAGTCTAGGAAACCCCAGAAATTTAATAAGAATGGAAATTATTGCATATTGTACTTTTGTACCATAGCTATTTGTTTGCTGTTGAGGGCTAGCTATTATTTCCTAGTCTTATACGTATGGCCAATGGTATTTGATTTAAAACAAATACACATATTTATTTCTTAGCTATTTAACATAGAGCACATATATTTTATAATGTTTTCTTAAGTTTTCTGTGATGGTCCAGTAACTTTCATCTGAATCGATGGTACAAAATATAAGATTACTGACTTAGCTTAATTTTGTTATTTTTTATAACATATAATGATAATAAGACTAATGCTGATAATGATGAGAACAATTTAATTATCATTTATAAAGGGCTTACTCTCTACTAGGCATTGCAACAAGCCTGTTGCATGTTATTTTTCACCAATATGACTATGAGGATTTTTTTTGCCACTCTGAATATAAACTGAAGTTTACAAGATCACACAACTAATACGTATTAGAACTGACTTATCTTTAATATCGGAGTGCAATGTCTCACATTTTCAGAGAATACGTTTAAAATTTGAGAACTAGGTCATTATTTCATCAAAAGCAATTTTTTTTCTCCATTGAAGAAAATTTTTATACAATTTCCTGGTTATGTATAACTTGATAAAATGCTCAGTGATTGATACTGAGCACAAGTTTTATTTCAGAGAATTATGAGAGAAAGAGAGAAGAAATAGAAAATTTGGAAGAAATGTTTTTATATAGCCTTACCAATGGACATGAGAATGCAATTTATATTTTTAGTCTGTGCCACTAATTACTTTTAAGCTAATAATTTCTATAAATTTATTTTTAAGTTACAGTAAAATGTTTTATTGACCTTGAAATTACTTCTTTCAAGTGTTTAAGGGGAAAGGGCTCCATTTGAGTACTTCTGGCTGTGGGAAAACATTTCATGTTCCTAAAAATTTTTATAATTTTATAGACTTAGATTAGAAGACTTTTAGTATCCTATTTCTATACTGAAAAGAATTATTGTTTCATGTCTACTATATTTATGGAATTTAAAATTATTTTGCACTTCTGGCTATGTTTGCTTTTACTGCAGAAAAAAACATAGCCACATTCTACAGGGTTGGAATGTGATCAGGGCCTCTAATGCACATTTTAGTAGAGGACTGTGCCTATAGTTAGAAATTCAAATGTAATGTTTACATGATGCTTCCTGCAGACAATTGTCCTTTGGATAATTAGAAATCTTTCCTGTGATAATGCTCAACAAGTACAGATCTCCAGTTCAGAATATGACTTTCCCACCTTCCAACTTCATTCTTAACTATTATTCTAAATATCTCAAAGATAATCTCTGACTCTTGACCTCTACTAAGATTCTGATTTCCCTACAATAAACAGGGTATCCAATCACTCCTTAATTTAATGTGATAACTGGAGTTTGCCCCACCTAATTCAACAATATATATGTCAGAAAATAACTGATAAAAAATGACACGATTTGGCAAAATAAATGAGGAGGAGTTGAATTGGCAAAGTCTTATTTGTGGATGGACAGAGTGAGAGAAAGTAATGAACCCAGGAAAGCATTAATAGAAAGACATTTTGAAGAAAAAGAGTATAAAGAGTAAAAGTATAAATTTTAGATATCTTCAAGCCTGATGGTAATGGAGAAAATATAGAAATAAGGATAGCTCTGATAAAAAAAAGGTATTATAATAGAGATTGATATTATAATGAAAGCCACATAATTTTTAATCTATACTTTTATCTGGCATTATGCTAAATCTATGTATATAGATTATATTTATTTTAACAACAACCTGATATATATTTTTTAATTTCCACTCTATACAAAAGAAGTCTGAGATGTAGAGAGTTTAAGAAATTTATTAATAATTACACAGCTAATAAATGAAAAATTTGAGAATTCAATTCATTTTTTTCTTACTCTAACATGTCTTGTTATTAAACTTTGCATAATAAAACTAAGAGAGATAGGGGAAATAAATTTTTATCTCTATCTTCTTAAGGTTTTTGGTTGGGCTTGATAATTAAATAGAAGAGAGATTAATAGGAGAAAGCATACACATTTATATGTGTATCAAATATCACATTATATGTGATATAAGAACACTCAAAAGGAAAAAAAAATTCAAAGAAGTGGTAGAAGCTAAATGAGTTTATGGTAGGCTGAGCAAAGAGGGGTATATGTGAAAAAGTAACTAAACTGTGTGAGGCAGATAAAGAAAGATAAGAATTTGTTTACCAAGTTCTGTATAGAAATTGTCTCAGCTATTATGCTTCTTGAAGATCATTTTATTTTTTTTTCTAGTACAAGGGAGGTATCTTTCACATGGGAGTTTTTATCTTCTGTTTCCAGGAAAAAAAAGGAAGATCAAATGGTCTTCTTATACTCGCCGTTTTTCAAGTGCCTTTAGCTCAAAATAACCATTATACCAAAATGACATATATTGGAGTGCTATATGCTGCCTCTCTTCAGAGACAAAAACAGTGAAGGGTGCTTTATATGTGATCTATTGATATTTATGAAAAACATAATCAACAGTTGTCAGAGATCTATGACTGATCATTATGACTGAGGACTTTATCTAAAATTACCCCCACTTAGCTTGTTGCAGAATTAATCAACATTCTTCTACACAACTATGAAATTACTGATGCACAAAGTTTGAAGAACACACAGAGATGGTAGATTATGCTCTAAGATTTTAGGAATATTTGCTCCCACAGTTGAACATAATGTTCATCAGGATTGATTTTGTTGTTTCCCAGCCTATTCATTCCAGGTATATCTGTAATTATGTTTACATAGTTAAATTAAATATTGCATAATTAAAATTGTCAAAAAAAGAGTTGTTTCCATAAAAATTAGTTGAATGTTTTCAAGTTGAAGCTAGATAAGTCACTATAAATTGGCAAACTAAGTGAACGAAAAAGCTGAAAAGACTGAGGGTATTATATAAAAAAAATGAAACGGTTTGCACTAACATGACTTTGCAAATGGCTTTTATTTCTCTTTCAATTTTCAAAAACTTGACATTGAAAGCCAATAGAATTCACTCAGGTTTGTCTCAAACCTGCCTTAAAAATTTCTTGCTGGTTGAATTTACCTTTATTAGCAGCATCCTTATTTTCTCTTTGTGCAACTCCAGAATGTCCTGAGAACATCTTTTTCTTCCTAGAATATATTGCACCTTCTTCTTTTTTTATTTATTAATTTTAATGCAGTGACATTGATAAATCAGGGTACATATGTTGAGAGAAAACATCTCCAGATTATTCTGACATTTGATTATGCTGTATACCCCTCACCCAAAGTCAAATTGTCTTCCGTCACCTTCTATCTGGTTTTCTTTGTGCCCCTCCTCTCCCCCGCCCCATCTCTCCTTCCTCGCCCCATCCCCCCTCCAACTCCGTTACCATCATATTCTTGTTCATGTCTCTGAGTCTCATTTTTATGTCCCATCTATGTATGGATTCATATAGTTCTTAGTTTTTTCTAATTTACTTATTTCACTCCGTATAATTTATCCAGATATTCGCTATTATGAACAATGCTGCCACAAATATGGGGTTGCATTTCTCCTTTTGGAGCAGTTCTATGGTGTTCTTGGGGTATATTCCTAAAAGTGAGATAGCTGGGTCAAAAGGCAGTTCGATTTTCAATTTTTTGAGGAATCTCCATACTGTTTTCCACAGTGGCTGCACCAGTCTGCATTCCCACCAGCAGTGCAGGAGGGTTCCCTTTTCTCCACATCCTCGCCAGCACTTATTCTGTGTTGTTTTTTTGATGAGTGCCATTCTGACTGGTGTGAGGTGATATCTCATTGTGGGTTTTTTTATCTTATTTTTATTAATTTTAATGCAGTGACATTGATAAATATGAATACATATGTTCCAAGAAAACATCTCCAGATTATTTGACCTTTGATTATGCTGCATACCCCTCACTCAAAGTCAAATCATCCTCCTTCACCTTCTATCTGGTTTTCTCTGTGCCCTTCCCCTCCCCCTAGGCCCTCCCTTTTCTTCCTCGCTCCCTCCGCACCCCTGCAACCCACTCCCTGTTACCATCACATACTTGTCCATGTCTCTGAGTCTCATTTTTATGTTCCATCTATGCATGGGTTCATAGTTCTTAATTTTTTCTGATTTACTTATTTCACTCTGTATAATGTTATCAAGGTCCATCCATGTTATTGTAAATGATCCAATTTCATCATTTCTTATGGCTGAGTAATATTCCATAGTATATATGTACCAAAGCTTTTTAATCCACTAGTCCTCTGACAGACACTTGGGCTGTTTCCAGATCTTCGCTATTGTGAACAATGCTGCTATAAACATAGGGGTGCATTTCTCCTTCTGGAACCGTTCTATGTTGTTCTTGGGGTATATTCCTAAAAGTGGGAAGGCTGGGTCAAAAGGCAGTTCGATTTTCAAATTTTTGAGGAATCTCCATACTGTTTTCCACAGAGATTGCACCAGTCTACATTTCCACTAGCAGTGTAGGAGGGTTCCCTTTTCTCCACATCCTCGCCAGCACTTATTCTGTGTTGTTTTGTTGATGAGCGCCATTCTGACTGGTGTGAGGTGATATCTCATTGTGGTTTTAATTTGCATTTCTCTAATGATTAGTGATGTTGAGCATTTTTTCATATGCCTATTGGCCATCTGTATGTCCTCTTTGGAGAAGTGTCTATTCGTTTCTTTTGCCCATTTTTTTATTGGATTGTTTGTCTTTCTGGTGTTGAGATTTACAAGTTCTTTATAAATTTTGGTTATTAACCCCTTATCAGACGTACTGTCAAATATGTTCTCCCACTGTGAAGTTTGTCTTTTATTCTGTTCTTATTGTCTTAAGCTGTGCAAAAGCTTTTTAGTATGATATAGTACTATTTGTTTATCCTGCCTTTTATTTTACTTCCCTGTGGAGATAAATCAGCAAATATATTGCCCCAAGAGATGTCGGAGAGCTTACTGCCTATGTTTTCTTCTAAGATGCTTATGGTTTCACGGCTTACATTTAAGTCTTTTTTTGAGTTTATTTTTGTAAATGGTGTAAGTTGGTGGTCTAGTTTCATTTTTTTGCAGGTAGCTGTCCAATTTTCCCAATACCATTTGTTAAAGAGGCTGTCTTTACTCCATTGTATTTCCTTACCTCTTTTGTCAAATATCAGTTGTCCATAGAGCTGTGGGTTTATTTCTGGGTTCTCTGTTCTGTTTCATTGATGTATATATGCCTGTTCTTATGCCAGTACGAGGCTGTTTTGAGTACAATGGCCTTGTAATATAACTTGATATCAGGAAGTGTAATACCTCCCACTTTATTATTCTTCCTTAAGACTGCTGAGGCTATTCATGTTCTTTTTTGGTTCCATATAAACTTTTGGAATATGTGATCTATATCTTTGAAGTATGTCATTGGTATTTTAATTGGTATTGCATTGAATTTATAAATTGCTTTGGGTAATATAGACATTTTAATGATGTTTATTCTTCCTAACCATGAGCACGGTATATGCTTCCACTTGTTTGTATCATCCTTGATTTCTTTTATCAATGTTTTATAATTTTACGAATACAAGTCTTTAGTCTCCTTGGTTAAATTTACTCCTAGGTACTTTATTTTTTTGGTTGTAATAGTGGAGGGGATTGTTTCCTTAATTTCTCTTTCTGACTGTTTATTGTTGGCATATAAAAATGCCTCTGATTTCTGATTATTGACTTTATATCCTGCCACTTTGCTGAATTCATTTATCAGGTCCAGTAGTTATTTCACTGAGACTTTAGGGTTTTCTATATACAATATCATATCATCTGCAAATAATGATAGCTTTACTTCTTCTTTTCAACTTGATTGCCTTTTATTTCTTCTTCTTGTCTGATTGCTGTGGCTAGGACTTCCAGGACTATGTTGAATAAGAGTGGTGAAAGGGAGCACCCCTGCCTTGTCCTGATCTTAAGGGGATTGCTTTTAATTTTTGCCCATTGTGTATGATGTTGGCTGTGGGTTTGTCATAGATGGCTTTTATCATGTTGAGGTATGTTCCCTGTATTCCCACTTTGCTGAGAGTTTTGATCATAAATGGGTGCTGGATTTTATTAAATGCTTTTTCTGCATCTATTAAAATTATCATGTGGTTTTTATCCTTCCTTTTGTTTATGTGATGAATAGCATTGATTGATTTGCAAATATTGTACCAGCCTTGCCTCCCCAGAATAAACCCCACTTGATCATGGTGTATGATTATTTCCATATATTCCATATATTGTTGGATCTGGTTTGCTAATATTTTGTTGAGGATTTTAGCATCTAAATTTGTTAGGGATTTTGGCCTATAATTTTCTTTCTTTGTGTTGTCTTTGCCTGGTTTTGGAATCAGAATTATGCTTGCCTCATAAAAGTAGCTTGAAGTCTTCTTTTCTCTTGAATTTTTTAAAATAGCATGAGAAAGATAGGAGTTAGTTCTTCTTTGAATATTTGGTAGAATTCAGTTGTGAAACCATCAGGCCCTGGACTTTTCATTGTTGGGAGGGTTTTTTTGTTGTTGTTGTTGTGCCTTTTTTTTTTTCTGAAGTTGGAAATGGGGAGGCAGTCAGACAGACTCTCACATGTGCCCGACCGGGATCCACCCGACATGCCCACCAGGGGGAGATGCTCTGCCCATTTGGGGCATCGCTCTGTTGCAATGAGAGCCATTCTAACGACTGAGGCAAAGGCCACAGAGCCATCCTCAGCACCCGGGCAAACTTTGCTCCAATGGAGATTTGGCTGCGAGAGGGGAAGAGAGAGACAGAGAGGAAGGAGAGGGGGAGGGGTGGAGAAGCAGATGGGTGCCTCTTCTGTGTGCCCTGACCAGGAATCGAACCTGGAACTCCTGCATGCCAGGCCGACGCTGTACCACTGAGACAACTGGCCAGGGCCTGCTGGGAGTTTTTTGATAACTGTTTTGACCTCATTTGTTGTAATTGGTCTGTTTAGGTTTTCTGATTCTTCCAGATTGATTTTTGGAAGATTGTATGGTTTAAGAAATTTGTCCATTTCATCTAGGTTGTCCAGTTCTTTGGCATGCAGTTCTTCGTAGTATTTTCTTAAAATATTTTGTATTTCTGTTGTGTCAGTTGTTATTTCTCCACTCTCATTTTTGATTTTATTTATTTGAGTCCTCTCTCTTTTTTTTGGTGAGTCTAGTTAAAGGTTCATCAATCTTGTTTACCTTTTCAAAGAACCAGCTCCTAGTTTCATTGATCCTCTGTATTGTGTTTTTAGCCTCTATGTCATTTATTTCTGCTCTGATCTTTATTATTTCCTTCCTTCTACTACATTTGGGCTTTACTTGCTGTTCTTTTTCTAATTCTTCTAGATGCAGGTTTAAGTTGTTTATTTGAGCTTTTTCTAGTTTCTTAAGGTGTGCCTGTAGTGCTATGAACTTCCCTCTCAGGACTGCTTTTGCTGTGTCCCATAAATTTTGAGTTGTATTCTCATTGTCATTCATTTCTAGGAATTTTTTTATTTCTTCTTTGATCTCATTCTTAATCCATTCATAATTTAACAACCTGCTATTTGGTTTCCACATGTTTGAGAATTTTTTAGCTTTTCTGTTTTGGTTGATTTCTAGTTTTATGCCATTGTGATCAGAGAAAGTACTCGATATGATTTCAATCTTCTTAAACTTGTTGAGACCACTTTTGTGCCCTAATATGTGGTCTATCCTAGGGAATATACCATAAGCACTTGAAAAGAATGTATATTCTGCTGCTTTAGGGTGAAAGGTTCTGAAGATATCTATTAAATTGAGTTGATCTAGTGTGTCCCTTAAGTCTGCTGTTTCTTTGTTAATTTTCTTTTTTGAGGATCTATCTAGTGATGTTAGTGGGGTATTGAAATCCTCTATTATAGTGTTGCTGTTGATCTTGCTCTTTAAATCCATCAAAGTCTGCTTTATATATTTAGGTGCTCCTATATTAGGTGCATAGATATTTATAATAGTTATATCTTCCTTTATCATTATGTAGTGGCCTTCTTTATCTCTTACTATATCTTTTGTTTTAAAGTCCATTTTATCTGATATAAGCATTGCTATCCCAGCTTTTTTTCATTTCCATTTACATGAAATGTTTTTTTCCATCCTTTTACCTTCAATCTATGTGCATCTTTTGTTCTAAGGTTTGTCTCTTGTAGACAGCATATGTATGGGTCCTGTTTTCTTATCCACGCAGCTACCCTATGTCTTTTGATTGTATCATTTAATCCATTTACATTTTAGGTTATTATTGGTATGTAATTGTTTATTGCCATTTTATTCTTTAAAGCTGTACTCCTTTTTTGCTATATTCTTTTCCCACTTTGATCTGTTTACAACAGGCTCCTTAACATTTCCTTCAGCATTGGTTTGGTTGTAATGAATTCCTTGAGTTGTTTTTTTCTGGGAAGCTTTTTATTTCTCCTTTGATTATAAATGATAGCCTTGCTGGGTAAAGTAGTCTTAGTTGTAGGTTCTTGTTTTGCATTACTTTGAATACTTCTTGCCATTCCCTTCTGGCCTCAAGTGTTTCTGTTGAGAAGTCGGATGTCATCCTTATGGGGGCTCCTTTTTAGGTGATAGCTTTTTATCTCTTGCAGCTTTTTTTTTTTTTTTTGTATTTTTCTGAAGCTGGAAACCGGGAGAGACAGTCAGACAGACTCCCGCATGCGCCCGACCGGGATCCACCTGGCACGCCCACCAGGGGGCGACGCTCTGCCCACCAGGGGGCGATGCTCTGCCCATCCAGGGTGTCACTTTGCTGCGACCAGAGCCACTCTAGTGCCTGGGGCAGAGGCCAAGGAGCCATCCCCAGCGCCTGGGCCATCTTTGCTCCAATGGAGCCTCGGCTGCGGGAAGGGAAGAGAGAGACAGAGATGAAGGAGAGGGGGAGGGGTGGAGAAGTAAATGGGCGCTTCTCCTGTGTGCCCTAGCCGGGAATCGAACCCGGGACTTCTACATGCCAGGCCGACGCTCTACCACTGAGCCAACCAGCCAGGGCCTCTCTTGTAGCTTTTAATATTTTCTCTTTATCACTTAGCTTTCGTATTTTAATTATGATGTGTCTTGGTGTGGGTTTCTTTGGGTTTCTCTTTAATGGAGTTGTCTGTGCTTCTTGAACTTGTGAGAGTTTCTCCTGCATTAATTTATGGAAGTTTTTAGCTATGATATGATTGAAGAAAGTTTCTATCGCTTGTTCTTCCTCTTCTTCTTCAGGAACCCCTATGATGCGGATGTTATTTCTCTTCATATTGTCACAGAGCTCTCTAAGAGTTTCCTCAAACTTTTTGAGTCTCTTTTATTTTTTCTTCTCTGCTTTCTTGCCTTCATTGAAGTTGTCCTCCAACTCGCTGATTCAATCCTCAGCTCTATCCATCCTGTTTTTAATTCCTTCCATTGTGGTCTTTATTTCTGATATTGCATTTGTCATCTCTGGCTGATTCTTTTTTAATATTTCAATATCCTTTTTTATACTTGCTATTTCTTTATTTAGCTGTTCATAATGACCATCCATTGTTGTTCTAAGATCCCTAAGCATTCTTACAATCATTATTTTGAACTCTGCATCTGGACGTTTGATTATTTCCATATCACTCAGTTCATCTCCTGAAGGTTTTTTTGTGGTTTCATTTGGATTGTACTTCTTTGTCTTCTCATTATCTGTGTTTGGGTGTTTTGTTTGTAGAGTTGGTTGAATCTAGGCTTGGTGTTGTCTGCCTCCAGTTTTCAATTGTGTTATTTCTAGGTCTTCTTGGGTTGGTATCAGTTATTATTTGTAATCCACTTTTGGTTTTGGGCCACTATGAAGTCTTGATTTGTTTGTTTTCTTAACAGGTGATAGTCTTGTTTACTGATCTCAGCAGGGGGCTTCCTTGAAACTGTATCCAGGAATGCAGTGGGTGTAACCTGAGACTCTGAAGGCCTCATCAGCCAAGTAATCTCTCTGGGGCCAGGGTGTTTTGTCAGCTTTGGTAGGGGGAGGTGTATCTCAGATCTCCATGAAGACTTGAGTTACTGCCCCTCCTCCCCACTTCTTCTTTTCAGATGTGTCTTATTGCACTGATTGGGGCTGGATAGATGTCAGGAGATCTGTGATCTGGAAACAATTCAGTTGTTTTGTGGAAGGATCAGTCCCTCCCCCAGCTATGGCCACCTCCAGCACGGATGAGTCAGCTTTTTCAGGTCGTCTCCTGCATTCCTTTGCCCCTCACAGTCTGTCTCTCTTTGTCTTTTCCACTTGGGAGATAAGCTGGTCCTTTCAACACACCTCACTCCCTGGTCACCAGGTTAGTGGCTGTGAGCAGTATTTTCTGCTCTTTTCCATGGAGTACGATCCCCTCTGGGCTCTCAACCTCACCCCCCCTCTGTTCCTGTAAGCAGGGGGTATTCAGGCACTTCCTACCAGGTTTGTTGTGGCTTCTTCTTTGCTCCTTGGTTTTTGAGAGCTGTTCTTGTAGTCCAGAGTTGGTTTTTCATGCTGATTTTTTCTAAATTGATTTGTATTCTAGTTTGGTGGTGAGAGCTGGGTTTCTGTGCATCTGCTTACTCTGCTGCAATCTTCAGGTCCCCAAAAGTCCTATATTGCACCTTCTGAATGTCACTTTCTTTTTTCTACACCTGCTTTTGTCTCTGCCATTAGTGTCTTCCTCAAGACTCCCAACTCCATTCATTTTCCCTGGCTCCACTTCTTGCTTTTCTTCCTTTTTGAGTCACAGGTCTTGGCGTTTCATCACCCTCAGCCTCAGCCTCCTCATTTTTTTTTTTTTTTTTGGTGATTTTTGGGCTACTGACAACATTCTTTGTGGCTTTCTAACTTTAGTTATTTTTTTCCATTTTGTTTGATGCTTCCTTTCTTTCTCTTTTATTCTTTTCACCTCTACTTGCTTTTCAATGGTTTCCTGTTTTGGAGGACCAAGCCTCATCACTTGCATGACTGATTGTCTTTCTCCTTAATGACTGATTACTTTCTCTACACCAGTGGTCCCCAACCTTTTTTGGGCCACAGACCAGTTTAATATCAGAAAATATTTTCACAGACCAGCCTTTAGGGTGGGACATATAAATGTATCATGTGACGGAGACAAGTGTCAAAAGCGAGTCTTATATGGATGTAACAGAAGAAATCTGGTCACTTTTTAAAATAAAACATCCTTCAGACTTAAATATAAATAAAACAGAAATAATGTAAGTTATTTATTCTTTCTCTGCAGACCAGTACCAAATGGCCCATGGACCAGTAGTGGTCCATGGCCCAGGGGTTCGAGACCACTGCTCTACATGATAAGAAAATCTCTGCTAGTACATTCTGCTTGTTCTTTACATAAATGTAGGTACTATTGTTGGAAGTTAGGTTGCTGAAAGCTTCAGTTAATATATACCACACCTGTTCCAGAATGCATTCCTTATAAACTTTTAAACCATTCTTTCTCCAATTCTGAAATTTTTTTATTTTCCTTAGAACATTGTCCAGCCAGTAATTTGTCCTAAAAGTTCTCTCACTTTGCAGATGACACTGGGTCTTTTTATTAAGCTTATTCAACATATTTACTATTTGATATTCCTCTTGTGGGTTTCAATTTTATAGCCCTTACCATCACACTGTTGATCTTCACTTGAGATTCTCATGTGATGTTTATCTTCATTGCTCCCGAACCCAATCTCTCTCACAAGGAGTCCTCTCTGCATCAGGGAGGAAGAACTCCACCTCCGAGGTCACCTCTGATTTTCGTAGGCAGTACATAGTTTCCTCTTCTGCCAGATATTTCCCCCACAGGAATGTTTATTAGCCAGTGCAAGAAAGGAAAAGTGCTCCCAATTTTTGCAAATAGCCACAAGTTTTTTTACTTGCACTTTCTTCTCTTCACTGATTCTCCAAGTGCACTGTATATAAAAAAAATTAACAGAATAATTATCTATTTTACATTAATTAATATTGCTATTTAAATATTCTTCTTGCTTCTAATCCAATTCCTGTTAAAGATTTCAACCCATTGCAAGGAACATGTAAGTCTGCCATTGCTGCCTTGAGCGGCTACCACTTCCCTCTTGGGCTTCCAACACAGAATTCATGCATTTGGATTTAAAATTAAAATTTAAGAAGTATTCACGTTGCTAATTTTGAACATTAACTGACATTTGCACTCAAGAAACTGTAAAGTAAAATTTGTCAGGTAGGAAAGTTTCTGTAATATAGTTTTGAGTGGTATCAGAAAAATATATTAGTTTTTACATGGTATAGATTTATGCTTTATTGTATATTTATAAGAATTTTTAAATTTTGGTTATGGTCAGTCATTGATACATTCGTTCTCATTCATTCACCGATAAATATTTTTGAACATCAACTCAAGAAAGACAGCATTAGAGACCACAATTCTGGGTCCCAGCTACCTTGATGAGATTGATAGTCTCAGACAACTGACATAACTCCCTGTACTTCAGTTTTCTCTTCCTGAGAGAGACAAAAGTGATTTTAAAAATTTAAGGTTCTTTTTTTTGCATATCAAATGAGTTCTGTGCTAAGAATAATTTCTGGAATATAATAAAGGTTTTCATATAAGTTAAATTAACTTTTGTTAATACCACCATGTGAAAGTAATATTCTCTATTTTGATGAGAGTCAAAGCCAAGGTTCATAGAGCTTTATTCCTATCTAGGTAATAAATGGGTATTTTTTTGCACATATACACATATATTTGTATATATGTATATACATGCATTTGTTATATATTTCATGAATATAATGTATATTTGTTATATATATATCATGAAGAAGATAAAACATGGTAATTAGATATTACCTGTAAAGCAAAATATGGATGGCATGGATAGCATGGAAGTTATACTAATGTTATAAGATAAAACCAAAAATATTTAAGGATATTTAAACATTCTGAAAAAAAAATGAAGCCCTGGCCAGTTAGCTCAGTTGGTTAAAGCAGTGGTTTTCAACACAAAGTTTTACAAACAAAACAGTATGAAAGATAAAAGACATAAATGCAATATGGATTCTGTTCTCTTGTCTGCATAGTTTTATGATGAAGCCATAAAACCAGGACCATTAAGCATCTTCAAGTTGGGAAAGGTCAGTATTGAGGTTCTACTTAATGTTTAGGAAGAGAGGCCATTTGAACCATATATAGGTTTTGTGGCTATACTTAGACTTGTATAATGTTGAGCAGGGAAACAATTCCCATAAAAGAAACCCAATTTAACCCATACATAAAGTATATATTTTCACTTTATAAAATCATCCTAATATTCTTTTGATGATATAACCTTCTTCATCACAAAATTCTATGTAATAAAGCTCTGCCTTACCCTAGACAAAAAGTAGATGGAAAGACTAAGACAATTAAATCTACTTTTCCCAAAAAAAAGAGAGAATTATTATGGAGAAATAAAGCCTATTCAATAAATGGTGCTGGGAAATTGAAAAGCCACATGCAAAAGAATGAAACTTGACTATAGTTTATCTCCTTGCACAAAAATTAATTCAAAATGGATCAAATACCTAAATATAAGGTCTGAAAAAATAAATTACATAGGTACTAAACTCATGGACCTTGGCAGTATAGAACATGTTATGAATTTGACCCCAAAGGCAAGGGAAGTAAAGGCAAAGATAAATGAATGGGACTACATCAAACTAAGAAGCTTCTGCACAACAAAGAAACTGTCAACATAACTAATAGACAGCCAATTAAATGGGAGATGATCTTTTCAAACAATAGCTAAGATAAGGATCTAATATCCAAAATATATAAAGAACTCACAAAACTCAGCAAAAAACAAACAATCTAATAGAAAAAATGGGAAAAGGACATGAACAAACACTTTTCCCAAGAAGAAATACAAATGTCCAACAGATATATGAAAAGTTGCTCATCTTCACTAGCTATTAGAGAAATGCAAATCAAAACTACAATGAGAGAGACAAGATGGCGCTGGAGTAGGCGAACGTACCAGCATCTACCTCCCAGAACCAATGTGGATTACAAACTAATTTTATGAACTATCAACTGGAAAAACCAACTTTGGACTAAACTAAAAGGACTCTTCAACCCAGGAACGCTGAAGAAGCCACCCAGAGACTGCTCCAGATATATGGAAAAGATTTATATAGGCGGATGGGGATCCTCAAACCCCTCAGCGAGATCTTCTGAGAATGGCTTTTAAGATACCTAGAGGCAGAAAAAGCCCAATAGAGATCAGGGGGAACTACCAGCTTTTAGGATACACCCTTAAAGGCTCCAGCACCCCAAAGGGGTCTCATAGGATGCCATCTGGGTCCTGCTTCAATAGTGGAAAGGAAGGTCATTGAGCTAAAGCCTGCCAGGCTTACACACCTCTGCTGTGAGGAAACAGGGACACTGGAAGGTGGGCTTCCCCCTCGCTCCTCTAAGGGAGGGTTCAGTCTCTTCCAGGCCTGCTCCAGCCACCTATGACCTAACCTTGCCCAGAATGCTGGGGTTTGCCACTGAAGGCTGAAGGTGCCCAAAGCCGTCAACCCCATCTACGACACTGTGGACGAGCCTAGGGTATTTCTTCCAAGAAGCAGGCCACAGTCACAGAGCTCCAGGGAAAAGCAACCTGGTCTCAACTCTCCAGGCAGAGGAGAACAGAAGCTCCATATCCACGCATGCTGCAAATGGCTTTTTCCAGTCTACCTGAATCATTACCAGCTAGAAGCAGGGGTCATTGGGACTTGGACATGAGCTGCAAAGTATAGAATGGTGACAACAATTCCAGTGCCATACGGACTTTTCCTGTGGGGAACTTTCCTGGACTCCTGCTCCCTGTGACAGCTCCTAACAGACTGAACTGTGGTTGGGTTGCATTTTTCAGGGATTTGGCATGGTGAGGGGGCCAACTTGGACTTGGGGAACATGTTAAGGACACTACTCATTTATGGATTCTTGCTGTATTGGCCAAGAGTTTGCTTAAAGGCTTTTAATCACTGTAAAAAAAAAATAGAGGACTAGATGAAGAAGATGGGGCACATATACACCATGGTATATTATTCAGATAGGAGAAATGGTGACATTGGATCACTTATAGCGGAATGGTGGAGTCTTGGTAGCATTGTGCGGAGTGAAATAAGCGAATCAGAAAAAAACAGGAACTGCAGGATTCCATACATTAGTGGGACATAAAAGCGAGACTGAGAGGCATGAACAGGAGTGTGGTGGCTATGGGGGGTGGGGGGAGGGAAGGAGGGAGAGGGGGAGGGGAGGGGGAGGGGTACAGAGAGAACTGGATGGAGGGTGGCAGAGGACGATCTCTCTTTGGGTGATGGGTATGCAACATAACTAAATGACAAGATAACCTGGAAATGTTTTCTTTGAATGTATGTACCCTGATTTATTGATGTCACCCCATTAAAATAAAAATTTATTTATATAAAAAAAAAAAACTACAATGAGATACCACCTCACACCTGTTAGAGTAGCTATTATCAACAAGACAGGTAACAAGAAGTGCTGGAGAGGCTGTGGAGAAAAAGGAACCTTCATTCGCTGTTGGTCGGAATGTAAAATAGTACAACCATTATGGAAGAAAGTATGGTGGTTCCTCAAAAAATTAAGAATAGAACTACCATATGAACCAGCAATCCCTCTACTGTGTATATACCCACAAAACTTGAAAATGAGGGTAAGTAAAGACACATACACCCACATGTTCATCTCAGCATTATTCATGGTAGCCAAGACATGGAAACAGCCAAAATGTCATTCAGTAGAGAACTGTATAAAGAAGATGTGATACATATATACAATGGAATATTGATCAGCCATAAGAAATGATGACATAGGATCATTTACGACAACATAGATGAAACTTGATAACATTATACTGAGTGAGATAAGTAAATCATAAATAGCTAAGAACTGTATGATTCCATATATAGGTGGGACACAAAATTGAGACTCACGGACATAGATAAGAGTGCAGTGGTCACCAGGGGGAGGGGAAGGGAGGAGAAGGAGGGGGTGGAGAAAAGAGCGGGGCTTAAAGAGAAACAAAACATAGTGTGACAGAAGATGATCTGACTTTGGGTGATGGGTATACAGCATAATCAACTGTCCAAATGATGTGCAGATGTTTTCTCTAAATCTATGTACTCTGGTTGACCAATGTCACCATGTTGAATTTAATTGCCTAAATTAAAAATATATATATATATAAAAGGCAACTAAATGTTTTGAGCTCATTCAGTCATTGCTGCTAAATTCTCATGATATTGTTCTTACTGTATGACGGTCAGTTCCAAGCACATCTGAACTGCATTGATAACTACGTATGTCCAAGTCTGGTTTCTGGCTTTTGCTTCCAATAATTAATCTTTTGCTTATGTAACTAAAGTCAGAGCATCTTGATTGCAACCAAAGAGTCCTAACTGAATGGAACTATTCAACAGAGCCTCAAATATATCAATTTACAACTGGGAGGAAACTATGTCTGTAATCTGGTATCAGGCTTCACAGTGCATGGCACATAAAGGAAAATCAATTAAGTACATTATTCTGTGGCAGTCACTCTTGGTCATTACAGAACTGTTGCCACAGATTTTTATGAGAAGCAAGAACTCACAGGTCACAAGTACAGAAGGTATTAAATGTTCCCCTGGAGAAATACAAAGTTAAAAAATAACCTGGTTTAAATCTTTAAATTCTCTTCTCAAGCTGCAAACTGAAAGTTAAGGACTATGTAAGACTATATTGAAATAACCGTCCTTTTACAATTTGGCAAGTGAGATGTCCAGAAATCAAATTTAGGATTTATTGCTGAATTGCATTGTCAGCTGTGTTCTTAGTTGTTGTTTTTTTTTCTGGTATTTGTGTGATGTTACATTAATTCAAATAATTAAAGAAGAAAATATTAATGAAAGTGTTTAAATAGTGCTGTCTGGGAAGATCTTGAGGTCTCTGATGCCTGAAAATCCTCTTCTACCATTCTCTTTCCAAATAAAGACGTGGACCCTTCTTTTTCTGATCATTTTCTGATGAAGATGTTGCAGTTCCCTGATCTGTGGGAATGCCCTAGGAGAAGATACCTAAAGGTATATCTCATTTCCCTATTTGTTGTTACCACTCTACCTGTAACTGACTTGCATCCTAGTTTTACTCATTCTGTCAAATCAAAATATATTCCGAAGAGAAGGATTGCTTTAAAAAAATGTGGGGGAAAAGCCCTGGTTGGTTTGCTCAGTGGTAGAGCATCAGCCAACACATGGATGGCCCGGGTTTGATTCCCAGTCAGGGCACATAGGAGAAGTGCCCATCTGCTTCTCCACCACTCCCCTTCTTGTTTCTCTCTCTCTCTTTCTACGTCTCTCTTATCTCCCTTTCCTGCAGCCATGGCTTACTTAGAGCAAGTTGGTCCTGGAGCGCTAAGGATGGCTCTATGGCCTCTTCCTTACGTGCTAAAGAATGGATCCAGTTGCAATGGAGCAAGATCCCCAGATGGGCAGAGCATCACCTCATAGTGAGCTTGCCAGGTGGATCTTGGTAGAGGCACATGTGGGAGTCTGTTCTTCCCTCCCTTCCTCTCACTAAATTAAAAAAAGAAAGGTGGAAAATATATCAAAACCTGGATTATGTGTATGAAATGAATTTTAGG
Source organism: Saccopteryx bilineata (assembly GCF_036850765.1). Classification (NCBI taxonomy): domain Eukaryota; kingdom Metazoa; phylum Chordata; class Mammalia; order Chiroptera; family Emballonuridae; genus Saccopteryx; species Saccopteryx bilineata. Next base: position 136,105,577 of record NC_089492.1, on the reverse strand, counting down.
GTGATTTTTGAAGGAAGAAGGAGTATATATTTTAGCTAAGTTGAAATTTAATTGGAAGGTGTGTGTGTGTGTGTGTGTGTGTGTGTGTGTGTACTAAAATTCATGTTCATCATTGGGTGAGGTTTAATTGGTATGCAGGGTAAGTTAATGTAAATATAGGTGAAATCATGGTCTATTAAAAGGAGATTAATAGAGAGATAACTCACAAAATTACAAAGCTGGATGCATTTATGTCAGTACTTCTGCCTGATCCATAAAATATCTATCAAGTTGGTACAGAGATTAAGGTCTTATTATATAAACTTGTGGTACAAGCATTGTGAGCCTTAGCAAAATGTGTTTAAAAGATCTGAAACCTTGGAATGCTGGTAGCCACATAGGAAATGTTTTATTACCAGTTCATTAAGGTAGAAAAACAAAATAATTCTGGTTTGAGATAGCATTGTATAATGTATTAGCTCCAGCTTCAGTTTGATTAAAGTGACATCAGTCTTAATCAGAAAAGAACCTTAGTTATAGGCAGTGGAAAAAGGAAAATTTTTTCCAGTGAAAACTTACCTATTCGTCCTTGTACAAGAGATGCTCTGTATTGTGAATTTATACTGACACAAGGGCAGTATCTAACACTTTGTCTAAATGATCAAGGAATTGGAACACATACAAAAAAATATATCGAGAATTGGTCATAGGAAATTTGAGAAAGAAATGTGGAAATAACTTCTCAGTATCACAGAAAACATGAAGCCATACATGACCCACATATAAAATTTATCAAAAGCCTTATGCTTTCCTGGCCAGTTGGCTCAGAGGATAGAGTGTCAGCCCATTGTACGAACATCCCTGGTTCGATTCCCAGTCAGGGCACACATGAGAAGTGACCATCTGCTTCTTGTCCCCTCCCTCTCCCCCTTCTCTCCCTCTTCTTCTCCCACAGCCAGTGGCTCCATTGGTTTGATCGTCAGCCTCGGATGCTGAGGGTTTCTGTCATCCTCTTTTTCCAGCATTCCCAAAATTGATGAATTAGCTAACAGATGAAGTAACCATTGTAACAAAAATGAAAGTTATTCCTTGACTCTCTAATGCTAACCATTAATTTTCTAGCAGCAGTGACTAACACTAGATTCCTGATATAAGGGAACCTGACAATTCCATGAGAGAAGGTTATCACCTGATTTTTCTTTTCATCAAAAAGGAGAAAGAGATTTGTCCTCACTAGGTTTAAATATCTTTTATCCTGACAACTCTCTGAGACTATAGGATAATATAACATAACTTGCAATGTCCTAATGAAAATTTAATTAGACAATGTGTTTTATAAGGCACCAGGAACATTGACTGATACATGCATGGGCTCACCCAATGCTAATTTAGGTTTTTATTTTCTGATGTTTAACTAGGCATAATTAAATAATTATTGAATAAATAAAGAAATGATGAAGAAAAATTAAATGTGTGTAAGTCTGAAGAAAAAGATTTCTGGAACTCTTGGGTCTATTTCCAGTAATTATTGGAAAAGGTCATCCGGAAGACCTGGTTTACTCACCAGTTAAACCTGGACAATCTGAGGCTCCTCATTCCATCCCCTGGTTGGAGGGTAGTTCTGCCCACTGTTCCCACAATCAGAGCCATTTTCAAGAAAGCAGCCTTGAGTGAGTGAGCTGTTGAGAACATATGGATGGTACACATGACTGAATCCAGCTAAGGCCCCTGTGTAAAATTTTATGATTCTGGTGACATACGAGATTTACTCATCTTGCAGATACCCGAGATAAGCCTCCTATGTAAGTTCCCTGGTTTATTAAATCTTCCACCCACTAATCTAGGGTGAGCTGCCTCTTCTTTACCATCTTTATTAGGACCAGTTTGTGAACCAACAATAATGTATATTGAATTATTTGTAGATAACAAAAGATTTCTCTTCTTTTTTATCTTTTTTTGTTTGTTTGTATCTGAAAGTATCCTAGTTTTTAAAGTATTAAGTAGATAACTGCTCCAGCTAGCTCATTTCTTTGTTATTTAGAATCTTAAACATCAAGGGATCGTGGCTTTGATGCAAAACAGAGCTGATGCCAAGTGTTGCCTCCTCTTCTTGTGCTGGGTAGCTTCTTAAATGATCTCTGCCCGTTCCTCATTTATAAAGGTAACTGCAACACACTTAGCTCATCAGTTTGGTGGAACCTGAGATAAATTAAGGTATATAAATTACAGTGCATTAACTACCTTTGAGAACATGAGCAGTGCTGCATAAATGCTTTTTCGTATTCCCAGTTCTTGCTTTTTTCTCTGTGTGTGTTCTAACTGAAACCAATATATTTTGATCATGATTGCCCTTTCTGGTATTGAGCAGCTGCTCCAATTTTCTCTATGTGATAGTTCCAAGTATCCTCCGCTTTTGTTTAAAATTTAGCTTACAAAAAGCCATTTAATTTACATATTGATTGAATTAATGAGGGAATTTTAGTGATTGAACATGACATCTTATTGTTGTAATAGTGTTACTGTAGATAGTTAGTTATTAAGAAAAGAAGGAAGCAAATGGAATCAGACATTAAGACTGATTAACTAAGAAGGGGCAGCTTCACAGACACTCCAAGGAACAGCCACATCCTCTGCCAAATGCATGCTAATCCCCAAATAGGCAGGAAAAACAGCTTTCTTATATCCCCAGGGAACAACTGGCCCATTCTCCCAGAGTAATGGGGTGGGTGAGTTAAGGGAGGAGAGTTAAAATATAAGGAGGGAGTTCCTCTGCTGAAGTATGCACAGTAAAAGCCAGATGATGAAGCAAAACTCTGAGGCATTCAAAGTCAAAGCGAAAATGGCAACTATAAAGAGGAGGAGACAGACCTAGGAGAAGGTATTGGATAGGGGGAGGCACAAGCATAGCCCTAGGAAGATCCAGGAAAAGGATTGAATAGTGTGAAAAGCCTACTCTTACCCAAACCCAAGGAAATAAAAATCAAAATTTAAGAAAAGCCAGAGGTGCTCTTGCTTTTTCTCTTCAGGAGCTGTGATGGTTGACCCTCTGTGCCGATGGAGGGTTTGATGGGAACAGACTGTACTGGACTACGGAAGCCCCAGAGGCTAATGGTGTGGCAGCTCCTGGTCCTGGCCTGCCTCCTGGGTTTGGTGAGAAAAAGTATGGGCCTGCGAACTCAGAGGCTGGACTTCTGCAGTGTACTGGAGCTGAGCCACCTGGCCATGGATAAGACATCGCCTAAGCCTTTCCCTTGTTTTGCTCGGTTACTCTTGCCATTATAGCTCAAATACATCTCCTGCAGTACCATGGAAGAATCTTATTTCTTCCAGCAACAATAGTAGCATTATGATGCAACGGGAATCAACAGAATTTGGTTCTAGTTCTTACTTGTCTACTAATTATATATTAATCTTGATGAAATTAATTTGAAAATTGAGGAATTAATTGTGTGTTCAGTAAAAAATGGTTTCTATATAGATATCTCTTATGACTGCTGGAAGATTGAATCATTTATATATGCTAATTTAGATATGTTTTGTCTGACATTTATATGTACACTAATGTGCTTCAAAAATATGAGCAATATAGAAAAATGTAAACTATTTAATATTTTGCATATTAATCCTGGTTATGAATGTCACCTGTATGTCTAAGACTTCCCATGTGTAACTGGTAGTAGCTACCAAAGTTGTCTCTAAGAAGTGTGGATGGAAAGTCACTGAAATAATCTTCAACACCCATACAGTTCTGTGATGCCTCTGTACCATACTCAAAATACAGATCATGTTAAATTTTACTTCAGATACATTTGGATATTCTAACTGACTCAAGTAAACTATATATTGTGTTGCTTCACTTAAATTACTCTGAACTGAGCCTAATAATAAATTTTTGTGACTTGAGTTTGGTTCATAATTTAATATTTTTTTTTAATTTTAAATTTTGAATTAAGTTTTTCAGTGTAGCCAGTTATTAATTTGGTTATTGATTCATAATTTAATTGTAGGCCTTTAATGTAGAGCAATTTAATATATAGTTTGGTCTCACATTTAGTGTCATTCTGGTATGCATTTGTGATACTACCTTCTACCTCAAATGTGAACCAACTGCTCTGTCAAAGAAATGTTTCCATGATTTGTTAATGTGTTTAAAATATTAAAATAACATCCACAAATTAATCACTTGTAAAGAAAACATACAAAACATTTTGCTAAACGAACAGACTATAATCACTTGTGTCTGAATTGAAATACAGGGGAGCGGTTGCAAGTGTTCTTCTTTTCTGACCTTGAACACAAAGCTACTGTGAGTTCCAAAGGCAGTTTTATTTTACTTTAAAATGTGTTTTGATGTTTCAGCTATACAGAAATAAAATAGAAAAGGAAAGAATCAATGTGGTCAGTAATCACTCTGATATCAGTGCAGGGCTGGAAGGAGCAGCTAAGAAACTTTTGCCACATATTTAAGATTTGTACAGGTTGTTAGACTAACAGATAAAGAGAAATAAAGGATAAATAAGAGGAAGTAGTAAGTGGTTTTCTGGGTTAGATAATGAGAGGCTCTATTGTGTGGGCATAGGAAACAGCATGACCATTTTCTTTTGCAAATTACAGCTAATGACTTTATTATTGGTGAAAGAAAAGTTCTAAGAACTAATTAAAAATAATTGATACATTAGTACTAATAAATGCACTTGCCTACCAGCACAAATAGAATTATGATTTGAGGGCATGTTCTGTGCTCACAGCAGCTTGCATGAGTCTATAATTTAAAGATCATTGTTCAAAAAAAAAGTGTCAAGGACTGACTTGAACCTAAAAGAAGTAGATTAAGTCCCCTGCTAAATTGAAAGCCAAATCCACCTTCTGAGTTCATAGGTGAATTAACAGTAGATTCAGGATATAATTAAGAAATCTTCCTATCTGGAAATTCCCGTGTTATAAGGCACGGAATACGGGAAGCATTGGTCTGGGAACTGAGGATATGAGTGGCACAGTCCGGCTTATTGGGATATGTAATAAGTGCTTGACAAAGGCAAGTGGGGAGTTATATTATAGTAAAGGGAAAGACTCAAGAGTCATAGCTCATAGAGAGATCTTTTTTTTATTGTGTTTTTATTTTTTATTTTATTTTTATTTTTATTTATTTATTTATTTATTTGTATTTTTCTGAAGCTGGAAACGGAGAGAGACAAACAGACTCCCTCATGCGCCTGACTGGGATCCACCCGGCACGCTCACCAGGGGGCGATTCTCTGCCCCTCCGGGGCGTCGCTCTGTTGCGACCAGAGCCACTCTTGCGCCTGGGGCACAGGCCAAGGAGCCATCCCCAGCACCCGGGCCATCTTTGCTCCAATGGAGCCTCGCTGCATGCGGGAGGGGAAGAGAGAGACAGAGAGGAAGGAGAGGGGGAGGAGTGGAGAAGCAGATGGGCGGTTCTCCTGTGTGCCCTGGCTGGGAATCAAACCTGGGACCCCTGCACGCTAGGTCGACGCTCTACCACTGAGCCAACCGGCCAGGGCCTATTTTTTATTTTTTAACAGAAACAGAGAGAGAGAGTCAGAGAGAAGGATAGATAAGGTAGACAGACAGGAATGGAGAGAGATGAGAAGCATCAGTTTATCGTTGCGACACCATAGTTGTTCATTGATTGCTTTCTCATATGTGCCTTGACCGTGGGCCTTCAGCAGACCGAGTAACCCCTAGCTTGAGCCAGCGACCTTGAGTCCAAGCTGGTGAGCTTTGCTCAAACTAGATGAGCCTGAGCTTAAGCTGGCAGCCTCAGGGTCTCGAACCTGGGTCCTCCGTATCCCAGTTCAACGCTCTATCCACTGCACCACCGCCTGGTAAGGCTAGAGAGATCTTAACCAGTTAAATATATATGGGAATGGAGCAAAGGGAAAACAAAGGTAACTATGTGTCAAAAATGATTCAAAATTTAAGGGAGTAGAGTGGATGTGGGGAAGTAGAGGCCCTAGGGTATATGGGGATAAATGCTGATGGGCAGAGACTTGACAGAGTGGTAAACACACAATACAGTGTAAAGATGTGCTGTAGAATTGTGTACCTGCAACCTGTATAATTTTGTTAACCAGTGTCTAAATAAAAAGAAGAAATATTAAATACTATGGAAAATAAATGAGGTTAATGAGAAAATAATTCAGGAGGAGATTTGACCTGTGATAAGATAATGAAATGAGTTAGTCTTACATTTTAATTACTTATTTGTTTATTTAGTTAGTTGTTATGTTTTATGTACTGTCACAGCAACAAGGCCATGTTCATTATGCATTCCAGATTGGTCAAGGGAGCTACTGGAACTCCAGGTACTTCACTTGCTCAGAAAAGTCAACTAAATATATAAATTGAGAGTACGAAGAGAGACACTACAAAAGAAGAAATGAAGAAGCCAGACTTCTGGGCTTTTAGATTCAAAAAACTTCAAAAGTGACTCATTTGTATTATAAATAGATTTGATGTATTGCATTATGTTTGCATTTGAGTGCACATGTTATAAACTACTTTTAAATAAGTATCACTTCTCTAGTTATATTTCTGTACTCATTAGTATAAAGTTAAACCCCTTTTTTTCCTTCTGGATGCACCCACCACCTTTATAAAAAGGTTAGATCTCTGAAGTGTTGGAAGTATCTCCTTGCTTGTTGGCATATAAATAACACATAATTTATGGGGTTAAATGTCTTTTTTACCTGAATAATTTTGGTTTTATCAGATTTAATCAGAAAATTTAGGATAAACCAGGTTACTTTTTTTTTTTTTTTTTTTTTTTTTGTATTTTTCTGAAGCTAGAAACCGGGAGGCAGTCAGACTCCCGCATGCGCCGGACCGGGATCCACCCGGCACGCCCACCAGGGGGCAATGCTCTGCCCATTCGGGGCGTTGCTCTGTCGTGACCAGAGCCACTCTAGCACCTGGGGCAGAGGCCAAGGAGCCATCCCCAGCGCCCGGGCCATCTTTTGCTCCAATGGAGTCTCGGCTGTGGGAGGGAAAGAGAGAAACAGAGAGTAAGGAGAGGGGGAGGAGTGGAGAAGCAGATGGGCGCTTCTCCTGTGTGCCCTGGCCGGGAATCGAACCTGGGACTCCTGCACGCCAGGCCGACGCTCTACCACTGAGCCAACCGGCCAGGGCAAACCAGGCTACTTTTAAAGATAAAAATGTCTAACTTGTTCAATGACTCTTTATGCCAAATATAAGGACAGAAAATACGAATACAATGGATTTGTCATTAGGAGATCTATTTCATTGCGAAAGAAAGAAAATAGTGGGAGTCATGCCTCAAAGACTAAACAGAGGCTAAGATTAAGTCTTCGTTCTAGGAAAAATCCATAGAACAGTGCATTCAGGCAAAAGAAAAACATGAAAATTTCTTAACAACTAAAGAACGTAATATTTTTTTTTTAATTTTTTTTTTCCACATGAGAGGAGGGGAGAGAGTCAGACAGATTACTACATGCACCCCAACTGGAATCTACTTGGCAACCTCCATTAGGGGTTGAAGCTCTTCCCATCTGAGGCCATGCTCAAAACTGAGCTATTTTTAGTGCTGAGTTTCCATTAGAGTAATCTCCTCAGTTCTGGGTCAATGCACTTGAACCAATTAAGCTCTGCCTGCAAGAAGGGAAGAGAGAGATAGAAAGAGAAGGGGGAGGGGAAAGGAAAGAGTAGAGAAGCAGATGGTTGCTTTTCCTGTGTGCCCCGACCAGGTATCAAACCCAGGACATACACACACCTGGCTGACCCAATCAGCCAGGGCCAAACCTACTATTTATTGAGTAGCAAAATGTACTAGATATTGTAGTTTAATAAGCATTTATATTTATTGTCTTCATTTTTCTTTACACAGTACCATCAAAATAAGGATCATTTGTCCCCATTTTACAGGTAAAAGAACTGTCTCTACAATATTATTAAATTGTTGTATACTTTGTACTCAAGAATTATATCTGAATCCTTTTAACTCCCATGATGGTTAATTTTGCATGTTGACTTGGCTGGGCCATGGTGCCCACAAGTGGTCAAACATTCTGAGTGTTTCTGCAAGGATGGTTTTAGATGTGATTGGCACCTAAATTGGTGGACTTGAGTAAAGCAGATTGCCAACCATAATGTGTATAGATGTTATCCAATCAGTTGAAGGTCTGAATTAAAAAAAGATTGACCTTCTCCATGCAAGAGGGATTTTTGCAGCAAAAGACCTTTAGATTTGAATTGCAACATCAATTTTTAAAAGAATCTCCAGCCTGCCGGTTTTTGGACTTAACAACAGCATTAATACTTTCTTGGGCCTCCATCCTACCAATCCACCCCCATAGATTTTATACTTGCCAGCTCCATACTTCCCTTAGCAATTATTTAAAATAAATTTTTTTCCTATATACACATACACACACTCTATTGGTCCTGTTTTTCTGGTGAATCCTGACTTCTACAAATTACAAATACTTATTCTTTTCTGCAAACAACTTTCTTTAAATATCTGTTAACTGACTAGATACCTTAATGATAGCTAACTAAACTTTTTGAGATTTGAATATGACAAAAATGTGAGAAAATAAATTATATATTTCCATTCCAAATATGCATTCCCACTTGTTCCAAGATTTTATTTTTTTTAATAAATAAATTTTTATTAATTTTAATGGGTGACATCAATAAATCAGGGTACATATATTCAAAGAAAACATGTCCAGATTATCTTGTCATTCAATTATGTTGCATACCCATCACCCAAAGTCACGTTTCTTCCATCACCTTCTATCTAGTTTTCTTTGTGCCCCTTCCCCTCTTTCCTCTCCCCCCCCCAATAACCACCACACTCTTGTCCATGTCTCTTAGTCTTGTTTTTATGTCCCACCAATGTATGGAATCATGCAGTTCTTGGTTTTTGCTGATTTACTTATTTCACTCCATATAATGTTATCAAGATCCCACCATTTTGTTGTAAATGATCCGAAGTCATCATTTCTTATGGCTGTGTAGTATACTATAGTGTATATATGCCACATCTTTTTTATCCAGTCTTCTATTTTTTTTTACAGTGATTAAAGCCTTTAAGCAAACTCTTGGCCAATACAGCAAAAATCCATAAAAGAGTAGTGTCCTTAATATGTTCACCAAGTCCAAGTTGGCACCAACACCATTCCAAATCCCTGCAAGTGCAACCCAACCCCAGTTCAGTCTGTTAGGAGCTGTCACAAGGAGCAGGAGTCCAGGAAAAGTCCACATCTAGGAAAAGTCCACATGGCACTGGAATTGTTGTCACAATTCTATACTTTGCAGCTCAGGTTCAAGTCCCAATGACCGCTGCTTCTAGCTGGTAAAGATTCAGGTAGACTGTCTACCTGTTCCAAGATTTTAATTGGCTACTTTGATTCAGACTGATTAGGAAGATCAGTGTTATTATCTTTCCAAAATAAAGTTTTGGAGTAATAAATCCTAATCTCAGCACAGGTTGTTACCTTTACATTTTTCTTAGCCTTTCTTTCTCCTGATGCCTGGTTATATCACACCTGCTAGCAGCATGTGTAAAAATATCTTTGCAAATTTCTCAACCCAGTCAGATATATGCTTATGAATTCCAGTCTTCAAATTCTACATCAGGTTTCTTGATTCATCATTAGTCTATCAATTTTATCTGGGTCCTATTTCTGCACTTAGCTTTAGTCTTCCCAGGTATGTCATATGCCTGGCATATACAGCTTCATCTCAAGTATTCAATATGTTGATTTAAAACCAAACTTTGTTTTAATACCAACTGCTGCTATTATATATCTGTTGCCTGTGCATAGACTGTATCAGACTGCATAGATTCAGTGTTAGAAGGATAGAAACTGGTGGTTCGTCACCCATTTTGGTAATAATGGAGACAATAGTGATTGAACAAAAGAAACTCATTGCCAGATCACATCCACTTAGAAAAAGGAATCCATCAAAGAATAATCAGGAGGAACATCCTAACAGATTCATTATTGGAGCTACAGAACTACTGAAGAAGTAATTTTTTTTCTTTCTCATCTAAGATGTATAATCTGCCCTGGGATCTGAGGCTAAATAATAAATGCATATATGTTATAATAAAGATATTATAATATGAATATATCATTTGTATGTGTACATATTTATGTACCTGTACCTACTTGGGAAACAAATAATTTGCCAGGCAAGGCAAAAAGATGCAAGTACAGGAAGAAAATAATCACTGCAACATTTATGCAACACAAACATGCTTGGAAAGCACAGTCAAGCAAAACCACCCAGGTAAACATCACACGGAAAGAAAGGCTTTGAAATCAGATTAACTTTGTTCCAGTGTTTGTTTAATACTTACATTGAAAAAGTTACCTGAACCTTCTGAGCCTTGATATCCTCATCAAAATAATGAGATATACCAATGCCAATCATGGGATTTTCATAAAAAAAAAGATAAGGTTATTAATTAAAAAATCTGAGTAGTATGCTGTTAATGTACCTTAGTAGCCAACTATCTTTAAACAGTGGATAGTTTAAATAATTATTCAGAATATTAAGACATAATTAAATCCATATTTTATGTTTTATGCTGCTTGGATGTGGGAAGTAAAAATGATCAGAAAACAAATACTCAAAAGTCTGTACTTTAACTTCATATCTCATATAACAATACTTAAATATTACATTAAAGAAATGACAGAATATGTATGAGATGGTTATTTATAGAAAATAAAACAAATTTAGATGTTTCTCTTGAATTGCTTTACCAACATGAGTAGAATCTGTATTTGAGAAAAGTGACTCAGAGGGGGTGTGTTTGAAATTAAGCAAAGAAGAAAAAACTTATAAACACAAACAACTGTGTGGAATTTGCAGAAGAAAAAGAGGAGTGGGGATAGGTTGAGGATGGCGGTGGGGGATAGGTGGTGATGACGGGAAACTTGATCTGGGGCGATGAACACACAATGCAATATACAGATTATGTGTTGTAGAGCTGTGCACTTGAAACGTGTATATAATTTTATTAACCAATGCCACCCTAATAAATTGAATAAATTTTTTTAAAAAGAAAATAAATATATTCTATGATCATGTCTTATAATATATTTCATACAAGGAATAAGATAAGTTTATGGAAAAAAGATACTAGTTTGAATTTTGGTGGCTCTGTTGTGCAAATTTGAACCTATCAGTTAATTTACCTTGATTAGTGAAATAAAAGTACTCTATGCTTGGAGTTGTTAAAACCAAATGAGAATACTTAGGAAAGTACTTGGAAAATTGCCATGCAAATAAGAAAAAATAATTATAACAAATTTTTTATCAAATTTGCAGGTACATAGCTTATTATATCGATTAAATTTCCAGACATGTTGACATTTATTTTGGAGTACCTACTACGTGCTAAAAACTGTTAGGGAGATAATGGTGAACAAAAAAAAAGACAGTATCTCCATTTTTTTATCATGTACAGTCAAGAAACTCCATAATTTCTTTTTTTTTTTTTTTTTTTTTTTTTTTTTTTTTTTTTTTTTTTCATTTTTCTGAAGCTGGAAACGGGGAGAGACAGTCAGACAGATTCCCGCATGCGCCCGACCGGGATCCACCCGGCACGCCCACCAGGGGCAATGCTCTGCCCACCAGGGGGCGATAATCTGCCCATCCTGGGCGTCGCCATGTTGCGACCAGAGCCACTCTAGCGCCTGGGGCAGAGGCCACAGAGCCATCCCCAGCGCCCGGGCCATCTTTGCTCCAATGGAGCCTTGGCTGCGGGAGGGGAAGAGAGAGACAGAGAGGAAAGCGCGGCGGAGGGGTGGAGAAGCAAATGGGCGCTTCTCCTGTGTGCCCTGGCCGGGAATCGAACCCGGGTCCTCCGCACGCTAGGCCGACGCTCTACCGCTGAGCCAACCGGCCAGGGCGAAACTCCATAATTTCTTATGTTCTTCGGAGCACTCAACATATATTTTTAAGCTGAGTGTTCTACAGAACCCATTTCTTTAATAAGTGACCAGAAAAGCAATTTAAAAAGTTGCACTCACAGGACAGAAATAAGATCTAATTTTGTGTGTTTGATATTTTGACAATGGAATCACAAAAATTTTAAAGTATATATACAATTTGTGTATGTGTGTGTATGAGATCTCAATAGTTTATTCAATTTTCTCAGATATTAATACTCAAAATGGTAATATTTTTGACATCTTTGTATTTTTTGATATCTTTTGGACATGCCCTAAGAAGCTTAATTTTAAGTAGACCTTGCATGTTTTATATTAGAATAACTCTGAGACAAAAAAAAAGAGTTTGGCATTATTTCTAAATATTATAATTTTAGAACCAGCTGACATATTAAATATTATAATCAGCAATATTTTTTAGAGTTGCAAAAATTTAAGGTTCCTTTTTTAAATAGTAAGTTTATTTTCACAGTAGTTTCAAAATTTTGGTTAGCTGATGCTTTTCAATGGTTTCAAGTCTTCCTTAAAAATTCTAAAAATTTTTTAATATTATGTTTAGGCTAAAATTCAAAACTCTTATCACTGTAAAAGTTTTTCAAAGTAATCTTAACTTTCTCTTTGCAGTTAAACTTACCCATCATTTCCCATTTTCTTTCCTCCCTAAATAAACCTTGCCCAACATTCATTTTGGGTGTTCACACTTACTTGAGAAAACCATAGAAATCTCTGTTTCTAATAGCTTTTCTAATACAGTACATCTCCAAATTCACACACACACACACACACACACACACACATTTTAATTCACTCACTCCTTGAAAAATTATTTATCAAAGGTTATGTGTCAGGTGTTCTAGGCCCCTGGGTTAAGGCAGTGAACAAAACAAATGGAGGTGGTATCACACTTTAGATATTATGATGACAAGTGGAATTTGAAAGAAAGAGAAGAGTCAAGAATAATTTTAGATTTTTAGCCTAAAAAACTGGAAAAATGGATTTGCTAATAATTGAGCTAAGGAAACTGAGTAAAACATGTTGGAAATAAGCAAAGGCAGGATGGGATAAATGATTAATTTTGATCGATTATGTTTTATGTTTCTATTGCATGTTTAAGCAGAGATTAAATTTAAACTTTGAGATTAAATTACAAATGAAATTTATTGTTGAGGTAAAAAGATGCTGGAAAGTGAGCCATTCTTACTCCAAAGTTAAGAAGCCCTGGTTAAACTAATATAACATTTTAGCAGTGGCTGGTTTTATTGATTTGATAATGATCTGTAGTTTAAGAACTCTGCCCTTCTCAAATCTGCAAGGAAGCTTAAGAATTGGCCACCCAGAAACTCAGTAAATCCGCTGTCAGTCTCTAAGGTCAAAGGAGAAGATGCCATGGAATCCCTGTTTCTTCCCTCACATTTCTAAGGGCCTACTTTCAAAGCTGATTTCTCACATATCAGCTAAGAATATAGTTATTTGAAGTCATCAAACACAGCAGAATTTTGGGAGAGTTTAGATCCAAGATATCCTCCACAAACTTGCTAGGGCTTAAATAATTGTTCATCTTAAAACTAGTTCAGTCTCTTTCCTGACCAGGTGGTGGCGCAGTGAATAGAGCATTGGACTGAGATGCAGAGTACCCAACTGCTGGCTTGAGCACAACGTCTCTGCTCTGGCTTTAGCAAGGGATCACTCTTTCTGCTGTAGCCCCCTACCCCTGGTCAAGGCACATATAAGAACTCAATTAATGAACAACTAAGGTGCTGATGCTGCAATGAAGAATTGGTATTTCTCATCTCTCTCCCTTCCTGTTTGTCCCTATCAGTCCCTCTCTCTGTCTCTCTCTGTCTCTGTCACAATAAATAAATAAATAAATAAATAAATAAATAAATAATATAAAATTAGTTCAATCTCCTTCCCCAAGATTATTTGGTATTAACAAAATGTATCTTTAATATGGGTGTAAATTGAAGTGTAGTGGGATTAAAGAAAAAAATGATCAAATATCTTTATCAATAGGAATACAAAAACTGTTATTCATAGATGCATTGTTTTCAAAGAATTCTGATAAAACAAATTGAATATTTAATGTATCACAAATATATTTATTTTCTTTTGAAGTTCTGCCATTCCAGGTCTTGACAGTATTTCAGGTCATTATTAAAAAGAACTATCATCTTTGTACACAAAAGTTTGAGCACACCAGCTACCAGATCAAATGTATGTATATAATAAGAGAAATTGCACAGGAAAATTATGGGATTGTGGTTATTATATCACTAATTTTTAGCAAAACATTTTCAATATTTGGTTTCAAAAATATTTAATAACTATCAGTCATTGTTTAAGATCCTGATCACTTTTATGTCAGTGTCATTATTTTAGTGCCAAATTTTACAAACAGGAAATAACTAAAATTATCTCTAAAAATATTTAGTAAACCAAATAAATGCAATCTTTTTACAAAGTGTGAGCACAAATTAGTATAATTTTATGTTTTCAAAGGATTGACAAAATAATTGTTTCTTTTAGAAAGTACATATTGATAGTTTCTTATATAACTGAGACTTATTTTTTTTTATTTGTCATGTAGATACTAGGAACAATTCTGTTTTTAAACCAAATGACTTCAATAAGATTTAATTTAAATACATATATATATTTAAAAAAATGAAAAAAAACCCATTTGTTTTCAAATGTATAGATCACTGCATTGAAATTTTTCCAGCATAAATATTTTCCTAAATGCTTAATGAAAGTGTCATAAAAATGTAGAAATGCCAGTGGACAAATTTTGAATGTTAAACTGAATAAACATTTCCCTAATAAAACTAATTCAACAATCTATCCTCAGGTAGGAGAGAGTACAGAGATTTTTTTTTATTTTATTTTAGAGAGAGAGGAAGAAAGAGAGAGAGAAATACCAATTTGTTATTCCATCTATCCATGCATTCATTGCTTGATTCTTTGATTCTTGTATGTTGCCCTGACTGAGAATCAAATCAAACCCAAAACCTTGCTGTATCCAGATGGTGCTCTAATCAATTAAGCTGCCCAGCAAGGGCCTAAAGAAGTTTTGATGTAGCTATTCCTTTCTAAATTCCTTTCTAAATCCAAAGAGGAGGGGGAAAATGGTAACTTTACAGCAAAATATTTTCCTCTCAATTTGGATGTAAATCTCATCTTTAATCCGTTTCTCTCCTAGTATGCATTAGCATTGGTTATTAAATGTTTAGCATAATAACACTTCCAACAAAACTATCAGGATTAGATTTTGTAATTTGGAATTTGCATCATTTGGAGAAATGAGTCATTTATTTAAGGACAGTTGTATTCAATAAGTAATGCTTATATGTGAAATCATTGTGTGTGTGTGTTTGTGTGAGTATGAGAGGTGAGAGAGTTAGAGCAAAGGAGAGAGATGGAAAGAAAGGGAATGCACATGGATAGTAATTGGTCTCAGGATTGCCTTCCATCCACAGGAAACCATGAAAAACAAATTTGAATAGACATAAAGATGGGCAATAGACATAGAAAGAGTTGCTCATCATCACTAATCATCAGAGAAATGCAATTTAAAACCACAATGAGATACCACTTCACTTTTGTCAGAATAGTTATCAACAATAAATCAACAAACAACAAGTGTTGGTGAGAGTGTGGAGAAAAGGGAACCCTCAGACACTGTTATTGGCAATTCTGATTGGTTCCCAGGGGTAGTCAACCTTTTTATACCTACCGCCTGCTTTTGTATCTCTGTTAGTAGTCAATTTTCTAACCGCCCACTGGTTCCACAGTAATAGTAATTTATAAAGTAAGGAAGTAACTTTATAAAATTTATAAAGCAGAGTTACAGCAACTTAAAAAGTTAAAGCATATGATAATAATTACCAAGTACTTTATGTTGAATTTTTGCTATGTTTGGAAAAAATAAATCTTTATAAAACAACTTACTATAGTTAAATCTATCTTTTTTTTTTTTTTGTATTTTTCTAAAACTGGAAACAGGGAGAGACAGTCAGACTCCCGCATGCGCCCGACTGGGATCCACCCGGCACGCCCACCAGGGGGCGATGCTCTGCTCCACTGGGGCGTGGCTCTGCCGCGACCAGAGCCACTCTAGTGCCTGGGGCAGAGGCCAAGGAGCCATCCCCAGCACCCGGGCCATCTTTGCTTCAATGGAGCCTCAGCTGCGGGAGGGGAAGAGAGAGAGACAGAGAAGAAGGAGAGGGGGAGGGGTGGAGAAGCAGATGGGCGCTTCTCCTGTGTGCCCTAGCCGGGAATTGAACCCGGGACCCCTGCACGCCAGGTAAATCTATCTTTTTATTTATACTTTGGTTGCTCTGCTACCGCCCACTGTGAAAGCTGGAACACCCACTAGTGGGCGCTAGGGACCAGGTTGACTACCCCTGGTTCAACCAGTATAAAATATGTGAATGTTTCTCAAAAAAATTAAAATGGGGACTGAATTATGACTCAGAAATTCCACTTCTGGGTATATAGTTGATGAAACCAGAAGCACTGATTAGAAAGAATATATGCTAGCTATGTTAAATGTAGTATTATTTATAATAACCAAAACATGGAAGCAACTCAAATGTCCATCAGTAGATGAGTGGATAAAAAAGCTGTGGTACATTACACAGTGGAATATTACTTGGCGGTAAAAAGAAGGAAATCTTGCTATTTCCAATAGCATGGGTGGACCTAGCAGGTACTATGCCCAGTGAAATAAGCCAGTCAGAGAAAGACAAGTACCATATGATTTCACTTATCTATGACACCTAATAAACAAAATTAACAAACAAAATAGAAACATACTCATAGATTCATAGAACAAAATGATAGCTTTTGGAGGGGTGGGGGCGTGGGAAGTTAGTTGAAAAAGGTGAAGGGATTAAGCAGTACAAGTTGATAGTTGCAGAATAACCACAGAGATGCAGATTACAGCATAGGAAATATAGTCAATAACATGGAGAAAAATAAATATGAGGCCAGGTGGGTGCTTGAAGCAGCGGGGAGACCATTCTGTAAAGTACATGATTTTTTAACCACTTTTGCTGTACACCTGAAACTAACACAGAATAATATTAAATACAAACCAATTGATAAATAAATTAACTTAAAAAAATGATGCAATTGCTGAAATTTCAAAGGTTGATAAGTGAAAGGTTTTATTTTTTCTTATTGTAGTCTTTGCTTAAAAAATATAAATCTTATTAAAGTATTTAAACAAATAGTTTTTATAATCTTGTTCCAAATATTTTCTCCAACTGAATTGTCTTACTTCTAATTGCCGCTGTCCTTGTGCTTTGATTGACACACCCATATCTATAGCCAAAATAATATGGAAAGTATGATAATTTAAATATTTCTTCTTTTTGTGGTGGCAACTATAGTTGTTACACAATTTATATATTATTTTCTATTTTTCTATAAATTTAAAAATATCATTGGTGCTTTATAGTATTTTATCTTTAACATCTAGTGTTTTCAAGAAGCCAAAATAAATATTCTAATTTTTTATTTAATTATATATATAACAGAAACAAGATCAAATCTGTTAGATATTTTATATGTTCTCTCTACTATTGAATTTTCTTTTTTTTTTAAATAATTTTATTTTTTTAATGGGGCGACATCAATAAATCAGGATACATATATTCAAACATAACAAGTCCAGGTTATCTTGTCGTTCAATTACGTTGCATACCCATCAACCAAAGTCAGATTGTCCTCTGTCACCTTCTATCTAGTTTTCTTTGTGCCCCTCCCCCTCCCCCTTTCCCTCTCCCTCTCCCCCCTCCCCCCATAACCACCACACTCTTATCAATGTCTCTTAGTCTCACTTTTTTTTTTTTTTTTTTTTTTTTTTTTATAATTTTATTTTTTTAATGGGGTGACATCAATAAATCAGTATACATATATTCAAAGATAACAAGTCCAGGTTATCTTGTCGTTCAATTATGTTGCATACCCACCACCCAAAGTCAGATTGTCCTCTGTCACCTTCTATCTTGTTTTCTTTGTGCCCCTCCCACCCCCTATCCCTCTCCCATTCCCCCCTCCCCCCCGTAACCACCACACTCTTATCAATGTCTCTTAGTTTCACTATTATGTCCCACCTACGTATGGAATAATACAGTTCCTGTTTTTTTCTGATTTACTTATTTCGCTTCGTATCATGTTATCAAGATCCCACCATTTTGCTGTAAATGGTCCGATATCATCATTTCTTATGGCTGAGTAGTATTCCATAGTGTATATGTGCCACATCTTCTTTATTCATTCACCTATTGACAAGCTTTTTGGTTGTTTCCATGTCCTCGCCACTGTGAACAATGTTGCAATGAACATGGGGCTGCATGTGTCTTTACGTATCAATGTTTCTGAGTTTGGGGGGTATATACCCAGTAGAGGGATTGCTGGGTCATAAGGTAGTTCTATTTGCAGTTTTTTGAGGAACTACCATACTTTCTTCCATAATGGTTGTACTACTTTACATTCCCACCAACAGTGGATGAGGGTTCCTTTTTCTCCACAACTTCTCCAACATTTGCTATTACCTGTCTTGTTAATAAGAGCTAATCTAACAGGTGTGAGGTGGTATCACATTGCAGTTTTGATTTGCATTTCTCTAATAACTAATGAAGATGAGCATCTTTTCATATATCTGTTGGCCATTTGTATTTCTTCCTGGGAGAAGGGTCTGTTCATGTCCTCTTCCCATTTTTTTATTGGATTGTTTGTTTGTTTGTTGTTGAGTTTTATGAGTTCTTTGTATATTTTGGATATTAGGCCCTTATCTGAGCTGTTGTTTGAAAATATAATTTCCCATTTAGTTGGCTTTCTGTTTATTTTGTTATCAGTTTCTCTTGCTGAGCAAAAACTTATTAGTCTGATGTAGTCCCATTCATTAATTTTTGCCTTCACTTCTCTTGCCTTTGGAGTCAAATTCATAAAATGCTTTTTAAAACCCAGGTCCATGAGTTGAGTACCTATGTCTTCTTCTATGTACTTTATTGTTTCAGGTCTTATGTTTAGATCTTTGATCCATTTTGAGTTAATTTTAGTACAGGGATACAAACTGTAGTCGAGTTTCATTCTTTTGCATGTGGCTTTCCAATTTTCCCAGCACCATTTATCGAAGAGGCTTTCTTTTCTCCATTGTGTGTTGTTGGCTCCTTTATCAAAAATTATTTGACTATAGATATGTGGTTTTATTTCTGGACTTTCTATTCTGTTCCATTGGTCTGAGTGTCTATTTTTCTGCCAATACCATGCTGTTTTGATTGTCGTGGGCCTATAATATAGTTTGAAGTCAGGTATTGTAATGCCCTCAGCTTCATACTTTTTCTTTAGGATTGCTTTGGCTATTTGGGGTTTTTTATAGTTCCATATAAATCTGATGATTTTTTGCTCTATTTCTTCAAAAAATGTCATTGGAATTTTGATAGAAATTGCATTAAATTTGTATATTGCTTTGGGTAATATGGCCATCTTGATTATATTTTTTCTTCCTAACCAAGAACAAGGAATATTCTTCCATCTCATTATATCTTCCTCGATTTCCCTTAACAATGATTTATAGTTTTCATTATTTAAGTCTTTTACATTCTTTGTTATGTTTATTCCTAAGTATTTTATTTTTTTTGTTGCAATCGTGAAGGGGATTATTCTTTTGAGTTCCTTCTCAGTTGTTTCATTGTTGGCATATAGAAAGGCTATTGACTTCTGTATGTTAAATTTGTATCCTGCCACCTTACTGTATTGGCTTATTGTTTCTAGTAGTCTTTTTGTGGATTCTTTGGGGTTTTCGATGTATAGGATCATATCATCTGCAAAATGTGATAGCTTTACATCTTCTTTTCCAATATGGATGCCTTTTATTTCTTTGTCTTGTCTGATTGCTCTGGCTAGAACCTCTAGTACCACATTAAATAAGAGTGGAGAGAGTGGACAACCCTGTCTTGTTCCTGATTTAAGTGGGAACGCCTTCAATTTTGTGCCATTTAATATGATATTAGTTGATGCTTTATCATATATGGCCTTTATCATGTTGAGATATTTTCCTTCTATACCCATTTTATTGAGAGTCTTGAAAATAAAATTGTGTTGTATTTTATCAAAAGCCTTTTCTGTGTCTATTGATAAGATCATGTGGTTTTTGTTCTTTGTTTTGTTGATATGGTGTATTACATTAACCGTTTTACGTATGTTGAACCATCCTTGAGATTCTGGGATGAATCCCACTTGATCATGATGTATTATTTTTTTAATATGTTGTTGTATTCGATTTTCTAGTACTTTAGCATCTGTATTTATTAGAGATATTGTTCTGTAGTTTTCTTTCTTTGTGGCATCCTTGCCTGGTTTTGGTATGAGGGTTATGTTGGCCTCATAAAATGTGTTTGGAAGTACTGCTTCTTCAATTTTTTGGAAGACTTTTGGAAGAATAGGAACTAAGACTTTTTTGAATGTTTGATAAAATTTGCTGGTATAGCCGTCTGGACCTGGACTTTTATTTTTGGGGAGGGTTTTAATGGTTTTTTCTATTTCTTCTCTACTGATAGGTCTGTTTAGGCTTTCTGCTTCTTCTTGACTAAGTCTAGGAAGGTTGTATTGTTCTAGGAATTTATCCATTTCTTCTAGGTTGTTGAATTTAGTGGCATAAAGTTTTTCATAGTATTCTACAACAATTCTTTGTATATCTACGATGTCCATGGTAATTTCTCCTCTTTCATTTTGGATTTTGTTTCTATGAGTTCTTTCTCATAGAAAGAACTTTTTTCCTTGGTAAGTCTTTTTTCCTTGGTAAGTCTTGCCAAGGGTTTGTCAATTTTGTTGATCTTTTCAAAGAACCAGCTCCTTGTTCTATTAATTTTTTCTATAGTTTTCCTGTTCTCTATTTCATTTATTTCTGCTCTGATTTTTAATATCTCCTTTCTTTGGCTGGTTTTGGGTTGTCTTTGTTCTTCTTTTTCTAGTTCCTTAAGGTGTGAAGTTAAGTGGTTCACTTGGGCTCTCTCTTGTTTGTTCATATATGCCTGAAGTGATATGAACTTCCCTCTTATCACTGCTTTTGCTGCATCCCATAGATTCTGATATGTCGTATTGTCATTTTCATTAGTCTGTATATATCTTTTGATCTCTGCACTTATTTCTTCTTTGACCCATTCATTTTTTAAAAGTATGTTGTTTAGTTTCCACATTTTTGTGGGATTTTTGTGGGATTTTTTCCTCTTTTTTGCAGTTGAATTCTAGTTTCAAGGCTTTATGATCAGAAAATATGCTTGGTACAACTTCGATTTTTCTGAATTTGCTGATGTTGTTTTTGTGGCCCAAAATAAGATCAATTCTTGAGAATGATCCATGTACACTGGAGAATAATGTATACTCTGTCACTTTGGGATGAAATGTCCTGTAAATTTCTATCATATCCATGTGCTCTAGTGTTTTGTTTAAGGCCACTATATCTTTGTTCATTCTCTGTTTGGATGACCCATCTAGAGCCATCAGCAGTGTATTGAGGTCTCCATGTATGATTGTATTTTTGTCAGTTTTTGTTTTAAGGTCAATAAGTAGCTGTCTATATATTTTGGT
Organism: Saccopteryx bilineata; assembly: GCF_036850765.1. NCBI lineage: Eukaryota > Metazoa > Chordata > Mammalia > Chiroptera > Emballonuridae > Saccopteryx > Saccopteryx bilineata. Next base: position 136,084,053 of record NC_089492.1, on the reverse strand, counting down.
GCTCCTTGGTTTGGTGCATATATATTAAGAATTGTTATGTCTTCTTGATTCAGTGTCCCCTTAGCCATTATGAAATGGCCATTTTTGTCTCTGAGTACTTTTCCTGTCTTGTAGTCAGCATTATCAGATATGAGTATTGCTACACCTGCTTTTTTTTGGATGTTATTTGCTTGGAGTATTGTTTTCTAGCCTTTCAGTTTGAATTTATTTTTATCCTTGTTACTTAGATGAGTTTCCTGTAGGCAGCATACAGTTGGATTTTCTTTTTTAATCCATTCTGCTACTCTGTGCCTTTTTATTGGTGAGTTTAATCCGTTTACATTTAATGTAATTATTGATACTTGTGAGTTCCCTATTGCCATTTTATATCTTGCTTTCTGTTAGTTTTCTGTCTTCTTTGATCCTTCTCTTTCGTTTTTCTATCTTTTGTTTTTATTTGGTTGTATTCCATACATCTTTCCTCTGTTGCTATCTTTTTTATCTCATGTGCTTCTGTGGTGGTTTTTTCAATGGTGGTTACCTTTGAGTAATGAAAAGGGTCCCTACCCTGTTCATTGTAGCGAACTATTTTGTGAGTACTTTTGCACTCCATCGTCCTTTGCTACTGTTAATCTTCATCTTCTCCCCCTCTTTCTTTTTGTTGTTGTTACAGTTTAAATTTGGTTTTATTGTGTTCTTCTTGGAGCTTTTACTTGTGGCTCTGTTTTTTTTTGTTCTTTGTATCTGATTGGAGAACCCCCTTTAGTAATTCCTGGAGTGGGGGTTTTCTGATGATAAAGTCCCTCATCTTTTCTGTATCTGTGAATGTTTTTATTTCTCCTTCATATTTGAAGGATAGCTTTGATGGGTATAGTATTCGTGGCTGAAAGTTCCTCTCTTTCAGGACTTTAAATATTGGGGTCCACTCTCTTCTAGCTTGTAGAGTTTCTGCTGAGAAATCTGATGATAATCTAATGGGCCTTCTTTTATATGTTTTATTCTTCTTTTCCCTGGCTGCCTTGAGAATTTTTTCTTTGCCGTTGGTTTGTGCCAATTTCATTATGATGTACCTTGGAGTAGGTTTGTTGGGGTTAAGAAAACTTGGAGTTCTGTTTGCTTCTTGAATTTGAGGCTTTAGTTCTTTCCATAGGCTTGAGAAGTTCTCATCTATTATTTGTTTGAGTATGTTCTCCATTCCATTTTCTCTCTCTTCTCCCTCTGATATACCTGTTATTCTTATGTTATTCTTTTTGATGGAGTCAGACAATTCTCATAGGGCTATCTCATTTTTTTTTATTTTTGAGTCTCTTTCTTCTCTCTGTTTTGCCTCAAGTTGATTGTTTTCTTTTTCACTAATCCTACCTTCTCTCTGGCCTGTTCTCTTAGCTAAGCTTGTTACCTCGTTTTTCAGCTCATGAATTGAGTTTTTCATCTCTGTTTGATTTGTTTTTATAGTTTCAATTTTCTTGGAAATATATTCTTTGTGTTCATTGAGTTGTTTTCTGAACTCCCTAAATTGCCTTTCTGTTTTTTCTTGTATATCTTGGAGTATTTTTAGGATTTCTATTTTAAATTCTCTGTCATTTCACTCCAAGTTTTCCAATATATTAAATTTTTTCTCCATAGATTTTTCCTCATCTATCTCTGTTACCTCTATTTCTTTTGTATCCATGATATTCGATTTTCTCTTCCTTAATGGTATCTGAGGGTGGTTTTGTTGATAGTATTAATGAGATTTAATAAAGAATAAAAAGTTAAAAAAAATAATAAAAAAAATAAAAAATCGAAGAGTTGTTTTTTTAAAAAAAATTAATAAATAAAGAAAAATAAAAGAAAATAAAAATTTGAAAAAAAGGAAATTATTCCCCCCTCCTCTTTTCCTCTCCTCTCCTCTTCCCTCTTTCTTGAGAAAATATTGTGGTAAACTGTGAATTTTTTGGTACTAAATAGAACAAACAATGCCTGTAATGGAGGGCCTGAATTGAGAAGTAATAAAGGGATAAAAAAAAAGGGGGGTATTGGCCCACAAAAAGCAAATAAGGAAAAAATTGGGGTCAAGAATAAAATGATTTGCTTTTAGGTGTTGGTTGACTAAGAGTTATGATGAGAGAAATAAGAGGGAAACAGAAAATGGGGGGACAAATTAAAAAATTACTATTGTATTTAGTGGAACAAGAAGTAGATAAAATGGAGAGCCAGGGATGGGAGCACTGCTAGTGAGTTAAAAAGGTGAAGTAAAAACCCCCCAAAATGCCAGAAACATAAGTTTGAGTCCCAGATAAGATCATTTGTTTGTTATTGAGGTTTGAATGAGAGAAGACATAAAAGAGAAAGGAAGAAACTAATATAGAGGAAGAAAAAAAAGAGAGAGAGAGAGAAAAAAAGAGGGAACCACCAAAAGAAGAAAAAAGAGGATAGAGAGAGAGAGAGAGATTTACGTGTTTTGGAGTGCAACCCTCATAGAGAGAAAGGAAGAGGAAAGAAAAGACAATGGGAGATATAACACTTATGGGTAGTGTAGTTCAAGGAGAGGAGAGAGTAAGACCGGCAGAGCGTTAAATGACCAAATTGGAAGAGGAAAAAAAAAAATCAAGAATGAAGATAAGAGAAACAAACGAACAAATATAATAAAATGGGATAGGTTATAAAGTCTGCAGATTATTCTTGATTTTGAGAGGTTATCTTATTGCTTTTTCTTTTCTCTACCTCTTCCTGGTTGGTGACTCTGTACCTTGGGTTCTGCCCCTTTGGCATGCTCAGGTAGAGGTTTGCAGTTGATAAGTCTCTATGGCGATGTCATGTGTTGTGTTTCAGTCTCGTTGGCAGTTGAGGCTCATTAGCATTTATAGGCTCCGCCAATGAGAGAGTCCATGTTCCTGAAGCCTCTCTCCTAGTCTTTCCTTCCTCAATTAGTAGCCTGATAATCCAGCTATGGCGTTGCTGCTTCCTCTGCCTGGATAGTAAGAGGCTCAAAGTGTTGGCAACTCCCCACTCTATTTCCACTCAGCACAGGGCTCTGGGTAAGGCTCAGTCAGTCAGAGCTGCTAGCATAATCAGGTGGGGCTTCTGCCCACTCAAAGACCTCTGGCTCTGCCACTCTGTCTGGTAACACGGGAAGGCGCCCACTCCCGGGGCGCTGGAGGAAACTCCCACTCACTATCTGTGCTTGCAGACCAGGATATCAGGCCGGAAGTCTCACCCTCTGAGTGAAACCCCAGCCCGCACAGAAAAGTTCCAGTATTGGAATTGGCTCTCACTGCCTCCCCGTGCGCAGCTTTTTCAGGGTGCTGGGGTGTCCTGGAGATTCTGCTTTTGGCCCACACAGAGGCCTCTGACTCTGCCTCTCTGTGGGATAACACGGGTGCCCACTCCTGAAGTGCTCAGAGGAATCTCTTGCCCACTTTCCGTGTGTGCTGACCAGGATATCACTTTGAGTGAAACCCCCGCCCGCATGGAAAAGTTCCAGCGTTGGAATGACTCTCACTCCCTCCCTGTGCGCGGCTGTTTCAGGGCGCTGGGGCAGCCTGAGATTCTGCTTTTGGCCCACACAAAGGTCCCTGACTCTGTCCCTCTGTGGGATAATATGGGCGCCCACTCCTGGAGCCTTTGGAGGAATCTCTCGCCCACTATCTGTGCACAAAGACCAGGAGATCGGGAAAAATGGCTGCTCCACTTGTCTTTCTTTTTCTGGGTTTGGTGCGAGTCTTAGCTTGTATTGCCTGGGTTGCCACAGGCACAGTTTTTCCTTGGCTTGGATCTCCATGCCATAGCCTGGTTTGGCCGTTTGTGCCGCGGCTTGGATCTATTCACCCCCTTTGCCTGCCTTAGTTTCTATATGCTCAGTTCCCAGTGAAAGCAGCCCTATTTAGGTGAGTGAGGAAGTTGAAGCATTTCTTACTCCCTATTTCCTTTGGGGTTTGATTATATATTTAGCCAATTTTTCGCTCGACCATACCTTCGGGTGTATTGCGAAACATCTGGAGGCTCCAAAGATAGGTATTTCTGTTTCTGGTTGAAGATCTTGTTGAGTTTTGGGGGAGATTTATTGGTATCGCTTCCTACCGCGCCATTACTCTGACGTCATCTCTGAATTTTCTTTAATCATATAGATTACCTTTAAATTAGATGTAAAATATTTTATTTGACTGATGATTGTTAGATTTTTAAAGAATTTATTTTTAAAATCTTTATTTTTAAAGATCTGTTTTAGTAGTTAATAAATATTGGTTGCATTTGTCAAATAGTGTGCTCCATCTTTAGTAGTTAAAATTAAATCACATGCTTTTCTTACTGTATTGAGATTGACATCATTTGTCAGGTTCAATAATTATCTCCTAAATATGGACACATTATAATACCCATAAATTACAGGCAGAAATTTAAAATGTATCAATACATGTTTTAATGCAATCAAATCAATAATTTTACAATTTAAGTCCAAATTTAGGATTCTCACAGCCTGTAACTCATTTTTAATTATGAGCATGTTATGGGTTGATGTAGTATTTGGATAAAATAACTAGAAAAAAAGAAAAAAACATCTTATCAAAAATATCTTTCTGCTCAGATTTTCATTTGCTTATCTTGAAATAACTAAATAATCCCTTAACTACATATAAACACACTCTTACCGCCAGCCTCATACACTTACTGACTTAATAACAGTTGTGTCAATGATTTGCTATAATTAGAAATACAGTATTTAAAATGGATGCTTTTTTCTGCTTCCATGTAAGGTTATCGGTTTTTCACAATACAAAATTTATAATATTGATTTCAGTTTTTCATATGGGATTTGAGTATTTGGTCAAGACAAATTTGTACAAGAATCATATTTGTTTTCTTACAACATATGTAAATTTTTTTAACTAGGGCTATGGTATAAGAATAATATAATAATGTTAATAAGAGTGAGAGTAAAAAAGTAACTTGTCTTTTTGAAAGTAAATGTATTCCCCTTCCCCCCCACACACACACCCTGGGGAAAAAAATTTATATATATGATGCAAAAACAGCTAAGATGGAGATGTGATAGAAGTTCATATGAAGACTAGGTTGTTATTGGAAGGAAAGCACTGAGACCTTGAACAATATAAGTTCTGTTCAAAGTCCAAATATATATATATATATATATATATATTATATATTTTATTATATATTATTATATATTATTATATATTAATAATATATATATATTAACCCTCAGGAAGAAAAAGTAGACAAGGACATGTTACAAGAAAAACCCTTGAATAAAAAGCACTAGTTAGTGCTTGACCAGGTGGTGGCACAGTGGATGGAATGTTGGCTTGGGATGCTGAGAGCCCAGGTCAAAACCCCAAGGTCTCTGGCTTGAGTGTGGGCTTGCCAGCTTGAGTACAGAGTTGCTGGCTTGAGCATGGGATCATAGACATGACCTATGGTATCTGGCTTGAGCCGAGAGGACACTGGCTTGAGTAAAGGGTCACTGACTCAGCTATAGCCCCCAGTCAGGGCACATATGGGAAAGCAATCAATTAACAGTTTAGGTGTCAAAATGAAAGAATTGATACTTCTCATCTCTCCCTTTCTGTCTGTCTGTTCCTTGTCTGCCTCTCTCGCAAAAAAAAAAAAAAAAAAAGAGAAAGAAGAATGAAGAAAGAAGAAGAAAGAAAGAAGAAAGAAAGAGAAAGAAAGGAAAAGAAAGGAAAGAAAGAAATTCAGGTTTTTGGTTTGTTAGATGGCATATAATAAAATTTGATCCAGATCAGTCTATTAAAAAAGTACTGTGCTATAATAATGGATTCTTGGAGTATTTTAGTGTAGAGTAATGTTTAACCGAGTTTTCTTTGTTTGGGTGTCAAGAACCAAACATATCTACATCTTTATACATAAATGTATACCTAAGCAGAATAGAAGCTACAGTAGTTCTGGCAAAGAGACATTAACTTCAAACAAATCAGAGCAGATGGCTACTTATGCATTGCATGTTGAGAAACTATTAGATATTCGTAAGTCACAGGTGACAACACAAATTATGACAGTCCTCTGAAGCAATGAGTTTGTGCATAATTTTCTTGGATTAAATAAAATTTTGATAAAGTTTTTAGGTACTCCTTATGCAACATATTCTTTTTGATATTATTCACTGTATGATCTACTGAGCTATACCCTTTCCATCCCCTTGGGCAAGAAACAGACCTGATCAAGTGTAAAAGGTTTGTTATTAATTATTTTCTTCTTGACAGAGTTACATTTGTGTTTCCAGATTAATCTTCTATTTTGAACTGAAGGTCACTTCATTTTGTATCTTAAAATAAAGAAAATAAAACATTTCTATTCTTTAAGAAAAAAAATATTTCAAAAGTTATGTAAAAATTTGCATTATTTATTTATCTACTTTTGTTATACATGTACTAGGCAGTAATTCCTCATTCTTGAAAGACTTTTAGTTCGTGTGCAAAAAAGTGGACTTTTAGTCCACTTTTAGATAAATGTGGCAAAAGTCTAGCAGCAAGGTATTGCTAATGCTACTAATTAATTCAAATAATATTTATTAAACTTCTGTAATGTTTTATTGTCTTAGTCACTGAGAAAATTAAATTAAAAATAAAAATCTAGGCCCTGGCCAGTTGACTCAGTGGTAGAGCATCGGCCTGGCATGCAGGAGTCCCAGATTCGATTCCCGGCCAGGGCACACAGGAGAAGTGCCCATCTGCTTCTCCACCCCTCCCCCTCTCCTTTTTCTCTGTCTCTCTCTTCCCCTCCCGCAGCGGAGGCTCCGTTGGAGCAAAGATGGCCCGGGCGCTGAGGATGGCTCTGTGACCCCTGCCTCAGGCACTAGAATGGCTCTGATTGCAGCAGAGTGAGGCCCCAGATGGGCAGAGCATCGCCCTCTGGTGGGCATGCCGGGTGGATCCCGGTCAGGCGCATGCGGGAGTCTGTCTGACTGCCTCCCCGTTTCCAACTTCAGAAAAATACAAAAAATAAAATAAAATAAAATAATTTAATGGCAAGCACTTGTACATAATAGTGTTTAATTTTGGAATGATGTCTGTACTCCAGATATTTTATTTTTAGAAATTACCTTCTTTGTGTTATATATTCTATCATTTAAAAAATATTTGTAAATCAGATAAAAGGCTGTGAATGCTGAATAGAGAAATATTTCCTCTATTCCTTTCTGGGGAAGAGTGTCAAAAATTGTATAGCTATCTAAAAGCATTCACAATCCTAAATTTACTGTCATCACAGAAATATAGTCTAAGACTGGGTACCTTCTAATTTTTATCTAACGTTGGTGACATTTTTATGTTTAATTAAAATTATAGACATAAATTACAATTAAATTGGTATCTTTCCAGTGGTCATAGACCAATAAAATGTTTAAAAAGTATATTGAAGAAATTATAAAGAATGGCTTAATAATTGGGTGATATAACCATTAGCTAGAGAATACATATTGTGAATTAATTTGTAAGTGATTTAACACTAAAAAGCAATAGAGGAAAAACTTTTCAATACATTGTGCTAGGTTAATTGGATAAATAATAAAAATGATTAATTTTGACTCTCACCTCTTATAATAAATTCAAGTCCATCTGAAATTAGACTTAACAGTGAAAGTCTAACAAATATCTAAAAGAAAATATAGAGACGATTTTCATAAACGTTGTTTATATCAGGACTTCTTTAACAGGACACAAAGAAAATTAACATTAAGGGGAAAAAATAGATAAATTGGGCTGCCTTTACAATTAGTGTCATCTTTCATCAAAAGGAAACATTCTTCAGGGTGTGAAAATAAAAGTATACACTGAGAAAAGATACTTCTGATATATCCATCATAGTATGTCAGACAGACATGAGTAGACAAAAATGATAGGCCAGATATGAAAGGTCACCAAGGTAGAAAACCTTGGGCGCCTAACAATGGGCGAAACTGGAAAAGCAAGGACCTTGTCCCCAGGATGACCTTTCTTCCCCTAGCAGATTGCTGGTCATGAGGAGAAACAAATAAGAGGAACAGAGAATAAGGGTTCCCCAGGACAATGAACTTCTGACATGCCTCAAATACATCTAGGCCTCAGCTGTGTTGCAGCTCCAGGCCCAGAAAAACAGCAAAACCAGACAAGGAACTCCACAGTTGACCTCAGGGCCAGCTACATTGATTACGGACTCCAGCCAATCAGTGGAGACCATGACCCTGGAAAGCAGAAGGATATTTTATTGAGATTCTTCCCTGGGAACTCCCCTAAAATTTCCATCCTTAAAGCCCTTAGGACAGAGAACCCAGCATGTGTTCCCTCCAAGAAGCATGCCTTCTCCTTCTTCTTCCCCACAAGGTGCATTTCTCTTTTTCTCCCCTAAGCTCCCCTTTTTTTGCCTCTTTAACTTGTCTCTTAAAGCCCATTTCTTCTACCTCTGACTTTCTAAATAAACTTTCTGTTATATTTTGAGACTTGGCTCTGAATTTTTTCCTAGCCAAAAATCAAGTACTGAGATTGCTCAACAAAAATCAGATTTGACCTCATTGGTCTAATTCCTGGTGTGGTTTCAGTTTTCGCCACCACCAATGATAAGATTTGTTCAAGGAAACAAATAGTGGTGATATATTGAAAAAAGTGGGAGCCTGACCAGGCGGTGGCACAGTGGATAGAGCATAGGACTGGGACATGGAGGACCCAGATTCGAGACCCCAAGGTTGCCAGCTTGAGAGTGGACTCATCTGCTTTGAGCGAGGCTCACTAGCTTGAGCTAAAGGTCGCTGGCTTGAGCAAGGGGTCACTCGCTCTGCTGTAGCCCCCCAGTCAAGGCACATATGAGAAAGCAATCAATGAACGACTAAGGAGCCGCAACAAAGATGATGCTCTCATCTCTGTCCCTTCCTGTCTGTCTGTCCCTATCTGTCCCTCTCTCTGTCTCTTTCTGTCTCTGTCTCTGTCACACACACACACACACACACACACACACACACACACACACACAAAGTAAGAGGGTATCAAAAAGACACTTCGATGGGGGAACCCAAGAGCTAAAGTTTTAGCTTTAGTAATAGTAGAATTTAGCTATAATTAGTAAACTTAATGATTAATTTAAGTAAAAAAGGTTTGTTCCAGGAGCTGAGATACATAAATGGGCCTATGTGACTTCATGAAGGCTGCAAGCAATCTACTCTTTCTTCCCCAGGGGTCTACAAGCAAAGCCTTTGTGTTCTAGAGACAGAAAACCTGTCAGACATGGCACAGTAAAGAATTACTAGCAATACTAGAAAAATATCTAAAATGCAACTTTTATCTAAACTTCCCCCTGAGTTCCAAACCCCTTTTCAACCTTTTTCTTCCCCTTAAGAAAAAGTTGGCTTGAAGCCCTGGCATGTTGGCTCAATGGTAGAGCATCGGCCTGGCGTGCAGGAGTCCCAGATTCGATTCCTGGCCAAGGCACACAGGAGAGTCACTCATCTGCTTCTCCACCCCTCCCCCTCTCCTTCCTCTCTGTCTCTCTCTTCTCCTCCCGCAGCCAGGGCTCCATTGGAGCAAAGTTAGCCTGGGCGCTGAGAATGGCTCTGTGGCCTCTGCCTCAGGCACTAGAATGGCTCTGGTTGCAACAGAGCAATGCCCCAGATGGGCAGAGCATCACCCCCAGGTGGGCATGCCGGGTAGATCCTGGTCGGGCGCATGCGGGAGTCTGTCTGACTGCCTCCCTGTTTCCAACTTCAGAAAAATACACACACACAAAAAAAAAGTTGGCTGGAGGTGGGCTGTTAAGATAGCTTTTTAGGGTGCATAACACTCATCTTCTCAGATCCCTGGCCATGGGAACAGAGTGCCCATAAAGATTCAATTATCATCTCTACTTATTTGGCTGAGTGATGACAGGCAGCATGAACACTGATATTTCTGGTTTCAACATCACAAAAAAGATATTTAGTTAAAATATAGAGGGAAAAAAAAGAAATAGTTCTCAACTTCAGTAATTAAAAAGCAAAAACTAGCTTGGGGTAAGAAATGAGGATATGGCCCTGGCTGGATAACTTGGTTGGTTAGAGCATCATCCCAAAGCACAGAGGTTGCAGATTTGATGTTTGGTCAGGGCACATAAAGGAACAGAATTATGTTCCTGTCTCACTAAAACTCAATATAAAAAAAGAAAGAAAGAAAGAAAGAAAGAAAGAAAGAAAGAAAGAAAGAAAGAAAAAGAAAGAAAGAAAAGAAAGGAGAATTTGTTCAGAACTGGAAAAGAAGTAATAGTAACTGGTAAAGTCTAGATTAATGAGAGTGGTTTTTGCATTGCTGTTAAATTAATTTTTTTTTATTTTAAAGTTACCTTGTGTGTTCAGTTTGTAAATTTTTATGCTGTTTTATTCTTATGTGCATTTCTTTGTACATATCATATACAGTTTGAAAATATCAAAGTCCATAAGACATCACCAAACTGTTTTCCAAAATTACTATATGACTCTGCATTCCCACTAGCAATAAATGGGAATTCTTGATGCTCCACATTACTGTCAGCATTTGGTGTTGTCAGTGTTCTGGATTTTGATTTTTTGCAATAGGCATATTGTGTTATCTTACTGTTGCTTTAACTTGCTTTAATTGTCATTTGATGCTTAGTATCTTTTTATATGCTTATTTGTCATCTCTGTATATTCTTTAGTGAGGTATCTTTAAGTTTTTGGCCCATTTTTAATCATGTTGTTTGTTTTTTTTATAATTGAGTTTTAAAAGTTCTTTGTATATTTTGAGTAACAATCTTCTAATAGATACATCTGTTCCATTGATCTATTTGATCAAAAGTGTAATTCTCTATATCTAAATTAAAAACAAGGACAAAACATATTTGGAAAATATACAAATAAGTGATCATTAGCAGATACATAGTGATTGATAACAATGTACATATTCTAATCATAGAGTGTCTCTGGAGATACACATTTTGACATTTAAACCTCTGTTAAAATGTAATTACTCAAGGGGAGAAATAAGGTTAGATATTATATAATTTATACTTTATAATAATTGAAAGTCATATATCTTCTTAGGAACAAGTATTGTTCAGTGACCTAGATAGAATGTTGTTGACATAAGGCAGAGTAGGAGAACATCTGTTTCATACGGATAATGTGTGAGTTGATGTAAATCTACAGAATTGGGAAGCAAGGGAATATCAATGACAGCCTTCACCTTGAAGGATTTGTCCGGAAACAGAGTTCTTGTATAATGCTGCTATTTAAAAAGTAAAAGATGCCATAGCAAAAACAGCTAAATGAGTTATTTGCTTTGTAATAGCTGCTGCCAAGAACTACAATTGGAATGACTTTATTTTAATGGGCAGGCAATTTTCAATGTCAGGAATACTAACCAAAAAAAAAAAAGAAAGGAAGATTTCACTAGTATGCACACCTCAGTACACATACACAATTATACAATTATACAGTTCAGGTCACCCCCTCTCATGCTGTCTTATTCTCATAGCTCCTTGAAATATAAACAGCTTATAATTATTGGAATATGTGTGTGTTTGTGTTTTGCAGTTAGAACACTTCTTCTGACCCATAGCTTTAGGCTGTGAAGGAGATACTGGCTGGGAAAGAAAGTTAATGTAGATAGAAACTTCCTGGCTTAAACCAGGCAATATATCTCTGAATAAACCTCATAACTAAAATTATTTCCAGGTCCCATCACCTCCAGTTTTTCTTATGCATATATGTAAACTTGATAAATTTCATTTATTTCTTAAGATTAGAAAATATTTTATACTCTCTAAGAAGTAATACATTTATTTGTAGGTTGAAAACCACAACTATAAGCAGTGAGTATCTTCTACTGCCTTCCCCATTTTAACTGATAATTTTTTACTAATGTAACAAAAATGCAGAATTTATTTCTCTTAGAAGGAGAGGCTAAAATTACTAAAAAATGCAGAATATTGGAAGCAGAGTCTTTCCAATTCCAAATGAACTTTAATCTTGGTGTTAATATAACGGTGGGCTGAAAAATTTGTATCCATGTGCTTGATAAGGGCAGGATCTCTGTAAATTTTATGGACATTTTTATCTTTTGATACAATAAATATTTATTGAGTATTTACTGCTGTATCACATTATTGGTAGAAAAAATACAGAGATGAGCAAAATAAAGTCCTACCTTAATGGAGCTTATATTTTGAGGAGGAAAGATAATAAATAAATAAAACAAAATATAGTATAAGATTGTAATGAATACATATTAAGGTTATAATAAAGCAGGTAATTGGTGTAGAATATTCCTGAGAAAGAATAATGTGATTAAGTAAAGTGGTCAGGAAAACCATTTTAATATGATACCTTTTAGAGGAGACTTGAAGAAAATGAGGGAATAAACTATGAAGATACATGGGGAATAGATTTATTTCAATCGATAAAAACACAAGTGAGAAGACCTAAAAGCGGAAGATTGTTTATTTTTATGAGTAATAGCAGAAGGTCAGGAGTAAAAAAAAAAAACTGGGAAGAAAAGATTATTTGCAAACTTGAAGGTAGAGCCAATATTATTCATTAATAACCTGTATATAGGATTTGAAAAGTATTAAGGCTAACTAGAACACATTTTTTTTGTTTGTTTGTCTTTGTGCAACTGGAAAGATGGGTATGTCATTCACTTAGGTCAGAAGCCTGCACATTAGCCATTATTATTTTATTTGAGGGCGGTGATAGAAAGAAAGGAGGACAGTGTCTTGAAATGATTGAGTATGAGATCATAATAAGCATTCAAGCTGAGATGTCAGGGAGGCAAGTAGACAGATATGTATGAGTCTGGAATTCAGAAGAGAGACAATGTCTAGAAAGATAATTTCAGGAGTTGGCAGCATATAGATGGTTTTGAAGTCAAATAGGATGTATAAAACAAACCATAAATACAGATTTAAAAAATGAAATTTAGGTAGTCATTTGGTCACTGTTAAGGCACACGCAATGGAAAGTCTGAAGTGAATAATGACATAGAGGGAGACAATAAGGAGTTGTGTCTTGGAAATTTCTTTTCACAAGAGGAATTGTGTTAGTTTTCTGTAGCTATTGTAAGAAATTACAACAAACATAGTTTTAAAACAACACAGACTTATTGTCTTACATTTTTGGACATTAGAAGTCTGGTATAGGTCACACTGGACTGAAATCAAGGTGTCAACAAAGCTGTGTTCATTCATGAATGTTCTGAGGGAAAATCAGTTTTTTTGCATTTTTTAGCTTCTAAAGGTTGCCTGCTTTTTTTATTCATGAATCCTTTTCACCTTCAGTCCAACAATGACCAGTTGAATGTTCCTTGCATTGCATTACTCTGACACGGATTTTGCCTTCTGTTTCCATTTTTTTAAGGGCCCCTGTGATGACATTGAGCTCACTCAGATAATTCAATATAACTTCACTGTTTTAAGGTCACCTGATTTCCTCTTCCATATAATAACATCTTCACAGGTTCAGGGGATAAAGATATAGAGGCCTTTAGGGAGTCTCTTATTCTGTCTACCATGGACAGGAATAAATGTAAAGCTAAATATTGATGACTGGCTACAAAGAGATGATTTATAACCTGAATAAGGGATGTTTCTGTGCAGTAGTTTGAGTAAAATCTGACTGAAATGTATTTAGAGAGAATGGGAAGATCAGATTTAGATTAGAAGAAAAAACAAAAACAAAAAACTAAAGATGATCTTTTGAGTGTAGCTCAGTTGGTTAGAGCATCATCCACATATGCTAAGATTGTGAATTTAATTTCCAATCAGGTCTTAGCCAGTTGGCTCAGTGGTAGAGAGTTGACTCAGTTGTGGAAGTCTCTGTTTGGATTCCCAGTCAGGGCACACAGAGAGGCAACTATCTGTTTCCCCTTGGTCCTCCTTACTCTTCTCTCTCTTTCTCTCTCTTCCCATCCTGCAGCCATGGTTTGATTGATTCTAGCACATTGGCCCTGGCCACTGAGGGTGGCTCTGTAGAGTCTTCCTCTTAGGAGCTAAAAATAGCTCAGTTGAGAGCATCAGCCCCAGATTGGCGGAGCATTGGCCTCAGACAGGGTCTCCCAGTGGATCCTGACCAGAGCGCATGTGGGAATCTGTCTATCTCTTGTCCTCTCACTTAATTTAAAAAAAAAAATCCCAATTAGGGCATATACAAGAATCAACTAATGAATATATAAACAAATGGAAAAACAAATTAATCTCTCTTTCTCTCTTCTCTCTGAAGTCAATAAATTAATAAAAAAAAAAGACAGACAAACAGGATGAGTTCAGGGTGGAGTGTTTTCAAGAAGAAAGGTAAACTGATCGAATATAAACTAATAAATGGGCCATCACAAAGAGATGCATTAAAGATGAAGGAAAAAGGAAAAAAAACTTACAGGGATAAAATTCTTGAATAAGGGAGGGCTGATGGAATCTAGTCAAAAATAGTGTTATTGGATGGGACAGTTTCATCCATGGTAAAATAGAGAAAAGTAGAATTAGGGAGTTGTTTTCTGAGTTGGGGATCTAGTGGGAATAAGGATAATTATGTCGTACTGTAGCGTTTGTTTTTCAGTGACATGGGAAGGAAGGCAGTCAGTATAGTGAAAAAGAGAACGAGGCTTTTATTTTTTTTTATTTTTTATTTTTTTTTTCCATTTTTCTGAAGCTGGAAACAGGGAGAGACAGTCAGACTCCCGCATGCGCCCGACCGGGATCCACCCGGCACGCCCACCAGGGGCGACGCTCTGCCCACCAGGGGGCGATGCTCTGCCCATTCTGGGCGTCGCCATGTTGCGACCAGAGCCACTCTAGCGCCTGGGGCAGAGGCCACAGAGCCATCCCCAGCACCCGGGCCATCTTTGCTCCAATGGAGCCTTGGCTGCGGGAGGGGAAGAGAGAGACAGAGAGGGAAAGCGTGGCGGAGGGGTGGAGAAGCAAATGGGCACTTCTCCTGTGTGCCCTGGCCGGGAATCGAACCTGAGTCCTCCGCACGCTAGGCCGACGCTCTACCGCTGAGCCAACCGGCCAGGGCGAGAACAAGGCTTTTAACACTTAGGAAGAAGGTGTGAAATAGTCATCTTGTAGAAGACTTCACAATGTTTTCACATCATGATACATGCAGAAAATATGTGTGCAAAATTCTAAGATACATTTCAGAGTGCTCACAGCTAAAGGTGACCGAGAGTAACTCCACAGTAACAAAAATTACTAAGCCACCTCAGATGTCACCTAACTTCCCTGTGAGTAGTGGTCCCCCATCTCAAAACACTCTACCTCTTCTGAAGATAAGAGAAGAAAAATAAAATGCTGCTATTACAAAATTATCCTTTTCATTTATTTATTGTCTCCTGATTCTTCTCAGTCTCATATATTGAATCCTTTCATCTGCCTTTCATAGAATTCACGTGTCCATCTTTACATTGTTCTCCACATCAAATCACAAACAGGTTTGACAGCATTTATTTTTATTTCCATCTAGGGTAAGGAGTACACTTAAGATGGCTCTGCACTCAGTCTACTGAGGTCAAGATTCTGTGTCTGCCATTAACTAAGTGTTCTGTGACATGTTTTAATATTTCCTCATCCTATTCTCTTCTTATGTATGTAATATTACTGACTTCATAGGGTATTGGGAATAGTACATTAGAAAACACATGTAAGTAACTTTCTACGGCTCTTCCTTCTTTATAAGCACCTAATAAATGTGGGGAGACAAAGAATACTTTCCACAGGTTCTGCATCTATTGATTCCACCTTCTTTCCACCATGTTCCCAGCATAATGAGAGCATTATTTATTCAGGGCTTCACTGTTCTACACTAATTTGCATGTATCTTTTTACCACACTATTATTTCCTTGTCACTTCCAGATAGAACCTCCTACACTCATTCTTTTCTTGACGCCATGTTGGAAGTCATCTCCTTCCATTTCATTAGGAAAAATACATATAAAAGAGTAATAACAAGAATCTGGGTTATAAGTGTGGGACTTCTAAAATGTTTCAGAGTATTTCAGAAACTAACCAGAAAATAAACAGAAAAACTTAAAAGAAAAATTGTGTCAGAACTGTGAAAGTTCTCCAAGGTCATTCAAATTCCTCATGCAAAAAACAATTTCTAAACAGACACCTACTTCACAGAGAGCAGCCCCCACCTTCCATATTTTGTTTCTCCATTTCAAAAGGGCTATTTAACTCAGAATAGAAGACAGGCAGTCCCCATCCTGAGTTTGGTAGCCATATCTTCAAAATAACTGTATGTAGTTTTTATATTTTCACTAAGAGCCCAAAACAGTTCTGCCGCTCTCTTGATTAATCTTCTTTGCCTCAAATTCCAAAATTGGACTAATAGGGGGATGGCAGCTGTCACTACTAATCCCCACATAACTCCTTTTCCATATACCAGATATAGCACAGGATTGCCTTCTCTGGTATCTTTGTGGTCAGGTGGGACTACATAACTCCTTTTGGTGAATAAACTGTGAGCAGAGACAGCATGTGATGCTTCTGGCCTATACTATGCTCTTACTAGTACAAAATCCTCCTAAGGTACTTATCCACTAACATAGTGACTGTCATTTTTCCAATGATGTTCTCTCTATCTAACAAAATTTCTATATGACACTGAGCAGTGCACACCTGCTAATTCACAATGACATATGATGTGAGTGAGGAATGAATTCTCTTTTTAAAGACATTGAGACGATGGGATTGTATAGCTCTTACAACAAGTTTATCTTTCCTTGGTTGATACAATCTGACTTTAATTTCTATCTTTGCTCCCACTTTGGACTTTAAAACTTCAAGCTTCACCCACAATTATATTTAGATAACATTGATGAGGATTTTTTGTTGTTTTTTTCCCACCTATGTTATACCAAGACACTGTATGATAAACAGACAACAAATATTTTCCTTTTCTCAAATGAAAATGTGGGTCTTAATCAATTGCAAAGAAACTGAACTCAAATGTAAGTCTTTAGGTTTCTGATAGTGATCACTTTTATATAGCATCTTTCACTTACTCTTATAAGAATCTTAAGATAATTTCTTCACTTTGTATTTAACTCTTGTTTTTCTTTTTGAGATTCACAGCAAGTGTTTTGTCTTCCTGGCTAAGCCAGCTCTCCTGAACCCATTTTGTCTAAGCTGGAGGACTGAAGAAGTCTGTGCTGTTTCAATAAGCTATCTAAAATTCATGTTTAATTTCTTGGGTCAATGAGGATGTTTTTAGATGAATAGACAACATATGAAGTTGTTGTTGTTTTTTATAAAATTGTCTTGTGGAAACACTGTGTTAATTATTTGTACCAAAATAATGGCATTTCATAACATTCTCAGATTTATTTGCAATTAATTTTTTAAAAATTTTACTTCAGTTTTGGAGTGTGGAACTTCATATGATGATAGATTTTGTGAAGTCACTGAAACCTATATAAATACAGCATGTTTATATTGATGAGGGTTTTGAAACACTTTTCCTGGTGATTAGGCTCTAAATATTTTAGAAATGACAGGAATTGTTGATTCAGGTCTTCACTGATCTAATTTGCTGCAACAAAACTGTATTCATCAACTTGGTTGAGACAGTCTCACAACCTCAGTCATTTTTAGTTCAGTAAATATGACATTTAAATCTTAAAAAGGCAACTTAATTTTATATTTTCAGAAATTGGACGTTGTGTCAGATTTTTCTAAGTACAACTTTGTGTCCTGCTTTGAATTTGGTGGAAAAGTTAAATCGTAATTCTCTTGATCACCATACCCGAAACCCTACATGTTCAGTCCTAGGGAAATATAGATGGCAATCTTATCACAAGAAAGCATATATGGTAAAAAATAATCTATATGTTATCAAACAATATAACTGTGATTATCAATAAAATAAGAAGGAATTTGGGAAAAGTCTTCTCTGGCTATTCAATATGATGATTTAATCAATCACAGTGATGATACTGATTGGTCTTTGTATTTTTCAGGTCTAAATCCAAAGCTACAAAAATCATAGCACAAACTCAGCAAGATAGCAGAATATAAAATTAATACTCAGAAATCAGAGGCATTTTTATACACCAACAATGAACTGTCAGAAAGAGAAATTAAGGAAACAATCCCTTGCAACCAAAAATATAAAGTACCTAGGAGTAAATTTAACCAAGGAGATTAAAGACTTGTACTCAGAAAATTATAAAACATTATTAAAAGAAATCAAGGAAGATATAAACAAGTAGAAGCATATACCTTGCTCATTAAAATGTCTATATTACCCAAAGCAATTTATAAATTCAATGCAATACCAATTAAAATACCAATGACATACTTCAAAGATATAGAAAACATATTTCAAAAATTTATATGGAACCAAAAAAGAACACGAATAGCCTCAGCAATCTTGAAAAGGAAGAATAAAGTAGAAGGCATCACTCTTCTTGATATCAAGTTATACTATAAGGCCATTGTACTCAAAACATCTTGGTTCTGGCATAAGAACAGGCATATAAATTAATGGAACAGAACAAAGAACCCAGAAATAAACCCACACCTTTATGGACAACTGATATTTGACAAAGAAGGTAAGAGCATACAATGGATTAAAGACAGTCTCTTTAAGAAATGGTGTTGGGAAAATTGGACATTGACCTGCAAAAAAATGAAACTAGACCACCAACTTACACCATTTACAAAAATAAACTCAAAATGGATAAAAGACTTAAATGTAAGCCACTATACATATCTTAGAAGAAAACATAGGCAGTAAGCTCTCTGACATCTCTCGCAGCAATATATAATATTTGCTGATTTATCTCCACAGGCAAGTGAGATAAAAGATGGGATAAACAAATGGGACTATATCAATCTAAAAAGATTTGCACAGCTAAAGACAATAAGAACAGAATAAAAAGACAAACTACACAATGAGAGAATATATTTGACAATGCATCTGATAAGAGGTTAATAACCAAAATTTATAAACAACTTGTAAAACTCAACACCAGGAAGATAAACAATCCAATCAAAAAATGGGCAAAAGGAATGAATAGACACTTCTCCAAAAAGGACATACAGATGGCCAATAGCCATATGAAAAAATGCTCAACATCACTAATCATTAGAGAAATGCAAATTAAAACCACAATGAGATATCACCTCACACCAGTCAGAATGGCGCTTATCAACAAAACAACACAGAATAAGTGCTGGCGAGGATGTGGAGAAAAGGGAACCCTCCTTGCTGGTGGGAATGCAGACTGATGCAGCCACTGTGGAAAACAGTATGGAGATTTCTCAAAAACTTAAAAATCAAACTGCCTTTTGATCCAGCTATCCCACTTTTAGTAATATACCCCAAGAACACCATAGCACTGTTTCAAAAGGAGAAATGCACCCCCATGTTTATGGCAGCATTGTTCACAATAGCAAAGATCTGGAAACAGCCCAAGTGTCCTTCAGTGGCAAGTGGATTATAAAGCGGTGATACACACACACACACACACACACACACACACACACACACACACACACACAATGGAATACTATGGGGCCATGAAAAAGAAGGAAATATTACCTTTTGCAACAACATGGATGGACATGGAAACTATTATGTTAAATGAAATAAGCCAGGCAGAGAAAAAAAAAATCATATGACCTCACTCATTTGAGGAATCCACCCAATGAACAATGTGAACTGAAGAACAAAACTGAGACAGAGGAGAGATCAAAGGGACCAGAGGAAAAGAGAACAGAGTGGATGATAGGATGGGATAAACCTGAAGGGAAGGGGGGAGGGCGCTTTTGGGAGGGGGACAAGGGAGATGTTGAGGGAATATGGGGGAGGGGGATGCATTCAGGGCAACACTAGAATCTGTGTAAACACAATAAATTAAAATCAGTAAAAAATAAGATAAAATAAAATACATATATTCAAAAATTATAATGAAAACAAAACAAAAAACACAATAAATTAAAATCAATTAAAAATAAAGAAATAAAAATAAATAAATAAATAAAAGCCTCTTTTTTGATTAAAAAAGTCTATAACATTGAAAAAATTATGAATTACAAGTTTTTGGTTTTTCAAACTGTCTTATATTACTGTATTTGTATATTTTTCTTAGGATGGCATATTCTCATTTCTGAACATTACTGCTGTTGTAGGCCATTCAATAAAAATATTATTTCCTTCTTTAAAAAAATAATTATAGCACATGGTCCCTTTTATTCTTCCAAATAATGACTGGAGCCTTTTTTTGCTTTCTTTGAACGTCCTTCCATCTCTCATTCTTCTCCTTTAAGTAAGACTATTGCTCTAACATGAAAAGACCAGGGATAGTGGTTCCCTAAGTGCATAGTCTTCAGTTTGGGAATTGCATTTAGTTCATTTCTGGGGTGACTCCAAATTTACTATATCCATTGAAGAAGGTTTGCAATAAAAAAATTGAATTTTTCTATAGAATTCTACAATGATTTCGGAGCTACCAATCCATAGCATGCATTTATGGTTATTGATTGAAGCACTGAGTTTAAATTCTAATTCTTATACTTTGAAAAAATCCACTTGTTTAAAAGTCTCCTCCACAGAATTAACTTGTCAAGTGATATCTTTATAAAATCCAGTGGCTTAAGAAATAATGTTTAAAAGAAAAAATAGTAGTTCTCTCTACAACTCTATATTTTCTATTCCAATTTATTACACATCACAGTCTCTGAACATTAATATTCTATCTTTCTCCAACATTCTATATTGTCATTTAAAAAAATTGTTCTTATTACTATAACTGGTAGGAATATACAGAAAGTCTGGGTAAGGGGGTTTTATTCAGATCTGCATCAACATACATACCTTCTGTCTAGAAACTCTGTGCTTAATAGGTGTGACTTCTCCTAAACTCCTCCTAGTATTACTGATATGCACAGTAATATTAAGCCTGGTCACACAGAGTATCATATCCTCACAAAAAAATGTTTTTCTGTTGAAAAGTTACCACAATTTCCTAACATCATGTGAATTGCCAGGACTAATGGACATTTCTAAATAGCTGCCCTAATTTCTCCTCTTGCAGCAAAAAGTAAGTCTCTTAACGGTAAAATTTATACCAATAGACTATAGCAAATATGGTAGAAGTCATCACAGTCATACTAACTTGCAAGTTCATGAGTCTCAGTTTACAAACATTTGTTGGAATATTAGTTGTCCCTCACAGTGCTTTGAAATAAGTCTTCTTGGTGTTAAGGAAAGCAGAAATGATGACTGGTTTGACATCCAGGTCTGATGCCTAGGGATTAAATCCATTAGAGGCAAGTGACAGCTTTTTGCACTCTGCTGTGTTGGCATTAACTGTCCATATTTGTCAATGACTCAAACCCTTTTCCTACGTCCTTTCTCATACAACATAGAGACCTTCCACGGTATATGTGTATAGGTGTATGTGCATGGGCCTGTGTGTGTGACCAGATTGCCTTGAGCTGCTAGCTAACTGCTTACTACCTTCGGACAATACTAAAAAAAATTTCTGCACCAGCACAGGTTTCACAAATGAGCTTCTTTATACTTTTATTTTCTTTTCAGTTGTGTTGCTAGGTAATTTATTGAGAAGAGTCCTCGAAGTAAAGTTTTTAGAGCACCCAGTTGGAAACATGCCATTAATCTCCTTGGGTACAATAAGCCTATGCCAGTATTTTAGGTTTCCTGTCTTCTGTTGCTCTACTTTCCCCTTCATTAAATTGATCCTCATTAAATAAAAGAACAAAAATATTTTGATGAATGAGGAATGGGTTTAACCTTAATAGTTTACAATGCAATTTCATAGAAAGACTTTTAATGATGCTAAATATCCTTAATGTTGTTAATCTTCTGTAAGAAGAATATTGATAATGCTTCACTTTATTATATTTAAGGAAGGAATGTGTTCCTGAAAGTAGTTGCTTAATTACTTTATCAAATTGTGTACTGCCGACTTGATGTGCCTCTCCATCTGTTTTCTTCAATTTATTGGATTGACGCCATTTGGCAAAAGAACAAATGAAAGTCTCATGAGATAAGGGGAATAGGTCATCTGCTTCAAGGCTTTTGAGACTACAGGGTGGCTCAAAAACTTAAGTCTGCCCATGGAAGTGTAAAAGCTTGAACTTCAATACTGAGCTCCTGTGTTTCTTTTTTTTTGTTTTGTTTTTGTTTTTGTATTTTTCTGAAGCTGGAAACGGGGAGAGACAGTCAGACAGATTCTTGCATGCGCCCGACCGGGATCCACCGGCATGCCCACCAGGGGGGCGAGGCTCTGCCCCTCCGGGGCATCGCTCTGTTGCAACCAGAACCACTCTAGTGCCTGGGGCAGAGGCCAAGGAGCCATCCCCAGCGCCCGGGACATCTTTTTGCTCCAATGGAGCCTCGGCTGCGGGAGGGGAAGAGAGAGACAGAGAGGAAAGAGGGGGGGTGGAGAAGCAGATGGGCACTTCTCCTGTGTGCCCTGGCCAGGAATCGAACCCGGGACTTCTGCACACCAGGCCGACGCTCTACCACTGAGCCAACTGGCCAAGGCCACCTGTGTTTCAATTCTGCCTCCTATCATTCATAATTAAATTAACTCATGAAAGCCTCAGTTTTATCAACTACATAATGGAAATAATAAACAATTTTATTGGCAAATACTTAATTTTTTTATGTTCACATGTTCATTAAGAACTGGATATATGAAGAAAAATAGAAAAGTTAGTGATTTATACTTGTGTTGCCTGTCTTCCTGTTGGAGTTATTGTGAACATTACAAGAGAAAATGACTAGAAAACTCATTTAACTTTCCCTGCCTTCGATATGGTGGCTTTGCCATTGACCAGATTGTGCTCTATTATTCCCTCTTCTGTTGAATTTCATGCTCTTTTTGCTTTGCAAAATGGGAAACGTTTATCATATATAGCTTTGATCAACTGGGGTAATGGAATAAGATGAGAACTGGTTTTTCTTTGAGAACTCTGACAATTCCCACTTGCATTTTTCAGTCTCAGTGAACAGTATACCAAAATTATTCTCTTCTCCCCTAAGACTGCTACCCTGGCCGGATGAGTTGGCTTGTGACATCAATGTTCCCTCAGTAAAGTAAGCTTGCTCTCTCAGAGTCCTCTGTTTCGACGTCAAGCCATTCCGGTTCATCTATGGCCTAATGTTTAAGAACACATACTTTAGATTCAACCTAAGTTTTGTTCAAATCTTACCAAGTATGAACTATAAATTTGAACAAGGTATTTAATAGCTGTAAGATTCAGTTAACATCTCTGAAAATTTGAGATATTAGTATCTGCCACATTAGGTTGTGAAATATAAAAGAAACAAGGTGCATAAAGTGATTATAGCATTATTTGGTCCATAATAAGTACCTCAGAATGGCAGATTAAATAATATAGCTCAATCTAAATTTTTTACAACAGTAAAGTTATAATTTGTGCACCTAAATTTCATCTTTTCATTTTCCAAGATACTGTATTTAGAAATCCATTGCTGGATTAATCAATTCAAAATTATATTTATGACCTTTAATTTAATAATCCAATGATACCTAAATAACTACAGATTGTTTCTCTAATCTTACTCTCGAATCGATAAATAACATAAAAATTATTAGAAATGTTCAGAGGTTTTTGGAAAAACATATTATAAAATTTGAAGCATATCAGAATAAATAAATGTTGGAAAGGACTGAATCAGTGTTGTGTTGGTAAATGGCTAACAACTGGCTTTCACTATAATAAATGAGAAAAAGAATGAGAGAGAGAGAGAGGGAGAGAGAGAGAGGAAGAGGACATGGGAGAGGAAGAGGAGAACGAGGAGAAGGGAGCTAGAGAGAAAACAAGCAAACAAACCTGATTTTATTTTTGCCTATTTCCATGGTATAAATCCTCCCACCACTGCTCATTTCAAGCTACCCATACCAGTCAGTTCACAAAATTTCTGAAAATATTTAACTTTTACAAGATAGCTTGAATGATTTGTAACATACATCAGAATAATAATAGCTTTTATTAGATTGTCAAACCATATTTATGATTAAAGAATTGTTAAGAATCATTGGTTTTCTTTTCCTTTCTTTTATTTATTTTATTTTCTTTGCAGAAATGGACATTTATTTGGGTTTTAAATAAAGGGTAGTATTTGCATAGATAAAGAGCAGGTTGAGGAGGATACCCTAGGCATGAGAGCTGGGGAGAGATGAACAAAACGTACACTAAGAAATGAACATGGCAAGCTGGGGAAATTATCTGTACTAGTCCTCACCATCACAGTTGCCCAGCTGATTTGTAAATTCCCACATGCACAAGGAAGGCCTATGTTCCAGGGAGTCCTAGACTGTCCTGGTTTACATGTCTATTGTCCTGGTGTAATTATTAACAGAGCTCCCTTTGAATACTTGATAAATGATGCCACTTATTAATATAAACAGTGTTTATATTAAAAATGATTAAACAAAAGTGTCATTTCTGATAAACCCTGACTGTTAATTTTGACCTTGCTTTTAGTCATAGGTTGGGTGCTTGATGCCATTGATTCTGGTTTCTGTGCCTTTGGCCACCCATGAAACACTGGGTGCTTTCATTTTCTCCTAGGAACTGATGGAGCCTAAAGAAATCTTCCACCTCATTCTCCTCTTGCTAGAACATGACAATCCCCCCCTAGGAGCTGCAGAGAAGTAAAAACTCAGTCATCTCTGCTCTCGTAAAATGTGTGTGTCCTCTTTCCTCCCAAGAGAATTTTCAGGTTTTCAAAGATCTCTCTTTGTTTGAAAGGGTTAGAGAACTGAATTGGATGACTTGGAAAGTGTTTAAAAATTCTTTGGATGGAGCCTGACCAGGCGGTGGTGCAGTGGATAGAGCTTTGGACTGGGATGCGAGGACCCAGGTTCAAGACCCCTAGGTCGACAGCTTGAACGCGGGCTCATCTGATTTGAGCAAAGCTCACCAGCTTGAAGCCAAGGTCGCTGGCTTGAACAAGGGGTTACTCGGTCTGCTGAAGGCCCATGATCAAGGCACATATGAGGAAGCAATCAATGAACACTAAGCTGTCGCAACGAAAAACTGATGATTGATGCTTCTCATCTCTCTATTCCTGTCTGTCTCTTCTTATCTATCCCTTTCTCTGACTCTCTTTCTGTCTCTGAAAAAAAAATTCTTTGGATGGAGGCATCAGAGAAATACCAGGTGGCTGCTGGGCAGTGAAGGGGTGGATCTCTTCCAGTAGTGGTGTCATGTATCATGTTCAATGGATGGGCCAACTAGGATCCTGGAGTGGAGAATAAAGGACTATACAACTAAGACTTGATCTCGCTCTCACAGCAGGTAATCCTAGCTTGGGCTGGCCTGGACTCCAGCTCATGTAATCTCCTCAGCTCTCTCCCAGCCAGCAGGGAAAATTTTAGGTGCTGTCATTGTTGATACAACACCTCTTTATGAGTACTAAATTTTCAAAAAATAATAAATGAAAATGAGATTGTGTGTCATTGCAACATGTGCCCTACATAATGAAATATGATGATGATATCAAATTACTGGCTAATTTAATGGCCTGGAAAAATTAATTTTTAAAAATGCCAAATAATTTCCAAATCAGACAGATTAGAGAAACAGTATCTATTTTTGGTTTTCATTTGGAGAGCATGCTCAGAGATTTTTTTTTTCCTTTTAAAAAAATATCGAGGAAATCTACTTTGTCCTGGGCTGGGATATCAGCTCAGAGTGGGGGGCGGGGAGGAAAAACTCTTTTACCTTCATTTCATATCTGATTTGCACTGGTCTTTTTAATTCTGGTTTCTTCTTATCAATTTGTGTTTGAATTGTAGAGGTTTGCTCTTGATTTTTGGTTTGTTTTTTTTTTAAGAAAAAACACTTTTTGTTTTTTCTTTTTTTTATTGTTTTCCTTTTAATTTATTTTGTTTACATGGATTCAAGTTTCCCACTGAATAATAACTCCCTCACCCCCAACCTGTGTCCCTTTTTATATCCCTCTTTCACCCTCCCCCTAACTCCCTCCCCTCTTCCGTCTAGGATTTGCTGTCCTGTTATCTATACCACTGTGCTATGTATATATAATTTCACTAATCTCTTCACCTTCTCTGATCCCATCCCCTCATTCCTTTCCCTCTGACAGCTGTCCTTCTGTTCCCTGTGACCCTGCCTCTGCCTCTATTCTCTTTCTCAGTTTACTTTGTTTATTACCTTCTACATATAGGTGAGATCATATATTTTTTTTCCTGCCTGGCTTATTTCACTTAGCATAACAATCTTCAGGTCCTTCCAATGCTGTCGCAAAAGGTATTCCTTTGTGTATATGTACCACTGCTTTTTAATCCACTCATTCACTGATGGACACTTGGGCTGTTTCCAGATCTTGGCTATTGTAAACAATGCTGCAATAAACATAGGGGTGCATATCTTCTTTTGAAACAGTGATTTGATATTCTTTTTTTTTTTTTTTTTCATTTTTCCAAAGCTGGAAACGGGGAGGCAGAAAGACAGACTCCCACATGCACCCAACTGGGATCCACCTGGCATGCCCACCAGGGGGCAATGCTCTGCCTCTCTGGGGCATCACTCTGTTGCATCCAGAGCCATTCTAGTGCCTGAAGCAGAGGCCACAGAGCCATCCTCAGCACCCAGGCCATCTCTGCTCCAATGGAGCCTCGGCTGCAGGAGGGGAAGAGAGAGACAGAGAGGAAGAAGAGGGGGAGGGGTGGAGAAGCAGATGGGCGCTTCTCCTGTGTGCCCTGGCCAGAAATCAAACCCAGGACTCCTGCATGCCAGGCCAATGCTCTAACGCTGAGCCAACCGGCCTGGACAGTGATTTGATATTCTCAGGATATATTCCTAAAAGTGGGATAGCTAGGTCAAAAGGCAGTACCGTTTTTAATTTTTTGAGGAAATACAATACAGTTCTCCACAGTGGCTGCACAAGTTTGCATTCCCACCAGCAGTGCTGGAGGGTTCCCTTTTCTTCACACCCTCGCCAGCACTTACTGTGTGTTGATTTGTTGATGAGCGCCATTCTGACAGGTGTGAGGTGGTATCTCATTGTGCTTTTAATTTGCATTTATCTGATGATTAGTGACATTGAACATTTTTTATTTGCCTATTAGCCATTTGTATGTCCTCTTTGAAGAAATGTTTATTCAGTTCTTTTGCCCATTTTTTAATTAGATTGTTTATCTTTCTGGTGTTGAGTTTTACAAGTTCTTTATAAATTTTGGTTATTAACCCCTTATCAGATGTATTGGCGAATATATTCTCCCATTGTGTGCCTTTTTTTTTTCTGCAAGAGAGACAGAGAGAAAGAGAGAGAGAGGGCCAGATAAGGATAGATAGGAAGGGAGAGAGATGTGAAGCATCAACTCATAGTTGTGGCACCTTAGTTGTTCATTGATTGCTTTCTCATATATGCCTTGATTGTGGGGGGTTGCAGCTGAGCCAGTGACTCCTTGCTCAAGCCAGTGACCTTGGGCTTCAAGCCAGTAACCATGGGATCATGTCTATGATCTCATGCTCAAGCCAGAGACACTGCTCTCAAGCTGGTGAACCTGTGCTCAAGTTGGTGATTTCGGGGTTTTCAACCTGGGTCCTCTGTGTCCCCGGCCAATGCTCTATCCACTGGCCACTGCCTGATCAGGTAGGGTGGCTTCTTTATATCTTTAGTTATAAGACTTCTGTTCAGCTAATCTCAGGTGGTTTTCAATGATTGCCGTCTTATAATTTTGTTGTAGTTTTGGTGTGATCGTGGAAAGAGGAAAATACATTTAACTACTTCGCCTTCTGACTGAAATTCCTTGTCAATATATTTTCTTCATGTGAAAGTACTCAATTTTTAACATAATTTTTAAAAAAGGAAGAGTAATAATAAGTCACTTAACTTCAAGACCTAGTTTCCTCATTTCTTTCTAAATAATATGTTAAATTAAATATAAACATTTTACTCACATATGAATATTTTTATTAATGTGTTATTAAGTTGACATAATCTTAAATTATCTTCTCAACCACCTCTAAATTATCTTGTACAAAATTAGCTCTATACAAAAAAAATAGAATACATTCTTTTCATTATATTTTAAATGAACAAATAATTTATAGGTTAATAAAACACAGACACTTGTATTTTTCACTTAGCTTTGGTAGGTTGAATGTAACATATCAATATTTGCTTTAGATTTTCTTAATGAAAAAAAATTACTACTTTGGTCTACTTTTGGAAATACATCTCTCCAAGATCTGTGTGTATGTGTGTGTTTACAGTCATAAAAATCCTTTGGCTTTTGAGGTGACATTAGATAGAGTTTATATTGCTCTTTCATTTTTAAGTTCTTTGGTAGTATTGAATGCAACATTTTATGTCTTAGAATTTCTCTCTTGCCATTCATCTTGTTCTAGGTAAATTATAATTTTAGCATCTTTTTATTTGTGACCAGATATGCTGCATCCCACAACTTCCAGAGCCTTATTCCTTAAGGCAGGATGAATATGCTGTCAGGAAGGTCTATTACCAATTTGTGCATTTTTCCAAATATAATGAGTATCCTTCAGGAACCTGATGTCAATTTTCTAATCACTTCAAATTTTAAGTAGTATAAACACACTTGTCAGTTATGCTATGAAGAGAGAAGAATCTGAGATTTTACCTTACATGCAAAATGAGACACTAGCCTGCTGCAGATTTGTAGTGACTGGCAGAAAAAAGAAACCCCTGTTTCAAAAAACAAAAACCTGTTTACGAATGGTAAACCAGGAAGCATATACGTAAGTGTATTTTCTTTAGTTTCTCTTGCCCCTGAGTCTCCTGTGGGTAATATAGATGAGCCAAGATGGATGCCTTTATATGGAAGGGGCTGTAATACAGAAGAGTAATTTCAAATTTAGAGTCTTTGTCTTTATAATAGACATTGATCAGTGTCAGCCTTTTTGGTGAAGGAAGACATCACCTATATCCCAAGGCTATGATCATTGCTGCCCTTTGCTCGATCTCACAAGGCTTATATGAAAACCTGCCATTTTCCCAGAAGGATATACTGTATTTATATTCTAAGGATACTTTATATATAGATTCTATTAAAAAATATTTCAGAACAAAGGGCAGTCAAAATGTGCAGAAATATGAAACACCCATGAGAAATTGTTTTCCAACAACTCTTGGCTGAATTCAGTATGTGTTACATTATGTATTTAATGATATTGGAGAGTTCTCAGAACAACACCCAACACTTTTACTAAGGATGGGTCCTCATGGTCCCTGCTTCTTTGTGTCAGTACCTTGCAAGGCCAGGTGAATCTATTTGATGCACTGTAAGTCCTGGTCCCAAATTTTCACTGCAAGAGAAGCAATTATTCAGAACTTTTATTACTGAACTACAACTGGTCTGGGGTTCAGGTCACCCACTGCCACAATGAGAATAAGCAGAAACTGGGTCTGAGAGGGTAATAGGTATCTTTAATCAAGATTGCCAGCCACCTGAGGAGACAGGCGGCATGCCCTAACCCCAAAGCCTGCCTTATAATCTCAGTCGCAAGGACTGATTATATACTTTTTTGTTGAGGTTAGTACAATGGGGCATACAGTTAGTCATAAAGTAGGATAGGTGGTTCCCAGCATTTTATGAGTCATCAAACAAGATGGCTGGTTCCCAGATCATAATATCTTCTCCATGGCATTTCAATCTAATCCCGGTCTTTATTGCTTCTTGGGCGCCAGTCATCTCCTCAGGAATATGGGAGCATCCAGCTTCACTAATTCTCCTCAGGGCTATGGAAGTATCCAGCTTCAGTAGTTCTCCTGCATTCCTGGGTGGGGTGCTAAAGATAATCTAGGAAATAGGTTACATATGGTATACTAACAATCATATATGATATATATGAATAGATATATTACTGATTGTATACTATATTAATACCCTATCACTTTGAGTCTATAGGCAAAGGATGGCTTTACCACAAACTAATAACAGTTTATAATTTTTTTTTTAAATACAGGAAGGAGTTAAGATACAAAAAATCCAAATATTACGGTTGTCTTCTACATTATGTTTGGGATAAGACAATATCTGAAATTTAACTGTGGTTTGCAGAATTTCTACACACCTGGAATTGTGCCATGAATATGCTACATTACATGGTAAATACTAATATATGCAATCAACTTGCTAATTAACTGACCTTTATAAAGGAAGAGTATCCTAATTATTTAAATGGTATTAATATACTCTATGAGACCTTATTGCAGAAGAGGAAACCAGAGGTTTCAAGTGTGAAAAGAACTCCATATAATTGCTGGCTTAAAGATAAAAACAGTCATGCCTGATCTGTGGTGAAGTAGTGGATAAAGCACCAATCTGAAACGCTGAGATTGCTGGTTTGAAACAATGAGCTTGCCTGGTCAAAGCACAAATGGGAGTTGGTGCTTCCTGCTCCTCCCCTCTTCTCTATCTCTTCTCTCTAAAATAAATAAATACAATCTTAAAAAAAATTGTCTTAAAGTTAAAAAGAGTTATGTTAAAAGTATGACAAGGAAATAAATTTTCTCAACAAGAGCTTGTAAGAAGACCTCAAGCTTCAGATGAATATGATATTAAGATGTTACCATGTAATTAGAGAAATCTTATTTTTAAGAAGTGGAGATTAGTTGAAATATGGTAGCAATCTACTACTGTCTCCACTTGTGAATTCTAGGTCTTAGAGATATATGGTAAAAACAATAATTTTCAAGTATATATTAATAGAGTCATATGTATTAAAATTTTGCTAAATTTCTTATTTTAGTGCTTTTAAAATTATTTTGACTATCTAGAAGAAACTCATTTATGCACTATTATACATTTACTGCATCATGGCATTATTTCAAACAACAACAAAAATACATCCATGCACACACAAGAGCAGGTTTAATTTTTCTTTTTTTTAAATAAATTTTTATTATTAATGTTCATGGGGTGACATTAATAAATCAGGGTACATATATTCAAAGAAAACATGTCCAGGTTATCTTGTCATTCAATTATGTTGCATACCCATTGCCCAGAGTCAGATTGTCCTCCATCACTCTCTATCTAGTTTTCTTTGTGCCCCTCCCTCTCCTCGTTCCCCTCTCCCTCCTTCCCACTCACGTCCACCCTCCCACCACCCGTGGTAAACACCACACTCTTGTCCATGTCTCTTACTCTCATTTTTATGTCCCATAAATGTATAGAATCATGTAGTTCTTGTTTTTTTCTGATTTACTTATTTTAATCTGTATAATGTTATCAAGGTCCATCCATGTTGTTGTAAATGATCCAATGTCATCATTTCTTATGGCTGAGTAGTATTCCATAGTGTATATGTACCACATCTTCTTTATCCAGTCTTCTATTGACAGGCTTTTTAGTTGTTTCCATGTCTTGGCCACTGTGAACAATGCTGCAATGAGCATGGAGCTACATGTGTCTTTATGTATCAATGTTTCTGAGTTTTTAGGGTATATACCCAGTAGAGGGATTGCTGGGTCATAAGGTAGTTCTATTTTCAGCTTTTTGAGGAACCACCATACTTTCTTCCATGATGGTTGTACTACTTTACAGTCCCACCAACAGTGAATGAAGGTTCCTTTTTCTCCACAGCCTCTCCAACATGTGCTATTACCTGTCTTATTGATAATAGCTAATCTAACAGGTGTGAAGTTAAGTGGTTCACTTGGGCTCTCTTTTGTTTGTTCATATAGGCCTGAAGTGATATGAACTTTCCTCTTATTACTGCTTTTGCTGCATCCCAGAGATTTTGCTATGTCCTATTGTCATTTTCATTTGTCTGTATATATCTTTTGATATCTGCGCTTATTTCTTTTTTGACCCATTCTTTTTTTAAAAGTATGTTGTTTAGTTTCCACATTTTTATGGGGTTTTTTCCCTCTTTTTTGAATTTGAATTCTAGTTTCAAGGCTTTATGGTTAGAAAATATGCTTAGTACAATTTCAATTATCTGAATTTGCTGATGATATCTTTGTGGCCCAACATATGGTCAATTCTTGAGAATGATCCATGTACACTGGAGAAAAATGTATACTCTGTCACTTTGAGATGAAATGTCCTGTAGATGTCTAGGGTTTTGTTTAAGGCTAATATATCTTTATTGATTCTCTGTTTGGATGACCGATCTAGAGCCATCAGTGGTGTATTGAGGTCTCCAAGTATGATTGTATTTTTGTCAGTTTTTGTTTTTAGGTCAATAAGTAGCTGTCTTATATATTTTGGTGCTCCTTGGTTTGGTGCATATATATTAAGGATTGTTATGTCTTTTTGATTCAGTGTCCCCTTAATCATTATGAAATGACCATTTTTGTCTCTGAGTACTTTTTCTGTCTTGTAGTCAGCATTATTAGATATGAGTATTGCCACACCTGCTTTTTCTTGGATGTTATTTGCTTGGAGTATTGTTTTCTAGCCTTTCACTTTGAATTTGTTTTTATCCTTGTTGCTTAGATGTGTTTCTTGTAGGCAGCATATAGTTGGATTTTTTTTTTTAATCCATTCTGCTACTCTGTGTCTTTTTTTTTTTTTTGGTAAGTTTAATCCATTTACATTTAGTGTAATTATTGACACTTGTGGGTTTCCTATTGCCATTTTATAAATTGCTGTCTGTTAGTTTTGTATCTTGTTTGAGTCTTCTCTTTTGTTTTTCTATGTTTTGTTTTTGTTTGTTTGTATTCCTTACTTCTTTCTTCTGTTGCTACCTTTTTAAAATCATGTGCTTCTGTGATGGTTTTTTCCAGTGTGGTTACCATTAAGTATTGAAAAGGGTACCTACCATATTCATTGTAGTACCCTATCTTATGAGTGTTTCTGCGCTTCATCATCCTTTGCTACTGTTAATCTCCATCATCTCCCCCCTTTTTTTCTTTTGTTGTTATAGTTTAAATTTGGTTTTATTGTGTTCTTGGTGGAGATGTTACTTGTGGTTTTGTTTTGTTTTGTTCTTTGAATCTGGTTGGAAAACCCCCTTTAGTATTTCCTGGAGTGAGGGCTTTCTGATGATAAATTCCCTCATCTTTTGTGTATTTTTGAATGTTTTTATTTCTCCTTCTTACTTGAAGGATAGCTTTGATGGGTATAGTATTCTTGGCTGAAAGTTCCTCTCTTTCAGGGCTTTAAATATAGGGCTCCACTCTTTTCTAGTTTGTAGAGTTTCTGCTGAGAAATCTGCTGATAATTTAATAGGCCTTCCTTTATTTATATGTTGTATTCTTCTTTTCCCTGGCTGCCTTGAGAATTTTTTCTTTGTCGTTGGTTTGTGCCATCTTCACTATGATGTGCCTTGGAGTAGGTTTGTTGGGGTTAAGAAAACTTGGTGTTCTGTTTGCTTCTTGAATTTGAGGTTTTAGTTCTTTCCACAGGCTTGGGAAGTTCTCGTCTATTATTTGTTTGAGTATATTCTCCATTCCATTTTCTCTCTCTTCTCCCTCTCATATACCTATTATTCTTATGTTATTCTTTTTGATAGAGTCAGACAATTCCTGTAGGGCTTTCTCATTTTGGGGGTTTTTTTTTGAGTCTCTTTCTTCTTCTTCTCACTAATCCTACCTTCTATCTGGCCTGTTCTATTAGCTAAGCTTGTTACCTCATTTTTCAGCTTGTGAATTGAGTATATCATTTCTGTTTGATTTGTTTTTATAGTTTCAATTTCCTTGGTAATATATTTTTTGTGTTTGTTGAGTTGTTTTCTGAGCTCCTTAAATTGCCTTTCTGTGTTTTCTTGTATATCTCTGAGTATTTTTAAGATTTCTATTTTAAATTCTCTTTCATTTAGCTCCAAGGTTTTCAATATATTAAATTTTTTCTCCATAGATTTTTCCACATCTATCTGTGTTACTTCTCTATCCTTTGTATCCATGATATTCAATTTTCTTTTTCTTAATGGCATCTGTGGGTGGTTTTGTTGATAGCACTAATGAAAATTAGTAAAGAATAAAATAAAAAAAATGGAAAAAGAAAATTTGGAAAAAAAAGAAAAAACACACAAAAAAACAATAATAATTTATTCCCCCCCCCTTTTTCTTTCTTCTCTTCCCGTCCTCTCCCCTCCTCCTTTGGAAAATATTGTGATTACCTGTGAATTATATTATGCTAAATGGAACAAAAACTGCCTATAACACTATAACAGAGGGCCTGTGTTGGGGGGAAGTGTTCAAAGGGCTAAAAAGAAAGTAGGGATCTACAAAATGCAAAAAAGGAAAAAATCTTGGTCAAATATAAAATGATTTGCTTCTTAGTGATGGTCGACTAAAAGATAAAATGAAAGATATAAGAAGGAAACAGAAAAAAGGAGAAAAAGAAAAAAAACTATTGTATTAAATGGAGCAAAGACTAAATAGAATGGAGATCTTGCATTGGGAGGGATGCTGATGAGTTAAAAAGTGAAGTAAAAAGCACCCAAAATGCCACAAAAAAAAAACAAACACTTGAGTCCATATTAAATAATTTGTTCATGATTGAGGATTGAAATAGAGGAAAAGTAAAAGGAGAAAAGAAAAAACTAATAGTAAGAAAGAAATAAGACAAAGGAAAAAGGAAAAGAAGGAAAAAAAGGAAAAGAAGAAAACAAAAAGAGAGAAGGAGTTAAGGGTTTTGGAATGTAACCCTCATGAAGAGTAAGAAAGAAGAAAAGAAATAAAATGTAACACTTATGGGTAGTGTAGTTCAAGAAAAGCAAAGAATAAGACGGGCAGAGAATAAAAGGACCAAGGTGGAGGAAATAGAAATAATAATAGTAAAGGCAAGAAGATAAAAGAAACCAAAAAAATAGTGGAACAAGTTATAAAGTCTGTGGATTTTTCTTGATTTTGAGAAGTTAACTTCCTTCTTTTTCTTTCCTCTCCTTCTTTCTGGTCAGTGACTCTGTACCCCAGGCTATGCCCCTGTGGCATACTTACGTATGGATTTGCAGTTGATGAGATTCTGTAGCAATGTCATATAGTTGGCTTAAGTCTCATTGGTAGTAAGGCTTGTTAGCATTTGCAGGCTCTGACAATGAGAGAGTCTGTTTTCCTGGAGCCTCTCTCCTAGTCTCCCCTTCCTGAATTAGCAGTGTGGTGATCCAACTATGAGGCTGCCACTGTCTCTGCCTAGGGAGTAAGAGGCTCAAAGAGCTGGAAAATCCCCACTCTAACCCCACTCAATGCAGGGCTCTGGGTAAGGCTCTGGCAGTCAGAGCTGCCAGAGTAATCAGGTGGGGCTGGGAGCCACTTGCTCTCAAGGTGACTTTTAATGAGCCTCCAGGCCTGTTCAGCATGCCTAGCACTCTGTGGGACCACTCTCCCTGGGCTTTCCGCACTTTGTAGCCTGTTTTGGCTGGGAAGAAGATGCCCTGGTCTCTGCCTGCAGTACAGGTCTTAACATCTGCCAAGTCCCTCTTGTTAGCGTATATCCCTGAGTATGAAAGCTCTGTCAATCAGAAGTTGCCCCCACCCCTTTAGCAAGAGCACTCAAACATATCATGCCTCTTGTCTTGGATCACTGAACTGAGAGAGATCTTGCCAATTAGAGCCGCATAGGTCAGTTGGGAGGTGAGCAGCCTGTGGGTTAAGCTAATTTCAGTGATTGGATCTGCAGATGTGCTCCAGGATGGACTGCAAGCTTCCCGTATGCCCCTCCCCCGACATTTGATTGTTAGCTTGAATGGCTGGGTGTGGTACCCCGCCCACAGAGAGAAACTCTGGCATAGCGAAGTTCACTTTGGCACACTCCCCACTTGCCGCTGGTGGTTGGGGTGCTCTGGGTGCATGGGCAAATGGGGTGCTCTGGGCGTGCAGGTGAGTGGGGTGCTCTGGGCATGCCGGTGGCTGGGGACACTCGCCACACATGGGCCACTGGGGACACTTGCGGCGTGGGGTGCACGGTATCTCACAGCACGCCACACAGGCAGCTGCTTGCGGCTCGTGGGCTGTTGCTCCTGGAGTGCGGGCAGGCAGTTGCTCACGTGGGTTGACTCACCACAGGCACACTCCCTCCTCATCTTGAACAAACGTCAGTGCCGCAGTTAGCTTCCTCCACACCCTCAGCACCCTCCTGAGTCTCAGTTCCAAGTGAAAGCAGCCCTTTCGCCTTCAGCGTGTGTGGAACTCCCAAATGCTCCAAGGATAGATTTTTCTGTCTCTAGTTGATGAATTTGTTGAAATTTTGGGGAGATCTGTCAGACGCCCTGCTCACGGCGCCATTTCCGTGACCAGGTTTGATTTTTCAGTAGGTGAATTAATAAAAAATTAATTAATTAGTTAGTTAAATAATAGTCACCTTCCTTCTTTCTTTTTCTTTTCATGTCCAAGGATAAGCACATCACAAAACTTTTTTGGCACTATTTTCAAAATATTTCTAGAATATGGCCATTTCTGACTTTGTCTTTGGTTACCAACCTCGTTCATGACACTGCCATTATTCTCCTAGAATATTGCAATATCCATTCATCTGATCACCTTGCTTCTCCCTCACACTCCCCTACAATCCTTAATTTCTGAGTCAATTCACTGGAGAACAATGTTTTTTTTTTTACTTTCTGTTGCATGAGGTTTTAGAACTGTTTCTCTATATCTCTGCATAACTGATTCCAAATCTGAAATCCATTTTTTTGATATATGCTCTAGTTCTTATGCAATTTTAATTTCTTCTTGTTACAATTAATGGCATGCCTTGGTTTTTAAGTTGCAGTTAAAGGGCAATGACTCTTAGATTGAACATAATCACAAGGCAATTAATGTTTTACAAATATCACTTTTACATAATTGTAGTTGCTTTTAAATGTAAAAACATTATCTGATAAAAACACCCACTTATTTTGTCTTAAGATTGAATCATGGCTTCTTCAAGTAGGTGTAAATGTAATAGTCCTGACACTTTCTGTTATATATGTGGCTGTTACACACTTCAACGTAAAAGGTGTAATATTTCATCATTTGTGACACGTGCATATATTGCCTATTTTCAAGTTCCCCTCGGCGATCAAGACAAGAATTGGGCTCCTCATATTATGTGTCATAATTGTGAAGAAATGCTTTGTGACTGGACAAAAGGAAAACGCAAAAAAAAATGCCTTTTGGTATTCCTATGGTTTGGCGTGAACCTAAGGACCACAGCAGTGACTATTATTTCTGTCAGATCCATACAAAGGGCACCAGCAAGAAAAAACAGCATATGATCGCATATCCTAATATTCATTCAGCAATATGACCTATCCTACACTCTGAGGAACTCCTGGTTCCAGTTTTCAATGGTTTTATTTCCTCTAAGGACGAAGAAAGTAAACATGGTGACCAAGTGTATTTTGATAAGCTGCATGAGGAAATGATTGTAGAATATGAAGGGTCTTCTTCTGATGCCAAGCAGTCATTAACTCCTCAGCAGTTTAGCCAACCTAAATTGAATGACTTATAAGAATGACATAAAAATTGTCCTTGATTTTCTGAAGTATAAGGAGCATAACTGGATCATTTCTTTGGATCTTAAAATGGTAAATTTCCTCCTAGAAATGCAAAAAAGAAAAAAATCTTGGTCAAGTATGATATGATTTGCTTGTAAGTGATGGTCGACTAAGAGATATAATGAGAGGGATAAGACAGAAACAGAGAAAAAGAAAAAAAAAACTATTGTATTAAGTGGAGCAAAGACTAAATAGAATGGAGATCCTGGGTTGGGAATGATGCTAATGAGTTAAAAAACAAAGTAAAAAGCACCCAAAATGCCACAAAAAAAGCTTGAGTCTGTGTTTGTGGGACAGCCTAGCTCAGGAGAAACACTGGACACACAAGGAGTGGCCAAAATGTGAAGCTCTGGAAGTAGGGATGCAAAATATTGTGAATGAATCTGTAGTTAATTGAAACAGGATCATTTTTCCCCCACTGCACATCAAACTTGGCTTAATGAACCAGTTTGTTCAGGCTTTGAATAGAGAAAGTGAATGCTTTTAACATATTATTTCTGCTTTTCCTGCCTTGTCTTTTGAGAAGATAAAAGCAGGTGTATGCAACAGACCTCAAATTCGAACTCTCATACGTGATGAATTTACTAGGAAGATGAATAAGGAGGAGAAAGCAGCATGGCAGTCTTTTGTAGCTGTTACAAAAACCTTCCTTGGCAACAAAAAAGCAGAAAACTATAAACTTTTGGTTCAAAGGATGCTGTTGGATTTCCACGACATTGGATATAACATGAGAGTTAAGATTCACTTCCTGAACAATCACCTTGAGAAACTTCCTGAAAATCTTGGAGCTGTTAGTGATGAGCAGACTACTGCTGGACCATCAAACAAGACTGTCCTCAACAAGTACACAAACACAAGAGCTACAAACGCAAATTTTTGCCTGAATAGAATTTAAATAAGTTTTGTGCAAATTTTATAATTAAAATATGTGTTTTAATATGTTCTATTTTAAAATTGTAGACAAATACTGATGCAATCATATCTTTTAGTGTATTAGTGTATTTACTGCATTATATAAATTATTTTATTTTCACAAGGATGATGCCCAAGAAGACATTTTATTTCATTATGTTAAACTAAATGTTGAAAATTTTACAATAAAATGAAAACCTAAAATCTTGAATTGCAAAAAACTGTAGCTTACAGAGAAAAACTAATGTCAGATTTGAGTCAGCACACTCGAATTAGGTAAAAACAAGTGCTTTTGTGGATGCAACAAAATTTTGTTCCTTAGTATTATTAATTCAGAAAATTTATTTATTTAAATATTTATTTTAGTATGTTTATTTGTTTGTTTGTTTATTTATTTATTTTAGAGAGTAGACAAAGAGAAAGAGAAAGAGAGAAGGAGGCGGAGAAGCAGGAAGTATCTACTGCCCTATGTGCCCTGACTAGTCAAGCCCAGGGTTTTGAACAGGTGACCTCAGCATTCCATGTCAACACTTTATGTACTGAGCTATCACAAGTCAGGCTTTTTTCTTAGTATTTAAAATATTTTTTTTAGAGAATTTTGGTTTACAACACAATGAAAACCAGAGAGAAGACTATATCATGGGTAGTATATATCACCATTTCTATAACCTACCAGCACTGACAGATTCAGCTAATAATTTTGTCTACTCTGAATATTTCATTTAGGTGGCTTCCAGTGAAATAAACAATAGATATAAAAGTTGAAGGAATAAACACTAAAAATGCATTAGCTACTTCTTTTGTGATTTGCAGCTTAAAAGGCATGTGAGTGTATTTAATAGAATGTACAGCTATCACCCAAAAGTGCATATGACTAACTCAATGTTAATATCCTCCCATGATGTCAATTTGTTTCTCTGTTAATGTGAATTCCCTGTAATTTGATTTTGGGATCTGTGACATACTATATATATGATTTTATTAAACATTCTTTATGAAAAATGAATAACAACCTATATCAAAGAATGACTGCTTAAAAAAATATCAGTAGAAAGCTATAAATCAAAAAATGTAAAAATAAATTATAAATTGTCAAAAAGATGAATGTGTATTTTAAAGTACCCTCCCCTAAAAAAATTTTGTCAATTTGCCATCATTTACAGTGCAAATGTGTATTCACTTCCTTGAGTTTTAAAACTCCTATCGGTTGCAAACAAGTGGAATAATTTTTACCATGAGATTTGAGCATTTGCTTAACAATTTAAGGTCATACTGCACATTCTTTAAGAAATGATCTTGTATAGATTGCTCAGGCATTTTAAAAATTAATTTTTTAAACTTTTCTGGAACATATTTTTAATAAACTTTACTTTTTAGAGTGCTTTTAGGTTTGTGGCAAAATTAAGTGGAAAGCACAGATGTACATACCTTCAGATATTGGGCCTGCTTTATTAGGAAGTTACAGAAATTCATAAAGCTGACTTACTAGGAAGCTATAGCATTCACAATCTATTCATTCTTACACTCTAGGAGGGACCACCACATTCTCCACTGAGAAATATTTAATCCTGAATTGGACAGGAAAAGGTCTCTCTGGGAGATTGTCTGCCCTGTACGAGGTTATTGGGGAGAGAAAGGGGATAAACTCTTCTGTTGGGTGCATGTGCAGTAGAAAACAAATAATGCAATAAAACTTTGGACATCTGCAGTGAGAGTCAAAATGGCTCAGAGAAGTGCTTCTACTTAGAGGCATGTACAGTAAAAGCTAAAATGACAACAGAAGGATTAGAATTTAGCTTGGGAAAATCTGGAAGAAGAATCAGATTGGATAGAGAAGGTGAAATCCTGGTTGGTCCAAAGAAGAGATTGGGTATGAAAAGAGCCTAATTCAGACCTGGAAAGAATCAGGGAGTGTGCTGGATGGTTTGAATGACAGCTTGCTAATGCATGAGAACCAAGAAAATACATGGCAGATGATCAGAAACTTTGGGGAAGCTTCTGCTAGAACCTACTTACCCTCCATGACCCCGAGGGTATATTATTTCCCTTCACCTCAGTAAAATGTTACCACTATGTTTAAACTTTTCCACACATGCAGCTTTGAAATTCCTTTCTCTCAATATTGCAAAAGAACCCCTTTTCAGTGGTGACAAATATAAAGATATAGATGAACAGATTAGGAAACTAGAAGGGTTTTTTAAAATGTAAGGACTTGTTGATTAGCTAGATGTTAGAGATGAAGGATCAGACTCCATCTATCAAGGCTGAATGAATGTCAAACCATATTTAGGAACATGAACAAAAGTATTATATAAAGGATATCAAGATATCTAAAAAGCGTTCTATTGAGAAATTCTCACTGTTGAAGCCCTGTTTGAAAATTTGAGAACATATTTAAACATATTTCCAATAATGTGAAAAAGTATGCACATGCTTTTAAAGAACAATTAATGGAAACAAAACTGTTTTATTGGTTTCTGTTTCTACATATAAGAAGTTTGATAGTCACCACTCAACCTAACAACAATAAAAAGCTCAGCAAGCTTAAAAATTCCATTGTCCCTATTGGGCAAATGAGTTTGTGAAATTTGTATTTTTTGAGTTTGAAAAATGGCACTGGGCAGCCACATGTGTGCTTGCTCTCAGAACAGGGTAGTTGATTGCAAATTGCAGATTGCATTCCTGCTTGGGAGGGGCCATAGCTTTGCTAATGTTTGCTGGAGGAGGGGTCTTTGTGGACCCAGGCAGTTTTGTAGGGAGAGTGGAGAGAATATAGAGTGCTGAAGAAGTAAGTTTTGCAGAGGGAGAGAAGGTGTGCAGATGGGGAACCAGAGCTGAGTACGCTGTGAGCTCTGGTGAGACTAGTGGGACCTTTGGTTCTAGGAGGAACCAGAGAAGATTCTTCTGGTTGTGAAACCAGAGAATGCATCAGGACTTTGGGAGTCCTGAATAAAAGGGAAGTGTTTTCTCTGTCTGTTTGCTGGTGAGAGACTTTAATAAAGAAATGGCTCACCAGTTTTTGGCTTCACTGTTACTTTACCATCTGCCCAAATTCAGCGTGAACCTGCAAGGCCATGACAGCAATGACCACTGGCCATAAAGCCCTCCTCCCACCAAATGTAAGAGGCAGACAGCCAAGTCAAGATATCACAATTTACTAGATGATACTCACGTGAACACATGTATGAGAGCCAGTGTCAGGGTGAGTAAACTTGAATGGTAATTGAGAAATTGTTGGAAGTTTAGTATGGCAAATTCTGAGAATTAAGCAACCCAAGGACACGCCATCTTAGGGGGGACCACATAGATTTATGAGGATTGCCTTCAGGAACTCAACCAGATTCTCACAGAAAATATTAGAGAAAATTCCTCTCTGGCTTATGGAAAGGGGAAGGGAAATAGGACCATTTTGAAATAGGCAAGAACATACTTTTCTTCTGACCTCAGGAGAAACTACTTAACAGGAATGTAACCCTCCATGGTGTAATGCAAGCCTAACTAACCTGGGAGAAAGAAGATAACCAACTCCAGTTAGCTGCCTCTAAACTCCCCAAGTGGGAGAGGGACATACTCAACTCCAGCCAACTCAAGACACACTCTCCCACCTAATATGGGGGACGGAATTTACTGAAAACACCTATACTCTTCACAGTCCATAGTCATAGGCATCACAGGCACAATAAAACAGTGAGACCTAATAATAGGAATACACAATTATTCCCCTCCCCCCAATTCCTCACTATCAAATTACGAAAGGCCTATTTAGAGCAGTTTATTTTACAGGGTACATCCAGTCCAGCTATCAAGAAAACATTTCAAGACTTAACAAAAGGGGGAAAAATCACAATTTGAAAAGAAAGAGCAAGCACCAGAACCAAACATAGCAGGGAAATTTGTATAGTCAACAAGAGATTTAAAACATCTATGATTACCATTCTGAGAGCTCTGGTAAAAAAAAATAGAGAACATCCAAGACATATGGGCAATGTGAGCAAAAATAAAAGTCATAAGAAAGAACCATAAAGAAATTTAAAGATCAGAAAACATTGTCAAAGAAACAAAGGATGCCTTTGATGGGCTTGTTAGTAAACTGGATGCAACTGAGGAAAAGATCTCTGATTTACAGATTATAACAATAGAATCTTCAAACCTAATAAGCAAAGAGAAGAAAGGCTGACAAAACAGACAGAATAATCAAGGACAGTGGGACAAGTACAAAAAAATGTGTAACACATATAAGATGGGAATACCAGAGAAGAAGGAGAGAAAAAAATGCAAATGTTTGAAACAGTAATGACTAAGAATTTCCCTAAATTTATGCCAAATAGTAAACCATACTTCCAGGAAGCTTAGAGAACATGAAGCAGAATCAATGTTAAAAGTATGTTACCTAGGCAAATTATTTGCAAACTACAGAAAATCAAAGACAAAAACATTCTGAGAAGATATCAACTGAATAAAAAATACACCTATAAAGATAAGAATGTCTTACAACTTCTCAGAAACCATGCAAGAAAAAATAAATTAAAATTAAATAAAATGTTGAGAGAAAATCTGACCAACCTAGAATTCTGTACTCAGTGAAATTACCCTTCAAAAGTAAAAAAAGAAATAAAAGCATTTTCAGACAAACAAAAATTAAGAAAATTTTTTGCTAGTCTGTCTTACAAAAAATGTTCAAGATGATTTAGAAAAGAAAGAAATGCTATATAGGTTAGAAACTCAGATCCACATAGACAGAATGAGCCTCAGAGAACAGACAAGTTACAGTGAAACAAAAACTTTTATTGTTTTAATTGATCATATATAAGAGTATTTTTAAAAACAATAACAATGTAATGAAACATATATAAATCATACACACACATACACCTGCCTACTATGCATGCCTACATATTAG
This sequence comes from Saccopteryx bilineata, assembly GCF_036850765.1. NCBI lineage: Eukaryota > Metazoa > Chordata > Mammalia > Chiroptera > Emballonuridae > Saccopteryx > Saccopteryx bilineata. The sequence goes on along the minus strand of NC_089492.1, from coordinate 136,040,851 downwards.
TGAACTGAATAAAAGCCATAAGAGAGAAAGGAATTGGTATTATTGTCTTTCAGTAACTTAATAACTACCTCTGAATCAGTATAGTGTTATATGAAATTAAGCTTTGATTGTAGTAAATATGTATCATGAACTCAAAATAGGTCAAATTTGACTTACTACTTCAAGTTTATGGTGGGCAGGGGATTTTAGATTGGATTGGACCATATCTTTTCCAGTTCTTCTCCAACCAAAATACTCAGAGCCTGATTTTTCTGTTGGATTACTCTGATTTTTTCTTATCATTTTGGTGTGCAGACTCTTCAAGGAAATATTTAATCCTAATATTCATTGGGAGGTGCAGCCTGCTTGGTTTTGCCAAGACTAAGCAAAATTCTTATGCCTATAAACAGGCTGGAAAGAAAACAGCAATAGGGCTCAGCAGGAAAAGAGGAAAGAAAAGTTAGCTTTTCCAGATTTGTTTTTATTTTTCTAATTCCAAAGGATTATAATCTCTTCCAATTAATACATGCAAATCTACCCTTTTGCAAACGTGTTTTTTAATAAAAAAATAAAGAAGGAAACATAGCAGCTTGCTGGCATGTGGCTCATAAACTCATCTCTGAGGTTTTTTACAGTCAACTAGAACCCCAGGACATTGTGTATTCCATGCCTGAATCACCTGCAATTTTAGCAGAAACAGCTCTTGGCTGTTGGTAGGATGAGGAAAGGATGGCATTAAAATAGCCTGGTGTGAAACCAAAGGACTTCATAACAATACCGAACTGCTTTTGTTTTCAGATATCTTCATTAAATCTTGCTCACTTTTAGACTTTGAAATATAAGAAATCCTGAAAAATGATTATATCTATGCATATCTGAGCATGCTGAAGCCTAAAACAAAGAAAAATTATCAGCTTTTTAAATGTCTACAGATCTAATTTTTACATTGAAGCACGTGCCCTCCAAAAGCAAGAATCACTTCTAACTCCCTCCTTAGCCCATCTTTTCAGGTGGGAAATCACTGAGATCATTCGGTGAATGAGTAAATAACATAATTTAACAAAGTCCCACAAGACATACTAATCAAGTTTTGATTCTTCTAATCTGCCTGGTAATCTTTGGTATATTAAAACTCTTTGAAGATTGTTTTTACATGTCTCTCTGACTTACACATTATTATGCTCAGAATAACTCTTAAAATGATTATGTGATGAAACACAGTCACATCAATACTGCAGCTGTGAAATTCACATAGCATATGACTTCTGATATATAAAGTTTAGGATTTAGCAAGATAAAGAGATTTAGTAGACCAGTATACTTTCACTTACTTTCTTTCTGCCTGACCCAGTAAAATACTAACATTGATGGCTATATCACAGTCATTGTATAGAATTAATAGCAATATATACATGAAATGTTTATAATATGTCTGAAAGGTATCAATCACTTTATTAATATATTTATGACTACTGCTATCACTAGTAACATATAGCATAAAAATTCTGAAGTCACACTTTCTTAGTTAAAATCTGAACACCACCACTTAACAAGCTGGTTACATGGACAAGTGAAAAAGTTCTCTCAACGCCTCTATTTTCTCATCTCAAGGAAGTTCCCTTGACTTAATTTTTAAATACATGAAAGTTTTTGTACTTTTCTCTTAGAGCAAAATGTGTTTTAAATTATTTTTTAAAATAATCCTACTTTCTAACTCTTGATAATTTTCTTGGAATTTTACCTGGTTTAACAATAAAGTTAGTAATATACTGATTTCAAAGTTTTAGATATGAAAATACACTGAAGTAATTAACACTTGTCAAAAATAAAATATTAAATTCAGGCTAGTCAGTAATAATAATGGATCTTACCAAGTAATAAGAAAAAGGATCTGGTTGCTATTGTGGCTAGCAACAATTGACATAACCACTTGACTGTGTTTTGCTTAAGAAGCAGAAAGGTCTTAGATTGTTAAAATATAATCCTAGTTTTCTTTAGGTTAGTTGTTCTTATTTTAAATTAATTATAAATTGTATACCTTTGAAATAAGCAAGGAATTTCCTACACTGGGGAACATATAATTCCTTTTAACAGGTTTATAACTTCTAGGTATTTGTTTTAATAATCTGACAAGCTAAACTGTATATGTACCTTTCTTAAAGCCTGGAATATTTATGGATCCCAGAAGTGTAATTAATATTCATTTATCAAGTGTGAGTACTAACTAAACTAAGACAAGGAAAAAAGTAATAATAAACATTCTTTGAGTGCTTTCTATGTATCAGTGACTGTGTGGGAAGAGTTATTTGCCTAATATCATTTAATTCCCACACAAAATGTTTGTGGTAATGCTTGTGAGTATCATTGTAAGCCTACCACATCCATGGCTTATAAATGAAGGAACTGAAAGTGTAGGTGGGTAATTACTTGTCCTGTGTCACTTAAGTATTAAGTGGCTGTGTATCTGAATCCATATTTTTAACTGTTAAAGTGAACTTCTGTATATTTCTGTACTCTAAGAAGCAGCCAAGAGTGAAGGCCAAATCAAACGTATTTTTCAAAAATAATTTACTAACAGGATTCTAAGAAGATGTAAGAATAATCACCAAGAATCTCTCTCCACCAAGGAATTGCATTGATGGGATTTGTCTGATGCAACTATTTTGCAACTCTGTGGTCTTCTGAAGGCTTACAACTTCCAAGGGAAGGCTTGAATAGTAACTTGCACTTAGTTTCGGTCAAAATCAGCTCTTTGCACTATATGAAGTAACCATCCCCTTCCTCCAGACTCTGGTGGCAGTCATGTAAACATTAGAGGAGTGAGTGGTTTACACTCACTTATGGGAGTCAAGGAACACAGAAACTACCTTGTTTTCCAAGTAGTGAGCATTTGTGTTCTTATTGCTGCTTCCTGCTTCTGACCTTAGCAGTACAGACAGCGACACGGGTGGGCATTGCTGTTTTCTCTTCCACTTGTTGCAAGACTCTGCCTTTCTTCCTGAGGTGAGTTCCAAGGGATTTAGTAGTCTGATGCTCTTTTATTCTTCATTTATTTTTTTTCTTTTCCCTTTTTGAGAACCATACATAAACACTAGGATGTTTCTAAAGCTTCCGTATGTTCAAGAAAAATGAAAAATAATAGTGCATGCTCAGGGAAAGTAGCATTCTGATAATACCTCAGAGTATCCAAAGTTTACATCTCACATTGATCCTCATCACAGAGACATCACACACACACACACACACACACACACACACACACTCACACACACATTACAAAACTAAACAACTGTCTTGATCAGATTATATGCCAATATTATTCTTCCTTAATAAATAAAATGAATTTAAATATTTTTCCTTTAAAAAAGTATGAAAAAAATCTCATTAACCCAGAAGAAAAGACAGAATCTTATTTCAAGAGATAACATATTATTAGATTCAAATTAACAATTAATTTAACAACCAAAGAAAGTACAATGCATTCACCAAAAAAGAAAAATATGGCTTACTCAAAAGAACTTTTAAAAATATGTTCATAAAAGAGATTACATGACAGATATATGAGAGTAAAATTTTTAAAAACTGGCCTAAAAATGCTCAAAAAAGTAAATCAAGGTGTAGAGAAAATTAAGAAAATAACATAAGAACAAAATGAAAATATTAAAAATATTGAAAACCTAAAAAATAAAAACAAAAAGATCTAGAACCTAAAATTACAATAACTAAAGTAAATAATTTTCCAAAGAAATTCAAAATCAGATTTGAGTTGGTAAAATAAAGACAAAGAAAAAGAGAAAGAAAAATTGTTTTAAAAATTGCAGAGCATTTAAGGGACCTGTGTAATATCATCAAGCATTATAGACAACTCAGAAGGAGAAAAAACATAAAAAAGTAGAATAAATATTTTTTAAAAATGAATAATTAAATTCATGAATATAAAAATCCCAAAAGTTCAATAAACTTTAAAAAAGATGAATCCAAAGTTACACATTATAGCTAAACATTGTAACTCAAACACAACAATAGAATCTTGTAATCAACAATAAATAAATAATCAAAATATACAAGAATTTTTCAATAAAATTATCAGTAGATTTTTCATCAAAAGACAAGAAACAGTGGCCTAATATATTCAAGGTGCTAAAAAAACATATTACTGAAATAATTTAAAGAAAACATATATAAGTAGAAAAACATAACATGTTCATAGTATTAAAGACCTAATGTTAAGATGTCAGTATTATTCAATGCATTCTACAGATTCAGTTCAATTCTCTATTAAAATTTCAATTATATTTTTTATAAAAATAAAAAAAGTCTAAACAGAACTTTTGTATTAACTTAACAAAAAAAAGACTATGTCAGTTACAAGCAATTTGATTATCCTTGAAACCTAGAAAGCAATAGTCACATAGTCAAACAAAAGCAATCATTATCTTAGTACTGTCGAGATGAAGACAACCCTAGTCAGTAATCTTAGAATGTTCATGTTATAGCAGGAAGTCAGCTCTAAGGTGGAGATAGATTATAGGTCAATTTTATTTAATGCCATTAGGTATTAATTCTGACCTTTCTTGGTTCCATGTAGGCCAAATATAATGTTTACTAGGTGTTATTGCCAACAGTAAGAGAGCTGGTCAATTTAAGTTTAGTTATTGGTGACAGATTTATTTAAAATTATACTTTTCCTAATAGGCATCTGAGTTTCTACATGGTCTTGGCTTATTAGAAAAGAATGTCACTTGATGTGCAGACAAATAAAACCACTGTGGTTATACACAGTGGGACAGCTTTTTCTCCCTGACAAACCAAATTACTTATCATATAAAAATGCCTAAAGAGAAGGGATATCAGAAGACATTTTTCTTTCTCCTGAACATGGTAATATTCCCTTTGTATGGTCATTCTACCCCAGATGGTTCTCTATTGTCATATGACTATCGCTGCATTGTTTAAGTTGCTTCTGTGGATCCTCAGCTTCACATCATCTCTCATGTTTGGAAAGCATTTTGATGACAACACAATGTTCCCACATACCATCTCATTTAATACTCACTATACAATTAGTATTATAATTAGTATTGTACAGAGGCAAACATTTAAACTGAGTGGATAAATGACTTTCTTGGGTTTAAAAGCTTAAAATTGTTGAGATCAGGATTTCAAAAATTAAACAGTTACTGTGAGAAAGACTCTAGTCAGAAACCAGCTTAGAGCTAAATGACTATATAAGATTCTGCATATAATCTTGACTTACTACTTTTATTCATAGTGAAAAAGACCAAACATTAGAATGGGTTTCTATGTAATTTCAAAAAAATTTTTGCTTAAAGCATTATAAATCATATAAATATGTTAAAATTGTGATTTGTGTCTTTCTGCAGTAATCAAATGTTTACTCGCTCTGAAAATTTATCTATTGACTCATCTAAAAAGAAAATGAGTTTTAGACTATTTCTTTAAATGTTGACTAATTATTTAAGCTTGGAAGAAAAATTAAGATGAATACTAATACTCATTATTCATAAAATTAATCAATTTAGAAACATATACAACAATACATTTGCCATTGTTTCCCACAGTAAATGTTCAGGGTTTCAGATTAGTAATGAAGTTGTATAATTATGACAGTGGAGGACTGAAACTATTATATCCAATGGGTTTAAAACAATATTATGAAATAATTAATGTAAGTCATGGAGAGTCAAGAAAAATGGGAATTTAATTTTTGTATAAAATAAAAATAAAAACTATATAACAATACTCACTAGAAAAATAATGTACTGTTCCTCATTTTATATAATAATCTCCAAATGTATTATTCACAGTCTTACAATGTAAAGCATTGGTTTTGTTTGTAGAAGCACTAGTAATAGCCAATAGAGTTTCTACTATCTATCCAATGCTTCTCTTTCTTATTTTTAGATTTGTATTGCATTTATTTATTTATTCATTCATTCGTAGATTTTTTCTATAAATATTAATTATTCTCAGACATTACTAAAACTTAGCAAGTGATAGCAATAAAGAAGATGAGTTCTAATTTAGATTATATTATGGACTTGATATGGCAAAGCAGCAAATATTTAAGACACTTAAAAATAGCTCAGATTGTGCATAAACAGCTCTTGATGTCTTTTTGGTAAAAGAAACCATAAATTACTATATTGGCAGTAACAAAACAAACAGAATAATTATGTCATTAAAACAAAAATTACTTTTTCTATACCTGTCATATAATCGCATACATTTGATTAGACACCTAAAGTGACTGGAAACTGCCAGGTGTATACAGATGAAAATGTAGCTATACATATGCACTTTTTAATTAGAGGAAATATTTACTTGTCCACATCTAACTTAATGCAGCTCATTGTAGTATTTTCTTCCAAGTGCTAAATCAGGGATCCAAGCTGCTTCTATGCTGCACTTCTACTATGTAGTCATAACACATTGCTTCATTTTGTGTAGGCTGTGAATGAAAGTTTATGGAAAGCAAAAAAGCATATTCTTAACAGCACTGTAAGATGGTGTATTACTTTTCCTGCCTTCTATTGGTAGGCAACAGGGTCATTTGATCTCTCTGATTCCAAGATCTGCATACTGGGGATCATGACGATACTCAGAAAGCACTTAGTGGTCTCTGTCCTGGTCTATTCTTGTAACTACCTACATATATAAATTTTTCTTTTCATTTTATGAAAAAATAATATATTTTTAGGACATACTTCTCAAACCGCTTACTTATATTTTTTAGTTCTCATGCCTGCCTATTTCAACCTAACTACCAGCTACACTGAGGCTATTTGGAAAATAACTAAAAAGCTATACCATGAAGCTAATTTATTTTTGAGTTGTTTTAGTGAATTGATATTTTTTGTAAGCTTTTTGTTTGGATGTAATTTCAAATGTATACATTTTTTTTATAGAAATAGACCAAGTGTGCATACTTACTCAAATTTATCAATTTTTCAATCTTGCACTGTTTGCATTTTTACTCTTTCTCTCTCTTGTTTGTCTATCTATCTATAATACATACACACACACACACACACACATGTTTTCTACATCTTTGAAAATAAGTTGGAAATTTTCTGCTACTTTAATATCAAATACTCCTATGTGTGTTTTTAAAACAAATAAGTTCCATACAACAAATAATTTCCATACAACAACAGTTATGAAATCAAGATACTTGGCTTTGGCCAGATGGCTCAGCGGTAGAACTTCGGCCTGGCGTGTGGAAGTCCAAGGTTTGATTCTGGCCAGGGCACACAGGAGAAGCACCCATTTGCTTTTCCACCCTTCCCCCTCTCCTTTCTCTCTGTCTCTCTCTTCCCGTCCCGCAGCCAAGGCTCCATTGAAGCAAAATTGGCCCAGGCGCTGAGAATGGCACCATGGCTTCCTCCTCAGGTGCTGGAATGGCTCCAGTTGCAATGGAGCAATGCCTCAAATAGGCAGAACATCACCCCTGGCTGGCATGCCCGGTGGATCCCAGTCGAATGAATGTGGGAATCTGTCTGACTGCCTCCCTACTTCTAACTTTGGAAAAATATAAGAAAAAAGATATTTAACATTGATGCAATATTATTAACTAATTCACTGGAATCCCTTCTAAAATATTTTTGACAGGTCTACTTACAGTGGTGAGAAACACAATTCTTCTGGAATTTGCAGAAATCCTGATGAGTATTTGGTGGAAAGCTGAATATTTTGGAGTTGTGGAGTAAAAAGATGACTTTTGAAAATTTTAGTATTTATTTTAATTATATAAATATATACATAAACAATGATAGATAAAATATTCTCTATTTATACTGTTAAATAAGACAAAAATTTTAAAAAAATCTTTGATTTGAGATAAACATTTATGCATTTATAGTCATATCTCAGTATAAATAAAATGCACTATGGATTTGTACCTTATTTTTCTATTTTAAATATAATTTTTCATAAAATATTTAATTTCAAAATAATGTTACAGTGGTTGAAATATAATAACACATTATAAAATATTTAACCTGTGTCATTCTATTGCATAATTTATTTTTCAAATTTTTAAGATAAATAATACCAAAATAAATACCTTCCAATATAAATATTTTTATCTCTTGATATTTCCTTAAGGTAAGATTTTAGAAGTAGAATTTCAGATTAAAGGTATAACCACTTTTTAAAGACTTACAATATTTATTCTAAAACTACTCTGCAGAAGCACATCCCTTGGCATACTCGCTGATGGCATTTCTTTGCATTCTTTTCAATTGCAAGATGGTGATTGACAAAAGCTAGCATGTCTTTTCATTTAGAAAGAAAATATGGAACATAATTAAAGGTAAAGGAATTAAGCATAAGCAGCAAACAAAAAACCCAAATAACCTTCATAGACACAGACGACAGTATGGTGATTACCAAAGAGAAAGGGAGGTGGCAGAGAGTGTAGAAGAGGGTAAAGAAGAGATAAGTGCTGGAAAAAGACTTGACTTGGGATGATGGACACATATTACATTATACAGATTATGCATTATAGAATTTTATACCTGAAATCTATATAATTTTTTAACCAATGTCACCACAATAAATTTAATAATAAAGAAAAAAATCTTGGTCTTGAAAATAAATATTATATAAAATTTTGATCCTAAAGAATTTGATAATTTCTGAACATGGTATGTGTGATATGCATACAATCTAATTTGTGCCTTTCTCATTATAATATTTTTAAAGCTGTAAAAAAAGATGACTTTACACACATGAGTAGTCACCGTATTTTTTAATCTATTACTAATAATTTGTCATATGTACACTTTTATAAATACAATAAATATTAATTTGAAGCCTTTATGAAAAACACTCCTCCTTCGCTTACTAAAAGTAATCATCTTGTATCTGGTCTTTATCATGCCTATAGGTATTTTGTACATCTTGTTTCATGTGTTAACATCAAATTCAAATACAGATTAATTTGCATGTTTTAAATTTTAACAAAATAAAGTTTACTTTGTAGATATAATATCCAACTAGAATTATTGGTGTATAATTTTGGCATGTATTCTTTAATTTAACTTTGTTATAGAATTCATTTGTTTAAATTATGAAACAATTTATTCCACTTAAGTGAACATTTAAATACCTCTACCTTGATGTTGGTTGAGTTATTGTTTCTTTTTTGTGCTACTACAGTGTGGCAAGAAATATTTTTTTTTATAATTTTATTTTTTTAATGAGGTGACATCAATAAATCAGTATACATATATTCAAAGATAACAAGTCCAGGTTATCTTGTCGTTCAATTATGTTGCATACCCATCACCCAAAGTCAGATTGTCCTCTGTCACCTTCTATCTAGTTTTCTTTGTGCAAGAAATATTTTTGCAAAGAAAGAGTTTACCTAGACGTGGAAAGATTAGGTTAAACATTATGTATGATATATATATATGATATATATATGATATATATATGATATATATATATGATATATATATATTTCGCACTACCCACTTGCTCACCAAAGTTAGTTATTGTAACCATTTACATTTCAGCAGTAGTTTCAAGAGGAGTCACTTATATATTATTGTATTGCCAGACATTTAGATTTTACAAATCTAATGTGCCTACAATGCTACCTTCTTGCTGTTTGATTGCTTTTTCCTGGTTATAGGTAATGTGGGGCTTTATGTGTGTGTGTGTAGGTATACCTATGTATTTTTTTACCATTCATTTTCCTCCTGTTATGCTTTTATTATCTATTATAAATCTTGCCTATGTTTTTATTTCTGTTGTAAAATTTGTCTCTTCCTTGTTAAATTTAGATGTTCTTGATATATTTTTGAACCTGATTTTTATTAGTTATATCTCTGGTGATGATGTCTATATGGCTTATTTATCTGTTATGATGTTGCTTATAAACAAAATTTTATACTTTAGAGTTGTCATATTTGTGCCTATTTTATTATTGGCATTTTCAGTCATTGTAAGAAATTATTTACAACATTAAAGTTTTGTTTATTGAATACAATTCTTTCTTCTCTTATATGTAAAGATACCCTTGTCAACATGGGCCTCTTTTTGACTTATTAAACCTTTTCATTACTGACTAAAATGTAACACTTTATTTTTTATTACTGGAACTTGAGATTCATTATAAGCTTTAGAAGATGCAGGATAATTTCAATTATCTTGCTCATTTTTAAAATAATCTTGACTGTTCTTGGCCTTTTATATCTTCATTAATAATTTTAGGTCTTTTGTGAAAAAATCTATAGAAATACACTGGTTTTATTTATATTTAGTTATTGGATTTGCATTGAATTTCTGATACATTTGAAGAGAACTGGGATCTTCAGTTTGGGGTTAGTTTTGATATTTTATCACTGTCTCTTTTCTTTTATTTATATTGTCTTTATGCTGCACCAGCATCTTTTTTTTTTAAATAAGGGGATCACCAAATTCCAATCTTCCATATGATTATATCAAAGCCTATTATTAGTGGGTTCCTGAATAGTCAGTTACTTTCTCCTGTGTTATAGTGTGATGTGAGAGATTTTTATGATATATAAACAAACAAAAATAATGATTTCACATGCACAATATTCAGGCTTCCCTTTTGTTATCTCTCAAGAGGTAAAAGACAATCCCCTAGGACACAACACACACTCCCCATTCATTCTTGAAGGTTCCTGATGTTTGACCATTTAAGCACTTGATATATTATATATATAATCACTCAGAAATTCAGCCCAAACTCAACCACCTTTAAATGTAAAGCTATCACTTGTTTCTTGGGATCAACATATGTTTCTCCGCACCTGCTAGTCTTCCCAAAAAATCTTCACCAGTTGGAGAACTTGTCTGTACCACAGAGCTGCTGATTAATCAGATGACCTACAAACTGCAGCCAGATGAGGGCATCAAACCATGGTACCGAAGGAGTCTTTGGGTGAATTATTAAGATTCTTCAAAGGTCATGTTTGAAGACTCTTGTAATCCTCCTGCATTTGAAAATACCATTCTCAAATACAGCAAGGAGAGATTATTACCAAGACTCAAAAGCATGAAGGAAGAACAAGAATGCAAAATATATAAGTACTTCAATTTCAGAATATTTAATTTCCTCATTTCAAAAGTTTCTACACTTTTTATTTTTTATTTTGACTCTCTTATATCTCCTCTTGTTGCCATATTGTATCATGTCTCTCTCACTTTAAGCATTGAATGATTTCTCACTAGATAAAGAAATTCCCCACAATGGTCTTCATAGTACTGGCTGAATCCTTTGACGAATTCAAAATCAAATGATGTCAATAAAATATAAATAAAATGATGAATGTAATGTACTTTTTAGTAACTAAAAAACAAGACATTTTTATACATTAAAGGTTAACCCTACATCTGAGAGCACAGTAATTAAATTATGTCTCCTTTCTGTGAAGACTTGTTAAAACAACAGAGAACCAGAATTATTTGCATTCAGACAGCTTGCTGTTTAACATGACTTTATTGTCCCATTGTTTTCTTTAGCATAATTTTATTGTTTCAGGAGATTCTTGCTCAAGAAAATACTTTAAATTCTACAACAGAAATTATCTGAAAGACTCATCAAGTCTTCATTTTTGTAATTTATTATTTTTTTATTTATATATAGTTGGTATACACTATTAAATTAGTTTCATGTGTACAATATAATGATTCAACCCTACATGTGATTACCACACTAAATCTAGCATCTTCTGTCAACATGCAAATTTATTACAATATTATTGACTAGGTTTCCCCTTCACCATTTTCAACCATCCTCACTTCCCTGCCCTCTGGCAGCCATCAGTTTGATGTCTGTTTTTAAAAGTTTGTTTTTGTTTTGTTTGTTCATTTTTTATATTTTACATATATCTTAATTCATATGGTATTTGTTTTTCTATGTCTGATTTATTTCACCCAGCATAACACCCCTGAGTTTCATCCCTAGTGTTGCAAAAGGCAATATGTCATTCTTTTTTATTGGTGAATAATATTCCATTCTATATATACAACTGCTTTCTTATAAATTTCACACCTAGATTGCTTCCATATCTTGGCAACTGTAAATAATGTGGCACTAAACATAAAATTGCACACATCCTACTCAGTGGTGAAATGCTGAAAACTTTTCTGTATCAGGAACAATACAAAGATGCTCACTCTCACCACTCTTATTTCATATAGTATTGGAAGTCCTATGCTAAGCAATCAGACAAAGGAAATAAATAAAAGGTAGCCAGCTTGAAAATTAAAACTGCCACTATTTGCAGGTGACATTATACTATAAAAAGAAAACCGCTCAGGGCCTGACTGGTGGTTGCACAGTGTATGAAGTCTCCTGGAATGCTGAAGCTGCTGGTTGAAAACTCTGAGGTTGCTCGTTCTGAGTGTGAGTTTCTCAGTGTGGAATTGCTGGCTTGAGTGTGAGTGGAGTGGGATCATCCACATGATTCCAAAGATGCAAACTTGAGACCAAATGTCACTGACATGAAAAACCCAAGGTTGCTGGCTTGAGGAAAGTGTCACTGGCTCAGATTGAGTCCATCCAGTTAAAGCATATACTAGAAACTCAATACACAACCAAAGTGAAAGCAACTACAAGTTGATGCTTCTCATTCTCTCTCCTTTTCTCTCTCTCTCTCTCTCTCTCTCTCTCTCTCTCTCATTTTCTTGAAAAAAGAAAAGACAGAACAACAGAAGAAAATAAAATCCTAAGCAATCCACCAAAAAATAATGAATTAATATATAGATTCAGCAAAGTAGCAGGATACAAAATTAATATACAAACATCTGTAATGTTTTTTATATACTAATAACAATCAGGAGAAATTCAATTTACAGTTGTCTCAAAAGAATAAAATGCCTAGAAATAAATGTAATCAAGGAGGTAAAAGAGCTGCACTCAGAAAACTATAAGATATTCAGGAAACAAATTGGGGATACAAATGGGAAAATATCCAGAGCTCATGGATTGGAAGAATTAATATCATTAAAATGACCACCCTAGTAAATTCAAATTAAATAAAATATCCATATTACCCAAAGCAGTCTACAGATTCAGTGCATCTCTATCAAAATATCAATGACATTTATCTCTCAGAACAAATAATACTAAAATTTATATAGAATTAAAAAGACCATGAATAGCCTAAACAATTTTGAGAAAGAGGAACAAAGCTGGAGGTATCATGTTCCCTGGTTTCAAATTATAGTCATCCCTCACCATATCACGGTTCACTTTTCATGGTCTCACTGTATCATGGATTTTAAAATTGTATATATCTAATTTTGTATCGTGGATTTTTTATTATATTGTAGGATTTTGCGGTATATAGGTATTTTATATATTTATTATTTTAATTATTTTTTGCAGTTAAATAAACAAAACAAGTGTGGGAAAGCTTAATAAGAGTGTGGGGAGGTTATAAAACCTTAAAATATATATAAATAATAAAATAAATATAAGGTTGCTACTTCACAGATTTTCACCTATGGGGGGGTGGAGAAGGTTCTGAAAGCTAACCTCCATGATAGACAAGGGACCACTGTATACTTCAAAGCTAATCATCAAGGCTTAATACAATCAACAGACATCATAATACCATTTACTTTTTGACCTCAAAAACTTTCTCCAAAATCATAAAGTATTATATTGTGATCCTTATCAATCTTACTCAAATCTCACAATAAAAAACTTGCTTAAGCTTAATTTTAAAATGTCAGTAAATTTGGCCCTGTCCGTTTACATTGGAAACACTACCAAATCATTGCCAAGATAATGTTCTCCTTTAATGAGGTAAGAAATAAATGAAACTTTGTCTTCCGTACATGTAGTATACTACTATAAGTGGTATCTGGAAAGCAAGCTTTCCTAACAAATTTTGACTAATCTTCAATTCTTAAAATATTAAGTTTTTGGAAGGAGAATACATTAAATATGTGACAATTAATATGGAAACATAGTTAAATTAAACAGAAAATAAAGGTATATAAATACAAGTGGACATGAACTAACTGAACTCATTTACAAGAAGTTATACTTTGATTTTAAAACACTTTCTATAGTAATAAAATTGATTGATTTTGGGTATTTACCAGTTTCAAACTCTTTTGCATAAACACTATTATTTCCTCTTAATTAAACTATCTCATATATCAATGCAAGTTGACATCAAATATCAATGCCAAAAATGCATTGTCCAGGACAAAGAATTTCTATTTCCATTTATTAAAGATGTCAACAAAGGTCAGATATTAGTTAGTATACTCAGTTCACTAAAGATAAAGGGACAGTGGTAGAGAAAATGCTGTGAATCTTCTGAACAAAAGACTTTTTAATTGTATTCTGCCACAAGGGTTGTGGAAGGAGTGGGAGGAAGTGAGAACTGAACACTGATCATAACCTTCTGAATTAGACATACTTAGAGTTTGTGAAATTAACAACATTCCCCAATGTTATGAAAGGCTCACAGAATTTCCAAATCAAGAAATTAAATATGGAAACAATGTACCACAAACACAAAAAGAATTGAAGGGGAAATAAAAAAGCTCCTGAAATGTTACAAAAATTCTGCCTAATTAAGTTGAACCAGTATTTTAACTATGTCCCTAAACAGAAGAATTGTTTTATGAAAGTAGGTAAATATAATCAGAAAAATAATTTTATAAAAAAATGTATAAAATTTCAGTTTTACATTTCTGACAAATATGAAGACATTTTTTTTCAGAAGCTGTAGAAAGAAGGTAAAAATCTAGCTACTTATATGTCTTATTGGTGAAGAGAAGGGCTTTACTAAGATATAATTTACCCATTTAACAACGTGATGTGGTTTTTTTATATATATATTGAGTCGAGCAACAATCACCACAGTTTTAGAATATATGTATGATTGATAAAAACCCTTTCTCATTAGCTTTCAGTCTCTCATTACCCCAGCACTAGCAACTACTAATTTACTGTCTATATCAACAGATGCCTACTCTGAACTTTTCATATAAATGTAATCTTATAATGTGAGACATATCTACAATACAGTATGGAGTCTTTTGTGTCTGGTTTATATCCCTTAAAATATTTTCAAGGATCGTCCATGTTGTAGCATGAATCAATACTTTATTCATTTTAATGACAGAATCATACTAAATTGTATGGATATGAATATTGTATATAACATTTCATCAGTTGATAGAGCTTGGTATATTTTTCACCTTTTGGCTATTATCAATACTATTGTTATGAACATTCATATACACAAGTATTTGCATGGACATGTTTTTTCAATTATCTTCAACACCCAAGAATAAAGTAACTGGAACAAATGATAACTGTATGTTTTACTTTTTGAAGATACATCACTATATTCCAAAGTAGCTGTATTACTTTAATTTCCACCAATAGGGCAGGAGGGTTTCAATTTTTTTTTATATCCTCATCAAATTTGTCCTAGTATGTGTAAAGTTGTTCCTCATTGTGGTTCTGATTTCATTTTCTTGATTCAGATTAATAATGTTGAGCATTCATTTATAGGTTTATTTGCTGTTTTATGTCTTCTTTATGGAACTGTCTACTCAGATCTTGTACTGATTTCCTTTTTTAGATTCTTATTTATTCATTTTCAAGAGGGGAAGAAGAGAGAGAGAGAGAGAGAGAGGAGAGAGAGAGAGAAAGAAAGAGAGAGAGGGTGGGAGGAGCAAGAGGCATCAATTCCCATGTGTGCCTTGAGCAAGCAATTCTGGGGTTTTGAACCAGCGACCTCAGCATTCCAGGTCAACACTTTATCCACTGCGCCACCACAGGTCAGATGTGTACTAATTTTTAATAGGATTATTTGTCTTTTTATTTTTAAGTTGTAAGCATTTTACATATTCTAGAAAAAAAGCTCTTTATCAGATGTTAGATATATAAATTTTTTATTCCATTTAGTGTGTTGTCTTTCCAATTTTTTTGATGGCATTCTTTTAAGCACACAGGTTCTAAAATAGATGATAAATATAATTTAGTGTTTTTGGTCCTCTGTTGCTCATGCACTTAGTGTCATATTCAAGAATCCTGTACCAAATTCAAAGTGACAAAAATTTAACCCTATGCTTCTTCTAGTATTTTTATAGTTTTAGCCATTACATTTAAGCTTGTTATCTAGTTTGGGGTTAGTATTTCTGTAAAATGTGTGGGAGGGATCTGAATAAATTATTTTTAATGTGGATATTTATATGTTTTAGCAATATTTGTTGAAAATTCTTTTACAATTTATATATAGGTATGTCAAATCATCACAGTACACACTTTATACACCTTTTCTTTTTATTTACCAATTATACCTTAATAAAGCTGAAAAATCAATTTATTGCTAATATAAGGGTTCAGTCTTAATTGTTAATCTTATTTTACATGCCTCTGTTCCTCTAATATCACACTGCCTTTATTATAATAGTTTTGTAGTTAAGCTTTTTGGTCATAAAGTGTGAGTCTTCTAAATTTGTTCTTATTTTTCAAAATTATCTTGATAATTTTGGACCCAATATATTTTTTAAATGAATTTTATGATCAGTTTGTCAATATTGCAAAGAAAGTAGCCTTGACTTTGATAAGGATGGTATTAAACTTGCAGATAAATATGTAGGTCAGTCTGAAAAATATTGTTTCTAATTTATAAAGAGTTTATTTCCATTTGTTTAGGATTTCTTTAATTTGTCAATAACCTTCATAATTTTATACTTCTATTTTTTTTTTTTTCTGAAGCTAGAAACGAGGAGAGACAGTCAGACAGACTCCCGCATGCGCCCGACCGGGATCCACCCGGCACGCCCACCAGGGGGCGATGCTCTGCCCCTCCGGGGCGTCACTCTGTCGCGACCAGAGCCACTCTAGCGCCTGGGGCAGAGGCCCAGGAGCCATCCCCAGCACCTGGGCCATTTTTGCTCCAATGGAGCCTCGGCTGCGGGAGGGGAAGAGAGAGAGAGAGAGAGAGGAAGGAGATGGGGAGGGGTGGAGAAGCAGATGGGCGCTTCTCCTATGTGCCTTGGCTGGGAATCAAACCACGGACTTCTGCACGCCAGGCCGACGCTCTACCATTGAGCCAACCGGCCAGGGCTATACTTCAACTTTAAAATATATTTCTAAGCATTTTATTCTTTCAAATGTTACTGTGAATGGATGTGTTCTCTTAATTTCTTCTATATTGTTTATTGCAACTGTATTGAAATACAGTTGATTCTTCTTATATTAGTCTGGATGGTGCCACTGACTGAACTTATTAGTTTTAATAATTATTTTGTAGACTCCTTAAGATTTCTATAAGAATTCAAGTCTGAAAATATAGTTTTTAATTCTTCTTTTCCAATGTGAATAATTTTTACTTCTTTTTTTCTATTTTCCCAAATAATTTTAAATAGTAATAGCTAAACTGTATATCCTTGGAAAAGCATCTAGTTTTTCACTGTTCTATATAATATTAGCTGTGTGTCCTTTGTAAGTGTTCTTCATCAGGCTGAGAATGTCCTCTTTTTTCATAGTTTGTTGAGTAGTTTTATTATGAAATTGTGCAGATTTTGTAAAATGATTTTTCTGAGTCTATCAAGTTGCTCATATGATTTTTGTTCTTTATTTTATTGATAATGTATACTATAATAATTGACGTTTATATGTTAATATAATCTTACATTTCTGTAAAAAATCCCACTTGATTACAATGTATAATCCTTTTATAATTTGCTTATTAAAATTGCTAATCTTTCTTTTCAGGACTTTTGCATTTAGTTATATAAAATAGTCACCTATAGTTTTATTTTCTTGTGATGTCTTTGGCTGTTATTGATATAAGGGTAATACTGATCTGATAGTAGGATTTGGAGAGTCTGCTTTTCTCTAATAAATGCTGGAAGACTTTGTGAAAAGTTGCTATTAGTTCTTTTTTTACTTGTTTGTAGCATTGACTCACAAAGCCATCTGTGACGGAGCTTTTCCTTTTAGGTACATTTATTATTATTACTGATTTGATCACGTTATTGCTCCAACTTAATTCAGATTTTTTTTATTTCTTTAATCAGTTGCTATGGTTTGATCTTTCTAAGAATTAACTTATTTTTCTAAATTATCTAACTTACTGACACAACTTTTTTCATAGCATTCTTTTATATTTCTTTTTATTTCTGTACAGTTGTTACTATTGTCCTTTAAATAATTTATAAATTTAGTTACTTTTGTGGTAGAAGGAACTTACCATTTTTTTGGTGCCAGTGCTCTTACCAGGGTCAATTTAAGCAGCAGTGTATTACCGAATGTGGACTGTAGACTGAAGTGCTGGTGCATACCATTATATAATATTTCCACCATATAAATACAATAAGTACAAAAATATCTCACAAATTATATATAATGGAAAAATATGATAAATATGTAGGAAGTACTGTGTTATGAGTATGAACTACTTAATTTTTAATTGTAAGTTTATATAATTTGATTTTTATCATTTTTTTTCTTAACTGCTTTTTAGAAATCTTTAAATTTAACAATTGGTTCTCACCAACCATTAAAATTGGTCCCAGGAATAATCTGGACTTAAAAAAAATTTAGGCCTGACAGTTTACTCAGTACTGCATACTTTTCTAGCTCATTTAATGCTGTACATCTTTGAAAATTATCTGTTTAAATAATGTATGAGAATGAAGGAGTTAAGGAGCACAAAATGATTAACTAACTGCTTGGTGTTTGTTTTTTATCAATACCTTGAACAAAGTTACAATGTTATATAAAACTTATATAAGTCTCTTCAATATTCCTCCAATTTAATTATTTCAATATCTCCCTAGTCATGGTTGTGATTGTGTGTTTTATTTTATTTTGATAATACTGAATGTTGTTAAATAAGATATGCTATAATTTGAACTTTAAAGCTTGCTTAATTTATAGTTTGATGTAATACATATTATTCTGTCATACTTCAATTACTCACCTACAACACATTTAGACTTTACTGTAGTATTGTCTACTCCATGTTATCTTAATATTGACATGGTAAAACTTCCAGTATTCAGAAGAGCATAGTACTTTGTTATTAGAAATATCGTTATTTATTCAATACCAACTTTATTTTCACACAATAACACCTTGTTCAAACTTTTTTCAATCAAAAGCTTAATATCCATTAAAAGGTAAAATATAAACCCCCAATGACCCATCAAGAAGAAAAAGATGGTGGTTTCACTTGAATGTTTCCCATCAAACAGAAAGAATGAGGGGATGATTCATCATGTAGGAAGTAAGTGTATTATTCTGCAGATGGATGTCTAACTAATCAAGGTTAGAATGTAAGGATTCTATATCAATTATTCAGGTAAATTTATTTATGGCATCAGAAGGCATAAAAAATGTAACATATAGTAACTGGTAATCAAGAGAAAATAAGCATGGAAAATAAAACAAGTATCTGTTACAAAAATGATGCTTAATGTTGGCTCTGTAATTTACACCCTGTGTAAAAACTCAAGGCACACACAATTGAGAATAGTTAAGTACTTAATCTTGTGTTAGCAAACGAAAGTATCATGGAAGTTCATTGAGATCATCTATGGGCTAGAATAACTACTGTGAGTTTAATGAGTAAAAAAATAGTTAGCCCTGAAGGTATGGCAAACAATTATTAATTAGAGGTGAGAATGAATTTATTCACTTCAAACAGTGTGATTAAAACAGTCACGGGAGAAAAGAGTGACCCAATTTGATATGCTATTGGTAAGGTTCTCCTATAAAAGGAGCTACTAGCTTTGTGTGTGTGAGAGAGAGAAAAAGAGAGAGAGAGGGAGAGGGACAACAGGAACATGCAGGCAGGAAGAGAGAAAGATGAGAAGCATCAACTCTTAGTTGTGGCATCTTAGTTGTTCATTGATTGCTTTCTCATATGTGCTTTGACTGGAGGCTTCCAGCCGAGCAAGTGACCTCTAGCTCAAGCCAATGACCTTGGGCTCAAGCCAGCAACATTGGGCTTCAAGCCAGCAAACTTTGGGCCCAAAGTAGTGACCATGGTGTCTTGTCTTGCATCCCATGCTCAAGCCAACAAAGCTCTCAAGTTTGTGAGCCCACACTCAAGTTGGCAAACTCTGGGTTGCAAACCTGGGTCCTTAGCATACCAGGCTGACATTCTATCCACTATGCCACCCCCTGTTCAGGCACTGCTAGCTTTTATAAGCTTTGCTCTTTATTATTGTTTCTTTTCTCTTATCCAAAGAGAAACAAGTTTGCAGAACCTCAAAATAAATTGAACATTCTGTTATTTTTGACAATTCAGATAGTGGACTTTCTGAACTGCTATTATATATCATGTCCTGTCAAATACACATTATTATTTTTATTTGCTGTGTGGGAATATTACCTAAGCTTTTTTTCCAATTCCATCTTATCTTCTCATCCTTCTACTCTCAGTTTCCTCTTATATATCTGTTTTCAAAAGAGAATAATAAAAAATGCCAAGAGAAGCACAGGAGTCAGGAAAATGAGCAACATTTTAAAGTAAATGGTGAAGAAAGAGGATGTGGATATGAAGTAGGAAGAAAAGATTTTTTAAAAATTAATTTTAATGGGGTGACATTGATAAATCAGGGTACATATTTTCAGAGAAAACATCTCTAGGTTATTTTGACATTTGATTATGCTGCATTCCCATCACCCAAAGACCAATTGTCTTCCGTCACCTTCTAACTGGTTTCCTTTGTGTCCCACCCCTCCCCCTACCCTCTCACTCTCCTCCCCCACCCTGTAACCCCTACACTCTTGTTCATGTCTCTGAGTCTCATTTTTATGTCCCACCTATGTATGGAATCATATAGTTCTTAGTTTTTTCTGATTTAATTATTTCACTCAGTATAATGTTATCAAGGTCCATCCATGTTGTTGTAAATGATCCCATGTCTTCATTTCTTATGGCTGAGTAGTATTCCATAGTATATATGTACCAATGCTTTTTTTTTTTTTTGGATTTGATATACTTGTCTTTTTTATTTTATTTTAATGGAGCGGCATTGATAAATCAGGGTACATATGTTCAGAGAAAACAGCTCTAGGTTATTTTGCCATTTGCTAACTGTATATATGTACCAAAGCTTTTTAATCCACTCATCCTCTGACAGAAACTTGGGCTTTGTTCACAATAGCGAAGATCTGGAAACAGCCCAAGTGTACCAATGCTTTTTAATCCACTCGTTCACTGACGGACACTTGTGCTGTTTCCAGATCTTTGCTATTGTGAACAATGCTGCCATAAACATGGGGGTGCATTTCTTCCATTCAAACAGTGCTATGGTGTTCTTGGGGTGTATTCCTAAAAGTGGTATCGCTGGGTCAAAAGACAGTTTGATTTTTAATTTTCTGAGGAATTTCCATACTGTTTCCACAGTGGCTGCACCAGTCTGCATTCCCACCAGCAGTGCAGGAGGGTTCCCCTTTCTTCACAGTTATTCTGTGTTGTTTTGTTGATGAGCACCATTCTGACTGTTGTAAGGTGATATCTCATTGTGGTTTAATTTGCATTTTTCTAATGATTAGTGATGTTGAGCATTTTTTCATATGCCTATTGGACATCTGTATGTCCTCTTTGGAGAAGTGTCTATTCATTTCTTTAGCCCATTTTTTGATTGGATTGTTTGTCTTCCTGGTATTGAGTTTTACAAGTTCTTTATAAATTTTGGTTATTAACCCCTTATCAGACATATTGTCAAATATATTCTCCCATTGTGTAGTTTGTCTATTTATTCTGATCTTTTTTTATATATAAATAACTTTTTATTAATTTTAATGGGGTGACATCAATAAATCAGGGTACATATATACAAAGAAAACATGACCAGGTTATCTTGTCATTCAACCATGTTGCATACCCATCACCCAAGGTCAGACTGTCCTCCATCATTTATTCCATTCTTATTGTCTTTAGCTGTGCAGAAGCTTTTTAGTTTGACATAGTCCCATTTGTTTATCCTGTCTTTTATTTCACTTGCTCATGGAGATAAATCAGCAAATATATATGTATTTTGCTGGGAGAGATGTCAGAGAGCTTACTGACTATGTTTTCTTCTAAGATGTTTATCATTTTACAGCTTACATTTAAGTCTTTTATCCATTTTGAGTTTATTTTTGTGAATGGTGTAAGTTGGTGGTCTAGTTTCATTTTTTTGCAGGTAGCTGTCCAATTTTCCCAACACCATTTATTGAAGAGGCTGTGTTTACTCCAATGTATGCTCTTACCTCCTTTGTCAAATATCAGTTGTCCATAAAAGTGGGGGATTATTTCTGAGTTCTCTGTTCTGCTCCATTGATCTGTATGCCTGTTCTTAAGCAAATACCAGGCTGTTTTGAGTACAATGGCCTTGTAGTATAGCTTGATATCCAGAAGTGTGATACCTCCCACTTTATTCTTCCTTTTCAAGATTGCTGAGGCTATTCGTGTTCTCTTTTGGTTCCATATAAATTTTTGAAATATGTGTTCTATATCTTTGAAGTAAGTCATTGGTATTTTAATTGGTATTGCATTGAATTTATAAATTTCTTTGGGTAATATAGACATTTTAATGATGTTTATTCATCCTAACCATGAGCACAGTATATGCTTCCACTTGTTTGTATCTTCCCTGATTTCTTTTATCAATGTTTTATAATTTTCCAAGTAGAAGTCTTTAATTTCCCTGGTTAAATTTATTCCTAGGTACATTATATTTTGGTTGCAATGGTAAAGGGGATTTCTTCCTTAATTTCTCTTTCTGACAGTTCATTGTTAGTGTATAAAAACACCTCTAATTTCTGAGTATTAATTTTATATCTTGCCACCTTGCTGAATTCATTTATCAGATCCAGTAGTTTTTTGAGTAAGACTTTAGGGTTTTCCATATACAATATCATATCATCTACAAATAATGATAGTTTTACTTGTTCTTTTTCAATTTGGATGCCTTTTATTTATTTTTCTTGTCTGATTGCTATGGCTAGGACTTCCAGAGCTATGTTGAATAAGAGTGATAAAAGGAGGAACCCCTGCCTTGTTCCTGATCTTAAGGGAATTGCTTTTAATTTTTGCCCATTGAATATGATGTTGGCTGTGGGTTTGTCATAGATGGCCTTTATCATATTGAGGTATGTTCCCTGTATTCCCACTTTGCTGACAGTTTTGATCATGAATGGTGCTGGATTTTATCAAAAGCTTTTTCTGCATCTATTGAAATTATCATGTGATTTTTCTCCTTTCTTTTGTTTATGTGATGAATCACATTGATTGATTTGCGAATATTGTACCAGCCTTGCCTCTCAAGAATAAATCCCACTTGATCATGGTGTATGATTTTTTTATGTATTGTGGCATTTGGTTTGCTAATATTTTGTTGAGGATTTTATCACCTAAATTCATCAGGGATATTGGCCTATAATTTTCTCTCTTTGTGTTGTCTTTGCCTGGTTTTGGAATCAGAATTATATTCGCCTCATAAAATGAGCTTGGAAGTCTTCTTTCCTCTTGAATTTTTTGAAATAGCTTGAGAAAGATAAGAGTTAGTTCTTTTTTGAATATTTGGTAGAATTCACTTATGAAGCCATCAGGCCCAGCCCAGGACATTTCTTTTTTGGGAGTTTTTTTTTTAACTTTTTTTATTTATTCATTTTAGAGAGCAGCAAGAGTAAGAGAGAGAGGGCAAGAGGAGCAGGTAGCATCAATTCCCATATGTGCCTTGACCAAAGAAGCCCAGTATTTCGAACCAGCAACCTCAGTGTTCCAAGTTGATATTTTATGCCACCACAGGTCAAGTTTTTCTGGGAGTTTTTTGATAACTGTTTTAATCTCATTTGTTTTAATAGGTCTGTTTAGGTTTTCTGATTCTTCCAGATTAATTTTTGGAAGATTATATGTTTTGGAAGATTATATATTTCATCTAGGTTGTCTAGTTTTTTGGCATACAGTTCTTCATAGTATTTTCTTACAATATTTTGTATTTCTGTTGTTTCAGTTGTTATTTCTCCATTTTCATTTCTAAATTTATTTCTTTGAGTCCTCTCTCTTTTCTTCTTGGTGAGTCTGTTTAAAGGTTCATCAATCTTGTTTACCTTTTTAATGAACCAGCTCCTAGTTTCATTGATCATCTGTATTGATTCTTTAGCCTCTATGTCATTTATTTGTGCTCTGATCTTTATTATTTCCTTCCTTTTACTACCTCTGGGCTTTACTTGCTGTCTTTTTCTACTTCTTATAGATGCAGGGTCAAGTTGTTTATTTGGACTTTTTCTAGCTTCTTAAGGTATGCCTGTAAAGCTATGAACTTCTTTCTCAGGACTACTTTTGTTGTGTCCCATAAATTTTGAGTTGATGTACGCTCGTTATCATTCATTTCTAGGAATTTTTTTATTTCTTCTTTGATCTCATTGTTAACCCATTCATATTAATAACATGTTATTTAGTTTCCAACTGTTTAAGTATTTTTCAGTTTTTCTGTTGTGGTTGATTTCTAGTTTCATGCCATTGTGATCAGAGAAAGTGCTCAAATGATTTCAATCTTCTTAAATTTGTTGAGACCACTTTGGTGCTCTAATATGTGGTCTATCCTAGAGAATGTACCATGATCACTTGAAAAGAATGTATATTCTGCTGCTTTAGGTGGAAGGTTCTGAAGATATCTATTAAATCGAGTTGATGTAGTATGTCCTTTAAGTCTGCTGTTTCTTTGTTAATTTTCTTTCTTGAGGATCTATCTAGTGATGTTAGTGGGGTATTGAAATCCCCTACTATTATAGTATTGCTGTTGATCTCACCCTTAAATCCATCAAAGTCTGCTTTATATATTTAGGTGCTCCGATATTATGTATGTAGATATTTATAACGGTTATATCTTCTTGTTGGATTGCTCCCTTTATCATTATGTATTGACTTTCTTTATCTTTTACTATAGCCTTTGTTTTAAAGTCCATTTTGTCTTATATAAGTATTGCTACCCCAGCTTTCTTTTCATTTCCATTTGCGTAAAATATTTTTTTCTATCCTTTTATCTTCAGTGTATGTGCATCTTTTGTTTTAAGGTGTGTCTCTTGTAGACAGCATATGTATGGGTCCTGTTTTCTTATCCACACAGCTACCCTATGTCTTTTGATTGAATAATTTAATCCATTTACATTTAAGGTTATTATTGATATGTACTTGTTTATTGCCATTTTATTCTTTAAAACTGTATTCCTCTTTTGCTATATATTTTTTCTCCTTTGGTCTGTTTACAACAGGCCCTTTAGCATTTCTTGCAGCCTTGGTTTGGTTGTAGTGAATTCCCTGAGGGTTTTTTTTGTTTTTTTGGTCTGGAAAGCTTTTTATTTCTCCTTCAATTTTAAATGATAGCCTTGCTGGATAAAGTAGTCTTGGTTGTAGGCTCTTGTTCTGCATTACTTTGAATATTTCTTGCCATTCCTTTCTGTCCTCAAATGTTTCTGTTGAGATGCAGAAGTCATCCTTATGGGGGCTCTTTTGTAGATGATAGTCTTTTTTCTCTAGCAGCTTTTAATATTTTCTTTTTATCACTTAGCTTTGGTATTTTAATTATGATGTGTCTTGGTGTTGATTTTTTTTGGGTTTCTCTTTAATGGAGTTCTCTGTGCTTCTCTAACTTGTGAGATGTTTTCTTGCCTTAACTGAGGGAAGTTTTCAGCTATGATATGTTTGAACAAAGTCTCTATCCCTTGTTCTTTCTCTTCTTCTTCAGGAACCCCTATGATGCAGATGTTATTTCTCTTCATGTTGTCACAGAGCTCTCTTAGAGTTTCCTCAGACTATTTTAGTCTTTTTTCTTTTTTCTGCTCTGCTTTCATGCCTTTATTTATCTTGTCCTCTAACTCACTGATTTGATTCTAAGCTTCATTCATCCTGCTTTTAATTCCTTCCATTGTGTTCTTCATTTCTGATATTGTATTTGTCATTTTTGACTGATTCTTTTTTATTATTTCAATGTCCTTTTTTATATTTGTTATCTTTTTATTTAGGTGTTTGTAATGACCATCTATTGTTGCTCTAATATTTTTGAGCACCCTAACAATTGTTATTTTAATCTCTGCATCTGGTAATGTGGTTATATATGACTCATTCAGGTCCTTTTCTGGGGATTTCTCTTGATTCATTTGTGTTGCATTTCTCTGCCTTCTTATTTTGTCTGTGTAAAAGAAAGTTTTGGCCACTGGAGTCCCCTGGGTGTGGCCTCTGTTTTTCCTAGATGTGGTCTGTGTGCAGGCCTGCCTCCCCCTCTGCTGTTGCTGCCTATGGTGTTCCGGTATGGACATTGCCAGTGCCTGCCCACTGGGGCTGTTGCTGTGGTTTCTGCCTTTCTTTCACAGGAGTTGTTGTGAGCACATGCTCGGGTATAAAAACCTCAGTGGCCTTGGCTTTAACGCCTCCTCCACGGGTGGTGTTATGCTTGGCCCTGAGGGCAGAGGTGAGAACCTTTGTTCAGCTGTGTGTCTCTGCCTGATTCCGGGCTTTTGCCCCACCTTTGCAGGAGAAGCCCACTCATGAGACAGCTGCAAGCCTTGGCTCCACATGCTGGGCAGGACTGTGTGCCTACGTTCAGTAGCAGGACTCTGCTTATTCTGGGCTATTAGCTCCACCTCCATGGGAGGAGCTGGCTCCCAAGTCAGGCCACAAGCCTCGGTTCTGTGGGCAGGGCAAGGCTGTGCTCCTGTGCCCTTGCTCAAGGGCGGGTCTCCACCCCTTCCTGGACTCCCACCTTTCCCACACAAGCTAAATTGCAGGTGGTCTGCAGCTGGGCTTGACCACTTTTGGACATCCCCTCCTCCCCAGCTGGGCAAGACTGAGCTCAAACCTGGGCCTCAGTGGTCGCCAGCTGGCTTCTGCCCTTGCCGACAGAACTGCCCTTCCATGTCCTGCTGCCACTCACCCTCGGAGAAGACCTCAGCCGTTTGGGTGGGGGCACTGCAGCTCAGACTTTATACTCACTACTCTAGTCCTGAAAGCTCCCTCCTTCTAAGCGACTCTGCTCTGAGTACCGGGGGAGAACTTGTTTGGCTGGTGTCCTGCTTCCCTTTGCTGGTATTGCTGTTTCTAGGGGAAATATTCACTTCAGATTTGGGAAGGGACTCATCCCAGAGGTTAGGGTGGCTATCTCTCAAAATGTTTCTCCCTGTGCCTCCTAGATTACACCCTCTTCCTGCTACTCTGGTCCTCTCCCCTCTCGCCATTCCCCGGAGCCCTGGGTGAGTGGTTGTGAGAGAGGTTTTCTATGCTGTCCCTTTAAGAAGAATCCTAGGTCTGAGAAATCAGTCTCATTCTCACAAACAGTATCCTGTCTTGTTTCCAGCTAAATACTGTCCATAAACCTCTTCTAGGCTCTGGGGCTGCAGGCTAGGGCTTTGTTCCTGGGACTCAGGACCCTCCCCTCTCTGCTAAACTCACTTCCTGCCACGTGAGTCTCTCCCAGCTGCTGTTAACTCCAGGGAGCTGGGAAGCCCTGTCCACATTTCTGCTTTTCCTACCAGTCTCAGTGTGCCTTCTTCAGTGTTCTTTGGTTGAAGAGTCTTCTTAGTTTAGTCTAAAGTTGGTTTTTCCAGATGATGGTTCTTAAAATTAGTTTGTAATTCACTTTGGTTCTGGGAGGTGGAAGTTGATACGTCCGCCTACTCCATCGCCATCTTGTCGTAGGAAGAAGAGATATTAATGAAAAGATATTCATGTTGGGAGGAAAATGTGATATAAATATCAATTTATCTGTCATGAATCTAGAGTGATATAGAAGTTCATTCTCTCTAAAATACCTTAGAAATTATATAACTTAACCATATCTAAAAAAACAGAAGAAAGACTAACTCTGAAAATGTACTCATAAATTATAGTAACTCACTTATAATTACTGATATGTGGTGAAGTTCTTTAGAAAAAATAGAGTAGCACCTCTTATAAACAGAAACTCTTAAAAATAATTAATTGAATTTTCTGACATTTACTAACATTAAAAATAATTAAATCTAATAAAATTTCTAAAAATTGCTGTAGTTAAACTAATGATCTTTCTAGTCTCCCAAAGCACAAACAATAAAATGTTCTTTCTCTTTTTTAAAATGTCTGTGGGTCCTGGCTGGTTGGATCAATGGTAGAGTGTTGACTCAGCATGTGGGTGTCTTGGGTTCAATTCCTGGTCAGGGAACACAGGAGAAGTGACCGTTTGCTTCTCCACCCCTCCCCTCTTCTTTCTCTCTCTCTCTCTCCCTCTCTCTTCCCTTTTTCAGAACAATGGCTCAATTCATCTGAGCATATTAGCTCAAGTGCTCAGGATGGCTCAAGGAGCCTCAGTCTCAGGGGTAAAAATAGCTCGGCTGTGAGCGTGACCCAGATGAGCAGAGTATCACCCTCAGGTGGGGTTTGCCTGGTGGATCCCAGTCGGGGTGCATGTGGGAATCTGTCTTTCTATTTCCTCTCTTCTCAATTGGAACAAGAAGAAGAAAATAAACAAACAAACAAACAAATAAATAATTGTCATTGACTCATTGAAATGCACAGTAAAAGTGTAAGGCCACTTTAAGGAGACACTGCATATAATTCTAAATGATTCTAACTTTTATCTACATATGCACGCATTTCTTCACATGACCTGATCTGTCCAGTGAGTATTTTGTGTGGCTGGAAGTAAGGGCCATCTCCAGTTAATGTGCAAAGCATAGAAAAGTAAGCAGCAAACAATCCTCCTGTGAAGAAAAAACTTTGCTTGTTCAGCAAGGATTTTTTTTTATTTATAATCACTATTCAGTTTTTCCTAAAAAAATTTATAACACATTCTTCTCCTCCTTCTTCTTTTTTTTTGTAAGTGAGAAGAGGGGAGATAGACACTCCCACATGTACCCCAGCTGGGATCTACCCAGCAACCCCATCTGAGACTGATGCTTGAATCAACTGTGCTATCCTCAGTGTCTGAGGCTGACACTTGGACCACCCTAGCTATCCTCAGTGCCCGGGGCCATGCTTGAACCAATTGAGCCAATGGCTGCAGGAGTGGAAGAAGGTGAACAGAGGGAGAGAAAGAGAAAGTGAAGCAGATGGCCATTTCCCATTTGTGCCCTGATAAGGCAAGAAACCTAGGACATCTGCACACCAGGCCAATGCTCTATCTACTGAACAAACCAGCCAGAGCCATAACACTTACTTCAACATCTATCAAAAGGCTTTTGATAGATAAAGTTTATAATATGGGAAATCAATAGGTTACAAGAACTGTTTTAAACCAAAGTGCCTCAAATAAATAGTGTTTACTAACAACCTAGTTTTCTAAAGTCTGTAAACAAATTACTAAGAAACAAGCTATAGTTACAAATTTGGAAAAATATACAACATGAAAATGAAAAAAAAACAAAGCAAGCACACATTACAACATTTTACTTTCAAGTGTAACAGTATTATTTTTTTATAGTAGATTTTGCTCATTTTTGTTTATGGTTAAAATTTTGGATAATGTTATTTATTTTTATTAATATAATTTTTAATAAATTTTATTAACTTTATTAGGGTGACATTACTCAACAAAATTATTTAGGTGTCCAGGGTACAATTCCATTACACTGGGGAACAATTTTTTTTTAAATTTTCTGTTGCATCAGGTTGTAGAACTGTTTCTGTATATTTCTGCATTGCTGATTCCAAATCTGAAATCTGTTTTTTGGTGCATGCTCTAGCTTTTTATGCAATTTTAATTTCTTTTTGTTACATTTAATGGCATGCATTGGTTTTTAAATTGGAGTTAAAGGGCAATGACTCTTGGATTGAACATAACCACAGGCAATTAATGTTTTCCAAACATCACTTTTACATAATTGTAGTTGCTTTTAAATGTAAAAAGTTATTATCTGATAAAAACACCCTCTTATTTTTTTTATTTTTATTTTTTGTATTTTTCTGAAACTGGAAACAGGGAGAGACAGTCAGACAGACTCCCGCATGCGCCCGACTGGGATCCACCCGGCACGCCCACCAGGGGCGAAGTTCTGCCCACCAGGGGATGATGCTCTGCCCCTCTGGGGCATTGCTCTGCTGTGACCAGAGCCACTCTAGCACCTGGGGCAGAGGCCAAGGAGCCATCCCCATCGCCCGGGCCATCTTTGCTCCAATGGAGCCTTGGCTGTGGGAGGGAAAGAGAGAGACAGAGAGGAAGGAGGGGGTGGGGGTGGAGAAGCAAATGGGCGCTTCTCCTGTGTGCCCTGGCCGGGAATCGAACCCGGGTCCCCCACACGCCAGGCCGACGCTCTACCGCTGAGCCAACCGGCCAGGGCCCAACACCCTCTTATTTTGTTTTAAGATTAAATCATGGCTTCTTCGAGTAGGTGTAAATGTAAGAATAGTTCTGAAAACTTCAGTTATATATGTGGCCATTACATACTTCAACATCAAAGGCTCAATATTTCATCATTTGTGACACATGCATATATTGCTTATTTTTAAGTTCCCCTTGGCAGTCAAGACAAGAATTGGGCTCTTCATATTTTGTGTCATAATTGTGAGGAAATGCTTCATGACTGGACAAAAGGAAAATGCAAAGGAATGCCTTTTGGTATTCTCATGGTTTGGCATGAACTTAAGAACCACAGCAGTGACTGTTATTTCTGTCTGATCCATACAAAGGGCATTGGCAAGAAAAAATGGCATATGATCCCATATCCTAGTATTCCTTCAGCAATACTACTTATCCCACACTCTGAGACACTCCCAGTTCCAGTTTTCAATGGTTTTATTTCTTCTGAGGACTAAGAAAGTGAACATGGTGATCAAGTGTATTTTGAAAAACTGCATGAGGAAATGGTTGTAGAATCTGAAGGGTCTTCTTCTGATGCCAAGCAATTATTAACCCCTCAGCAGTATAGCCAACCCAAATTGAATGACTTAGTAAAAGATTTGGGATTATCAAAGAAAGCAGCTGAGTTATTAGCCTCCAGGCTTCAAGAAAAGAATGTACTTCACCTGTCAGCTAAAGCATCCCATTTCAGGAAGCGTGAACAAATATTTGTGGACTCTTTTTCTGAAGACAAACACTTTGTTTACTGTCATGATATCAGTAGTCTTCTCAGCCAGCTAGGTGTTACCACATACAGTCCAACAGATTGGCAGCTATTTCTTGACAGCTCTAGATGAAGACTGAAATGTGTTCTCCTACACAACAGTAATATTTATACAGCCATTTCAATTGGTTATTCAACTCATCTGTGAGAAGATTATAATGACATAAAAATTGTCCTCAACTTTCTGAAGTATGAGGAGCATAAACGGATCATTTGTGTGGTTCTTAAAATGGTAAGTTTCCTGCTAGAACAACAGAGAGGTTTCACAAAGTATCCTTGCTTTCTGTGTTTGTGGGACAGCCGATCTCAGGAGAAACACTGAACACAAAAGTAGTGGCTGAAATGTGAAGCTCTGGAAGTAGGAATGCAAAATATTGTGAATGAACCTGTAGTTAATCGAGACAGGATCACTTCTCCCCCACTTCACATCAAACTTGGCTTAATGAAGCAGTTTGTTCAGGCTTTGAATAGAGAAAGTGAATGCTTTCAACATACTATTTCTTCTTTTCCTGCCTTGTCTTTTGAGAAGATCAAAGTAGGTGAATTTGACAGACCTCAAAATCAAACCCTCATACATGATGAATAATTTACCAGGAAGATGAATAAGGAGGAGAAAGCAGCATGGCAGTCTTTTGTGGCAGTCACAAAGAACTTTGGCAACAAAAAGGCAGAAAACTATAAACTTTTGGTTCATTCTGCTGTTGGCTTTTCATGACATTAGATGTAACATGAATGTTAAATTTTACTTCTTGTACAGTCACCTTGATAAGTTTCCTGAAAATCTTGGAAATATTAGTGATGAGAGACTACTGCTGGAGCATCAAACAAGATTGTCCTCAACAAGTACACAAAGGCAAGAGCTACAAACGCAAATTTTTGCCTGAATAGAATTTAAATAAGTTTTTTTGCAAATTTTATGATTAAAATAAGTGTTCAATATGTTGTATTTTGAAATTGTAGACAAATTCTGATGCAATCATATCTTTTAGTGTATTTACTGCATTATATAAATTAGTATATTTTCACAAAGATGATGCCCAAGAAGACATTCTACTTCATTATGTTAAACTAAATGTTGAAAATTTTACAGTAATATGAAAACCTAATATCTTGAATTGCAAAAAATCTGTAGTTTACAGAGAAAAGCTAATGTCAGATTTGAGATCAGCACACTCAAATTCTCTGCTCACCACCCAAAATCAAATATTCTTTTGCAACCTTAGATTTGACCACCTTTATCCTTTTTATCTTTCCTCTTCCCTATTTCCTCGGGTAACTACCATACTCTTGTCTCTGTCTCTGAATTTTTCTTTGTTTTCATTGTCCATTTGTTGCTTTCAGTTTTATATGAGTCTAATGATATGGTTTATTTTTTTTAATTTAGTGAAAGGAGGGGAGGCAGAGTCAGACTACCACATGCACCCTGATCAGGATTTACCCAGCGAGCACACTAAGGGGCAATGCTCTGCCCATCAGGGGCATTGCTCCATTACTCAGCAACCAAGCTCTTTTTAGTGCCTGAGGCAGAGGCCATGGAGCCATCCTCAGCAACTGGGCCAACCCAATCCAATCAAGCCATGGCTGCAAAAGAGGGAGAGAGAGAGAGAGAGAGAGAGAGAGAGAGAGAGAGAGAGAGAAAGGGTGAGAGGGAATATGATGAAGAAACAGATGGGTGCTTCTCCTGTGTGCTCTGACTGGGAATTGAACCTGGGACATCCACACACCAGGCAGACACTCTACCAGGCCCATGATATAGTTCTTGGTTTTCTGTCTGACTTCTTTCACGTGATATGATCTTATCAGGATTCATCCATATGGAAACAAGAAGTATCAATTCAATTTAGTTTTTTATTGCTTGCTTGTCATATGTGCCTTGACCAGGCAAGCCCAGGGTTTTGAACTAGCAATCTCAGCATTCTAGGTTGATGCTCTATCCACAGTGCTGTCACAGGCCAGACCAATTTTTTTTTTTTTCTGAAGCTGGAAACGGGGAGAGACAGTCAGACAGATTCCCGCATGCACCCGACAGGGATCCACCCAGCACGCCCACCAGGGGCGACGCTCTGCCCACCAGGGGGTGATGCTCTGCCGAGACCAGAGCCACTCTAGCACCTGGGGCAGAGGCCAAGGAGCCATCCCCAGCGCCCAGGCCATCCTTGCTCCAATGGAGCCTTGGCTGCGGGAGGGGAAGAGAGAGACAGAGAGAAAGGAGGGGTGGGGGTGGAGAAGCAAATGGACGCTTCTCCTATGTGCCCTGGCCGGGAATCAAACCCAGGTCCCCCGCACGCCAGTCCGACGCTCTACTGTTGAGCCAACCGGCCAGGGCCGAGACCAATTTTTAATAATGTTTTGAGTAGATACTCAAAAGAGTGGTTGTTGGATCATATGATAACTTATTCTTAATTTTTCCAAATCTCTCAATACATAGAAGAAAACATAGGTACTAAACTTATGGCTCTTGGTCTTAGAGAGGATTTTATAAATTTGACATCAAAGACAAGGTAAATAAAAGAAAATATAAATGAATAGGATTAAACTAAAGAGCTTTTTCACAGCAAAAAATAATAGTAATCAACAAAACACAATAACAACCAACAATAGAAGTAGCAAACATCTCCAATTAACGGTTAATATTCAAAATATATTAAAAACACATACAACTTGACAATCAAAAACTAAACAATATAATTAAAAATTAGCAGAGGATCTGCACAGTCTCCCAAGTATGAGGAGATTATATTTATATTAATATATATTAATATGAACATTATTTGTATATTTACAAAATTTCTTTCACCAAACAGAAAAACACTCAAATTTATTCATACCAAATAGAAAAAAACATATGCTCTAATAAACTAGTTTGTAATTTGTTTATTTAACACAGTTATAATTGTTACTTGCTGTTGTTATATAAGCAAGCATTTCAAAGTTTAGTAGCTTTAAATAGCAATTATTTATTCTATCTTTTGAATCTATCTGTTGGCTAAGGTTTGTTGGTCTGGGTTGTACTCTGCAAGGAAATTCTGTTTCTAGCAGTGAGATCTGGCTAGAATTGGCACAATAGATTCACATAGATTTGTTTTAGAATCTTTGGCATAAGGAGCAGGAAGAAAGTTCTTATTACATTGAAGCCAACAACCTTAGAGAGCAAATCTAAGCTCCTAAGTGTATTTCAAGCCTCTGCTTGTATCATATAAGTTGACACCACATTTTCCAATCATGAAGCCAAAGGTCAGTATGGTAGTTTTCAGCCACTATAAGACCAAAGTAAATCACATAATGAAATCCAACACAATGTCTTGGAGAAGCAAAACACCTGCCTGAAGGTGGGTAGAAATAGAAATAAAATTAGAAAGAGATAGAAATAGAAATAAAAATGTATATGTATGTATGTGTTATATATAAAATTTGATGTTACTTGTTAACCAGATTTATGACTTCTAAAATTAAATTCCCTTTACATGTTCTGCTTTGTGTTACTAACTTTGAGACTTTTGTAGTTTCTCCAGAATAGTGTAATCCCTTTCCTTGTATTGGTATCAAGTACTGACAAAAATAAAATGATTTTATTTTGATCAAAATCTAAGTTTATTTGAGCATATCACAGTTTAGAAACTGAGCCACATAAATTCAAAACAAAGTTAGGTGCTCTGCTGAAAACAGGTCAAGCCCTGGTGTTTATGGACTAAAAGCAGGAAAGAGAGATGGCTTTGGAGCACTTCTGATTGGCTGGGTAAAAGACTTTGTCATCATGGCTTGTTTGTCCCTGGATAACTAGTCATCAGTATGAGGTGACTCTGGAAAAAAGATGGGTTTGAGAAGAAAGGCTAGACTTAAGTATCACTTCTCAGATGTGCAGGGGCCATCATTTATGTTGGTTAAGGTGTCTCCACTTTCAAATTATTCCTCACAAGCATCTGGCCACCAATTGTTTTTGTATTCTTACTTTATTTTAAATTTTATTTATTTATTTACTAATTTATTTTAATTGAATTTATTAGGGAGGCATTGGTTCACAAAACCATATGGGTTTGAAATGTAAAACTCAATAAAACCATCCGCACACTCCATCATGCACCCATCGCCCCCAGCAAGACTCTTTCCATACTCGTCTCTTCACTCCTTGCCCACCTCTACATGCCAGACCCACTTTCCTCTGGCTATCATCACATTGCTGTCTGTGTGTATGTGTTATGCATATAAGTATTTTGGCTAATCCCTTTACTTTCTTTTGTCCAATCCCTCAACCCACTTTCCTCTGACAGCTGTCAGTCTGTTCCATGTATCCATGCCTCTGTTTCTATTTTGTTCATCAGTTTATTTTGTTCCTTAGTTTCCTCATTGCCTGACCTGCTGTGGCTCAGTGGATAAAGCATCGACCTGGAATGCTGAGGTAGACAGTTTGACACCCCTAGTGCCTGATCAAGACACATATGAGAGTTGATGATTCCTCTCTCTCTTTTTCTGTCTCTCTACTCCTTCTCTAAAATTAATAAATAAACAACAAAAAATGATTTCACATAAAAGTGAGATCATATAGTATTTGTCTTACTCTGACTGACTTATTTTACTTAGTATAATAATGTACAGATTTATCCATGTTGTCATAAAAGGTAAGATATCTTTTATATGGTTGCATAGCATTTTATTCTGTACATGAACCATGGCTTTTTTATTTTTATTATTTTTATTTTTATTTATCTATTTATTGTGTTTACATAGATTCTAGTGTCTCCTCGAATGCATCCCCCTACCCCGTATTCCTCTCAACATCTCCCCTACTCCCTTCTCAAAAGCTCCCTCCCCCCTTATTTTCAGGTTTAATTCCATTCCTTAGTTCACATTGTTCCCTGGATTCCTCAAATGAGTGAGGTCATATGATATTTTTGTTTCTCTGCCTGGCTTATCTCACTCAACATAATAGTTTCCAGGTCCAGCCATGTTGTTGCAAAAGGTAATATTTTCTTCTTTTTCATGGCCCCATAGTATTCCATAGTATATATGCACCACAGCTTTTTAATCCACTCGTGCACTGATGGACACTTGGGTTGTTTCCAGATCTTCGCTATTGTGAACAATGCTGCTATAAACATGGGAGTGCATTTCTTTTTTTAAGTCAGTGATATGGTGTCCTTGGGATATATTCCTATAAGTGGGATCTGATAAGGGCTTAATAACCAAAATTTATAAAGAACTTGTAAAACTCAACACCAGGAAGAAAAACAATCCAATCAAAAATGGGCTAAAGGCCCTGGCTGGTTGGCTCAGCGGTAGAGCGTCGGCCTGGCGTGCGGGGGACCCGGGTTCGATTCCCGGCCAGGGCACATAGGAGAAGCGCCCATTTGCTTCTCCACCCCCACCCCCTTCCTCTCTGTCTCTCTCTTCCTCTCCCGCAGCCAAGGCTCCATTGGAGCAAAGATGGCCCGGATGCTGGGGATGGCTCCTTGGCCTCTGCCCCAGGCGCTAGGAGGGGCAGAGCATCGCCCCTGGTGGGCGTGCTGGGTGGATCCCGGTTGGGCGCATGCGGGAGTCTGTCTGACTGTCTCTCCCTGTTTTCAGCTTCAGAAAAATACACACACAAAAAAAATGGGCTAAAGCCCTGGCCGTTTGGCTCAGTGGTAGAGCGTTGGCCTGGCGTGCAGGGGTCCCAGGTTCAATTCCTGGCCAGGGCACACAGGAGAGGCGCCCATCTGCCTCTCCACCCCTCCTCCTCTCCTTCCTCTCTGTCTCTCTCTTCCCCTCCCCCTGCGAGGCTCCACTGGAGCAAAGATGGCCTGGGTGCTGGGGATGGCTCCTTGGCCTCTGCCCCAGGTGCTAGAGTGGCTCTGGTCGCGGCAGAGCGACGCCCCAGATGGGCAGAGCGTTGCTCCCTGGTGGGCTTACCGGGTGGATCCCGGTCGGGCGCATGCGGGAGTCTGTCTGACTGTCTCTCCCTGTTTCCAGCTTCAGAAAAATACAAAAAAAAAAAAAATGAGCTAAAGAAATGAATAGACACTTCTCCAAAGAGGACATACAGATGGCCAATAGACAGATGAAAGAATGCTCAACATCACTAATCATTAGAGAAATGCAAATTAAAACCACAATGAAATATCACATCATACCAGTCAGAATGGCACTTATTAACCAAACAACACATGGTAGGTGCTGGCGAGAATGTGGAGAAAAGGGAACCCTCCTGCACTGCTGGTGGGAATGTAGACTGGTGCAGCCACTGTGGAAAACAGTATGGAGATTCCTCAAAAAATTAAAAATGGAACTGCCTTTTGACCCGGCTTTTTATTTTTTTAAATTTTTTTATTAATTTATTGA
Source organism: Saccopteryx bilineata (assembly GCF_036850765.1). Lineage (NCBI taxonomy): Eukaryota > Metazoa > Chordata > Mammalia > Chiroptera > Emballonuridae > Saccopteryx > Saccopteryx bilineata. Next base: position 136,003,482 of record NC_089492.1, on the reverse strand, counting down.
TTTTTAGAGAGAGAAGAAGTAAGAGAGACAGCAAAAGAGAGAAAAATATTGATTTGTTGTTCTACTTATTTATGTTGTCATTGGTTGATTCATAAATGTGTCCTGACTGGGAATTGAACTTGCAACTTTAGCGTATCAGTACAATACTCTTATAAATTGAGCTACTTGGTCAGCATCAGTATCCCAGCTTTTATTTTTCTATCCACTTAGCTACTGACAGGCACTTGAACTGTTTCCAAATCTTGGCTATTCTAAATTTCATTGTAAGTCAAACCCTTTCAGTTTCATCTGAAAGTCAACCCCCCCCCCTCTTTCTTAATAATCATTGGTTATTGACTGCATTTTTTTTTAGTCTAAAAAATAAAAGAGAAATAGCAATAGCTAATGCTTGTTAATAAGCTAGATGTTGGCTTAAGTGTTTTGTATGTTTACCTTTTGAAATCTATATAACAGACAAATGAAGTAAGCATATTTATGAACTCCATCATATAAAAGAAGATGTTAGAAGATACTATAAAGGTATTTTGCTTTTGTTTGCCAAAAACCAGAGTCAAGTCTAGGCGTGGACTGGTACTTGAATGTATGTCCATGAGACCTCAGAGCTGTGTTGCTGCTATGAATTCCATGGTCTTTCACCACCTTGATTCTGCCTGATGGAACTAATCTCAAGTCAGGTAATATTTTACAATATGTTTAAGATATATGTTCCTTCCTTGCACCTTGAAGTTTGTTCACATCTTCTGCTAAGTTTACATGATCAGAAAAATTAATATTTCTAAATTTACATTTAATCTGAATGGCTCCTTCATAGATAGATATATCCTTGCTTTTCCAGATTCTGTATAAGTATTTCAAGCATATTTCAAATAACTATGTTGTGTATGCCTTATAGAATACAAAATTTCAAGATGCAATAGTCATATCTGTCCCATGTTATCTTCCTTATATTATTCAGAAATGAAGATATTATTACATTCTTAAATTATATTTTGTATCTTTATTTGGAATTAATGTAAAATAACTATTAATAAATTTAACAATAAATTCAAAAATTATTAATAGATTATGAGCTCTAGGTTGAATATATAAATTTGAATGATATATTGATCTTAATAACAGCGAACACAGGGGTTAAAATTGTATAAAATAATTAAATTTTAAATTTCTTATTGTGTCTAAATGCACAATATGTTTTTCACCAGAGATATCAGTTCTTTCTGTAATTATATCATTTAAGTTAGACAGAGCCTCAACCTTTATATGACTATCTTTGCTCTTAAACTTGGTGGCTCCTTCAAAGCTATTAGTGTAACTTTGTATTTCTTCTTGTTTCTTAAATTAAAGTGCATTATGTTTGTTTGTCTGAGATCTATATCCTATTAAGGAAAACAGAATATTAAGACTATCTCTAACCCTTCTATATTTGTATTCTTACAGGATTTTGGTTGTATTATCACAATCATGTCAAACTGTTTTCATCTTTATTATTTGGAAAATATCTTCTCTATATCTGAAATCCTGTTTATTTCTTCATTCAGTCAGCATTTACTCTGTAAAGAGTGTTCTCAAACTATTATGTGATATATTTGAAGTGATACACAGATAAATATTCTTCATATGAGATAATATGAAGTGTGTAGAAAAGTGAGTTTTGTGCTTTAGTTATGGCTCTGCCACAGACTGCTAGAGTACTATTTCACAAGTTATTTAACCTTTTTTGGTCTTATATCCTTATTTGTAAGTTGGGGATAATAATATTGATTGCTAGTAAGATCAAGTAAGTGAATAAAAGTACTCAGCTGAAGTACTGCCTTTGCATGTGATAAGTTGCAAAAATGTAGAGTTCATAGTGGAGGGTAGTAATGTATATAACTATAATATTTTACTGAAAATTTGGAGGATAAAGGGTAGTATGTAGTTGGGTAGTTAATAAAAGTCCTTGTCAAAGAAACAACATGTGTTCTGATATTGAAAACTAACTGATTATGACAAACCAGATTATTTCTTATATTTGTAAAAATAAATAGGTTTGTTGCCCTCCCTGTCAGTTTTATTTTTCTGGTGATTTAAATATAATTTATGTTCAAATAAACTTTGTAAATGATAAAATATTAAACAAACAAAAGGATTTTACTAAATGATGATAAGCATTACTAATTTCATTCCTAGTCTAGGAAATCCTGCTTGTCCAAACAATGGGTGAGTATGTTATTTCTATAAAATTTAATTGTTTTAAAGTAGAAATAAAATCAAGACTATCAAAATTTTATGTCTTCTATGTATAACCTACATGACAAAAATATTCTAATAGGCAGGTTGTCTTTGTTTAATAGAAAAGGAAATATAGCACCCTGGAGGATTAATATGAAAGTAGTATAACCTGCTGCATTTTAAGTAAAAACTTTTACATATTAAACAGAGAGTTCCCAATAACCTTCAAGTACAAAATGAAAATATCTTCTAGCACTACAACTATTTTTCAATATTTTAAAATATTTCAATGTATTTATATATGATGATTATATATATTTATATATGGTAGAAATATATATATATATATATATGGTAAGAATGAAATGATAATAAAACAAATGAAAACAGATATGTTCACAGCAATATCATCACAGCTTTCCCATACTTAGACCACTGGAAAGTACTGGAAGGTAAGTGTTTTGAACTTCATTTTACATTTGAGAAGTTAACTGGTAGTAACTGGGCTTAAAATCTAGATCTCTAGACACATAGATTGAGATTCTTTTTAAGCAACCACTCTGTGCCAGATATACCTCAAAAATACTAATGCTGTTTTCTATGCGGTTGTCCTTTCTGATCTCATTAAACTGGATGTTTCAAGAAATTGTGGAGCATTCATGCTCCATCTGGCCACTGGACAGACACTAACACAGTGCCACTTAACTAATAGTTGATGCATGCATCATTTTAAAAGAGTATTTCTTCCCCTAACCATCCTTTCACATTGCAGAGATAGAACCTTTCTTTTGGATCATTCTATAGAGGTATTTTATGTAACAGTAACCCAAGGACTTTGTTTTTTGATCATAAAAAGCCACGTATACATATAAGTGGCAAGTCTTTTTTTTCTTTTTTTGAAAGTGGTAGAAAGCACATGTATTTTCATTCATTTGTGCAGTCTGCTGTGGCCAAGAACATCTTGTGGATGAAAGAATCAATACTTTTTGAGCTGGAAACTTAAGCCTCAAATGTAAAAACATTGCTGGACTACAGTATTTTGAAGCAAAAATTAAAAAGGAGAGAAAAAAGCTTCTCTAAATTTTGAATATAATTCTTTTTCTTTTCCAGGAATACTTTTTGACTTTGTTAACAGCATTATTATAAAAGAATAATACCCTAACTAGAGTATTAAGAAAATAAGATTAATATAAAAATGAAGTAGAAACTAAATTGAATGTAACATATAATTATACAAGAGGAAGCATGATTATTTTATAACAACAAAAAAAAGAAATAAAAATTCTTTTGAGATGAACTTTTTTAGAGAGACTGGATCTTTAAGCCATGGGAAGTGTAAAAGCAAATATCTTTTCAGTCTGTAATATATGTTTTACAATATAGATCCAGAATGAATATGGCAAACATAAGGTATGCACAAAGATTTTAGAAAAATGTTAAGTTTGCAATTTGAATTTTTTTTTAAGTGAGAGGAGAGACAGAAAAACAGACTTCTCAAACAGAATCAATCAGGCGACCCCCATCTGGGGCTGATGCTCTGCCCATCTTGGGTCGTGCTCACAATCAAGCTATTCTTAAATCCTGAGGTAGAAGGTCCAAAGAGCCATCCTCAGTGTGTGGGCTGATGTGCTTCAACCAATCGAGCCATGGCTTCAGAGGGAAAGCGAGAGAGACAAGGGGGAAGGAGAGGGGGAGAGAAGCAGATAGTTGTTTCTCCTGTGTGCCCTGACCTGGAATTGTATCTGGCACATCCACACTCCAGGCCAAAATTCTACCACTGAGCCAACCAGCCAGGGCTACAATTTGAAATTTTAATGTTATTTGTCCAAGTCTTTATCTCTCTCCTTTTCATCTTCCTTCCTCTTCACCTCTCTCTCTTTTTCTCTTTCACACACACACACAAATACATACTTGATTAAAAATATTCAGGATGCATTGTTATTGGTTTTATCCACCATTTCACATTTTGTTCATGCTACTTGTTCATTCTCCTATGATGACTTAGCTTACTTTTAATTACTAGTTTGTTTATAACATATTCTTTCCTATTATAATCAGGGCCTGGAACTCAGGATATGGAAGAAAGTTCTATATAACTCTTAGTCAACCACTCTTCCCTACAACTTTTGTCAAGAAATTCTAAAAAAAATTAGTAGTTCAAATAAGTTTATGATCTGGTATAATTAATGATTATCCAGATATTCCATACTGCTACAACTTTTGAAGTTACGAAAGATGCACAAAAGTTAGACTACATTAATCACACTGAGAAAAGAAAAAACTACATTCACAATTTAAATCAGTCAGTTTTGAATGACATCAGAGAAATGGCAGCATAAGAGATCATTCTGATCTCACCCCTTGAGAATTCTACAACTATATACAGAGAATAAAACAAACAAACATAAGATGAACCTGAATATACACACGCCAGACAGACAAAGGTATGATTGCATAAGAAGGCAGGTCAAAGCTCAAAAGAAAAAAATATATACTGGAAAACTAAGTATTTTACTTTCCTTATGGATATGTGGGAGGGAGGCACTGTTGCCACAGGCTTTGTCTCAGACCTGGAGCTTGGAGGAGAGTCTGGGAGAAAAAGCTGAAATAAGGGCGATGACCTCAAATGCTCCTGAAGCTAGGACACTAGTTCATGGCACACAGTCCCTGCCTGCCAGGGGCTGTCATTTGGGTGCTCAGAGGGATATCAGAGGAGGAACTGGACTGTGTCAACCCAGCCTTCTGGTCCCTCACTGCTCCCCTTGCTATGAGAACAGCAGTGGTAGTGGACTTCCCTCCACTTAGTCTCCAGAATGCTCTCTCTTGTGAGAGGTGGGGCACCTGGACATTTGATCTTCTACTCTTTGGGGCATGGGGAGAGCCCTGGAAGACCCCAGCTTGGCTATTCCTAAAGACATAGAATTGCAAAGCCCTGGCAACAAGCCCCTCTTACCGACATGAAGGCCTTGCCTGCATCACTACAAAGGTGACAGAAGAACACCCAAGAATCTCAGAGACAACTCTTGTAGTACAGCACCCCCTGCCAGAAAAAGGAATAATTATCTTTTGTTGGGGTTATTAACAATATCACTTGCAAATGCCATCAAGGAAAAAGAAATCAAATATGCATAGAAAAGACAAAGATATAGCTCAGATAGATGATGAAAAATCTCCAGGAAAAAATCTCAATTACATGGAAACATTGGAGCTTAATAGCAGAGAATTCAAATCGATGCTCTAAAAATACAAGATACAAGAAAACACTAAAAGGCAATTTAGTGAGCTCAAAAATCAACTTAATGAACAAAAAGAGTACTTCACCAAGGAAATTGAAACTATAAAAAAGAATCAAACAGAGATTTAAAAATCTATACAAACTGAAAAATGAGGTAACAAGCCTAGCCAATGAAATAGGCCAGCAAGAGGAGAAAATCAGTGACATTGAAAACAGGTAACTAGAGATATTACAGAAAGTAGAATAAAAAGACTCATGAATTAAAAAAATAATAAATGAGAAAGCCCTACAAGATTTGTCTGACTCCATCAGAAAGCGCAATATAAGAATAATGGGTATATTAGAAGAGGAAGAGAGAGAAAAGGGAATGAAAAACATATTGAAACAAATAATTGATGAGAACTTCCCAAGCCTGTGGAAAGAGCTAGAGCCTCAAATCCAAGTAGCAAAAAGAACACTGAGTTACCTTGACCCAAACAGACCTACTCTAAAGCACATCATAATGAAATTATCACAAATCAATGACAAAGAAAGAATCCTCAAGACAGCTAGGGAAAAGAAAAATATAACATATAAAGAAGGCCCATTAGGCTATCATCAGATTTCTCAGCAGAGAAATCATCAGATTTACAAGCCAGAAGAAAGTGGACCCAGACATTTAAAGTACTGAAAGAGAGGAACTTCCAGCCAAGAATAATATATCCATCAAAGCTATCCTTCAAATATGAAGGGAAAATGGAAAATTTACAGACATACAGAAGCTGAGGGAATTAATCACCAGCAAATCCCACTACAGGAAATACTAAAGGGGGTTATCCAACCAGATACAAAGAACAAAACAAAACAAAATTACAGGTAAAATTTTTTTGACAAAACCACAATAAAAATAAAGATAATCTGTGACAACAATAACATAAAAGGGGAGAGGATGAAGATCAGCAGTAACAAAGGAGGATGGAATGCAGAAGCACACATGAGATAATGGACTCTAATAAATTTGAAATTTTTTATTTTAATAACCTAATGGTAACCACCCCTGAAAATGTCACTACTGAAACACATAGCTTAAAAAACAAAACAAAACAGAAGATAGAAGTTTGGAATACCACCAAACAAAAACAAATTACAGAAAAAAAAAGAATCAAACAAAACACAAAGCTATCAGAAAGCAGTATATAAAATGGCAATAGAAAATCCTCAAGTGTCAATAATTACATTAAATGTAAATGGATGGAACTCACCAATAAAGAGGCCAAAGTAACAGATTGGATCAAAAAGCAAAACCCAACAGTGTGTTGCCTCCAAGAGACACATTTAAGTTACAAGGATAAAAATAAACTCAAAGTAAAAGGATGGAAAATGATTTTCCAAGCAAATAATATCCAAAGAAAAGCAGGAGTAGCTATACTCACATCTGACAATGCTGACTACAAGACAACAAAGGTAACTGGAGACAAAGATGGACATTTCAAAATGATAAAGGGGACACTGTATCAAGAAGACATAACACTCCTTAATATATATGCACCAAACCAGAAAGCACCAAATATATAAGACAGCTACTAGTTGATCTAAAAATACAAGTTGGAAAAAATATAATCATACTTGGAAACCTCAATACACCACTGATGGCTTTAGATGGTTCATCCAAACAGAAAATCAATAAAGAAATATCAGCCTTAAATGAAACACTAGAACAAATAGACATAATAGATATCAACAGGACATTTCATCACAAAACATCAGAGTATACATTTTTTCTCCAGTGTACATGGGACATTCTTAAGAATAGACCATAGCCCTGGCTGGTTGGCTCAGTGGTAGAGTGTCGGCCTGGCGTGCAGAAGTCCCAGGTTCGATTCCCAGCCAGGGCACACAGGAGAAACGCCCATTTGCTTCTCCACCCCTCCCCTTCTCCTTCCTCTCTGTCTCTCTCTTCCCCTCCCACAGCCGAGGCTCCATTGGAGCAAAGATGGCCCGGGCACTGGGGATGGTTCCTTGGCCTCTGCCCCAGGCGCTAGAGTGGCTCTGGTTGCAACAGAGTGATGCCCCGGAGGGGCAGAGCATCGCCCCCTGGTGGGCAGAGTGTCGCCCCCTGGTGGACGTGCCAAGTGGATCCCAGTTGGACGCATGCGGGAGTCTGTCTGACTGTCTCTCTCCGTTTCTAGCTTCAGAAAAATACAAAATAAAGAATAGACCATATGCTGGGCCACAAAACTAACACCACCAAATTCAGAAAGGTTAAAATTATACCAAGCATACTCTCTAATCATAAGGCTTTGAAACTAAGATTCAACTACAAAAAAGAAGTAAACACACCCACAAAAGTGTGGAAATTATACAACATACTTCTAAAAAATGAATATCTCAAATAAGAAATAAAAGAAGAGATCAAAAGATATATACTGTACAGATAAATGAAAATGATGATATGACATATCAGAATCTCTGAGATGCAGCAAAAGCAGTAATAAGAGGGAAGCTCATATCACTACAAGCTTATATGAAAAAAAAACAAGAAAGAACCCAAGTAAACAACCTAACATCACATCTTAAGGAACTGGAAAAAGAAGAACAGAGGCAATCCAAAACCAGCAGAAGTAAGAAAATAATAAAAATTAGAGCAGAAATAAATAAACAAAAACAATAGAAAAAATTAATACAACAAAGAGATGGTTCTTTGAAAAGATCAATAAAATCAACAAACCTCTGGCAAGACTCACTAAGGAAAAAAGAGAAAGGACTCATATAAAAAAAATCCAAAATGAAAGAGGAGAAATTATCACAGTTATCATAGGTATACAAAGGATTATTGCAGAATACTATAAAAAATTATATGCCACCAAATTCAACAATCTAGAAGAAATGGATAAACTCCTAGAACAATACAATCTAATTAGGCTGAATTACAAAGAAGTAGAAAGCCCAAATAGACCAATAGGCAAGGAGGAAATAGAAACTACCATCAAAAACCTCCCCTAAGTTGAGGGCCAAATGGCTATGCTACTGAATTCTATCAAACATTCAAAGAGGAGTCGATTCCTATCCTTCTCAAAGTCTTCCAAAATATTGAAGAACTAATACTTCCAAACACATTTTATGAGGCCAACATACCCCTCATACCAAAATTTGGTAAGGACAACACAAAAAAAGAAAACTACAGACTGGTATCTCTAATAAATACAGATGCAAAAATCCTAAACAAAATACTAGCAAATCAAATACAACAACACATCAAAAAAATAATTCATCATGATCAAGTGGGATTCATCCCAGAAACACAAGGATGGTTCAACATATGTAAAATGATTAATGTAATACATCTTATCAACAAAACAAAGAACAATACTATATGATCCTATCAATAGGTATAGAAAAAGCATTTGATAAAATACAAAAGCCTTCTATGTTTAAGACTCTCAACAAAATGGGTATAGAAGGAAAATACCTCAACATTATAACGGTCATTTATGACAAACCATAATCTAACATCACACTAAAGGGTAAAAATCTAAAAACTTTTTTTCTAAAATCAGGAACAAAATAAGACTGCTCAGTCTCTCCACTGCTATTCAACATAGTGCTGAAAATTCTAGCCAGAGCAATCAGACAAGAGAAAGAAATGAAAGGCATTCATATTGGGAAAGAAGAAGTAAAGGTTTTACTTTTTGCAGATGATATAATCCTGTATATAGAAAACCCCAAAGACTCTACAGAAAGGCTATTAGAAACAATAAACCAATACAGTAAGGTTGCAGGATATAAAATTAATATAAAGAAGTCTATTGTTTTCTTATATGCCAACAATGAAACCTCAGAAAAAGAACTCAAAAAATAATCCTTTTTACAGTTGCAACAACAACAACAAAATACCTAGGAATAAACATAACAAAGAATGTAAAGGACCTATATACTGAAAACTACAAAGCATTATTAAAGGAAATTGAAAAAGACACAATGAAGTGGAAAAATATTCCTTGTTCATGAATAGGAAGAATAAATATAGTTAAAATGGCCATATTACTCAAAGAAATATACAAATTTAATGCAATTCCCATAAAAATTCCAAAGTGATTGTTTTAAGAAATGGGACAAAAAATCATCAGGTTTATATGGAACCATAAAAAACATCAAATAACCAAAGTAATCCGAAGGGAAAAAAGATGAAGCTGGAAGCATTACAATACCTGATTACAAACTATACTGCAGAGCTATGATAATCAAAACAGCATGGTACTGGCAAAACAACAAACAAACAAACAAACAAACAGACACATAGACCAATGAAACAACTTGGAGAGCCCAGAAATAAAACAACATATATGTGGTCAAGTCATTTTTAATAAAAGAGCCAAAAACAAGCAATGGAGAAAATAAAGCTTCTTCAATAAATGGTGCTGAGCAAATTGAAAAGCCACATGAAAAAGAATAAAACTTGACTATAGTTTATCTCCTTGCACAAAAATAATTCAAAATGGATCAAACACCTAAATATAAGATCTGAAACAATAAATTACATAAAAGGAAACATAGGTACTAAACTCATGGAACTTGGCCATAAAGAACTTTTTATAAACTTGACCCCAAAGGCAAAGAAAGTAAAGGCAAAGATAAATGAATGGGACTACATCAAACTAAGAAGCTTGTGAATAGCAAAAGAAACTGACAACAAAACAAATAGACAGCGCCCTGGCTGGTTGGCTTAGTGGTAGAGCGTCGGCCTGGCGTGCAGAAGTCCCGGGTTCGATTCCCAGCCAGGGCACACAGAAGAAGCGCCCATCTGCTTCTCCACCCCCCCCTTCCCTCTCTCTTCCCCTCCCGCAGCCGAGGCTCCACTGGAGCAAAAAGATGGCCCGGGTGCTGGGGATGGCTCCTTGGCCTCTGCCCCAGGCGCTAGAGTGGCTCTGGTTGCAACAGAGCTATGCCCCGGAGGGGCAGAGCATCGCCCCCTGGTGGGCGTGCTGGGTGGATCCCAGTCGGGCACATGTGGGAGTCTGTCTGACTGTCTCTCCCCGTTTCCAGCTTCAGAAAAATACAAAAAAAAAAACAAAAACCCCCCAAATAGACAGCCAATTAAATGGGAAATATTTTCAAACAACAGCTCAGATAAGGGGATAATATCCAAAATATATAAAGAACTCACAAAACTCAGCAAAAAACAAACAATCCAATAAAAAAAATGGGAAAAGGACAAGAACAAACACTTCTCCCAAGAAGAAATACAAATGACCAACAGATATACGAAAAAATGCTCATCTTCACTAGCTATTAGAGAAATGCAAATCAAAACTACAATGAGATATCATCTCACTCTTGTGATATTACCTGTCAACAAGACAGGTAATAACAAGTGCTGGAGAGACTATAAAGAAAAAGAAACCCTCATTCACTGTTGTTGGGAATGTAAATTAGTAGAACCATTATGGAAGAAAGTATGGTGGTTTCTCAAAAAATTAAGAATAGACTACCATATGACCCAGTAATCCCTCTACTGGGAATTTACCCCCAAAACCCAAAAACAATGGTACACGTAAAGATACATGTACCTCCATGTTCATCACAGCATTGTTCACGGTGGCTAAGACATGGAAACAGCTGAAATGTCCTTCAATAGAGGATCGAATAAAGAAGATGTGATACCTATATACAATGGAATACTACTCAGCTATAAGAAATGGTAACATAGTACAATTTACTATAACATGGATGGACCTTGATAAAATTATAATGAGTAAAATAAGTAAATAAGAAAAAGCTAAGAACTAGATGATTCCATACATAGGTGGAACACACAATTGAGACTCATGGACATAGATAAAAATGCAGTGGTTACCAGGGATAATGGAAGGGTGGAGAGGGAGGGGCATGAAGGTAAGGGGAAGGGCTTAAAGAGAAACATAATACTGTAAAGGTGACAGATGATTTGACTTTGTGTGATGGGTATACAGCATAATCAATTGTCCAAATGATGTGGAGATGTTTTCTCTAAATCTATGTACTCTGGTTGACCAATGTCATCCTGTTAAATTTAATTGTCTAAATAAATTAATTAAAAAAATAAAAATATAATTCAGTCAGTTTTTCCTTGGGCACATCAAAACACCTTATCCTATTGCTTCACATATTGCTGAAATGTCCTTGCTCCTCTCAACATTTTTTGCAAGGAAGTAATTAATTATCTTATTTCCACTGAGCTATAAATTATTTAAAATAGTTTATAAAGATTGTCAACAAGTAAATGACATGAATCACGAGAATCAAGGAGTTGCAGGTGTTAGCAGCTTGACGAAGACATCAGACAAGCCTCCCGATGATGTATGCTTGGGAGGGTAGCTAAACTTTGCATGCATCAATGCGGGAGGATACAGAGAAATGTATCTAAACATGCTTATCAGATATTCCACCTGGATCTGTTCTTCAAAGATCTTTCACCTTACCTGCCCAGAATATCATATCCCAATATGCTCTCTTTGTTAACATTTACTTATCCCAAGAGGTTGTAATGCTCTCTTATTTGTGTAATGAAAACATTCTGGGAAGAAATATTCTACCCTTAGATCAATATTAACTTTCACCATGATCTGCACTCTATTGAATTTCCTTGCTATTTACTTTAAGTTTAGTTTTGAAATGTCCTAGTGACATCAACAAATTTAGAGAATTTTCAAGACAATCATAGCATCTTGGTAAAAATCAACTGAAATTTATGACTGTATTTTAAAGCTTAAAAGACACTGACAGTTGAAGCAGGTTATGTCTCTTACAGTGATAATTCTACAGACACACATTATTTTATTACCGATTATTAACTATTTTAATAGTATTTTATATTAGTTGTAGGTCTACATGTTGCAGTAATACAATGTTATAGTAATTAAATATATAGAAATATAGAAAAATATGAAAGATATATAAAAATAATTAGGATATAACATTAAAAGCAATTAAGGAAATTAAAGTTATGCTGTCTGGATAGAAATTAATATAGTGTGTACAGATATGATAAACAGACTCTGTCTTTTGCGCAGGGCTCAGTTAGTTTGTGTGTCTGAAGATATATATAGATAAGAAGTGGCTTGATGTCATAACTCTGTAGGTTAACATAAATAAGAAACTTTCCTAGGAACACCTTAAAAGTGACTTGATGTAACATTTCAGTTGATTAACATAAAAAGGGCTCCCTTCGAGGAACTCCCAAAAAGGTGGTTTGAGGTGCAAATCCTGTAGTAGATTGACACCTACTAGAAGACATAGGCCAGAAAAGGAACTAAAGCTAAGGTGCCCCGCTGCTGCGGTAATTATCCAGACCTCAATCATCACTCTGACCAAAGACAGCCCAGAGGAGCACAACAATGGGGCCCCCTTAAGCTGTACCCAAGAACATCAAAAGGATTTGTGAGTAATAAACTGCCTGTGTGATTCTTGCAACTAACTTGTGTGTTGGTCCTGTCTTTTCTCCGGTGCCATTGGTCTCGGCACTGATAAGTAGAATCCTCATAGCTGCCTCAAGAGTAGTCTTGAAGAGGCTGACAGCCCTATTGATAAGCAGGAGTATCGCACTGTGTGGGGAAGTCAAATTGTGGATGCCTAATTGACGTAGAGCTTCTGCAAGGACAGTACAGCTTTGTGGTTATAACATTTTGTAATTTATAAAATGAACCCCTGATACCCAACTGACAGCATTCCTAGTTATTACAGTATTATTGACTGTATTTCCTGTTATACTTTATATCTATGTGATTTAGAACTATGAACTTATATTTTTTAATCCCTTCACTTTTTTCTTTTTTAAAAATTTTATTTATTTATTTTAGAAAGGAGACAGAAAGAGAGAAAGAGAAGGGAGAGGAGCAGGAAGCATCAACCCTTGACCAGGCAGCTCAGGGTTTTGACCTCAGCGTTCCAGGTCAACGCTTTATCCACTGCACCACTGCAGGTTGGGCTCCTTTACCTTTTTTACCCTGCCCTCTAACCCCTTGCCTTGGGCAGACATGAGTTTGTTTTCTGTATCTATGAGTCTGTTTCTATTTTGTTTGTTCATTTATTTTGTTCTTTAGGTTCCACATTGCAGTCAAGTCATATGATACTTGTCTTTCTCTGACTGACTTAGTTCACTGAGCGTAATACCCTCTAGGTCCATCCATGCTGTGACAAATGGTAAGATTTCATTCATTTTTATGGCTGAACAATATTCTATTGTGTATATTCACCACAGCTTTTTTATTCAGTTGTCTGCTAATGGGTGCTTGGGATGCTTCCAGAGTCATAGTATTTTTAAGTAGTTGAATCATTTCCAGACATCTCATGTTACCTGATTTTCAAAATAATCTTGTTAGGAGAAAAACAGTCATCTGTATTTTATAGGACCAGAAAACGATAGGCAAAGGATCCAGCATCATTATACTGGTAGTTGTTGCTCAACGGGAGTTGGAGAGAGGGAAGCTTGACCAGAACCAAGAAAGTATTGTACAACTGTGTTCCTTGCCTGTATTTCCAACCACATCTTATGCCATCTTTCCTTTGGTCAGTAAGATCAAGTTACTTACCATCAGACTGCCCCTGTCCATATTCTTAAACATCATTCTTTCTGTTCTCAATAAATTAGCACATGCTGTTCCTCATATGTTCTTCAAATCTTTTTATTTCTTTATGATCCTGAGTGGTTTGTAATTTTCAGGTGTGAGTCTTATCATAATTTCCTTGGAGAAGCCTTCTCTTTCCACTGTCCCCATACCCTGGCCATTTATTTTTTCTCATATTACATTATTATTTTTCTTTAATCTTTATAAATATGTAAAATTATTTATTTTCATAGTTACTTTTTAAATGCTTATAACCACCACTATTCTAAAAGCTCTGTGGATCCTAGGATAGCATTATCCTCACCATTGCATAAAAACTCTAAATGTGCTCTGTTCTTTCATAGATATCTTTCACTGTGAAAAAATTTAGGACCATCTGAATGAAACCGCGTCAGGTTTTGCTCACTAGCTGGATATATGATTATTGCAAGAGACATATGTAAATAAAACCTTTATGATTCTTAGTCTAAATCCACTTCATTTCCCAACAGGATACCATGAACAAGATCAGCATACTGATCCACATATGCCTTCCAGACCTCCTACAGTTGACAAGAAAACAGAAAATAAGTATATAAATTTATGAATAATGTAATTTCAGATAGCAATGCATATATTGTTTACTTGAATTGTGTACTTCACAACTTTTACACCACCTCATATTTTTACATGACATTCCACATGCAGAAACCAAGTACTCTCAGTTTGAAAAATATTACATGTCCCCACGTAATCAATAAATACTTGTTAATATATATACACACACATGCACACACAAATCCTGCAAAACTTTATTTAAATTGTTTTGTAAGGTTATATCACCAAATATGAAGTATTATTTTCCCCAAACTGGTATTTAAAAATTCATTTTGGTTTAGGTGATTGATGGTCACAAAAGAAGGATAGAAGTGCTAGTACTCCCCAGTATACATAAGAAGAGTTTCCTAACAGATTGAGAATAAAACTTTCAGAGAATCTCTGTAAAATGGTCAGAGAGAATAGAATCAGAAGTTATATTGAAGAACATTTTCATAGCCAATAAATTTTACAAAGATGACATATTTAGATAGATTTTTTTTCATGTAATTACATGACCTAATCACCTCCCAAATGGTCTTAATACCAACACCTTGGGATTTAAAATTTAAACAAAAATTAGAGGAACACAAACATTTAAACCTTAGCAATCATTGCATATCATCAAGTTGTTTTGTACTCAGCCAATAATAGTGGGTTTCAAGCCTACACTGTGGGAATTTCATCCATGGGTGAGATTCATATGAAAGTTAAGCTCAATTGTCAAGTAAAAGTCAAAGCATTCCTAAAATAATAATTGCCTGTAGAGACTAGGCTGACTCAAAACAGTCAAAACTAGAGCAAAATGTCAATTTGTGAGCAAATAAGAGAGGTAGAGAAACAAGAGAGATGTATATTCCAGAGAGTAAATATCTGAAAGTAGATCTATCCATAATATATATGCACTTTAAGTCAGTGTTGGGCAGACAGACATTTCCAATATACTTTAAAGTTTGAATTCTATACTGTTTTCATAAAATCATGGATTACCTTGGATCTGAAGAATTGAAGAGAGTGATCTTTTATTTATTAAGGATGAATCAGGAAGTGTTCTATTTAAAAGGCCAGAAGACCAAGGTGTTATTTCCACCTTCAGGTACCCAAGGATCTGAAGATGTCCTGGGCTCCTCACTACTCAGACTTCGTTTTGAGGATCAGACGCACTGGCACCCAGAAACTTTTGGAAATGCACACTCTCAGGTCTCTCTACTGAAAGAACTAATCGCATTCTATAGTTAAACAAGATTCCCAGGTGATTTGTTAACACTTTAAAATCTGAGAAGCACTGCTTTAGAAAATCTGAGAAGCACTGCTTTAGAGACATATGCTCTTTTTAAGGCACTGAAGCATCCACAGAGACACATAATTTAGGCAGGGAGACCTAAAATTAAAGCCCAGTTTTTGACAGAAAAGCATAAAATTAAAATCTGATTTAAGTGTTTACAACACAATGATTTTTTACAGAAAAAGCTATTACTATTTCTGATGGTAACAATAATGATAACAATGCCCATAAAGTTGTAACAATAACAAAATGATACAAAATAAAAAGACAAATAATAACTTATGTACTTTTAGTCATTGCTGGGTGTCAGTTATTCTGTTAACACCCTTAACACATTTCTATGTATTCCTTTTCATCCAAGAACCTTGGATGAAAGCAAGTGCTGCTCTACCAGGCCTTAGGAAGGGGAAGTGACTTGTTCCAGGTTACTCGAATTGTATATCAAAGGGTTTAAATTTAACTCAATTATTTTCTAAAGCCTAAGTTCTATATCATTACTCTTCTTAACCACCTTTCTCATATATAAAGTTGGAATAATAATTTATAGGATTGTTTTGATGATAATATGGTAAACACCATTGTTATTAACAACTAATTGTTTTCTTGATATTTAATAACATTTTCACTTTCACTACTCTTTCAAGAAATGAC
Source organism: Saccopteryx bilineata (assembly GCF_036850765.1). Classification (NCBI taxonomy): domain Eukaryota; kingdom Metazoa; phylum Chordata; class Mammalia; order Chiroptera; family Emballonuridae; genus Saccopteryx; species Saccopteryx bilineata. The sequence continues at coordinate 135,986,942 of NC_089492.1, read as the reverse complement.
TGTAAGCACAAATCTAAGCCTAAACTTTAAAGACTTAAATGATCTAAAATCAGAAATAAAATTAGCTGACTTCAACCAAAATATTTTTAAAAAGTTGTTAATAAAATTGGTTGTTTAGAAAATACTTAATTGGCCTGACCAGGTGGTGGCACAGTGGATAGAGTGTCAGACTGGGATGCAGAGGACCCAGGTTTGAGACTCCGAGGTCGCCAGCTTGAGCGCGGGCTCATCTGATTTGAGGAAAAGCTCACCAGCTTAGACCCACGGTCGCTGGGTCCAGCAAGGGGTTACTCGGTCTGCTGAAGGCCCACAGTCAAGGCACATATGAGAAAGCAATCAATGAACAACTAAGGTGTTGCAACACACAATGAAAACTAATGATTGATGCTTCTCATCTCTCTCCGTTCCTGTCTGTCTGTTCCTGTCTATCCCTCTCTCTGACTCACTCTCTGTCTCTGAAAAAAAATAAAAAAATAAAAAAATAAAAAAACATAATAAAGACACTTTAAAAAAAGAAAATATTTAATTGTAAGATAAAATATAGAATTTTGTTTTGAATGTATATACACATTTATAAATATATATTGAAAAATATAGTATGGTGAATAATATAAACATAATAAAGGAAGTTGCAGAATAAGAAAATATAAACCTTATTATTTTAAAAATGAAATTACTAGTACCTATATATGAACTCCTTAAGGTACACACACAAACATACTCACACATACAGTCTTGTACATTTAAAATCCTATAAATATGGAAATTGAGTTTTTCAAATTAAGCCACTGTAGGGTAGTTTTTCAACAATAAAATTTCAAGTTTATAAAATGTATATATTAATGGAGAGTATACTTTGTCCTGTCTCTGAAAATATTTTTCTATTCTAACAGATCAATTTCATAAAACCATATTCTGCTTTCCCCACTGAAACACAACTTTCTATGGAAATATGTTCTCTCTATATCACCAAGTATTCCTGATCCATGACACTTTAATGGAAATTCTGTTTTTACCCTCAAGTTTATGCACAAATTCTCTTTGAAATAAAATTTTGACACACAGATTTACCTACTCTTTGGTTCAATAGATGATAAAATATTTAAAAAGTTTTTTAATCTCCAACCAGAATTTAACCAAGAAGCAATTTTCTGAATTTTGGACCAAACCAACTAATACTACACCATTTGCTGTCATCCAGTGTTATTTTAGCCAAAAACCTCTTTTATATTGGAACTCTGTGTCCATGGATAACAGCTGCAAAATCAATTCTGGGTGTTATAAATATATTATTGTGTACACCGCACCATGTTTCCTGAATGGAGTCTTCTAAGAAGAAAAGCTGCATTTATATCTGAACAGCTGGTCTAGTTTCACTTATAAGCTTACAGTCCTACATTTTATGCTTCACTAACATAAATTATACATATACATATATATGTTGCATGTATTGCTTATATATAGCTATGTGGATTAAATAGATGATGATGAATGATGATAGAAGATAGATAGATAGATAAATAGATAGATTAAAAGAGCTATATAACTAATACACAGAATAATAACATCAATCAAATAGAAAATACTATTTTGTTTAAGATCTTTTCTTCTAGACTGAATGTGTTGTGCCATACAGGTACACACAGCAGATCTGGAATGAAAATACACAGGCAAAAACAGTGAGTTTTGAAGGAGTGGGCAGCAGTGAACTAAGTGCATTCACTCTCCAAGCTGCTCCTGGCTCAGCTGGCCATTCGCTTTACACTGAAATTGTAATGATGATCATCCTGTTGTATTTTTAAAAATTTTGTCCAAATCTTTATTACTTAATAACTTCAACTCTTTCTTGCAACTCATTTCTTTTTTAAAAAGGCAAAATCCCTATATCTTCAACATAAAATTTGTTTAGTAGGTATACTATTTTTTTAAACTCTGTTATCATAATATTTAAAATGTTATTGTGCTTGTCAACCCTACAGTTAAAAGGTTGCCTATGTTTTCATTATTCTGCTTCTAGACCTATTTCCCCATTAGCCTTGATATCCTTAGTGTGGGATTTTGTAGAACATAAGTTTTTCAGAAGCACATTCATGGTATTTTAATAAGAACACCTGTACTTTTGTTGTTTCTTTTGGCAATTTGCAATAAAAAAACATCGCTCCTTTTCATGATAAACTGTCCAATTTATTTATTTGATAGAGTAAAGTTTTGGATGAAAACATGTAAGTTTTTTTAAATAACCCAGGATTTTAGATTTTACTACCTATCTAAGGAGCATGGACTCTATTCTTCAGGCAACAGGAATCATTAGAGAATGTAAAGTGAGTGATGTCATCCAATACCTTTTAGGGCATTAAATCTGGTGGTAATGTGAAAACTAGTTTCTAGTGAAGGATGAATGGAGGCAAGGAAGCCATTGGTAAGTTGTTGCTATGTGAGATCCAGAGACAGAGAAAGGCCTACAACCACAGCAGATATGGATAGCAGATAAATATGAGAATCATTGATCTAGGCCTTTCTGACATAAAAGCTCTTAGACTAGTTTTTAACTGAAGATTAGATGAACTGCCTTTAAGAACATAATGATACTTTTGATGTCACTGCTGAATCACAAATAAAAGAATTGTGGGGAAGGGGAATGTTTTTTTTATAAAGCAAAAAAAAAAAAGAAAAAAAGAAATGCATGATATTAAAATGCCTTTAGAAGTTTCAAATTCGTTTGGAGAGATCAGATTTGTTTAGGTAACATTTAATGATGCTATTGAAATAGAGCTGATAACAAATATATTGTGGTTATTACTATAAAGAAAACCACCATGAACTAACAACCATTATGATCTGACTCCTGAAGGTGAGAAATATTTTATGGGTCTCTGGCATTTGCAATCAAACTATGAAGAAAATGAAAACTGCCATCAATAATAGGTAAGCAAGCCTCCTGCCCTCAGACTAAGAGAGCACTCATTCTTTGTGCAGGCTGAAAAAAATGACTTTCAACTTGATTTTCTACTCACTCTTTAGCAATGCCTGAGTTGCTGTGTTTGTATATTTCTCTATTTATTTCAATTACAAATTACACAGGAGATTTTTCTGTAGCAATCAGAAAGTACAAGGGCTTTCTTTACTGCCTGTGACCAGTCAAATGCACCATTTATAGTCAGCTACTGTTATAGGTTATTAAGTTGTCACCCAAACAGGAGTACAAGTGATGATAAAAATAACGACATGATTCACAGTTTCATTCAATGTTAAGAACAGAATAGGTCATCTGTGCTGGGTAACAATCCAGCCCCAGGACTTTAAACCACTTCCATATACACTGCAGCATTCCTTGTTCAGTTAATGATGTGCTTTTGTTTGGGCTTTCTGATATTATATACTTTCCCAAAGGTCATAAGAAAAATAAAATATCAACTTATGATTTAACTCTGGAAGACCACCAATATTTTATTATGTTTAAGCAGTTAGGCAAGAGTTAGACCATGACACTTGAGCACTTGTATTGCTTCTTCCACAGAACTTCCTGAGGAGGGTGTTGATCTCAGGGAACATGATACATGCTCATACATACACATTATTTATATATGGGAAAGAACATAAAAAAGACTAATATAAGAAACCTATTTTCTAATTTTATTTTATTTACATATATTTTTCTCTCTTTTTTATTGATTGATTTGTAAATCAATCAATTAAAAAGAGAGAGAAACGTGGATCAGCTGTATTTATACATTCAGTGGTTGATTCCTGCATATGCCCTGACCGAGGACCAAACCTGCAACCTTGGTGTATCAGAATGGTTCTCTAACCTATTAGGATACCCAGCCAAAGCCAAAATCATATTCTTTTTAGTTTTAAAATCTTTTTATCTAATATTTAAATTGTGGACAGACAAAAAATTGTGCCTAATAAAAGCTTTAAGAAAAAAAAAATGGCATGTAGAAATGAATGCTGAGAATATTAAACAAATATATTAAGCTAATACTCTGGAAAGTGAATGATGCCTAATAATTAAAAATACACATCATAAAACATTGTCAAAAAACTGACAATCTCTCAGAAAACCCACTTTATATTAAAAGCTAACATGAATATTTCATTGCAATGGCTTTGAAATACTTGATTCCATAGGTTCACAAAATAATTAACATTTTCTCTCTTCTCCCTCTTTATTTTTTAGTAAAAATATGTCATTTTTTATATAATTAAGGTTAATTTTTACATACACACAAAATATATCATTTAGTTTTAAAATAAAAGCAAGTATAAAATTCCTTAAATCACTTGCTTCACATTATCTGCTATTTATACTTAACAGTTTATATATATATGTATATATATATATTAGATAATGTTATTTACTTAAAATTTTTAAAGCAATGTTTAACACTACGCCAAACTAATTTGTTGATAATTCAAAATCAAAATCAGGCAGATAAGTTATGTCTCTGTAAGAGTACAAATCTCCTCTGCTCTTTGGATTATTATCTGTATTATATAGAAGTGGGTAAAAAGTAGTCATATGGAAAATATTGCAATAATTGATAAATAATAAACAAGAATAAACCCTCATGTACTCACAACCTATTTTTTCCCACTTCTGTATCAAAATCCACCAAGGTTTATTAATTTAAACTAGACTATTAGGGACTTCCTTTTGAGAAAGTGATCTTTAAACTGGAAAGTGAAGAATAAAAGGGAGGCAGTCATGTGTAGAACTGGGAAAGAATGGTACTGGAGCCTTACCAGGTGATGGTGCAGTGGATAGAGTGTTGGCCTGGAACTCGGAGGACCCAGGTTGAAGCTCCAAGGATTCTGGTTTAAGCACAGGCTCATCCGGCTTGAGTGTAGGATTATAGACATGACCTCATGGTCATTGGCTTGAACCCAAAGGTCGCTGGCTTGAACCCAAGTTTGCTGGCTTGAGCAAGGATTAACTGGCTCATCTGGAGCCCCCTATCCTCAGTCAAATCGCATATGAGAAAACAATGAACTAAAGTGCCGCAACTATGAGTTGATGCTTCTCATCTCTTTTCCTTCCTATCTGTCTGTCCCACTTTCTCTATATATATATATTTAAAAAAATAGAATGATACTGTAAAAGACAGCAATGTGCGTATTACAGCACTGTATTCATACTTATAGTAATTGGGTCACAGCATCAAATTGTAGTCAGGGCATGCAGAATTTGAGAGCAAATACACGTTCATTAATTCAACAAATATATTTCTTTCTATTTTTTAAAAATTTAGGACATTGTTACCCTGAGCTAAGTTATAATTCCTGCTTTATTTAGCTCAACAGTGATTATGTGCTTAACTAGAGGAAAATGTATATATGTGTGATATAAGATGTATCTGTCTATCATCTATGTATCATCTGTCTATCTACAAGCAGAAGTGATAAGAAATATTCACCTTTGTTGGCAGAAACTTGTGGGATTATGGATTTTTAAAGCTATTATGATTATTTTCTTAGTGTTACCTTGCCTTTCCTGACAGATACAACCAGTTTTATCAAAATAACCAAACTTTATCACCTTTTTCTTTTTAGGAAAATGTCCAGACATGTATTATCCAAAATATAGCCAACAGCAACTAGACTATTTAAATTTAAATCAATTTGAGCTAAATAAAATGTAAAATTCAGTTAAGTTACATTAACCAAATTTCACATGCTCAGTAGCCACATGTGGCTAGTGGATGCCATGTAGAACAGCACAAAGACATTTCTCTCATCACAGAAAGTTCTGTTCAGAAGCAATGGTTCAGACTGTGAAACATCTGAATCATTTCTATCTTCCATCATGCTCCCAACATACAGGGATTTATTCCTCTTCTTACTCCGGTTTTCTTTTTAAACCTAATCGAAGGAAGAGCTTTAGTTCTCTCAAGCATCTTAAATCTTACTGTCTCCCTGTGTGTTTTTATTTCTTTTTATCTAAAATAAGTTGAAGTTACTACTGGATTATTTTATACCTTACTGATGGCCAGACCCTCTGGAATTCACTTAAAGCTGTTACACACCAATCAATAACAATTAACTGCTATCACTTCAACTTGTTATTTACCTAAATTAGTGTGTGACACTCTTATATTAACTGAGAAATGCAGTGATTTTTGAAGCTTCTCAAACCAAATTGATGTAGAATTTTAGAAAGAGTATCCAGACCCACATCCATAGATCTGAGCCAACAGAAAGCCAGACTGTACCGAAGGGCTGAGAAGGAACTACCCAGTCAACACAGCCTTGACTTCTCCATTTCTGGTTTCCTTGGCCCTTTACAATTCAGTGTTCAGAAGATCCTGCTTGTTTAAGTATTAAAGGCTATATTCTCTGAGAATATCTTTGTTTCAACTCAACTTACCTTTAAAATCTATTGCTTTCTTACTTCCTAAGTCATTGTTTTTCAGCAACTGCCTGTGGATCGGACTGCCAGAAATTCTGTGCCCTTCCACAAGAGTTACCACCTTGACATTGTATGATGATTATACACCCAATCCAATCTTAGTTGGATTTGCTTATGCTCAGGGTGATTTCTGCCTTAGTGGTCCTTGAAATATCTAATTCTCCTATTTTCACCAGTCCCCAAGTGTAAAAGGGTTGAAACTCACTCTTCTAAAGAACACTTTACTTCATGAGTAAGGTTTTGTCACTGTTCATTACATTTTTCTATACACTTTGCTTCAACTGTTGATTCTGAATGAATCTCCCTTTGTATCTATGTGTTGAAATCCAATTCAAACCTCATTTCCCCCTGGCTCTTTCTCAGTATTTTAGGCCACATTCATTATTGCTTCCCCAGAAACATATAGTAGTTATGTGCACTCATGTACTGTCTTTTTCTGTGTATTATATTCATTTATTTAACAATTATTTATGGTTAGGTGCTAGGCACAGATCTAGGTACTTGGAAAACAGTAATCAACAAATTAGATAGAAATCACTGTCTCTGTGAAATGTACATTTTAGTGAGATCAAATATATTTTAAGAAATTTAATATAAAGTCCCCAAATTTGGATGCCATGCACTGTATCTTTTTTTACATTTCTTCTGCTTCAAGTTTCCAAGAATATTGCTTTGGGCCCAGTATTGATTGATGTAAAACTTGTATGTAGAATACGTCAGTGAATATTGATAATCTACAATTTCTACCAGTTTGTCATTGTTACTTTAAGCACAAAACACATTTTAGTATGTTTCATTAAGCATAAATATTCTAAATGCACGGCCATGCAGACTGAAACTGGGCACTTGCGGGTTCTAAACTGCTGTGTCTCTTGTCTTCTGTGTCTCCAAAAGAAATAACTAAGAGCTATCAATCAAGAGTAGGGGCATGTGTCTGTGATTCTGTTTTCGTGCCATGAAATCTATCTTATCTTGTGCTAAAATATCATGTTTCCAAGTGAAAGTGGTACTATTGTTATTGTTGTTTAAACAGGGGGAAACTGTGTTCTGACCAACTGGCTAACATTTTAACTTTAAAAAAGCTAGATTAATATTTTTTCAAAAGGCATTTATTTATTTTGTCTTATTACAAGTCACAGATGGGTAAATACATCCTTCCCAATCCTCTACAATATAATTCAGATGTATACTACTTTTAACTATTTCTTGCAAAAAATTTTATAATAAAAACATATCAGAAAACTCAAATAAATCATAGATTTTTTAAAAATGGCAGTGAGTATGGTGTACAAAGGAACATATATAATAATAATATTTGTTTAATGTGTCCAAAGAAGGGATGTTAGAGATTATATGACCCTTAGCTTCCTAAAATATTTTACAATTCACAACCTTTCATCGACTGGCCATTGCCTGGAACCCAACATGGATTTTATAGTTATATGTTAGTTATAATTAATAATCTAAAACATAATTATTATTCATCTTTTGTCTTAAGTATAATTGGACCTTACATTTGACAATGCTGTTTCTAGACAGAATATGATTGACTAGACCTGGTAACTCTAAAAAAGGTTTTGCAGCTTTCCACCTTGAGGAAATTCAGCATTTATCCTCTTAAAAATAATATGGCTTATCAAGCAAACTCATTGCTTGATTTTATATGTATTTTAAAGCTAACATTCATGAAAATACAAAGATCAAATTACTTGATACAAAGGTATTTATTTATTATATCCATTTGGATATAGTTACTTATTTTTTCTTTTACTCTTTCACTTATAAGTAACTTTTTAAATTTCTCAATGTGTAAAATTTGCAGTTTTTTCTTTTCTGTGTCGAGACACCCCCTGCTCTCAACTTATCAGCGACACACATAGAATGCCCTCAAGGGTCTTGTCGTGATTGCCACACCAGGACTGCCACAGGACTTGCCTTCCTGAAGCTCCAGCGGCATACCTGGCTTTAATGTGAAAAGTTCAGCTCACAAATACTTTACTGCATTAAGTGAGATGGTTATTCTGTCATGCGAGCTGACGATTTCCAAAGCTTTCTTTTAAGAGCAGTCATAGACCCAGTAGTCAATTCATTGTTGATTTATTCTTTCAAAGAAAAGATAACCACATATGTTAAGAGGATTGTGAGAAGTCAGGAATGTCCATTAATCTTTAATATCTCTCTTTTTTTGTGACTGAGACAGAATCAGAGAAAGGAATAGACAGAAAGGAGAGAGATGAGAAGCATAATATCTTCATTGTGACACCTTAATTGTTTATTGATTGCTTTCTCATATGTGCCTTGAGTGGGGTGGGGGGGCGGCTACAGCAGAGCCAGTGACCCCTTGCTCAAGCCAGCAACCTTGGGCTCAAGCTAGCGACATTTGGACTCAAGCCAGAGACCCTGTGCTCAAGCTGGTGAGCCTGTGCTCAAGCTGAATGAGCTTGTGCTCGAGCCAGCAAACTCGGGGTTTTGAACCTGAGTCTTTTGCATCCCTCTCTGATACTCTATCCACTGCTCCACTCTTACAGTTTATCTTCAGCAGATGTTGCCATTTTTAAAATACCAAAATCACAGACTATCTGCTTATGTATACATTGTAACTCCCTTTTGAAAAATGGATTAAAGGCCCACAGACAGTTTAGACAGCAGAGGTCGGAGGGCTATTCTGGAAAACAATATAGAGAATCCTCAAAAAATTAAAATAGGGCTATTATATGATCTCTTCATTCCACTTCTGGAAATATATGCAAAGGAACAGATAAGTCAAAAGGATATCTCTTCCCCTCTATTTATAGTAGCATTATTTAAAATAGTCATGATATGAAAACAATCTGTCTACTGATGGATGAATGGATAAAAAAGATGTAATAGGTATACACAATGGAATATCATTCAGCCATAAAATCTAAGAAAATCTTTCATTTGCAACATCATAGATGGACCTTGAAGGCATTGTGCTAAATAAAATTAGTCAAAGGAAGGGATATGTTGCATAATCTCAATTATATGTGGAATCTAAAAACAAAAAGGAAAACCTTAGAGAAAAATACAAAAAAGCTAGACTTGTATTATGTGATTATCAGAGGCAGGGGATAAGGGGAAGGAGAATTAAAGGAAGATGGTGAAAAGGTACAAATTTCCAATTATAATGTAAATAAGTAATAAAGATGTGATGTACAACATGATGACTCCAGTTAACACTGCTGTATCATATACAAAAAAGTTGAGAAAATTACTCTTAAAGTTCCTCATCACAAAGAGAACACTTCTCTGGTATTTCCTTTCTTTCATTTTTATAGTATCTATATGAAATGATGGAGGTTAGCTGAAGCTATTGTTGTAATCATCTCACAATATATATAAATAAAACCATCAGGCTATATTCCTTAAGCGTATATATGATGAACGTAACTTATTTCTGAGTAAAACTAGAAAAATAAGACACTCCCATGTATAAGACGCACCTTAATTTTGGGGCCCGAAATTTGAAAAAAAATATATATTACAGAAAGTTATTGAACTCAAGTTTTCTTCATCATAAAATTTATACAACTCCTCATCACTGTCAAAACTCCCATCCATTAGCTTGTCCTCATCTGTATCTGATGATGAAACATTGTCTTTACATATTGCCTCGTCCTCAGTTCCATCTATGGCATTTGAAATGCCACAACTACTGTATAAGATGCACCCAGTTTTTAGACCCCAAATTTTTTCAAAAACGGATGCATCTTATACATGGGGAAATATGGTAGGACTTACACAACACATTTATCAAGAGTATAAATATCCTCTTTCTCCAGCTGTCACTAAAGAGTTCTAATATATTTAACCATCTAAGGACTATGCCACTGTGTTTAATTTTGAAAAGTAAAATAAAAATTAGATGTTTCTTAGACAACTTTAATAAATACTGCATATATATATATACTAGAAAGCCCAGCGGTCATATGAAATGACCGCTGTTCTAGATATTATAAATTGTAATTAAAATGATTTGTGCAAAGGTGTCTGCTAGTTCAAACTGAATTACCCAGGGTAGGCGGCGAGGACGCCCCTTTGCTTAGTGCCCCATGGGGTTTCCCCCTCCTACTTGCTTAATTGCTTAAAGTAGAGTGCAATGAAGGAAACCACTGTCGGTACATTTCTTAAGAGCCACCGCTATCTCCATTTGAAACTGTTTTAATCCTTTTTGTGTTTCGGTCAGCATTACTCTGTCATTTTTTTTGCATTTCTCTCCTGCCTTTGTTCAAGGGACTCATTTTGTCGAGACAGGCTTTTTTGTCTTGCATCTGAGGCATACCTTGTTTCTCTATGCTCATCAGTCTCATTTTGCCGAGAAAGACGCATTTGCTCTACGACTGAAACAAGCCTTGTCATTCTCTGCTCAGTGGTTTCTTTTTGTTGAGAAAGCTGTTTTTGTGCAGCTTTAGCTCCTTTTCTCTCCTCTTCAGTACTGTATTTTCTAGGAGGCATTCTTAAAAGAAATTATGTTAAGACATAGTTTTTATGTAAAACAGATGATTGCCAATGCAAACAAATTTTCACCTTCCCCCTGACATGCTCAATTTGCGTTCAGCCTTAAATTGTTTCAAAAACAGATGATTGCCAATGCAAACAAATGTTCACCTTCCCCCTGACCTGCTCCATTTGCGTTCAGCCATGGCAACTTCACCCCACTGGCTAGTACAGTTACGCAAGCAACCAATAAACTATCGGCGACAGACACTTAAGCCGCATATAATAAAGATATATATATATTTTTTTTTAAGTGAGAGAAGGGGAGAGACAGACTCCCACATGTGCTATGACCAGAATTCACCTGGTAACCACCATCTGGGGCTGATGCTCAAATCAACTGAGCTATCCTTAGTGCCTGAGGCCAGGGTTGAAATCAATGGAGTCATCCGCTGTGAGAAGGGAAGAGGAAAGGAAGGCGGAGAGGGAGGAGAAGTGAAGCAAAAGGTCACTTCTCATGTGTGCCCTGATAGGATCAAACCCAGGGCATCTGCACACAAGAGTTTATGTTCTATCCACTGAGACAGCCAGCCAGGACCATAAGTATATGTAATAACTTATAAATTCAGCAAAAGATATTATTTTAAATTTGCATTTCAATATCTGCTATTTCTTCCATCATTTATTTCTAACATTTATTATAAAAAATCTGATCTCCACGTGTTACCTATATTCACCAACGATTACATTTTACTACTTTATCTTCCTCTCTCTACACATACACACACACACAAACACACACATTTTACCCATTTGAAAGTAAGCTGTAGACATCATGAGTTTTATTCTTGAAAAACCAAGGACATTCGGTTATATAACCAAATTTATCATACTTTACAAATGTCACATTGAAACAGTATTAACCACTATTCTGTTAAATTAAAACTTCCTAACTCTACTAATAATGTCCTTTACATTTGTTTGCTTGTGTTCAATTTAGGCTTTTTTTCAAGGAATGTACATTGCATTTATTTTTCAGATACATTTAATCTCATTTAATCTGCAATAGTCATCTAATTTATGTTTCACTTATGGCCTTGACATTTTATATAATTTATTCCACTTGTCTTGTAAAATATCTCACATTCTGTATTTTTATGGCTTTCTAATGAACAGATGGAGATGAAATATCACTGTTAATAGCATTTCAGGGATGGTGCTGTGTGTGTCCCACTGCATTGCATCACGAGGCCCTAAGTCCCAGCATTCTGTAATTGGTGAGGCTGAGCTTGAGTACTTGGTTGGTAGTGTCTTCCTGATTTCTTCATTGTAAAGGTAATTTTTCTCCATTAATTAATAAGTGATTTGGGAGGTAATACTTGTTATCAACATTTATCCTGTTTTTAATATTGTTTTTTAAAAGCTTTTTGCCTCTACTGACAGTCTCTGCCTGATATTCTTGCATTGGTGGGGATACAATTGTAAACTTTGTATTCTATTATTTCTTCTTAAACACTAACTGGCATTCTTCTCTAATCAACTTCCCTGTTTTCGCTAACATATTGTTATAGATTTGGGGCTTTTTTTTAGATTCATTGTATTAAAATCTATTACCACAGTTATTCTTTTTAGTGTTCAAATTGACCCCAAATTTGTTCTTTTGCGCTAAAAAAATGGGAACTCTTTTGAGTTGGTTGCTGTGTTCTTTTAGCACATCTACCAGTTGTTGGGCCCTTTCTTACTTTCTGACACAACAAACTATATTAGCTTCCCCTTTACTTTCTCTGATCCATCCTTGTCATTGACTTGGATCTATTAACTGGGCACTGACATTTACGAAGGTATAAGAACAAAGTGCAGTAATTGCTAAGAGGGCAAGACCATATTTTTCTATGTTTATTGGGCGAACCATATTATGAAATAACTTTGTAAAGTTACTATCGACTTAAACTGATGCCTCCAATTTAAATCTAACACTATACTCAGCCTTCTTTATTCTATATCACATCTCATTTCCTGCAGAACAAAACCGAGAATCATTGGTGTTTACTTCTTTACTATCTTTTAACAATTACATGTTGTGACTGTATCAGTAGAACTATAAAAAACAAGCCAATTAATACCAGTTTAGCTTTCTCCATACAACATTTTGCCCTTAGAATATGTCTCATTAAGGATGTCAAGTTAAGCATTATGTGTTGAAAGGTTTTCTGGGTTAATTTTATTTTTTCTATGTGGTTATTTAATTTTAGTTTTAGTGTTGCCCTTTTTATCATGTTATGCATAACTTTGTTTTTGAAAATGTGTAAAATGTACAAAGTTCAAAAATTAAAATTATATAAAAATATTTCTCTTTTAAAAAAGTAATTTATGTACATATTCTTCTTTACACAAAAGATAATGCAAGCTCTCTGTTTCATCTTTCTCTCTTTTTCTGTCTTCCTTTCTCTCTTTCTTCCTTCTTCCTTTCCTTCCTTCCTTTCTTTCTCATCCAAATTATGTCTTTACTAAAATGTGTTTTCTGTAAATCATTGCATTATAGGTAACAGTGATGAGAGCTTCATTTTGTTATATGGATGCATACTGCTCCCTTGTTTAAATGTCAATACTTTATCTAATCAGTAGTATTTAGATGGGCACTTATTTTGATTGTATATATTCTGTAAATGAACAATGTATTGATTAAGACATTTTAATATCTTAATATCATTATTAAGATATTTTAATAATAACATTTCAAAACCATATGATTTTGCTTCCCATATTCTTAAATTACTCTCACTACTTAATATATTCTTGATGAATGGCAATTATTAAAACTTTAAATATGCTACAGATGATATTGGTATCGACTATAAAATAAATAGTGTTTATATTTTATGTTCTAAGATGCTCATGTTCAATTATTATATTTTCTATCTATTCCTTAAAGTTAAAAGTCCAGCTTTAGTTAAAGTGGGTTATTTAAATCTCGCATTCTCCCTATGATGGGATGATAGTATTTTTCTCATTTCAGTATGAAACCCTGGGACTAAGAAGGGTTAATTATTTTGACCACGGTCATCCAGTTAATAATTGATGAATCCATGATTTATATTCATATCTGATGACTTCAAATATCAATTTATTCATTGTAGTGTTATGTCCTCAAGAAGACTTTATTTCTCCAGGGAATTTGGATTTTAAGTGTATAAACATATCAACATAATTATGTTTTCTGTTCAATTTAGAAAAAGATAGATTATTCAAAGGATAACACACAGAAGAAAAGGAGTGCCATCCTCTTGCTTTCAGAAAAACACCCTTATGTTTTGAATTCTTTTCCTCCTAATTCCCAAAAGCCACTTATCACCCTTAAATAAATAAATGAATTCTATATGACAATACATCTGAAAACATCAGGGTGGATCTGGGATCTGGCCTGTGGCAGTAACCTCCTGATGGGCTTGCTTCTCATTGAACTATCTCTATTCTGTTCATCATACAACAGTCAGAATGATCACTTAAAATGCATTAACAAGGTAGAAAAGTCTCTAGTTCTTCTCACTGTGTTTCAAATAAAACCCAGACACCTGCCAAGCCCTACATAGACATTTCTAATTCTGTCCATGTCCAACTATACATCATTTCAATTTTTTATTTATATATATATAATTTTAAAATTTGCTCTCATTAGGAATGTCCTAATTTGAGATAGCCACATTTACATTATTAGATATGTATACCAAATCTACCACAACCCTGGAGGGTGAGAAAAGAATATTCTTTACACTATATTCTTAAAATACTCACCCTAACTTGGCTTTTCTTGATCTTATCTATGAATATATGCTTTTTCTTTTCTTTCTGCAGCCCTCTCATGTGTTGCCAAATAATTTCCTTACCCACACATGGTCTCCAGGAGATGAAGATGACCTGTTTACTTCCTATCACCACTTCAAACCATTGTTCTTATTTATTTCCTAAAATTCCAGGTATCAAGTACCTGGCTGGCTGATCCTAACTGAGCCATTCCCCTAAGGTAAATTTTGATTCAAATCCCAACATAGATAATCCTTCCACAATTTTAAACTTCTGAATATATGTTAAAAGATTCTGGCAAACAAACTGCATTTTTTTCATTTTATGCATTCTTCCATAATCCAGGAAACTATTACCAATTTTTTTTCCAGGTCTCAAACAAGTACCCACTTTGTTTTCTCTTGACTACTGATCTTTTCTCTCTTTTTTTTTCTTGTTGTTGTTAAGTGAGAAGCAGGGAGGCAGAGAGACAGACTCCCATATGAGCCCCATCAAGATCCACCTGGCAAGCCCCCTACAGTGCAATGCTCTGCCCATCTGGGGCCACTACTCCATTGCTCAGCAACCAAGCTATTTCAGCACCTGAGGCGAAGCCATGAGGCCATCCTCAGCACTGGGGACCAGCTTCCTTGAACCATTCTAGGCATGGCTGTGAGAGGGAAAGAGAGAGTGGAGTGGAGTGAGGGGTGAAGAAGCAGATGGTCGCTTCTCCTGTGTGCCTTGACGGGGAATTAAACCTAAGATTTTTACATGCTGGGCCAGTGGTCTACCATTGAACCAACTGGCTAGGGCCCTTTTCTCTTTTTTTAATTAAATTTATTGGGGTGACATTACTTAATAAGATTATATAAGATTCAAATATACCTTTCTATAAGTTTCAAGTGTACATTTCTATGACACATGATCTGTGTACTGCATTGTGTGCCTATCATCCAAAGTCAAGTCATCTTCTGTCACCATATATTTGCTCCCTTTAACTTCTACTCTTCCTCCCATCTCCCTTTTCTCTGGCAATCACTATACTGTTGTCTGTGCCTTTAAGTTTTTGTTTGTCTTCTTTGTCTGTTGCTTTCACTTTAATATTTCATATTTTCATTTTCATATTTCATATTTTTCATATGAGTGAAATAATATTTTCTAATGGTTTAGTAGTATTTCAGTGTGTGTGTGTGTGTGTGTGTGTGTGTGTGTGTGTGTGGTGTATATATATATACACCACATCCTTTCATAAATAATTGGATAAAAATGATACGGGGCCCTGGCCAGTTGGCTCAGTGGTTAGAGCATCTGTCTGGCATGTGGAAGTCCCAGGTTCAATTACTGACCAGCATACACAGGAGAAGTACTCATCTGCTTCTACACCCTTCCACCTCTCCTCCCTCTCTCTCTCTCTCTTCCCCTCCCTCAGCCAAGACTCCATTGAAGCAAAGTTGCCCCGGGTTCTGAGGATGGTTCCATGGCCTCTGCTTCAGGTACTAGAATGGTTCTGGTTGCAACGGAGAGAGGCAGAGTATTCTCCCTAGTGGTCTTGATGGTTGGATCCTGGTGGGGCACATGTGGGAGTCTGTCTCTCTGCCTTCCTGCTTCTCACTTCAGAAAGATACAGTGCATATTTACAATGGTATACCACTCAACCATAAGGAATAATGATATACTGCCATTTAAGACAACATGGATGGACCTTGAGAACATTATACTAAGTGAAATAAGTAAATCATAAAAAACTAAGAACTAAATGATTTCACACATAGGTGGGATATAAAACTGAGACTCATGGACATAGATAAAACTGAAGTGGTTACTAGGAGATGAGTTTAGGGGAGTGGGAGGGGAGTAAAAAGGACAAATATATGGTGATGGAAAATGATTTCACTTTGGGTGATGCACACACAAAATAATCAACAGTTCAAATGCTATAGAAATGTTTACCTGAGACCTATGTGTTCTTATTGATCAATGTCACCTCGTTAAATTTAATTTTACAAATAAAATTATAAAAACTTTAATGTTGATCTTCATGTTTCATAATTGTTTATACACCAGTCATCTTTGCCAAAATAAATTTCCTGATTACCCTTTTTACATTTGCTCTCTTCATTTTCCCATGCTTCAGAAAACATTACTCTCTACTTGGCTTTATTTTTCTCCTTAGCACTTCTAATTCTCAGATATTATATTGTTATTATTTTATTGATTTGTTATCTACTCTATTAACCTTCCTTAAAAGAGCAGGGCCTTATTATTCTGTGATTTATCACTGAATTACATGCATCTATAACAGTCATAAAATAGACAAATAATTGTTTATTGCATGAATAAATGAATGAATGAATAAAATTTTGAGGTGAAAATAAATTTAGAGAGTTGTGATTTCTATTTAAATCCAAATAAGGAGTTATAATAGAAAGAGATTTTCATTTGTTAGATTGTGTGAATTATGAAGGATACATTCTAAATGCTCTTTTGATATTCATGAGTTCCACTTTCCGAACTCTTACACGTCAGTTTATAGATATGTTGAGAGCTATGATTATCCTCATAATCTAGAATAAACAAGCTACCCTATAGTCCTAGAATTCTGATTGCCATCCTTTGCCTTCTAGAAAAGAGCTTACACTTCTTTGAGTGAAAAAAATATATTTTGTTTAATAAAATTCTTTCCAAACTTCTCTTAAATCAACATGATTTTTTTGTACTTTTCTGAAGTGAGAAGTGGGGAGGCAGAGAGACAGACCCCTGTGTGCACCCAACTCAGATCTACCCAACAAGCCCATCTGGGGTGTTGCTCCATTGCAACAGAAGCCATTCTAGCACCTGCAGCAGAGGCCATAGAGCCATCTTCAGTGTCCAAGCCAACTTTTTGCTCCAATGGAGCCTTGGCTGCAGGAGGGGAAGAGTGAGATAGAGAAAAAGTAGAGGAGGAAGGATGGAGAAGCATATGTGTGCTTCTCCTGTGTGCCCTTGCTGAGAGTCGAACCTGGAAATTTTACACACTGGGCTGACACTCTACCACTGAGCCTACTGGCCAGAACTCAACATGATTTTTGTCTAACGATCATACCCAATGTGAGAAACTACGAAACTATTTTTTTATTTTATTTATTATTATTTTTTTTTGACAGAAACAGAAAGTCAGACAGAGGGACTAATAGGGCCAGATAGAAAGAAGGGAAAGATGAGATGCATCAATTCTTTTTTGCAGCACCTTTGTTGTTCTTTGATTGTGTTCTCATATGTGCCAAGACCGAGGCTAAAGCAGAGGGACTGACCCCTTTCTCAAGCCAAAACCTTGGGCTCAAGCCAATGACCTTAGGGTCATGTCTGTGATCCCACATTTAAGCCAGTGACCCTATTCTTAAGCCGGATGATACTGCACTCAAGCCAGTAACCTCAGGGTCTCAAATCTGGGTGCTCCACATCCCAGTCCAATGCTCTTTCCACTGTGCCACTACCTGGTCACGCAGAAACTATTTTTTCATTTTAAAATGTATTTTTTTAATCTCACCATACCTATATAATATAGAAATAATTTAGTAAAGATTTAATGGTAAATAAATGGGCAAAATATTGAATTAATGAAAGAAGAGTGGAACCCCATGGGAACAGAAATGCTCCTGACATTTCTGTTAAACTCACAGCACTGAAAACAGTTAATTATATTAAACAAATATTTAAATAAATATCTGTTACATTTTGAGACTCAAAAAAGTCTGATAGAATAAATAATAAGATTTAAAATTTTAACAGATAGCTTATATTTCATTTGAATTTTTAGAACAAGTATATCTATGCTTCATCAATAAAAATTATCATTAATAAAAATGAATAAATGAAAATAATCAAAGCATTCTTCTAGATTAAAATTTCTCTCAATTATTCTGTTTTTGTCCTGATACTACTTTCATAATCTAGGTCATAATTTAATACAAATCATGCAGTTGACTGTAAACTAGTCAATTCTGTTTTCCAACTTTCTCCAATCTAATTTGTTCTTTACACTTTAGTTGCATTAATATTTTCCCTAAAATTTTTCTTACATTGTTTCCCAGGTGAATAAAATTCACAGTAGTAGTACTGACATAATTAAATAAATGCTACTCTATTAATTAAGGTAACAATGACTTCATTAAAGGCTAAACCACAGGCCCTGGTCTGTTGGCTCAGCGGTAGATCATTGGCCTGGTGTGTGGATGTCCTGAATTCTATTCCCAGCCAGAGAACGCAGGAAAATTGACCATCTGCTTTTCCACCCCTCCCCCTCTCACCTCTCACTTTCTCTCTATCATGCTTCTCCTCCCCTGCTGCAGCCAGGACTTCATTGAAGCGAGTTGGCTCCCTGCGTTGAGGATGGCCCCATAGTTTTTGCCTCAGGCTCTAATAAAATGGCTCTGGTTGCGATGGAGCAAGGGCCCCAGGTGGGAAGAGCATTGCCCCGTAGTGGGTTTGCTGGCTGGATCCCCGTGAGGGTGCATGCAGGAGTCTGTCTCTACCTCCTCTCCTCTCATTTAAAAAAAAAAAAAAAAGGGATAAGCCACAAAATTTACATGACTTAAACACAATTAAAAATATGTATTCCTCATGCAACTGCTCAAAGTAAATAATTCTGGTTGGATGTCTCTCCTTCAATGGTGATATCAGTACCCAGACTCTTTCCATATCATAGCTTCAAATTCTTCAATGTGGGACTCTCAAATTTACTCTGGGGTTGTTCACATTTCATTAAGTCAAAATAAATAAGTAGATAAAAGGGTACTGGAAATGATGCTTCTTATTTCTGTCATGTTTATTTCATCAAAACATGGTCACATACCATATGTAACTGCTTTGAAGGAGGCAGAATATCACTTACCTCTTCTGAAGGAGTATATAAAGAGATGACGATTACTGTCTTGGTGATATCAACCTGGTATTTCTAACCATAGAATCTCCTTCCAACAGATGTGACTTAAAATTAATCCCCACAGTATTGCAGTATCTAAATCAGGTTTGTAAACTTTTTTAAAGTATATAAACCATTCCAAATGCTTTAATTGTGGTTCCATTTTGATGAAAGCCCAAACGGTAACTCCTTTCTTCCAAGAATATGATGGTAACTAATATTCTCTTCCTGTAGTATTCTCCTTCTTTTCTGCTTAAAACTAAAAGAATCTAATTATTCAGTTAGTGATGTCTTTTATAAAACAGATGTTTCTCATTTTTTACTCCAAATGTGTGGCTTTGAGCTCATTCTGAATTCCCCAGAATCTTCAATTACCAATACTTATCAGATGCTTTCTAATATACCCTGAGCGACTTATTCCAAATATCGATTTGTGTGCATATTCTACTTCCATATTTATATTCAGATTCATATTACTGAGTTGAAATTAACTTGTAGCCATTGTTCTAATGGTTATAGTAATTAGATTGTCATTCTTTTTTTAAAAAATTTAGTCATTCACTTGTCAGGTATAATAACATTTCTTTTTTTTTCCTCAAGGAGTTTATTAAATGACTGATGGAAGGGTGATTTCTTCTATATCTGTTTTTTTCGGTTTGTTTGTTTGTTTTGTTTTGTTTTTTTGTCCATGATGGGAATTAGTGTTTAAAGAATAAAGAGAAAAAGCCTGACCTGTGGTGGTGCAGTAGATAAATCACCAACCTGGAATGCTGAGGTCACCAGTTCAAAACCCAGGGCTTTCCTAGTCAAGGCACATATGAGAGTTGATGCTTCTTGCTCCTTCCCCACTTCTCTCTCTCTCTCTCTCTCTCTCTCTCTCCCTCTCTCTTTCTCTCCTCTCTAATGAATAAATAAAGTCTTTTAAAAAGTTTTAAAAAAGAACAAAGAGGGAGAAAAAGGAGTATAAATTGATGTTAAAAAGCCAGATATAAATGAATATATTATACTCTTTCACTTACATGGTATTCTCTAAAAGGCAAAACTGTATGGATAGAAAGCAAATTAGTTGTTGCCACATGCTGAGGGAGGGAGGTTTAGAGAATGTGATTTATACTAAGAGTTGCAGGTCAAATTTTAGAATGAGGAAAAACATCTGTATCTGGATCCTGGTTTCACTACTATATACATTTGTTAAAATTAATCATACTTCCCTTTTAAAAGGGATACATTTTCCTCTGTATAAATTATAAAATTAAACTTGACAAAAAATCCTGCATAATAATGTCCTAAATACATTGTTTTATATTGCAGTCATTTTCCATTCAATTTTGCATTGTTAGCTTACTGCTGCACTCTTTGCTTATAATAAACTTCAATACGCTTCCATCTACTGGATAGCTAGCTACTCATCTTTATAGAACCACTAAACTATCATATTTATCATCTATCTATCTATCTATCATTTATCTATCATCCCTATCTATCATCTATCTATCTATCTTTTATCTATCATCCCTATCATCTATCTATCTATCTATCTATCTATCTATCTATCTACCTACATACATACATACATACATATTTAAAGACTTTTATCTCCCCAATTTAAAAAAAAATGCAATTTCTCTCTGTAACTACTGTATTATTTCATCTCTAAACTTAGTCCAGTCTGTACTACTTGCTATTAATAAACAACACACGAATGGATCACTACAATTCAATGTGCTAGACTCAATGTTTTAAGATGTGCATATTATGAATCCTAGTACCATTCCTCAATAATTACCAAAAACATCATCATTGTTACTCCATTAATTCCCCTAAAGAAAAGTGGTTTTTTTATTTAAAAAAATAATGCAATCAAATTTGCCTAATATTTATAAAGAATGTCATATTCTCCTCTGGGCCAATTATGTCTGTAGATTTATTGTGTTAAACAACTCCCCCCCCCAACTGACCCAATTTCTAATTAGCAAAGCTATTTATTCCCAATCTTCCTCCAGAGACCTGTGACTTGGAGGGTTGTGTTAGTAAAACCTGCCAGTGTCTGGGTTTTTTTAAAAAATATTTTTTATTTATTCATTTTAGAGAGGAGAGAGAGAGAAGGGCAGGAAAGGAGCAAGAAGCATCAACTCCCTTATGTGCCTTGACCAGGCAAGCCCCGGGTTTTGAACCGGTGACCTCAGCATTCCAGGTAGATGCTTTACCCACTCTGCCACCATAGGTCAGGCCAATGTCTGGGTCTCAATCCTTAAACATTTTAAACTACTTGGGAAATTGAGCTGCTTCTTAATAATACTTTTTTTCTGGGGTTGTTTTTGTTTGTTTGTTTGTTTGTTTGCTTTTTTAATGAGAGTTTAGATTGCTAGCTCAGTTTTTTCAGGCTTCTGCAATAGAAACACTGTCTAGAATCAAGCAGAGACAATCATCTTTCTCAAAAAATAAAGAATAGTTGGTTTCATTTTAGCTAAATGTTGGAAAACTCTACCTGGGGAAAAAAATCCTGTGAAGTATATGTTTGTTAAATAAATTAGTTAAGAAACTAATGATGCTGGCCGGTTAACTCAATCAGTTAAGAGTGCCCTCCCAAAACAATAAGATTGTGGGTTTGATCCCCGATCAGGGCATACATGGGAAATAACCAAAAATTGCACAACTAAGTGGAACAACAAACGCTTCTCTCCCGCCTCCACTCTCTCTTCTTTCCTCTCTCTGTCTCTCTAAAGATCAAAAAAAGTTAAGCCCTGGCCAGATACCTCTGGAGCATCTTCCCAGAGCACAGAGGTTGCCAGTTTGATTCCCAGGTTAGGGCACATACAGGAGCAACTCAATGTTCCTGTCTTTCTCTCTCCCTCTAAAAAAAAGAAAAGAAAGAAAGAAAAATAATAAGATAATTTTGGAAGTTGTGGTGGGGAGGAGACATTTTGCTTCCTTGTGATTATTTTTTCCTTTCTAGCTTTTCTTTTCCATTTTTCTTCTGATAAAAATGCAAATGTGCTCCGAGAAAATGAATGAAATGAATTAGGTAAAAACACTGCTGTTCCAGATATTTAAACCTATTATTCTGCTTGGAAAAACCACTAGACTTGGTAGGCATTTCAGATATTTGAAGTGAGAGTATGGTTTTGTATGTGTGTGTGTATGTGTGCGCATGTATGTTTGCACATGTATGTTCTATTGTCTGAACATAAAATTCATCTACTGCAGATTTGCATTTTGTTGAGGTTTAGAGACTCACATAAACTGGCTGCAGGATACAATTACCTGTTCCTAGAATCATGGCATTTCCAAACATCCAAACCCTGACATGAGAACATGTGAATTAGAAAGATAGACATACTTCAAGAAATGTATTTATCTTATTTCTACAAATATTTTTGAAGGATATAATATCATCATAGTTTTGTTTAAATTTTTGTTATTGTTTGGCTTAAATAATAAAGTGTGGTCGTGCTTCAAATGATGACAATTCAGTAAACATAAACCACATATAACACTGTGCTATGCCATATAGCCTAGGTGTATAGAACCCTATACCATCTATGTTTCTGTAAGTGTAATTTAAAATGTTAGCACCATAATAAAATTGCCTTCGTATGAGTTTCTCAGAACTTATATCTGTCATGATGGTATTTGCATACAAGTATGTACAATATGACAAATTGACTATGTAACCCAATTTTTTATTTATTATGTTACATACTTTGAATTTCAAATATACATACTGTTTTAACTCTGTGTTCACAAAGAAAATTAATCTTAATTGAAAAAATAGTGGCTAACAAATTGTCAAGTGATAAGAAAATGTTTTAGATTTTAGTATCTAAATTCTACTATACCATATATAAACCTTATATATACACTTATATTTAAGCAACATATGATATTCACTCTAGAACTAAAACAAAATTTATTTTATTTTCTGTATCTGTGATATTTTTCTCTACACTGTTATTCTAAGAAGCACAATAATGCTAAGAAACAATTATATTAACTTAATTATATTAACTAAAGTATTACACTGTCTAAATCACTTTAGAGTAAAAAAATTAATTTCAATTATGTGGTCCATTAGTTCAAGAAGTTAGAATTTATCACTTTGCTCATGTTAACAAAAAAATAAATTGTATAGTATAAGCCTTTATATAAAATAAAATGGCCTAACCTGTGGTGGCGCAGTGTATAAAGCGTCGACCTGGAAAGGCTGAGGTTGCCAGTTCAAAACCCTGGGCTTGCCTGGTCAAGGCACATATGGGAGTTGATGCTTCCAGCTCCTCCCGACCTTCTCTCTCTGTCTCTCTCTCCTCTTTCTCTCCCTCTCTCTCCTCTCTAAAATGAATAAATAAATTAAAAATAATAATAAAAAAATTAAAAAATAAAATGAATTTGAGGTTTTTAGTTAATTATGATTTATTTATTGTAATAAATTCTCTATGAAGATACATTAGCTTACATTTCTTATTATGGTTTAATTATACAATCAAAAAAAGAAAATTACTAATGAAATCAGCTATGAAAATGGTAGATCATCTGTTAAACCACTCAAATTATATTTTAAAACATTACTTTATAGGTTGAGAATTTTAATATCTATTTATATATTTATATATATTTATATACCATATTTCCCCATGTATAAGACACTCCCATGTATGAGATGCACCTTAATTTGGGGGCCTGAAATTTGAAAAAAAAGTATTGCATAAAGTTATTGAACTCAAATTTTATTCATCATAAAATTCATACAACTCTTCATCTGTGTGAAAAAGTGAGAAATGCAAGTAAAAAAAATATATACAACCACTGTACAAGACAGGGGTCCCCAAACTACGGCCTGCGGGCCACATGCGGCCCCCTGAGGCCATTTATCCGGCCCCTGCCGCACTTCTTTCTGGAAGGGGCACCTCTTTCATTGGTGGTCAGTGAGAGGAGCATAGTTCCCATTTAAATACTGGTCAGTTTGTTGATTTAAATTTACTTGTTCTTTATTTTAAATACTGTATTTGTTCCCGTTTTGTTTTTTTTACTTTAAAATAAGATATGTGCAGTGTGCATAGGGATTTGTTCATAGTTTTTTTTATAGTCCGGCCCTCCAATAGTCTGAGGGACAGTGAACTGGCCCCCTGTGTAAAAAGTTTGGGGACCCCTGGTATAAGACATACATAGTTTTTAGACCCCAAATTTTTTGAAAAAGAGTGTGTCTCATACATGGGGAAATATAGTATATATTTATATGTATAGGTTGAGGATTTTAATACATATTAGCTTAGCTATTATTTAATTATAGATAATATATTAAATGTGTGATTGTGAAACCATTTGTGTATGGTTTAAAATTGAAATTTGTGTTAAATATAAAATAGAAAGTATGAAGTTTTATTATCTAAGTTGTTTTCCTGCATTGGCATTTTCTAATCCTGAACTTGCACATTTCTTTGCAAGGTATCATAACATATTTAGCTTTTCAATTTCTGTCCTCCTTATGCTTAAGTGATACATTGTAACATTATTATTAAAAACATTCATATATGAATATTAATTCATATTGGGAAAATCACTTCCTATTACCTATGGTAAGTGTATTTTTCTGGGTAAATGTATATTGTCCATGTGTGTGCATGTGTGTATTAAATTATATTAAAAATAGTTCAATGCTTTCAGGGAATCTGCAATTCTAGAAACTACCATCGATTAATTAAATATAATTCAGCATCTACTACAGGTACTGTTCAAGGCACTTATTAGAGATATGATTTTGACACAGTCTATCTTTGGGAGATGATGCTCTAGTAGAGAGGCATAAAACAAATATAGCAATGTCTACACAATATGTCAGAATTTATCACAGAGTATTTTTATAAAATTTATAAGTCTAAGTGAGCTAAATATCACTAGTATGTGTCATGTATGGAGAACCTAAATTATTTTGTTTATCTCTGAAAATAAATAATTCAGAAAAGTGGCCAATACTTAGCAGGTAATAAAATTTTTTTTTGTTGAGAACAAAAATAATTAAATGAATTGGACATAAATGAAGAAATTTAAAAAGTGGTATTTAGAATTAGCCAAATTGCACTTTCTTAAACAAAATAGTAAGAGTGCTATCTGAATAGAGAAAGAAAAGTCAATTTAGTATGGTCATGAGAAATACATACTAAAATTTTAAGTTATTTTATCAGAGAGTTAAAAAACCCTTGTTCTAAAACTGAAAGTAAATGACTTTCTCTATATACTTAAATTCACATAATCCTATTTTTTTTCTAAATTTCAGAGTAAAACATGGTACAATAAGGTAAAGAAATATACCTAAGTTTTTCAGGATTTTAAGATACTGGCTCTGATTTTTTCTTTTTGGTAAGATTTTTATTTTTTAAAAAATATTTTATTTATTCATTTTATAGTGTGGGAGAGAGAAAGAGAAGGAAGGAGAAACTCCTCCTCAACTCCTATATGTGCCTTGACCAGGCAAGCCCGGGGTTTCAAACTGGAAACCTCAGCTTTCCAGGTCAACGATTTATCCACCGCACCACCATACCACCATACATCAGGTCTGGCTCTGACTTCATGATAAATTTTGGGTGATTCAAAGTGCCCCTGAGATTCACAGGTCTTAATACAACTAATGGAAGTCATGTAATAAATGAATTCTTCCATAGTGGGCTTAACTTTTTTTAGACATACTCTATGTTTATGCAATTCCTAAAATATATTTGGGCTACATACTAAAGAAGAGAAAAATTACCATATTGTTTTCTGAACCATAGGTTGATGGATATTATATTAAAAAATCCCCTTGTATATTCTATAAATTCTCTATCCTACCAGATTATTACATTGGGGACAATATTCAGGAGCTTTCACTTCCGGTAAAGATGGAAAACAGTGATGAGATCCCACTTGAAACAACCAATAAATGACACAAAATGTCCATGAACTGGACAACAAACAATAAAGAGTAGTAATCCCTAAGGCAGTGGTTCTTAAACTTTTTGAAGTGAGGGCACATTTAAAATCCTATAAATAACACTGGGGAATAATTTTTTTTTTCATTTTTTGTTGCATGAGGTTTTAGAACTGCTTCTATGTATTTCTGCATCGTTGATTCCAAAACTGAAATCTGGTTTTTGGCACATGCTCTAGTTTTTATGCACTTTTAATTTCTTTTTGTTACAGTTAATGTCATACATTGGTTTTTAAATTGGAGTTAAAGGGCAACAACTCTTGGAATGAACATAACCACAAGGCAATTAATGTTTTACAAACATCATTTTTACATAATTGTAGTTGTTTTTAAATGTAAAAAGTTATTATCTGATAAAAAACACCCTCTTATTTTGTTTTAAGATTGAATCATGGCTTCTTCAAGTAGGCGTAAATGTATGAATAGTCCTGACACCTTCTGTTATATATGTGGCTGTTACAGACTTTAATTTCAAAGGTGCAATATTTTATCATTTGTGACACGTGCATATATTGCTATTTTCAAGTTCCTGCTGACAATCAAGACAAGAATTGGGCTCCTCATATTATGTGTCATAATTGTAAGGAAATGCTTCATAACTGGACAAAAGGAAAACACAAAGGAATGCTTTTTGGTACTCCCATGGTTTGGCATGAACTTAAGGACCACAGCAGTGACTGTTATTTCTGTCAGATCCATACAAAGGGCATCGGCAAGAAAAAATGCATATGATCGCATATCCTAGTATTCCTTCAGCAATATGACCTATCCTACACTCTGAGACACTTCTGGGTCCAGTTTTCAATGGTTTTATTTCTTCTAAAGATGAAGAAAGTAAAAATGGTGATCAAGTGTATTTTGATAAGATGCATAAGGAAATGGTTGTAGAATCTGAAGGGTCTTCTTCTGATGCCAAGCAGTCATTAACCCCTCAGCAGTTTAGCCCACCTGAATTAAATGACTTAGTAAGAATGACATAAAAACTGTCCTCAACTTTCTGAAGTATGAGGAGCATAACTGGATCATTTGTGTGGATTGTAAAATGATAAATTTCCTGCTCGGACAACAGAGAGGTTTCACGAAGTATCCTTGCTTTCTGTGTTTGTGAGACAGCCAACTTGGGAGAAACACTGGACACAGAAGGAGTGGCTGAAACATGAAGCTATGGATGTAGGGATGCAAAATATTGTGAATGAACCTGTAGTTAATTGAGACAGGATCAGTTTTCCCCCACTGCACATCAAACTTGGCTTAATGAAGCAGTTTGTTCAGGCTTTGAATAGAGAAAGTGAATGCTTTCAAAATATTATTTCTGCTTTTCCTGCCATGTCTTTTGAGAAGATAAAAAGCAGGTGTATGAGAAGGACCTCAAATTCAAACCCTCACACATGATGAAGAATTTGCCAGGAAGCTGAATAAGGAAGAGAAAGCAGCATGGCAGTCTTTTGTGGCAGTTACAAAGAACTTCCTTGGCAACAAAAAAGCAGAAAACTATAAACTTCTGGTCCAAAGGATGCTGTTGGCTTTCTGTGACATTGGATGTAACATGAGCATTAAGATTCACTTCCTAAACGGTCACCTTGAGAAATTTCCTGAAAATCTTGGAGCTGTTAGTGATAAGCAGACTACTGCAGGAGCATCAAACGAGATTGACCTCAACAAGTACACAAACGCAAGAGCTACAAATGCAATTTTTTGCCTGAATAAAATTTAAATAAGATCCCTGGCCGGTTGGCTCAGTGGTAGAGTGTCAGCCTGGCATGTGGGAGTCCTGGGTTTGATCCCCGGCCAGGGCACACAGGAGAAGTGCCCATCTGCTTCTTCACCCCTCCCTCTCTCCTACCTCTCTGTCTCTCTCTTCCCCTCCCGCAGCCAAGGCTCCATTGGAGCAAAAATGGCCCAGTCGCTGAGGATGGCTCTGTGGCCTCTGCCTCAGGCACTAGAATGGCTCTGGTTGCAACAGAGTGATGCCCTAGATGGGCAGAGCATCACCCCCTGGTGGGCGTGCTGGGTGGATCCCGGTCAGGCGCATGTGGGAGTCTGTCTGACTGCCTCCCCGTTTCCAACTTCAGAAAAATACAGAAGATAAAAAAAATTTTTTTTAAATTTTAAATAAGTTTTGCTCAAATTTAATGATTAAAATAAGTGTTTTAATATGTTGTATTTTGAAATTGTAGACAAATTATGATGCAATCATTTCTTTTAGTGTATTAGTGTATTTACTGCATTATATAAATTATTATATTTTCACAAAGATGATGTCCAAGAAGACATTCTACTTCATTATGTTAAACTAAATGTTGAAAATTTTACAATAAGATGAAAACCTAAAATCTTGAATTGCAAAAAACTGTAGCTTATAGAGAAAAACTAATGTCAGATTTCAGATCAGTACACTCAAATTAGGTAAGAAGAAGTGTTTTTGTGGATGCAACAAAAATTTTGTTCCCCAGTGAATTGTAGGCACACTATATACAAATTTCTGAGAAATGTTATAATAATTAAGTCCAATATTAAGGAAAAATTAAAAATATCCAAGTGTGCTTTTATGGTAATTAAATAAAATAAATATGACAAAATTACATTTTTTTGACATTAAAAAACTTTTTATTTTATATTCTTTTGTTATGCTTTTTAGAATTTAAAAAAAAAGAGGGGTTAAAATAAAAAATGACATAAAAGTTATATTTTTTTATATATAGATATATTCTTAGTAAGATTTAGTAAATTTTGCAGGTCCCTGCTTCAATATATAGACAAGAAAAAGAGTTTGCCTTTCAAATATATGCTCAAATATTGAAGAAATCACTAGGACACATCAAGCTCATGTTTCTCATAAACACAGACTGAAAAAACATAACAAATTTACACAAATTAGACTGAAAAGACATAACAAATTCACACAAATTAGACTGAAAAAACATAACAAATTCACACAAATTTGTTAAGTTTTTTCAGTCTGTGTTTATGAGAAACATGAGCTTGATGTGTTCTAGTGATTTCTTCAATATTTGAGCATATATTTGAAAGGCAAAGTATTTTTCTTGTCAATATATTGAAGAATTCCTCTCTTTTTACTCTTAATTGTGTTGAGTGTAGAAAACCACCACCATACATTTCATCTTAACTTTACACCAACAAAGGATAGAAGAAACTTGCTTCCAACCTTTCTGGGGTACAAAGAGGATAGAGTAAACAATCCAGCACCACAGCTTAACAGCCTTTTGCAACCTAGTCAGGCAAGTGAGGTAGGGGTTGGGCAGACTGTCAGTTTAAAGCCAATTTCCCATACCTCTGTCCCCCAAAATCTAAACTGTAAAAACTCTGTTGGTTTTTTGGTCTCCAACTGGCACATATTTCTCTGGAATACCGTAGGGCACACCTGAAAATCTAGGGCGCACCAATGCACCCTGGCACACAGTTTGAGAACCACTGCTCTAAGAGATAGGAACAAATGAGAAAAGACAGAGGATAAACCACATTACTTTGTGGTAATTTCCAGGCTAAATAGAGGGAGGGCAGAGCCAAACCGAATCCCTGTGTTGAAGAAAATGAGTTGATTGTCGGGTGAGAGCATGATGACTAAAGTTAACAAAGAACACTAGGTAGGAGCAAACACTACAAAGACAGGTACCTGGAGTTCTGCAGAATATTCATGCCTTTTGAGCACTCAGTTTAGTACTCATAAGCAAATATATGCACTACAAGAGTTTAGGAAAGAATTACAGGTAACAATTCATAGCAGTCACACAGAACAAAAGATAATGTCTGTCCTTAGAACCCAGATGAGAAAAAGTCATGGGCATTTTGAACATTAGAAGGAAGGTCCTGCTTTAACAGTGGTGATAGTTGGCCTTAGACAGAACATTGCTATAGACCAAACTAACCACTCAGTAAGTTTAAAAGGATCAGATTTATTTCATATTACTTAAGTTTGTCTGGAATAGATTTCAAGAACATTTAGAGTAATTTTTTCTAAAATAAAACTCCATAACTTAAAATTCACAATATCTGGTATCTAATCAAATATCATCTGGCTTAGAAAGAAGTAGAAAAATTATAAATCTAAATAAAAAGATAATCAAAATTAATGCTGATCCAGAATTAAATCAGAGATAAACATTATCAGAGAGAGACCTTTAATGTTTTAAAACTATATTTTCCATTAATAAGTAGTTAAATAGAGACAGGGAAGATAGAAAATGTACAAATGAAAGAAACTACAGTGTATGAGATCAAAACAACATTAGTAGGTATAACAGCATGTTTGACATTACAGAAGAAAACACTACTATAACTTGAAGACATGATAAGAATTAGCCAAGCCTGTCCACTCAGCTTAGTGGTAGAGCATTGGCCCAGCATGTGGATATCCTGGGTTCAATTCCCAGTCAGGACACAGAATAGAAGTGACTATCTGCTTCTCCAACCCTCCCCTTTCCCTTCTCTCTTTCTCTTTTTACCTCCCATAGCCATGGCTAAGTTGAAGCAAATTGGCTCCAGGTGTTGAGGATCCATGGCCCTGCCTCAGGCACTAAAATAGCTCAATTGCTGAGCAATGGAGCAACAGCCCCAGATTCACAGAGCATTTCTGGGAAGGGGGCTTTCCGAGTGAATCCCTGTTGGATCATATGCGGGAGTATGTCTCTCTGCCTCCCTGATTATCACTTAAGGAAAAGATAAAAAGAAAAAGAAAGTATTAAGAAAGTATTAGCGTAAAAAGCTATATTTACACATACAAAATATACACATACAAAATATATATTTTTAATTACAGAGCATTGTGTAGTTAAAAATACAAGTCATAAAGTTACTGAGGCAGAAAGGACAGAAAAAAATATTTGAAGGAATAATTACCAAAACTGTTCAAAAGTTAATGAAAGTTATTGCACAAGATGAAAAAATATTTCTCTTTCTTTACACTACTAGGTTCTCCAGCTGATGCCCTGAAAATTAAAATGACTAAGACATATGAACAAATAAAAACAGATTATATTAATATGTGCAGTGCACACATATGCGGGAGAAACTCAGTGATGAGTAACTCAAAAGGGCATTAATTGAAAAGTACATGAGTTTGTATCAGATCTTAACAAAGAACAATAAATTATTAGAGAAGTGGCAAGACAAGGGTAAATGTGTTTCATTGTTTAGGGTCAGCAAACTGTAGGGAGGTAGATAAATATAGAAAATAATGGAAGATAAGAATTATTTTAGTCTAATTTGTTGCAGGTCTTTTTCACTGCTAACTCTTTATGTTCTTCATAGCCATAAAACTATTCTGAGAGAGGGGATTCACACCAATCTTCATTTATCAGAAGTTTCTGTTTTATTCAGATAAGGGAAGCTCTGGGAAGGCTTCTCTGCATGTGTAAGCTATCCATTGCCTCCAGCTCAAAATAATCCTTAAGCTAAAGTTGCACATTTGGGGGTGACAGACTCTCATCCTCTATATTAAATCCATATATTCAAGAACCTCAAGAAACTCCAAACACCAAAATATGAAGAAAACTAATGCAAGGCACATTATAATCAAATTGCTCAAAACAAATGCAAGAGAAAAAAATTGTCAAAATTATCCAGAGTAAAAAGACAAATAGAAAAACAAAGATAAAAACAATAGCACGTCATTCAAATGCATAATATAAGTGGAAGCACAGTGGGACAATATGTTTAAACTATTGAAGAGGGAAACCTGTTAATTTAGAATTCTGTACAAGGTAGGATAATAAAATGATAGGTTTAGAACTACTTATAACTGTGATAATTAATTATCAAATTAATAAATACTATAATTAGTTTAATTAAAAGGCAGATATTATAAGATTTAATAAAAATTAACTGCTGCCTACAAGACATGCTTTATACAACACTCAAATGGATTAAGTTAAAGGATTGAAACTATGTCATGTTAATATAATACTAATGAAAAAGTTGGAGTGGCTGTTAGATAATGTAGATTCAGAGCTGGTAGTATCAAAAGTATAAAGTGATAATTTCATAATGATAAAAGGGTCAATCATTCAAGAAAATATAACAATTATAAACTGTTTTGCCCCTTATCAGAGAATTTTAAAATACATAAAGCAGCAACTTTCATAGAACCAAATGTAGACATAAACACACTTACAATTACACTCTACAATTTCAATATCCTTTTCTCAATAATAGAGACAGGGAACAGAAAGTAAGTGTATAGAAACTTTTAACAACAAATATACATCCTGTATTGGTAAAATACTAGTCTTGAAACATTTAAATGTCAAGTCATAAGTACAGTAATTATTATATAATTCAATAACAAAACAAAAAAGCTCTGAAAAATCCACAAATATTTGAAAACTAATAGCCTACTTCTAAAAAGTGGTCAAAGTGTATGGATAAGTCCTGCCAGGGGTGAGGACAAAGGAGACACAAAGACCAGACACCGGAGACCAGGTTCAGTGCCACAGATTCACTTTATTCAGGAAGTAAGCTAGCTTATATACACAGGTTCAGCCTATAGGATGTTACAGTGTGTCCTTCATAGCCAATGGCTGAAAAGATCAGGGAGCTGAGTGACTGACGCTAAGTCACTTCCTTAAAGTGGCAGAGCTTCCTTCCTGGGTGTGCCCAGGAGGCTTCTGGGAGCTAGAGTATTCTTACAGCATTGCATCAGTCACAGCTGCTAGGAATACGCTGTGTGCTCCAGCCACAAAAGTGGACATTAAATATAATATTAAGACACATTTTGAACAGAATGAAAGTCAAATGACATCTCACAAGTTGTGGGAATCTACTAAATTAGTAGTTGAAGGGAAATTTACAGCACTAAAATTCTATATTAGAAAAACAAAAGTACCAAGTCAATGACCACATCTTCTCCCACCTTAAAATCTTAGGTAAAAGCAGAGTAAATTAAATGAAAAGTAAAAAAAAAAAAAAAAAAAAAGGAGAACAAAAAAAGAAGGAAATTACAAAGACTATAGAGGAAATAAATAAAATAAAAAATAGAAAATCAAAAGAGAGGACAAATTAACTCAAAAGTTCATTATTTTACCTCTTTAAAGATCAGCAAAACAACTTATTAGGCTGAGTGATCAGAAGAGAAAAGACATAAATTAACAGTATCGGGAAAGAGAAAGGTGATATCACCACACATTTTCCAAATGTCAAATGTATACTGAGAGAATACAATGAATGATTTCATGCCAATAAATTTTCAACAACTTAGAATGAAGAAAATCTTTAAGACACAAGATATCAAAACTTACCCAATAAGAAATCTTAACAAAAACAGCCATATCTCTTCCGGGAATTTAAATTTTAATTAAAAATATCCCCAAAAAGAACATTCTATTTCTAGAGGGCTATATGGGTAAATTTTAGTAATATTTAAGAAAGAAATACCAATTCTATGCAAAGTCTTTCAGAAATTTAAAAGGAGTCATTATTTCTAATTCATGCTATGATTTTAACAGTTATTTTACCACAAACAAGAAAGATGTTATAGGAATATCAAAATACAACAGTATATCACAACCAAGTGGGATTTATTCTAGGATAGTCTATGATTTATTCTAAGATATAAATCTATTTATTCTAGGATAAAGAGGCAAAGTGATGGAAGAAAAACATTGTTTATTACAAAAAGAGTGGGTTTTATAAATTTTTATAAGGCAATGAAAATGTGCAGTTGCAAAAGTCATATTATTCTTTTAACTTTTTCTTATATCAAAATTGAATAATTTGCTATATGTTAAACATGTCTTTCTAGTTTAGTATTGCCATACATTTTAAATTACCTTAAGAGTAGAGTTTTCAAAACTTTCATAATCTTATCATATATTGATTTCTAGGTCAGCAGCCCTGACGTGCACCCACGGGATTGTGTGAAGAGTTTCATCTGTTCATGGTTAAGTATGAATATAAAATGAGAAAGAAAAGCTGCTATAAAATATCACAAGGTATAAATGCATTTTTTTAAAGTACCTCATTCTGAAATGATTTCTTATTTCTTATTGTCAAAGTGCTATTCCTTTTATGGAAACATAATGACAGTAAGAAAAACATTTGTATTTTCTTACTTCAAAGTTAAACCTTGGTAAGTTTGGACTCAATTTTGAATTGGGAAACATTTTTGTCACTGACAATAAGAATAACATGCTTACTTTTTTTTTTTTAAATAACAATCAAATGAGAGTACTCATTACAGATGAAGATTAAGTAAAGAAACTAATTTGGCAAATAATGAAATCCTATGGAACATAAATAATTTGATAAATGGTTCATAGAATTGTGTGATAGATGAAAGAAAAAAACAGGACTTTGAAAAGAAGAAAACAGAACTTTATGTGGAATAAAGAAGACAGGACATTTAAGAGAAACTGTCAAATAAATGTAAAGTAGAATGTGTTACATGCTAGAAAACATATTTCAGTGGAAATTAGAGAAGTAGGGAGAAAAAAAGAATACATAAATCATATATACCCAAACATGGCTCTGCCTCTTTGGTATCTTAGTTACCAGAACAAATTAAACTTCTTATAGTTTCAATTACTTCATGCAAAAAGTAGGGATAGCACAATCTATCTCATAGGAGTACAGCCAGATTATACATACATTTAACAATAATAGTAACTAAAGGTGTTTGAGTGCTTATAAGTTGTCAGGCACTAAGGATTTTATGTATATTATTTATTTTCTACATTATTTTTATTTCCATTATACATGTGTGAACTCTTAGACACAGAAGTGTACTTATGTGCCAAGTAAGTCAATACAGAAACACAGACAGTATAAAACTAGATTTGTTACATTCTAAAATCACTAGTCATTAAGTACTTAGTAGATACTTGTTTCAAAAATTTTGGAAATTTTGCAGTGAAAATGATAAAGGCATTTAATCAATACTCAGCATGACACGAGTGTCAGAACCTGATAAACCAACCTGTGAATATTTAGCACAACACCAGAATGAAGTGAAAGTTAAAACCATGATGTGGATGAAGCCCTCCAATAAAGCATATAAAATATAATGAAGTCTAAACATGGACACTTAAGGAGCAATCATCATTAGTCTATGAATAGAAAAGTATCCAAGAGAGGTAGCTAGCATGACAAAACAAATGAGGAGAATGATAGTGAAAAATCACCTTGTCTATCTTTTTTTCTAATGAATTTGACCTTCTTACATAGATGGCTTTGAATTATGTTCAATTGACCATTACACCATTCTATTGTCCCTTATTTGAATATCTGAAGGACTAAATGGCTTAAAAATCACAACTACTATTTACAAGTGAAAAATACATGCCAATATTATTGTCACTCCCACAAGCTTAATTATTTCTCTCTTTCTCCCAAGCATGTCTTGATGAGACCATTCATTTTCTAGCATTGCAAAAATTCAAAACCTTCTAATTTTCACTTATTTAACTATCTAAAAATGACTTAGGCACACCAGGTTGACTTGACATTTTAGTGGTTATAAATAAAGTTAATAAAATTAGCAGTGATTTTTCTAGATAATTTAGAAACAGTCTAAATAACTCTCTCAAGAACTATTTGTTGAGGTATTAACTTAAACTATAGATAATTACAAGTTATGCCCTTGAAACAATCTTCTGTGAAAAGATAATTCAAAGGAAAAAGACTGCCAGTTATCTAAGGTCATAAAAGGGGTAATGTACACATGCCTCCAAATAAAACATGAATAGGGCATCTAGTATCATTCTCTGCAGTTCATTTGTTCAAGCTGCAAATTTGAGACACAGCCTTGTGGATTCATCTCCTCCACATGATCAGTTTAATAACTTTCTCTGGGGTGTTCCCATAAGTGCTTAGGATATAGTTGAATTTCTTTCTCTGTTCTTATTAAGTTTATAACTAGGGGCAATTATTGTGACTTCTTGAGAATTCTGTTTTCCCACACATGAATTAGAGAGAAAAATATTATTTCTTTTTTAAAATTAGTTTTGAGACTCAAAGGGTACTAAGACAAACATCTCTAAAATTGTTAATTTTTTATGCTGTAATTTGAAAAACTTCAGTGAATGCTTATATTGCAAATAATTCATCTTTACAGTAGAGAAAAAGTGGGGAGACTAAGCTGCTATAAACCTTGCTAAGGGTTTTTGGGAATATAATGTTTCAACTACTTCGGGTAAATACCAAAGAATAAAATCTTTGGATAATATGGTAAAAATATGTTTAGTTTTGTAAGAAACTGCCAACTGCCTTTCTAAGTAGCTGTGTTATTTTTTATTCCACAAATATAGTATTTCTGTGAGTATGCTAATCACAGAGTTTATAACAACTATTTATATACTAATCTCATCCAGAAACAATCTCATGAATACACCCAGAAATAATGCTTAACCAAACATCTGGACAAGCTGTGTTCCAGTCAACTTGGCTCTTCTAATTAACCATTATAGCTATCCTCCATGATTAGGCCAGCACAGAGTTGTAAATAAGAGAAAAGTGCAAGTGTTCATGTAGAACAGCCATAGTCATGTAGAAGCAGAGAGCAAATAATGAAAAGCAACAGAGGAGTTGGTGCATTTTGAAGGCTTTTCTACAGGGACAACAATCATGAGAATTCTACTAGCCCTATTGGGAATTGATATTGGTAGAGAACTATTGTTGAATAAAACTGGAAACAGATGCAAGGCAGGTAAATAATTTCAGATGCTATTGAATCAAAATCATATATATAAACCAATTGAATCCATTAAGAGACAATATTAACTCTAATTATTGCTGATGAACAGTTCCTTCCTTTCCACATAGGGGCTGGGTAAAAATGAAAACTTACTCCTTCCAGTTCTGGTCTGCCCTGTTAATTTTAGAGATTCCATGCTGCTACATTATTCAGAGATCAAGTGAATGAACCACCCCAAAAGACCCACAGAAGACCCATCATAATCAGAGATTATATTCCCCTTGATGTTCCCAACACATACAACCACAGTATGGTGAAATTCTGAATAACTCATCATAATCAAGTTTCTGGCTACAGGCAAGGTTACAAGACAGATAACAAGGGCAGCCATCAAAGAGTACATTTTGTAAATGAAAAGATGGTTGTTGAAATATATCCTTGCTAGGATGTTCAGAAACTGGAATAGCACACTTAGAGTTGATGCACACTGACTATAGCTAGCCTATCTTGCAGACAACATAAGCCAGAGCTTACTAAGACTACTGTATCCATAGAAATTATAGATGACTGCAGTGGTCAGTCTTATGTAAGACTGCCTTGAAAATTTAGTGTTAATCTGGCCACTGTGCTGGACACTTGAAACCAATACAAAATAATGTTGAAGGTAAACTGTACTTTAAAAAAAATAGAAAAAGAATGAGGTTTCCATATAAACTTGAGAATATTATGAAATAATATAAGTTTTAGAATTGGGGAATAGAAAAATCTCTCTCATTTTTTGGCAGTTTTATAGCGCTAAATATGTCTGTTATTTCTGCTTTCTCTATTTCTCCTTGTTCAAGACATAATCACAATAAAAATGATTCAATTTTGATCAACATCTAATCAGACTTTCCGTATCTGGAATATTCCTGCCTAATCAATAACATATTTTGTAAAAAGAATAATCTTACAAAAAAAACCCAACAAATACTTTTTGATCAATGTCCTGCTTTATCTTGAAAATAAAAAATAAAGTGGGAGGTATCATACTTACTGATATCAAGTTATACTACAAGGCCATTAAAATCAAAACAGTCTGCTACTGGCATAAGAACAAGCATACAGAACAATGGAACAGTACAGAGAACCCATAAATAAAACCATGCCTTTATGGTTAATTGATATTTGACAAAGGAGGTACAAGCCTACAATGGAGTAAAGACAGTTTCTTTAATAAATGGTGTTGGGAAAATTGGACATGTACATGCAAAAAAATGAAACTAGACTACCAACTTACACCACTCTCAAAAATAAACTCAAAATAAATAAAAGACTTAAATGTAAGTAGCGAAATCATAAACATCTTGTAAGAAAACATAGCAGTAAACTCTCTAATGTCTCTCATAGCAATGTTTTTGGCAATTTAGCTCCATGGGCAAGTGAAATAAAGGAGAAGATAAACAAATGGAACTATATCAAACTAAAATCTTCTGCTCAGCAAAAGACACCATTAACAAAATAAAAAGAGAGACCACACATTGGGAGAATACATTCGCCAATATGTCTGATAAGGGGTTAATAACCAAAATTTATAAAGAACATATAAAACTCAACACCACAAAGGTAAATAATCCAATTAAAAATGGGCAATGACACTAAATGATATATAAAGCACCTAGCACACTGGCATGTAATACAAGCTCAAAACAATTACAAAACATTTGCCTTCTCCACAGAGAGAAGAGAGAGACATAAAGAATGACAGAAAAAAAATAGGCAAAAGAACTGAATAGACACTTTTCCAAAGAGGACATTCAGATGGCCAATAGGCATATGAAAAAATGTTCAATGTCACTGATCATTGCCGTGGACCAGTGTGGCTCCTTATAATGGTGCGGAATTAAGGAAACATACTCATCAAGAAAAAATGGGACTGGGAGGACTCTTCAAATGCTGATGGCAATATCTGAGTGCCCATAGCCCCAGTTTGCTTTATTATATAGCCATATGCAAATCAAAGAAGTCCTTGATACAAAGTTACACATCCAAGGCTTAAAACAGGAACTCTCCCAAGGCATAAACAGGATGCATTAGTGAAATCTACCAACATCTGAAAACAAACAAAGAGTCAGAGGAAGGGCATGTAAATTGCTTCCAGCAAGTCAAGGAAGCAAGTGAAGTGGGTGCAAACACTCAGCTTCATAGCCAATATGGAGGTGAAGGGGGGAGAACTTAGCCTTTTGCTAAGTCTCAAATCTACAATGGCTTTCTGCCATTTACGGTCCACAACAGATCATCAGAGAAATGCAAATTAAAACCATAATAAGATATCATTTCACACCCATCAGAATGGCACTCATTAACAAATCAGCACACAAAACTGCTGTTGAAGGTGTGGAGAAAAGGGAACCCTCCTGCACTGCTGGTGGGAATGCAGACATGCAGCCACTGTGGAGAACAATATGGTGTTTCCTCAAACAATTAAAAATGGAACTGCCTTTTTACCCAGCTTCCCACTTTTAGGAATATATCCTAAGAATAAAAAACCTCTGATTCAAAAGCAGATAGGCACTCCCATGTTTATTGCATCATTGTTTACAATAACAAAGATCTGGAAACAGCCCAAGTGTCTGTCAGTGGGCAAATGGATTAAAAAGCAGTGGTACATATACACAATGGAATACTACTATATGGTTGTGAAAAAGAAAGAAATCTTACCTCTTTGCAATGGCATGGATGGACCTGGAGATTATTATGCTAAGTGAAATAAGCCAGACAGAGAAAGACAAATATCGTATGATCTCACCTATATGTGGAATCTAATGAATATGGTGAACTGAGGAACAAAATAGAGGCAGAGCCGGGGTCACAGGGACCAGAGGGACATCCGTCAGAAGGATGGGGGATGAGGTGAGAGGATCAGAGAAGGTGAAGGGATTAGTGAAATTATATATACATAACACATAGATACAGATAACAAGACAGTAAATCCCAGAAGAAAAGGAGGATGGAGTCAGGGAGGGGGAACAAAAGGGGTATAATGGGAGACATGAGGTTAGGGGTGAGGGAGTTATATTGAGTGGGACACTTGAATCCATGTTAATACAATAAATTAAAATTAATAAAAATTAAAAAAATAAATGCTCTGATTTAAACAATCCAATGCTCTCTAATTTTGATTAGAGTAAAATACTGCTCACAAAATTTTGAGGATATTTCAAAGTGAATATAAAGTGACAAAATATCCCCTAATTTTTGTGAGCAGTATAATTAAACTAATTGTAAGTTATTCAGGCCTCCATCTTAACATACTCTCTTCCAAAAGGAAGCTCTTGCATCCCGGTTGCCACTGCCGGAAAAGCCCTTGCCCTTTCCTATCTCCTTCACTTTTTCCTATTATGGTACCTCCTAGACATTCTTCAGACCTCAAATTTCCTCAGGAAAACCTCTGATCTTCAAACCAGGTAGAAGTATTCAGAACTTATCTTCAACAAATGAAGTATTGTAATTGCTTATACATAATATATTTATTACAAAGTTAGATCTAACAATTATTTTCTCTATTTCATTTGATTCACTTACCTTTGTCCAAATGTAATTTTATTCAGAAATATTAGAAAATAAACTGTGTTGAATTCACTATGACCCATTTTAATTAGATAAATTTGTTTTTTAAAAAGAGATCAAGAAGCAAAATGTAATGTATAAAATTAAATATATTTCATATTTAATGTATGTTAATAATAATATATGCCATGAGTTGACTCAACACCATATAAGTTTTATAGAAACAGGTAACTTTTCTAAAAAAAAGAAATAGATAAATTTAGGTTCCTAGAATAAGAAAAAATATGGTGATTATCATACTGTTTACCAGAGGCATCTTCTCTCCTGAATCCATTACAGGTAATCAACCTGGCCTTGAAATTTGATCTTAATGATTTTGCTCATGGCTGTAATGAGGAAAATTAATTTTAAATACTGAACCAAATCTGCCACCCTACAACTTTTACTTAATAGTCTTAATTTTGGTGTCTTGCTGCAGGTCATAATATAAATAAGTCTAGTAAATAACAGTACTTAAGTAAAAGTGGCCCTGGCTGGTTTGCTCAGTGGTAGAACATTGGCTCAGCTTGTGGGTTTGCCAGGTTCAATTCCCAGTCAGAGAACTTAGGAGAAGTGACCAATTGCTTCTCCCCCTTATACCTCCCCTTCTCTCTTTCTCTCTCTCTCTTCCTCTTCCACAGCTAGATTAGTTCAAGTATATTAGCCTCTGTGTGCTGAGGGTAGCTCCATGGAGCCTCTACCTCAGGTGCTAAAAATAGCTTGGTTAGAAGCATGGGCCCCAGATGGGCAGAGAATCGAACCCAGATATGGGTTGCTGGGTGGATTCTCAGGCACATGCAAGGGTCTGTCTCTATCTCCTCTCTCTCAATTGGAATAGAAGGAAAATAAAATAACTAAAAGCACTTATTTTGTTCCCATTTATCTTTTCTTCTCCTAAAAATTCATGTCTTCCAAATTATTCATTCTGAATGATACAGTTTGATCAAAGTTATGTGTATAATAATGCCTTGAATTGAATTTAAGGTTCTTGATAGAGTCATATCTATGCAGTGTCCAATTTTTTTATACTTTGTATAACTTTGGACAGCCCCCCAATAGCTTAGTTGATGATAATCACATCACCATGTGTTTATCACAACACCACATGTTGCTAACTTTGCAGTCTACTGAAATGTATATTGTAATATTTTAATTCACATCTCTTTTCTTTTGCTCATTTTTAAGTTCTAATTGCAAGGAATTCATTTTTATTTCCTTCAATTTTTATATTAGATTTAATGATTATCATATGTGTGAAAATTTTAGAGTTAGGATATTTTGTCTTTCAATTTATTTGTTATATCACTTTTGAACCACATGTATACCTCAGCAATAATAATTCCAAGCTTGCTATAGGAAGTCAGACAGTTAAACTACTACCTATTAAAAGAAAGTGGTAGGGAAAATTTGTTGTGAACTAGCGTAACTAGTAATTTCAGGTCCTGAGTGGGAATGGTGCTAAATTAAGAAAATGTGCTTAAAGAATTAACGAATGGGTTCAAGAAGGTTCTGCAAAGCCGATAGCAGAAACAAAGAGTGCTCAAAAACC
This sequence comes from Saccopteryx bilineata, assembly GCF_036850765.1. Taxonomy (NCBI): domain Eukaryota; kingdom Metazoa; phylum Chordata; class Mammalia; order Chiroptera; family Emballonuridae; genus Saccopteryx; species Saccopteryx bilineata. The sequence goes on along the minus strand of NC_089492.1, from coordinate 135,944,652 downwards.
ACATCTTGCTTTATTTATAAAACAACATTAGCAAATCAATGAGATCTCTGATTATGTTTCCAAGGCAACCTAAGAATTTTACCAAGTGCAGAATAGCCCCACCATACATAACATCTTAACTTTACACAAAACTGGGTAGAAGAAACTTGCCTCCAGTCTTCCCAAGTGGTATGGGGGTAAGATGAGTATCAGCTAATATGGAGGCAACTTAATCAAGCAAGTGAGATGGGGGTTTGGGCAGACTGTCAGCTTACAGCCAGTTCCCCACACCTATGTCTCCCAAATATCTAAACCGCAAATCCCTGTTGACATTTTGGTCCCCAACATATCCCCCTTTTCTTTCTTTCTTTCTTTCTTTCTTTCTTTCTTCTTTCTTTCTTTCTTAATTTTCCAGAGACAGAGAGAGAGTCAGAAAGAGAGATAGATAGGGACAGACAGACAGAAACGAAGAGAGATGAGAAGCATCAATCATCAGTTTTTTGTTGTGACACCTTAGTTGTTCATTGATTGCTTTCTCATATGTGCCTTGACCATGAGCCTTCAGCAGACCAAGTAACCCCTTTCTCGAGCCAGCGACCTTGGTGAGCTTTGCTCAAACCAGATGAACCCACGCTCAAGCTGGCAACTTCAGGGTCTCAAACCTGGGTCCTCTGCATCCCAGTTCAACACTCTATCCACTGCACCACCACCTGATCAGGCTACCCCTTTTCTATTTTTTAACTTCAATTTCTGTGCTATGATTTATACTCATCTAATTTCCCATGTTCCAATTTGGAGGCAGAATGAAAAAATATAAAATAGACACAAAATTACAATAGCCAATACCAACTGATACCAAAACAAGTGTCTTAATACAATGAAAGGATTAAAGCCTTTTAGATAATCAAGCAAAATTTTAGCTAATACAGCAGGATCTAAAATAAAATCTTTGTAATTTTTAATGTCCTTAACATATGAATCTAATTTCACCAAGTCCATGTTGACACCATCACTGCTTCAGTCTGAGAACTGTCCCAAGGAGCAGGAGTCACACACAGTCAGGAAAAGTCCACAAGGCACTGGGACTGTTGTCACATTTCCACACTTTGAAGCTAGTGTCCAAGTCCCAATGACCACTGCTTCTAGCACCTTAAGCTTTGTTTCAAACTTAATGTTAATATTGGATTTCTGGCAATGATTCAGGTAGACTGGAAGAAACATCGGCAGCATGTATGGAGATGGAGCTTCTGTTTTCTTTAATCTGGAGAGATGAACCCAAGAGGCCTTTCCCTAGAGCTTTGCAGCTATAGGGTGGTGAGGAAAATCTTGGGATACACTATGCTGTGTGGTAGAGGTAAATTTGTAACAGAAATGGCCAAAAAGGAGAGAGAGAGGGAAGCTCTGAATTTGGAGAGTAGGTCCCAGCCTACAATAGGCACAAGGCATTGAGGCAGAAGAAAATAAGACCATCAAGACCCACAACTGAGATCTTTGAGGGATGAGCAGAACCTGAATATTCAGGCAAGACAGAGTAAATGGCCCTCGTGTCTATAAGAAATGAGATCAGCTTACCTGCTACTTGGATGATTACCCTAGGCTCATCTAAGGTGACATGAGATGGGGCCAATGGCCCTGGGCACCTTTAGTGTACAATGTCTAGTCCCAGCAGGCAAGGCAAGATTAGGTCAGAGGTGGCTGGAGTAGGGCTAGAAGAGACTGAACCCTCCTTTGGAGAAGCAAGGGGGTAGCCTACCTTCCAGTGTCCCCTTTTCCCACAGAAAGGGCATGGCCCTGGTGGGGGCCAAAAAGCCAGGCAGACTTTAGCCCCATGACCTTCCTTTCCACTCTTGTAACAGGGCCCTGATGGAGGCTTATGAAGCCCCTTAGGGGCATTGGAGCCTTTAAGGGCATATGCCAAGAGCTGGTATTTTGTCTGATCTCTTTGGGCTCTGTCTGCCTTTTCCTGTTCCTCTCAGTCATTATAGACCTAAAAGCCATGCTCAGAAGATTTTGCTGAGGGGTTTGAGGGTTCTCTTCCACCTATATAAACTTTTTTCATATCTCTGGAGCTGACTGGAAAAAGACAAGGAAATGATAGCAGCTGGATCAAATAAAGGAGGGTAGGAATTTTCAGGGGAAAGAGGTTTGGAGTGTGCTAAGATTTGACAGATGTAACAGGTTTAACAGAGAAAGAGATGAGGGCATAGTAAAGTAAACCTTATACAATTGCTCCTTGTGACGTGAATCTCTCATCCTGGTTCATGCTGTCTTACAAATGTTCAGGAAGCCTCCAAGGAGCCTCAGGAGACCTAGGAAAAATACATACATATCCTAAGCCTCATAAGAGAACAGGGCCTGGCCCCTGCCAGATTCCTGTGAGCAGGTCCCTCCATCGCATTACAGGGAAGGCTTTCCTTGTAGTGTAGTAAGGTACCTAAAAGCTGCAAAATTAATATTGATATTTTAGGAGGAAAGGACAGGCTTTCTTGTCCTATCCTTTCTTTGGGGAGGGAACAGAGAAGAATTTAGAAATTTCTGGCTTGCAAGAACAATGGGTCATTTAGTTTTAAATATAGAATAAAGGTTAACTGAGGAACTTCTTTTCTCTTTTAATGGGAGACAGACTTTATATACCACCCTACTTTGATTGTGGTTCCTCCTCCCTTACTGGAATCCTGAGAGTAACATACCTTTAGGTAAAGGAGGGGAGATGGACACTGAAAGATCTGTGAATGTCTTTGATTGTGTTAACTTGAAAGTTTTTAAAAATATATTTATCTATTTATTTATTCAACTCTAGAGAAAAGAGAGAGAGAGAGAAGGGTGAGGAGCAGGATGCATCAACTCCCACATGTGCCCTGACCAGGCAAGCCCAGGGTTCCGAACTGGCGACCTCAGCACTCCAGGTCAAAGTTCCATCCACTGCGCCACCACAGGTCAGGCAACCTTGAAAGTTTTAATGTTCTGTGTATATCCTAAACAAATGTTGTGGGCCTGTTAACAATTGTGTCATGATGTCATGCTTCCCCCAACCTGTGTTTAATCAAGGGTATAAATGCAGCCTTTGAGATGTATTTGGCGCACATGATTTGGGACTGCAATGCACCTGTGTCAGCCGTATGCGGCCAGCATATTTAATAAATTTCCTCCTTTAATAAAACCCTTCAAAATTCATCTGGACCTGGTGTCTCTACATAAACCATGGAAGTGAGGTACAGGTACTTTGCAACAGTAGGATTCCAGAGTCTCTTGGCTGCTGAATGGCCCTGTACATCAGCATTCAAAATTTTTTTTTTAGTAAAAAGGATGATAAAGAAGATTTGCAAAAGTTCCAAGATATGACTCACCCTTTTTTATTTTTTATAATTGACCTTTAAGTATATGCTGGGCACACTTTATAATGCCTTGACCCTGAGGATTTTAAAAATACCTATCCTTATGTTAATCCTAAATGTCTGACAGAATATAGTAAATGCTTTCTCCAATATTTTTTGAAACAGTTCTACCCTATTAATTAACAGGCAATTTAAAGAGCACATTAAGGCTGAAAAAAATCTAATATGGCTTTTGTTATCTTCCTAAATAAAAAAAAAAATTCTTTTACACTTTTGTTAGGCAAAACCACGCTGCCCCAAGCCTATCAGCTTGCAGTGTGCAGCTTGCAGCTTTTGGCAGCTTGGCCAAATTAGCAAGTCTTTAGGTTCCACATTCAATTTTATTAAAATTTAAATGAATGCACCTTACAAGTTCTAATTAAAAAAATGTACGGATGTAACCATTTTATATTTTCAATATTAGAGCCAGCATTTCCAATTTTTGCATGGAAGAACTTAATTCATGCATTAGAAAAACATTTTAGACAACATTAAACAAAGACTAAACTGAAACAAGAATCAGACAAACTAGACAAACCAGGGAGAAACCTGGGATTTCAGAGCACAACCAGATTTGAAAGATGCCTGCCTGATTTTAGGGCAGTTTTTGAGAGGGAATAAAGATGAATCAGACTAATCAAAATTTCTCAAAAAAAATCTTGGTTGGCTGCATGAAAATTTTATAGACTGATTAACTCTAAGCCCCCCCCCCAAATTTCCAGGCAAAGAATAGGAAAGAAATAAAATCATAGTTCAGAGGATTGTAGCTAAAACATTAAAGAAAATTAGACAAGAATAAGAAAAGCTGTAATTTTTCTGTAAAGCCAGTAGGCATGGCCACCATCACAGCTGCCTGACCCATGCAGATTTGCATTTGATTTGGACAGACAGTAATGAAACAACAGAGACAAGAACTGGTGGACTATTAGGTTTCATCCTGGTGGTTTAATCCTTGCACCCAGTGGGCAGGAAATACACACAGTTGGAAAACAGTTCCTTTTCCATTCAGGGCTCCCAAAGCCACTGACTTATTCGAGTTTCCTAGAATGAAACATTTGTACCTCACCAACCTTATTCACCTCTGCTCCCCATCTCCTTCTTTCTACACAAACTGGCTTCTCCTTCAACATTCCACCATCTTGGCTGCCTTTCCTCTCCTCCATGTAGCCTTTCTCTGCTCTCCCCTCTAATGCTAATCTCAGGAACCAAGAGAGAGAAAGCCCCTGGTCTGCCCCATTTTATAGTGTAGAAATCAAAACCTTTAATCCAATATACAAACAAGGAAGCCTCTGATACAAAGTAACTTAGAGTGGGAAAGACTTAGTCTTAAAAATAAGCCTTAGGGTATAATGACTCTGCCTGCTTACAGCCTGCCCCCAGATCCAATGCAAACTAAGCAAGCAAACCTATATATCATATTTACAAACTTATTTGACCAACATTTTCTAACACATGAATCTTCTATTTATTCTCATATTCCAATAGCTGCTGCAACTGGAAGTTCAGATTGATTATGCTGAGACTTCTCTACCTCAATTTTAAATGAGTGGCACTTAGTTGACAGAGGCAGGGAAGCCTCTGCTGTCCACCTTCCTGAATCACCTGCTCTTTGGCAGCACACCCAGATCTACAGTCGTTCGCCCAATGTCTCCCCCTCCCACAATGTGGGCAGTGGTCCGGATCCCCAGGAGTTGGCCACAACTGAGGAAGAGGCCAAGACTGACATTCAGGAGGAGCAGGAAAACCTCCAGAAAAATGTTCCAAACCCCCTGTAAAACCAGTAAGCACGGCAACCATCACAGTTGCCGGGCCCATGCAGGTCTGCATTTGATTCAAACAGATGGTAATAAAAAATGGAGCCAAGAACTGGTGGGCCATTAGCTTTAATCCTAGCTTGCACCCAGAGAGCAAGAAATACACACAGTGGGAAAACATTTCCCTTTCCATTCAGGGCTCCCAAAGCCACTGACTTATTCAAATTTCCTAGAGTCAAAGGTTTCTACCTCAACAGCCTTATTCACCTCTGTTTCTCATCTCCTCCTCTCTGCACAAACTCTGCACAAACTGGCTTCTCCTGAACCTGAAGATGGCAGTGGAGTAGGCAGAGGCACAGACTCCCAGATCACACCACCAAACTGGATTACAAATTAATTTAAGAACAATCAGTGTGAATAATCAACTCTGGATTACAAGAACAGCCCTGAAAAAATAAGGAGCAAAGAAAAAGCCACACCAAGCCTGCTAGGGAGTGCCAAGGAGTGATGGGTCTCCACTGCTTCCAGGAATGAAGAGGGGGGGGGTGAGGCTGAGAGCTCAGAAGGGTTCTCATTCCAAGGAAAAGAGCAGAAAATATTGCTCACAGCCACTTACCTGGTGACCTAGGAACTAGGTGTGTTGAAAGGGCTGCCTTGTCTTCCAAAAGGAAAGGGGAGAGACAGTGATGGGCAGAGGAATGCATGGGAGGACCTCAGAAGCTGACTCATCCAGTGCTGGAGGCGACCATAGCTGGGGGAGGGGTTGATCCTTCCACAGAATACAAGACTAAAGTGGTTCTGGGTGACCCATCTCCAGACATCTCTCCAGCTCCAATCAGTGCAACAAGACACAGATGAAAACAAGAAGTGGGGAGGAGGGGCAATGATTCAGGTCTCCATGGAGACCTGAGATACACCTCCTTCTACTGCAGTTGAGAAGAACACCGTCCCTGGAGAGAGTACCTGGCAGATCAGGCCTTCGGAGTCTCAGGTTACACCCACCTCATTCCTGGATACAGTATCAAATAAGCCCCCTGCTGAGATCAGTAAACAACACTACCACCATGTTAAGAAAACTGAGAAGAAAACAAACAAATCAAAACCTTAAAGTGGCTCTACTAGCCTAGCCAGGCAGTGGTGCAGTAAATAGAGCATCAGACTGGGATACAGAGGACCCAGGTTTGAGACCCTGAGGTTGCCAGCTTGAGCACAGGCTCATCTGGCTTGAGCAAAAGCTCACCAGCTTGGACCCAAGGTCACTGGCTCAAGCAAAAGGTTACTCAGTCTGCTGTGGCCCCACGGTCAAGGCACATATGAGAAAGCAATCAATGAACAACTAAGGTGTCACAACGAAAAACTAATGATTGATGCTTCTCATCTCTCCGTTCCTGTCAGTCTGTCCCTATCTATCCCTCTCTGACTCTCTCTCTCTGTATAAAAAAACACACACACATAAAAAAAAACAACACCAAAAAACAAAAAAATAAAGTGGCTCTACTAGAAAAGCCAAATTAGACAGTGGATTAAAAATAACAGCTGATGCCAACCCAAGAAAACCTAGAAATAACACAACTGAAAATTGGAGGCAAATAATACCAAGTCTAGACTCAACTAGCTCTACAAACAACACATCCAAAACACAGACATAATGAGAAGACAGAGAAGTGCAATTCAAATGAAACCACAAAAGAAACCTCCAGGAAATGAACTGAGTGATATGGAAATAACCAATCTTCTGATGCAGAGTTTAAAATAATGATTGTTAGGATGCTTAGGGATCTTAGAACAACAATGGATGGTCATTACAAACAACTAAATAAAGAGATAGCAAGTATAAAAAAGGACATTGAAATATTAAAAAATTATCAGTCGGAGATGGCAAACACAATATCTGAAATGAAGACTGCAATGGAAGGAATTAAAAGCAGGATGAATGAAACTGAGGATCGAATCAGCGAGTTGGAGAAATAGATGAACGAAGGCATGGAAGCAGAGCAGAAAAAAGAAAAGAGACTCAAAAAGTCTGAGGAAACTCTAAGAGAGCTCTGTGATAACATGAAGAGAAATAACATCCACATCATAGGAGTTCCTGAAGAAAAAAAGAAAAAACAAGGGATAGAAACTTTATTCAATCAAATCATAGCTAAAAACCTCCCTAAATTGATGAAGGGAAGGGTCTCACAAGTTCAAGAAGAACAGAGAACCTCATTAAAGAAAAACCCAAAGAAACCTAGACCAAGACACATCATAATTAAAATACCTAAGCCAAGTTATAAAGAGAAAAATATTTAAAACTGCTAGAGATAAAAAGGGTATCACCTACAAAGAAGGCCCCATAAGCATGGCATCTGACTTCTCAACAGAAACACTTGAGGCCAGAAGGAAGGCAAGAAATATTCTAAGTAATGCAGAACAAGAGCCTACAAGCAATATTATATTACCCAGCAAGGCTTTCACTTAAAATTGAAGGAGAAATAAAAAGTTTCAAAGAAACAAAACAAAACAAAAACTCAAGAAATTCGCTACAACCAAACCAATACTGCAGGAAATGTTAAGGGGCTTGTTGTAAACAGATCAAGGTGGGAAACGATTATAGCAAAAGATGAATACAGCTTTAAAGAATAAAATAGCAATAAACAACTACATATCAATAATAACCTTAAATGTAAATGAATTAAATAATCCAATCAAAACATAAGGTAGCTGCAAGGATAAGAAAACAGTACCCATACATATGCTGTCTATAAGAGACACACCTTAAAACAAAAGAAAGACATAGCCTGAAGGTATAAAATATGGAAAAAATATTTTAAGCAAATAGAAATGAAAAAAAAAAGCTGGGATAGCAATATTTGTATCAGACAAAATAGACTTTAAAACAAGGGCTATCATAAGACATAAAGAAGATCACTACATAATGATAAAGGGAACAATCCAACAGAAAGATATAACTATTATAAATACCTATGCACCTAACATAGAAGCATTCATATATATATATAAAGCAGACTTTGATGCATATAAAGAGTGAGATCAACAGCAATTCTATAATTCAATACTTCACTAACATCACTAGATAGATCCTCAAGAAAGAAAATTGAGTGACGTCACGGAAATGGCGCCGTGAGAAGCGCGTCCGACAGCTCTCCCCTAAATCACAACAAATTTATCAACTAGAAACAGAAAAATTTATCCTCGGAGCATTCCGGAGTTCCACACAAACTGAAAGCAAAAGGACTGTTATCACTTGAATCTGAGAGACGAGGGTGTGGAGGAAGCTACCGCAGCGACGCTCATTCAAGCTGCCAGGGAGTGTGCCTGCGGTGAGTCAGCCCATATACTTGGGAACCGCGAGCCCCCGCGAGCTGCCGTGAACCCCCGCGAACCGCCACCGCGAGCTGCTGCGAGCCCCCGCGAACCGCCACCGCGAGCGGCCGCCACGAGCCGCTGCGTGCGCCCGGTCCGGTTGAGCACCGCTGACGTTCCCAGCGGCCCGCACACTGCGAGTGGGGGTCGCCGGCCACCGGTGCCCGGAGAGCCCCATTCGCGCGCGTGCCTTGGGCATTCCACGCGCCCAAGGCTCCCTACTGGCCCGCACACCCAGGGGGCTCCATTATCCTGCGCCTGGTGCGGTCCAGCCGCCAGCGGCGGGGCGAGCGGGAGAGGCTTGGGAGATTCTCTCCGTGGGTGGGGCACCTCACCCAGCCATTCAAGCTAACAATCAAGCGTTGGGGGAGGGGCGCGCGCAGGCAGCCTAAAATACCTTCGGAAACACAGCTGCGACCCAATCACTGAAATTAGCTTAACCCATAAAATCTGTGCACCCTCGGTTCTAATTGATAAGATCTCTCTCAGTTCAGCGATCCAAGACAAGAGGCGTGATATTTTTTAGTGCCTCTCGCTAAAGGGGCGGGGGCCTTCTGACTGATAGAGCCTCCATATTCAGGGATAAACGCTAACAAGAAGGACTTGGCAGATAATAAGGTCTATACTACACTAGTCGTAAGCAGAGACTAGTGCCTCTTCTTCCCTGCAAAAACAGGCTACAAAGTGTGGAAAGCCTGGGTTGAGAGGTCCAACTAAATGATAGGCGCTGAACAGTCACCTTGACAACAATTGACTCCCACCCCCGCCTGATTACACTGGAGGCCCTGACTCTCAGAGCCTTTCCCAAAGCCTTGCACTGAGTGGGGATAGAGTGGGGATTTCCCAGCTCTTTGAGCCTCTTACTCCCCAGGCAGAAGCAGTTGCAGCCTTATAGCTGGATCACCAGGCTGCTAATTCAGAAAGGGGGGACTAGGAGAGAGAATCCAGGAAAGCAAACTCTCTCATCGTTGGACCCTGCAAACGCCAAAAAGCCTTTACTTCCAGCAAGACTAAAGCCAATTATATGACATTGCCATAGAATCCCATCAACTGCAAATCCCTACCTAAGAGTGACACAGGGGCAGAGCCTGGGGTACAGAGTCACCGACTAGGAAGAGGGAGAGAAAAGAAAAAGGAAGAAGTTAACCTCTCAAAATCAAGAAAAACCCACAGACTTTACAACTTGATCCACTAATTTTTTGTTGTTGTTGTTGTTGTTGTTGTTTGTTTCTTCTATCTTTTTGCCTTTATTTCCTCCACCTCGGTCCTTCTATTCTCTGCCCATCTTATGCTTCCCCTTTCTTGAACTACACTACCCATGAGTGTTGCATTTTATTTTTCTTCTTCATCCTCACCCTCCTTTAAGGTTATACTCCAAAACACTTAACTCTCACTCTCTCCTCTTTTGTTTTTTTTTTTTGTCTTGCTTTATTTTGTTTTTTTCTCCTCCTATTTTATTTCTTCCTTCGTTTTTCTCTTTTTCTTATTTTTTCCTTTCTATTCGTTTTTTCTTTTCTCATTTTACTTTCCTCCCATATAATCCTCAATCACGAACAAATTAGTTAATTTGGGACTCAAGGCTTTTTTTTGGCTTTATTTCTCTTTTTTGCTTTTGTTTTTATTTTTTTTCTCTTGTTTGTTTATTTTTGTGGCATTTTGGGTCCTCCCAACCCAAGGTCTCCATTGTATTTAGTCTTCGCTCCACTTAATACAACAGATTTTTACTTATTATTTTTATTTTTTCTTCTTTATTATTCTTTTTTGGTCCTTTTTTCTGATTCCCTCTTATCCCTCTCATTAAATCTCTTAGTTGACCATCACTTACAAGCAAATCATCTTATGCTTGTCTAAGATTTTCTTCCTTTTTTTTTTTTTTTTTTTGCATTTAGTAGGTCCCTACTCCCTTTTTTTGCCCCTTGAACTCTTCACCCCAAATCAGGTCCTCCATTATAGGCACAATATTTCCCTGAGGAGGGGAGAGGAGGGAAAGAGAAGAAAGAAAAAAAGGGGGAAATAATAAATTATTACTGTTTTTTTGTGTGGGGTGTTTTACCCTTTTTTTTTTTTTCTTTTTACTCTTTATTAATTCTAATTAGTGCTATCAATAAGACCACCCTCAGATGCCGATAAGAAAGAGGAAATCGAATATTATGGATACAAAAGAAAGAGAGGTAACACAAATAGATGTGGAAAAATCTATGGAGAAAAGACTTAACATATTGGAAGCCTTGGAGCTAAATGACAGAGAATTTAAAATAGAAATCTTAAAAATACTCAGAGATATACAAGAAAACACAGAAAGGCAATATAGGGAGATCAGAAAACAACTCACTGAACACAAAGAATATATTACCAAGGAAATTGAAACTATAAAAACAAATCAAACAGAAATGAAAAACTCAATTCACGAGCTGAAAAACGAGGTAACAAGATTAGCTAACAGAACAGCCCAGATTGAAGATAGGATTAGTGAAATAGAAGACAAACAACTTGAGGCACAACAGAGAGAAGAAGAAAGAGACTCAAAAATAATAAAAAATGAGAAAGCCCTACAGGAATTGTCTGACTCCATCAGAAAGAATAACATAAGAATAATAGGTATATCAGAGGGAGAAGAGAAAGAAAATGGAATGGAGAATATACTCAAACAAATAATAGACGAGAACTTCCCAAGCCTGTGGAAGGAACTAAAGCCTCAAATTCAAGAAGCAAACAGAACACCAAGTTTTCTTAACCCCAACAAACCCACTCCAAGGCATATCATAATAAAGATGACACAAACCAATGACAAAGAAAAAATTCTCAAGGCAGCCAGGGAAAAGAAGAGTACAACATATAAAGGAAGGCCTATTAGATTATCATCAGATTTCTCAGCAGAAACTCTACAAGCTAGAAGAGAGTGGACCCCAATATTTAAAGCCCTGAAAGAGAGGAACTTTCAGCCAAGAATACTATACCCATCAAAGCTATCCTTCAAGTATGAAGGAGATATAAAAACATTCACAAATACAGAAAAGATGAGAGAATTTATCAACAGAAAGCCCCCACTCCAGGAAATACTAAGGGGGTTTTTCCAACCAGATTCAAAGAACAAAAGAAAACAACACCACAAGTAACAGCTCCACCAAGAACACAATAAAACCAAACTTAAACTGTGACAACAAAGGAAAAAAAGGGGGGAGAGGATGGAGATTAACAGTAGCAAAGGATGATGAAGTGCAGAAATACTTATAAGATAGGGTACTACAATGAATATGGTAGGTACCCTTTTCATTACTTAATGGTAACCACCCTTGAAAAAACCACCACAAAAACACTTGACTTAAAAAAGGTAGCAACAGAGGAAAGAAGTATGGAACACAAACAAACAAAAACAAATGATAGAAAAACAAAAGAGAAGAATCAAACTAGATACAAAACTAACAGAAAGCAATTTATAAAATGGCAGTAGGGAACCCACAAGTGTCAATAATTACACTAAATGTAAATGGATGAAACTTACCAATAAAAAGACACAGAGTAGCAGAATGGATTAAAAAAGAAAATCCAACTATATGCTGCCTACAAGAAACACATCTAAGCAACAAGGATAAAAACAAATTCAAAGTGAAAGGCTGGAAAACAATACTCCAAGCAAACAACACCCAAAAAAAAGCAGGTGTAGCAATACTCATATCTAATAATGCTGACTACAAGACAGAAAAAGTACTCAGAGACAAAAATGGTCATTTCATAATGATTAAGGGGAAGTTGAATCAAGAAGACATAACAATCCTTAATATATATGCACCAAACCAAGGAGCACCAAAATATATAAGACAGCTACTTATTGACCTTAAAACAAAAACTAACAAAAATACAATCATACTTGGAGACCTCAATACACCGCTGATGGCTCTAGATCGGTCATCCAAACAGAGAATCAATAAAGATATAGTGGCCTTAAACGAAATACTAGAACACCTGGATATGATAGACATCTACAGGACACTTCATCCCAAAGCGACAGAGTATACATTTTTCTCTAGTGTACATGGAACATTCTCAAGAATTGACCATATGTTGGGCCACAAAGACAATATCAGCAAATTTAGAAAAATTGAAATTGTACCAAGCATATTTTCTGATCATAAAGCCTTGAAACTAGAATTCAACTGCAAAAAAGAGGGGGAAAAACCCACAAAAATGTGGAAACTAAACAACATACTTCTAAAAAATGAATGGGTCAAAGAAGAAATAAGTGCAGAAATCAAAAGATATATACAGACAAATGAAAATGAAAATACGACATATCAGAATCTCTGGGATGCAGCAAAAGCAGTAATAAGAGAAAAGTTCATATCACTTCAGGCCTATATGAACAAACAAGAGAGAGCCGAAGTAAACCACTTAACTTCACACCTTAAGGAACTAGAAAAAGAAGAACAAAGACAACCCAAAACCAGCCGAAGAAAGGAGATAATAAAAATCAGAGCAGAAATAAATGAAATAGAGAACAGAAAAACTATAGAAAAAATCAATAAAACAAGGAGCTGGTTCTTTGAAAAGATCAACAAAATTGACAAACCCTTGGCAAGACTCACCAAGGAAAAAAGACACAGGACTCAAATAAATAAAATCCAAAATGAAAGAGGAGAGATCACCACAGACATCATAGAAATACAAAGAATTATTGTAGAATACTATGAAAAATTATATGCCACCAAATACAACAATCTAGAAGAAATGGATAAATTCCTAGAACAATACAACCTTCCTAGACTGAGTCATGAAGAAGCAGAAAGCCTAAACAGACCAATCAGCAGGGAGGAAATAGAAAAAACTATTAAAAATCTCCCCAAAAATAAAAGTCCAGGCCCAGAGGGTTATACTAGTGAATTCTATCAAACATCAAAGAAGACTTGGTTCCTATTCTACTCAAAGTCTTCCAAAAAATTGAAGAAGAAGCAATACTTCCAAACACATTTTATGAGGCCAACATAACCCTCATACCAAAACTTGGCAAGGATGGCACAAAGAAAGAAAACTACAGACCAATATCTCTAATGAATACAGATGCTAAAATACTAAACAAAATACTGGCAAACCGAATACAACAACATATCAAAAAAATAATACATCATGATCAAGTGGGATTCATCCCAGAATCTCAAGGATGGTTCAACATACGCAAAACGGTTAACATAATACACCATATCAACAAAACAAAGAACAAAAACCACATGATCTTATCAATAGATGCAGAAAAGGCTTTTGATAAAATACAACACAATTTTATGTTTAAGACTCTCAACAAAATGGGTATAGAAGGAAAATATCTCAACATGATAAAGGCCATATATGATAAACCATCAGCCAACATCCTATTAAACGGCATAAAACTGAGGACTTTCTACCTTAAATCAGGAACAAGACAGGGTTGTCCACTCTCTCCACTCTTATTCAACGTGGTGCTAGAAGTTCTGGCCAGAGCAATCAGACAAGACAAAGAAATAAAAGGCATCCATATCGGAAAAGAAGAAGTAAAGCTATCACTTTTTGCTGATGATATGATCCTATACATCGAAAATCCGAAGGACTCCACAAAAAGATTATTAGAAACAATAAACCAATACAGTAAGGTCGCAGGATACAAAATTAACATACAAAAGTCCATAGCCTTTCTATATGCCAACAATGAAATATTAGAAAACGAACTCAAAAAAATAATCCCCTTCACGATTGCAACAAAAAAAATAAAATACCTAGGAATAAACATAACAAAGAACGTAAAGGACCTTTATAATGAAAATTACAAAGCATTGTTAAGGGAAATCGAAAAAGATACAATGAGATGGAAAAATATTCCTTGTTCTTGGATAGGAAGAATAAATATAATCAAAATGGCCATATTACCCAAAGCAATATACAAATTTAATGCAATTCCCATCAAAATCCCTATGAGATTTTTTAAAGAAATGGAACAAAAAATCAGATATATATGGAACTATAAAAAACCCCGAATAGCCAAAACAATCCTAAGGAAAAAGAATGAAGCTGGGGGCATTACAATACCTGACTTTAAACTATATTATAGGGCCACGATAATCAAAACAGCATGGTATTGGCAAAAAAATAGACACTCAGACCAATGGAACAGAATAGAAAGCTCAGAAATAAAACCACATATATATGGTCAAATAATCTTTGATAAAGGTGCCAACAACACACAATGGAGAAAAGAAAGCCTCTTCAACAAATGGTGTTGGGAAAACTGGAAAGCCACATGCAAAAGAATGAAACTCGACTACAGCCTGTCCCCGTGTACTAAAATTAATTCAAAATGGATCAAAGACCTAAATATAAGACCTGAAACAATAAAGTACATAGAAGAAGACATAGGTACTAAAATCATGGACCTGGGTTTTAAAGAACATTTTATGAACTTGACTCCAATGGCAAGAGAAGTGAAGGCAAAGATAAATGAATGGTTGCCTGACCTGTGGTGGCGCAGTGGATAAAGCGTCGACCTGGAAATGCTGAGGTTGCCGGTTCGAAACCCTGGGCTTGCCTGGTCAAGGCACATATGGGAGTTGATGCTTCCTGCTCCTCCCCCCTTCTCTCTCTCTTCCTCCTTTCTAAAATGAATAAAAAATAAAAAAACAAACAAAGAAAAAAAAAAGATAAATGAATGGGACTACATCAGAATTTAAAGTTTTTGCTCAGCAAGAGAAACTGATATCAAAATAAACAGACAGCCAACTATATGGGAACTGATATTTTCAAACGACAGCTCAGATAAGGGCCTAATATCCAAAATTTACAAAGAACTCATAAAACTCAACAACAAACAAACAAACAATCCAATAAAAAAATGGGAAGAGGACATGAACAGACACTTCTCCCAGGAAGAGATACAAATGGCCAACAGATATATGAAAAGATGCTCAGCTTCATTAGTTATTAGAGAAATGCAAATCAAAACTACAATGAGATACCACCTCACTCCTGTTAGATTAGCTATTATCAACAAGACGGGTAATAGCAAATGTTGGAGAGGCTGTGGAGAAAAAGGAACCCTCATTCACTGTTGGTGGGACTGTAAAGTAGTACAACCATTATGGAGGAAAGTATGGTGGTTCCTCCATAAACTGCAAATAGAACTACCTTATGACCCAGCAATCCCTCTACTGGGTATATATCCCAAAACCTCAGAAACATTGATACGTGAAGACACATGTAGCCCCATGTTCATTGCAGCACTGTTCACAGTGGCCAAGACATGGAAACAACCAAAAAGCCCTTCAATAGAAGACTGGATAAAGAAGATGTGGCACATATACACTATGGAATACTACTCAGCCATAAGAAATGATGACATCAGATCATTTACAGCAAAATGGTGGGATCTTGATAACATTATAAGGAGTGAAATAAGTAAATCAGAAAAAAACAAGAACTACATGATTCCATACATTGGTGGAACATAAAAATGAGACTAAGACACATGGACAAGAGTGTGGTGGTTACCAACGGTGGGGGGGGAGGGAGGACATGGGAGGGAGGGAGGGAGAGAGTTAGGCGGAGGGGGAGGGGCCCAGAGAACTAGATAGAGGGTGACGGAGGACAATCTGACTTTGGGCGAGGGGTTTGCAACATAATTTGATGACAAAATAACCTAGACATGTTTTCTTTGAATATATGTACCCTGATTTATTAATGTCATCCCATTACCATTAATAAAAATTTATTAAAAAAAAAAAAAAAAAAAGAAAGAAAATTAACAAAAAAACAGCAGACTTAAAGGACACACTAGATCAACTGGATTTAATAGATATCTTCAAACTTTCACCCTAGGCCCTGGCCGGTTGGCTCAGCGGTAGAGTGTCGGCCTGGCGTGTGGGGGACCCGGGTTCGATTCCCGGCCAGGGCACATAGGAGAAGCACCCATTTGCTTCTCCACCCCCACCCCCCCTCCTTCCTCTCTGTCTCTCTCTTCCCCTCCCATAGCCGAGGTTCCATTGGAGCAAAGATGGCCCGGATGCTGGGGATGGCTCCTTGGCCTCTACCCCAGGTGCTAGAGTGGCTCTGGTCTTGCCAGAGCGACGCCCCGGAGGGGCAGAGCATCACCCCCTGGTGGGCAGAGCATCGCCCCCTGGTGGGCAGAGCGTCTGCCCCTGGTGGGCGTTCTGGGTGGATCCCGGTCGGGCACATGCGGGAGTCTGTCTGACTGTCTCTCCCCATTTCCAGCTTCAGAAAAATACAAAAAAAAAAAAACAAAAAACCTTTCACCCTAAAGCAACAGAATATACATTCTTTTCAAATGCTCATGGTACATTCTTTAGAATAGACCACATGTTAGGGCACAAAAGTAGGCTCAACAAATTTAAGAAGATTGAAATTATATCAAGCATTTTCTCTGATCACAGTGACATGAAACTAGAAAACAACCACAACAAAAAAACTCAAAGATTCTCAAACACATGGAAACTAAATAGTAGGCTGTTAAATAACAAATGGATTAACAAAGAGCTATAAGAAGAAATAAAAAAATTCCTAGAAACAAATGATAATGAGAATACTCAAAATTTATGGGACACAGCAAAAGCAGTATTGAGAGGAAAGTTCATAACACACAGGAATGCTAGAAAAAGCTCAAATAAACAACTTAACCCTGCATCTAAAAGAATTAGAAAAAGAACAGCAAGTAAAGCTCAGAGATAGTAATGGAAGGAAATAATAAAGATCAGAGCAGAAATAAATGACATAGAGGCTAAAGAAACAATATAGAGTATCAATGAAACCAAGAGCTGGTTATTTGAAAGGAAGTACAGATCGATAAGAACCAAGAAAAAAAGAAAGAAGACTCAAATAAATAAAATTAGAAATGAGAGTAGAGAAATAACAACCAACACAACAGAAAAACAAAATAGTGTAAGAAAATACTATGAAGAACTGTATGCCAAAAAATTAGACAATCTAGGTGAAATGGACAAATTTCTTAAAACATATAATCTTTCAAAAATTAATCTGGAAGAATCAGAAAACCTAAACAGACTGATTACAACAAATGAGATTGAAACAGTTATCAAAAAACTCCCAGAAAACAAAGCCCTGGGCTGGATGGCTTCACAGGAGAGTTCTACCAAATATTTAAAGAAAAACTAACTCCTATCCTTCTCAAGCTATTTCAAAAAATTCAAGAGGAAGGAAGTCTTCCAAGCTTCTTTTATGAGGTAAGCATAATTCTGATTCCAAAACCAGGCAAAGACAACACACAAAGAAAGAAAATTATTGGCCAATATCCCTGATAAACTTAGATGCTAAAATTCTCAATAAAATATTAGCCAACCGGATCTAGCAATACATGAAAAAAATCATACATCATGATCAAGTGGGATTCATTCTGGGGAGGCAATGATGGTACAATATTTGTAAATCAATTAATGTGATTCATCACGTAAACAAAAGGAAGGAGAAAAACCACATAATAATTTCAATATATGCAGAAAAAGCATTTGATAAAATACAGTGCACATTTATGATCAAAACTCTCAGCAAAGTGGGAATACAGGGAACATACCTCAACATGATAAAGGCCATCTATGACAAATCCACAGCCAACATCTTAATCAATGGGAAAAAATTAAAAGCAATCCCCTTAAGATCAGGAACAAGACAAGGGTGACCCCTTTTACCACTCTTATTCAACATAGTACTGGAAGTCCTAGCTATAGCAATCAGAGAAGAAGAAATAAAAGGCATACAAATTAGAAAAAAAGAAGTAAAACTATCATTACTTGCAGATGATATGATAGTATATATAGAAAATCCTAAAGTCTCAGTCAAAAAACTACTTGACCTGATAAATAAATTTAACAAAGTGGCAGGGTATAAAATTAATACACAGAAATTAGAGGCATTTTTATACACCAACAATAAACTGTCAGAAAGAGAAATTAAGGAAACAACCCCCTTCACTATTGCAAAAATAGTAATAATAAAGTCCCTAGAGTAAACTTAACCAAGGAGGTTAAAGACTTGTACTTGGAAAATTATAAAGCACTAATAAAAGAAATCAAGGAAGATACAAACAATTAAAAGCATATACCATGTTCATGGTTAGCAAGAATAAACATCATTAAAATGTTTATATTACCTAAAGTAATTTATAAATTCTATATAACACCAATTAAAATGCCAATGACATACTTCAAAGATATAGAACACATATTACAAAAATTTATATGGAACCAAAAGAGAACACGAATATCATCAGCAATCTTAAAAAAGAAGAAGAAAGTGGGAGGTATCACACATCCTGATATCAAGTTATACTACAAGGCCATTCTACTCAAAACAACTTGGTATTGGCATGAGAACAGGCATATAGATCAAAGGAACAGAACAGAGAACCCAGAAATAAAACCACACCTTTATGGACAATTGATATTTGACAAAGGGGGCAGGAGCATGGAATGGAGTAAAGACAGTCTCTTTAATAAATGGTGTTGAGAAAAGTGGACAACTACTTGCAAAAAATGAAACTAGACCATCAACTTACACCATTCACAAAAATGAACTCAAAATGGATAAAAGACTTAAATGTAATTTGTGAAACCATAAGCTTCTTAGAATAAAACATAGGCAGCAAGCTCTCCAACATCTCTCGCAGTAATATATTTACTGACTTATCTACACAGGTAAGTGAAATAAAAGGCTAAACAAATGGGACTATATCAAACTAAAAAGTTTTTGTACAGCTAATGACAATATGAACAGAATAAAAAGACAAACCACATAATGGGAGAACATATTCAACAATACATCTGATAAGGGGTTAATAACCAAAGTTTATAAAGAACTTGTAAAACTCAATACCAGGAGGACAAACAATCCAATCAAAAAATGGACAAAAAAAATAAATAGACATTTCTCCAAAGAGGACATACAGATGGCCAATAGACAGAAGAAAAAATGTTCAACATCACTAATCCTTAGAGAATTGCAAATTAAAACCACAATAAGATACCACCTCACACCAGTCAGAATGGCACTCATTAACAAAACAACACATGATAGGTGCTGGCGAGAATGTGGAGAAAGGGGAACCCTCCTGCACTGCTGGTGAGAATGAATCTGTCTTTTGACCCAGCCATCCCACTTTTAGGAATATATCCCAAGAACATGATATCACTAACTGAAAAAGAGAAATGCACCCCGTGTTTATGGCAGCATTGTTCACAATAGCGAAGATCTGGAAACAGCCCAAATGTCCATCAGTAGACGAGTGGATTAAAAAGCAGTGGTACATATACACAATGGAATGCTATGAGGCCATGAAAAAAAAAGGAAATATTACCTTTTGCGACAACATGGATGGACCTGGAAACTATTATGTTGAGTGAAATAAGCCAGGCAGAGAAAGAGAAATGGCATATGACCTCACACATTTGAGGAATCCAAGGAACAGTGAGAACTGAGGAACAGAATTGAGACAGAGGAGGGACCAAAGGGACCAGAGGAAAAGTGGACAGAGGAAAAGGGGATGATAGGATGGGAGAAACCTGAAGGGAAGGGTACAGGGCGCTGTGGGGAGTGCGGCAAGGGAGATGTTGAGGGGAATATGGGAGAAGGGGAATGCATTTGTGGTGACCCTAGAATCTATGTAAACACAATTAATTAAATAAAATAATAATAATAATAAAACAATTAAAAAACAAACAAACTAGCTTCTCCTTAAGCACTCCGCCATCTTGGCTGCCTCTCCTCTTTCACATGTGACCTTTCTCTGCTCTCTTTCATCATGGGCTCCTCTGCCCCATTTTATAGTGTAGAAATAAAAACTTTTAATCCAATATACAAACAAGGAAGTCTCTGATACAAAGTCACTTATCTGAGGCATAATGGGATTCCTCATGAGTGCACCACCCCACATCATGCAATAGTCAAGGGTGTGGGGAAAAGCTTAGTCTTAAAACTAAGCCTCAGGCTATAACAACCTGGCCTGCTTACAGCCTGCCCCCCCCACACACACACACAATGCAAACTATAAGCTAGCAAACATACACATCATATTTGCAAACTTATTTTACCAACACCCCCGCATTGGAAACAAGATCCATGGGCAGAAGTACTTCCCTAACCTTCCTTTTTCTGTTTGTTTTGCCTTTTATCAAAGTATCCTGGAAGCTTCCCCTTATGCACTATGGCAATAGCATAACTTTGCATATATGAATTTCCAATATCAACACTTATTCTGATTTAATCCCTTATATCTTGAGCCTGATCTAAACCTTGTTAGAGTGGGAATCTCCAAAGGTCTGAGACAAAGACCTTGGGAGCAACCTGATAAGCATAATAAAGAGCAGAGGGTTCCTGAGATGCAAAGGTTAAAACAACCTCAGCTGGGACATTTTTATTATCTCCAGTCATTCTCAGACTCCAAGGTCTTCTCATATTTACATTTCTCTGTTTCTACCTCACTCTGATCAAACAACACCTTCTCCTCAAGTAAAAACATTTGCATAAAAAGAAAAAGGTCTCTCACTTTTGACCTTTTGGTCAAATAAGTTTGTAAATATGATATATATGTTTGCTCACTTATAGTTTCCATTGGGTGTGAAGGACAGGCTGTAAGCAGGCAGGGTCGTTATAGCCTGAGGCTTAGTTTTAAGACTAAGCTTTTCCCCACACCCTTGACTGTTGCGTGGTATGGGGTAGTGCACTCTCAAGAGGAATCCCATTATGCCTCAGATAAGTGACTTTGTATCAGAGACTTCTTTGTTTGTATATTGAATTAAAGGTTTTGATTTCTACACTATAAAATGGGGCATAGAAGCCCATGCTGGAGAGCAGAGAAAGGCCATGTGGAGGAGAGGAGAAGCAGCCAAGATGGCAGAGTGCTGAAGGAGAAGTCAGTTTATGCAGACTTCATGCAGAGAGGAAGAAATGGGGAACAGAGGTGAATAAGGCTGGTGAGGTAGAAACCTTTGATTCTAGTAAACTTGGATAAGTCAGTGGCTTTGGGAGCCCTGAATGGAAAGGGAAGTGTTTTCCCACTGTGTGTATTTCTTGCCTGCTGAGTGCAAGCTAGGATTAAAGCTAACGGCCCACCAGTACTTGGCTCTGTTGTTTCATTATCATCTGTCTGAATCAAATGAGACCCTGCATGGGCCAGGCGGATGTGATGGTGGCCGTGGCTACTGGCTTTACATGACCCTAACTTTCCCATAATTTATTCTCCCGATTATACTTTCCCCCAAAACTCTACTCAAAAATTTTACCTACTGCATACACCTAGGGAGTTCCGGCACCAGCCTTTAGTTTAGTTTTCCCTTACTCAGGTCTCTGTTCAAGTGCCACTTGTCGTGAACCAGGATGACTAATAATTCTAGGTCCTGAGTGGGAACGGTGCTAAATTAAGAAAATGCGCTTAAAGAATTAAAAAGTGGGTTCGAGAAGGCTCTGCAAAGCTGATTGCAGAAACAGAGAGCGCTCAAAAACCGCATCTTGCTTTATTTATAGGACAAAGTGGGCCATTAGCAAATCAGTGAGACCTCTGATTAAGTTTCCAAGGCAATCCAATAATTTTACCAAGTGCAGAACACCCCCACCATACATAACATCTTAACTTTGCACATAACAGGATAGAAGAAACTTGCCTCCAGTCTTTCCAGTGAAGCATGGGAGGTAGGATGAGTATAAGCTAACATGGAGGTGTGGGGAAAGGCTTAGCCTTTTGCAATTTAATCAAGCAAGTGAGGTGGGGGTTGGGCAGACTGTCAGTTTACAGCTAGTTCCTCACACCTCTGTCCCTCAAAAATCTAAACCACAAAAACCCTGTTGGCTTTTTGGTCCCCAACAAAAATTGACCAAGACATAGGTGACAAATATATTTAATTTTCAAAATTTTAAACACTTGTAAATGAGATATTTTTTCTCTTTACAGATGGCTCAATCATCCCTTTTTCTTAGTATACATAACAATTTGCAGTGGACTTGTGCATTATAGATTGTTTTCTCTTTATTTACTTATTTATACTGTGTGCCAAAGATGCTACATAAATTTAAATCTGTCAAAATCTACATGCCTACAGAAATTTTTTGGCTGCCATTTAACTATTAGGTTGTTAACTAACCCACAAATGCAAATTTCAAGGATCTTTATAGTGTTTATTTGCGTATATCTTTTTTTCTTCTGAACTTATCTTCTTTAAAAGCTCTAATGACAAAAACATCCATAAAATAGGGCAAATGAGTTCAAGTGGAGACTTCATATGGTCAATTAAACAGGAAGTTTTTTTCCCCAAAGCTTTCCAATATCCTAAGCTGTGAATGTTTTATTAAAAGGGACTATTTAACTTTTAGTAGCTGAAATATTTCCAGGCTTCGAAGTCATATTTAGTCCTTAAGGGTTCCTCAGAGACAATGCATGACCTTTATCATAAACGCAGTAAATGAGAACACCATTGTCATAGCTGTATTATCATAAGGCATAGTCAGAAACCAGATTTTTAAAAGGGCATGAAATTGGCATAATGGAAAAGGCCAAGTATGAGTCTCTGTAGAATTGTCCCATGTATTGATGAGAATGCAGATCAATTAGAGTGAGACCAATTCCCTCTTTTAAATATCTGCAACAAATTGAACATGAGATTATGAAAATAGAATATCATCACAGAGACCACACACCAGCCATACATACAGATTTTTGTGGCTTAAATCTTCTTTACAGATAATAACAAGTCAAGAGCGATTGATTCCATACTAAAAATTTCTTAACCTCCATTCAGTGACCAGTCAATGAGATAAAACACCACTAACCATAGAAGATAATGTTTAGATAATTCCCATCTGCATACCAAAGAGTGAGTTATAGAAAAACAATGATACCTTTATGCAAGACAAATTATGAACTCACTGGTAATAACTTTATATCAATTAAAATATATACGAGCCTGAAACGGTGCTGGCACAGTGGATAGAGTGTTGGACTGGGATGCGTAGGACCCAGGTTTGAAACTCTGAGGTTGCCAGCTTGAGTGTGGGCTCATCTGGTTTGAGCTCAAGATCGCTGGCTTGAGCAAGAGATCACTTGCTCTGCTGCAGCCCCCAGTCAAGGCACATATGAGAAAGCAATCAGTGAACAACTAAGGTTCCACAACGAAGAATTGATGCTTCTCATCTGTCTCCCTTCCTGACTGTCCCTATCTGTTCATCTCATTTTCTCTCTCTGTCTCTGACACACACACACACACACACACACACACACACACACACACACACAATCAGCAGTACAGAATATGAAGGGTTGCAATAGAATTAATAACTAAGTTTATCCCCTTACCATAGCCTGCCCTAACAACATACATTACACACACACACACACAGACACACACACAGCATTAGTAATATTTGCCCAGAAATGTCAGTCTAATTTCTATTGTGCTTTCAATTACCAAGATTGTGTAATTTAATGTACACATGGTTACCTGTGAAAGTTGCTTTAAAAGGCACTTTGCAAATGACATTCTGTAACATTGCCAATTTCAAATTATTTGAACCTTTGAAAATTTTTCACTTAATGTGTGATAATTACATATTCTGAATAATTTTGTTATATCTCTATGTCTACAAAATTATTCAGAATTAATAAAAATTTATTTGACTTGAGGGGTAAATACACAATACAGTGGATATGTTGTAGAATTGGGCACCTGAAACATGTAATGATGTTAACTAGTATCACCGTAATAAATTTAATTTAAAAAAGAACTGAGAAATTTCTGATAAGAAGACATAGGAAAAATAAGGACAAAATAAAATGTAGGGCATGATTTTGTAAAGCATTATTTGTGGCTCTTGTTTTGTGTGAATATTTAATCAATGTTTCCTCAGTAGATAATTAAAAGTTCAAGCAAGAAAACTGTCCCAATCATTTATATCTTAATACTTTTAAATGCCCATTGATTGAATTGAGAACAAACTAAAAACCTACTTGACTTGTGGATAGATATATTAATATGTACACAAGCAAGGTTAACACAGATGAGGAAAGACTTCCCTGTTCAACTCAAGGAGAGTATAAGATTGAATATTGTTTCTGAGTTTATGCTATTATAAACAGAGCTAGAGCTATTACAAAATCTTTTTGCTTGTAACCCTAAAACTTATGTGAGAGTTTGCATTTGCTACATTATCCAAGAGTGATTTTGATAGACCTAAGTATACTTACCTTAATAATGCACTGGCCTGACCTGTGATAGTGCAGTGAATAAAGTGCTGACCTAGAGCCCTGAGGTTGCTTGTTTGAATCTCAGGGCTTGTCCTGTCAAAGCATGTACAGGAAATAACTACTACGAGTAGATGTTTCTTGTTTCTCTCCCCGCTTTCTCACTCTCCCTCTCTTTCTCTCTTTCTGTCTCCCCTCTCTCCAAAAATCAGTTAAGTAAAAAAAATCTTAAAAAAAATAATAATGCTCCATGCTAGAGAAGAATGAAGACTGTTCTTTCATTCACAGCAAGAAAGAAAAAATAAAATATTTGTTTTCCCATTTCTACACACCAAATATTATCTCTCCAAATTTCACTAACTCAACAGGTGCATTTCTTTTTTTTGTTTGTTTGTTTGTTTGTATTTTTCTGAAGCTGGAAACGGGGAGAGATAGTCAGACAGACTCCCGCATGCGCCTGACCGGGGTCCACCCGGCAAGCCCACCAGGGGACAACGCTCTGCCCACCAGGGGGCAATGCTCTGCCCCTCCGGGGCATTGCTCTGTCGCTACCAGAGCCACTCTAGCACCTGGGGCAGAGGCCAAGGAGCCAGGGCCCGGGCCATCTTTGCTCCAATGGAGACTCGCTGCGGGAGGGGAAGAGAGAGACAGAGAGGAAGGAAAGGGGGAGGGGTGGAGAAGCAGATGGGCGCTTCTCCTGTGTGCCCTGGCTGAGAATCGAACCCGGGACTTCTGCACGCCAGACCGATGCTCTACCATTGAGCCAACTGGCCAGGGCCAACAGGTGCATTTCAATGGTAACTTTTTTATCCGGTTCACTAGTAAGATTATCTTTGCAAATACTGTAATTGTTTGTTCACTTTAGTTCCTCTTTTTAAAACTTCAATTCATTATTGTTTTGTAATTTTCAGTTGAATTTTCTTCATTTATTTTTCTGTTGACTGGCAATAGTTATTTTATACACTTGTAATATATTAATAATATTATTGAGGATTAGGTACTGACAATTTTTACAATCTATATCTGATCATTAATATTCTAATATTACCTTTTTATACATTGAAATTATTTATTAATAAACTATGTTAGTATAATTAGTCAGCTTTTTTACATATCATTTACATTTTTTATTTTGCTTTTACTAATAAAAATTTTTAAACTGAAGGCCAAAGATATATTTTTAAACCTTCAGTTTTGAATGTTTTGTTTCTTTTTTAATAATACTTTTTTTTATTCTAATGCATCTGATATACATATGTAAATTGTGAAGAAATATTCTTAATATTTACATTATTTTAATGAAAATTATATGCTGGTATTTCTAGTTATGTCCTATTTTTATTCTTAATATTGGTCATTTGTGCTCTATTAATTATTGTTTATTATAACCTCTGATTGTTTATTTTATTGTTATTTCAAAGAAAAAATCATTTAAAAAGAAAAAATCTTTTGTTCTATATTTTACTAATTTATGTTCAAAACAATTCTATCTGTATTCTCTATTTTTATAGTGTCTATTCTACAAGAGAAGTTGCCCTTCTCTTTGTATACTTGATATTGAATGCTTAATTCAAAACTATCATTTTAAAACATAAACATTTAAGGTTATGAATTTCTTTTGAATTATCACTTTAGCTAAATGTCCCCAAAAGTTCCTATTTATTATTTTAATATTTTGTTCACTACAAAATATTCAATACAGTTTTATCATCATTTATTTTTTGTATATGTTGTTGCAATTTAAATTGTTTTCTTGTTTTTTGGGGGGGTTTTGTTTTGTTTGTTATTTTGTATTTTTCTGAAGCTGGAAACAGGGAGAGACAGTCAGACAGACTCCCGCAAGCGCCCGACTGGCATGCCCACCAGGGGGCGATGCTCTGCCCACCAGGGGGCAATGCTCTGCCCCTCCGGGGGTCACTCTGTCCCGACCAGAGCCACTCTAGCTCCTGGGGCAGAGGCCAAGGAGCCATCCCCAGTGCCCGGGCCATCCTTGCTCCAATGGAGCCTCGCTGCTGGAGGGGGGAGGGGAAGAGAGAGACAGAGAGGAAGGAGAGTGGGAGGCGTGGAGAAGCAGATGGGCACTTCTCCCGTGTGCCCTGGCCGGAAATCGAACCCGGGACTTCTGCACGCCAGGCCGACGCTCTACCACTGAGCCAACTGGTCAGGGCCAAATTGTTTTCTTCTTTTTGTAATAAGTATTTTTGATTGTTTCAGAATTTTTAATACCAATTGTAAAGTTTTTAACTTTTGTAAACATTCCATAAGCAACCAAGAAGGTATAATTTCTAAAAATAGGATGCAGAGTACTACATATTTTTGTTAATCCAATCATGGAAATAATCCTTACATTATCTAATCATATTTGCTTTTCTATTGTTTATATAAGTAGGTTAGAAAACCTTATAATTTTTGCTTTCTTTATATATTATTTTATATTACTTTTATACAGTTAAATATGCATATATAAATTTAATATTAAAATATTATTTGCTTCTGTTTTAATTTTTATTTACATTTTCATAGTCAAGTTTCTTTTCAGTTCATGTTCTTTGTAATTTAGATGCATGTACTTTGAGTTTATTTCTCCATTTCTAAACATGCATGATGTATTTGACTAAATTTTTATTTCTGGGTTCTATTGAAAAAATATATATTTTTTGAAAATAGTGAATGACAACTTTTATATGCCTTACAAATGTAGTCATAAATTACACATTTTTATTTCTGGATTGCAGGGATTTTTATACCATTGTTAATTATGATGTTTGTAACTTTTATATTTTTACCCTTTTGTCAATTTGATTCAGCAGCTTCTGATAGAGAAGTTTGAAAAAAGTATACTAATTTATTTTAATCTTCATAATTGGATAGATTTTTGGTTTAGGGTTTGAGCTTTTCTTGTTAAGTGTATATATATTTATAACATATATGATATTTGTTTTTCACTCTTTTCAGTATTATGTAGTGTCCCTTTTGTAACACTGTATCTAAAGGAAACAACATGTGATCTAATTAACATACTGAAAATAGCTTTATTTACAAACACAACTAATGACAGAGACTACAGCAGGAGGAGTTTAGAGAAAAGCTAAGGGATGGTGCAGGAACCCACAGTCAAAAGAAGAGCGCCGAACAAAGAGGTAGTGGGAAGAGACTGCTCTGAGAGAAGCATTTAAGGGGCAAAGCCCATCATAGTAACCTTTCTGGAGGATCTCCTGGTTGTTACCAGGATTCAGTCTCCTTCCTTTGTTCAATAGCCCACAGGAGTTTCTTTTTGTGTAAACTCAACCAAAAACCACTGTTCACGAAGGCCATGTAATTTCAGCTCCTTGGCTACCGTATAGTTTGGAAATTTGAAGACCGAATAGTAAGTTCCTAAGAACTTCCATTTGACCTTTTCTATCATGAGATCATACTCCAAGTATCAGGAAGCAATGTAAAGATTTTGTCATTTATTTCTGTCTCAGGTATACATTTTTGCAACAAAGTAATTATGGAAAAGATTGATAATTTTATCAAATCTACTATTAAATATGCTATATTCAAAATTTGACCTAACCTCTAACTTCCTAGAATTTCATCTAGAGAACCATACTCTAATTTAGTTCTCTAAGAGTCAGGATAAATTCAGACATAATTAACACTTGTGACAGCAGGGATTAACCAAGAGAGTATTATGCTAAGTGAAATAAACCAGTCAGAGAAGGACAAGTAACATAATTTCACTTATAACAAAATAAACTAAAAAACAAAACAGAACAAACTTACAGATACAGAGAATAGACTGACAGCTGTCAGAAGGGAGAGCATGGAGCAAATGGGTGGAAAAGGTGAAAGGATTAAGCAAAAAAGACAGAAAACTAAAAACCTCATAGGCACAGAGAACAATATGATGATTACAAGAGGGTAAAGTGGATTAATTGTGATGGCAGGAGATGGGTTGGGGTGATGAACACACAATACAATATATGGATGATGTCTTATAGAATTGTACATCTGAAACCCATTTAATTTTATTAATGTCATCCCAATAAATTCAATTAAAAATTTGGAAATTAACTTTTATTTTCCTCTTTCTAGTACATTATTACAGATTTGTCTTGGAAAAAGATATATAGTATACATTTGAGGATGCACGAAAAAATACTTCCTAAAAAAGACCTGAAATACTAATCATTAGACTGTTTCTCAGTCTATGAATTGGTCTGTGAACTGAGCATAAAAAGACTGTATGAATCTCCACAGTAATGATTTCAGTTATATTTCTGTCCAACACATTAGAAAGTTTTTTTTCCAATATATTCCATACAGAATCTTAGTAAGCTACTCATTATTTTATTTCTAGAAATCCTGTGTTTAATCAGGCATTCACCAAGATATCTGTGAATCAAAACAATCTGAGAGCTCCCTGTTCCCTTGATCTCTGATTGTAATTACACTCATCTCCTCTGTGAGGGAGAAGCAACAGTCCTGCATGGCTCTGCTACTCTGGGATCTCATTATTCTCACTAAATTTAGGAATAAAATCTCACTGAATAGTCACCCAATGTCATGATGAAATGATCTGCAAGTACCATAAAGTTCCTCAGGAATGATTTTTCTTCTCTTAGTGCCCTCATGGAGATGATGATTAAGGAAGTACAGAGAAACTTGCTTAGAAAATCTTTTTGAGTATCTATATTTCCCTGAATTATTAAAACCTTTCATTTGTACTATTTCAGGGAGACCCAGCATTTCCGCTTGGTTCATAGTTTGCCATTGTTTTGTCCCAACTTTTTGTAAATAACTTAGAAGATCAGTCTTTATTTGTCTTTGTCAATAATATTTGAATTAACTCATATTATGGACTTAAAATCAGAGGACATGGAAATGCATCCTAAAATAAATCATCAGCTCAATAATCTATAGTTTTAAGGGTAGTCACTGAGAGGATCTTATGTGCAAGTTGAGGAAAATGACTACATTAACAGTTCTTATCCAATATGTCCAAATGACCCCCATCTCACATCCTACTTCTGTCTCCATCTCAGTCAGTGTTCTTACCTCACTGTGAGGTTCTTTAAGTTGAACACTAGTCAGCATTGTAATTCCACAGTCAGACAAGGTTTTGCCCTCAGCCATGTAGCTGCAGGAGATTGAGACTCTTTCAATGCTTCACAGGTGGACTTTTGTCATGTGTATTGTCGCTGTATGTCTTTCCAGTGCAGACTCCTAAAATTCAAAAGAAACCAGAGGACAGAGATTTTATAAATTA
Source organism: Saccopteryx bilineata (assembly GCF_036850765.1). Classification (NCBI taxonomy): domain Eukaryota; kingdom Metazoa; phylum Chordata; class Mammalia; order Chiroptera; family Emballonuridae; genus Saccopteryx; species Saccopteryx bilineata. The sequence goes on along the minus strand of NC_089492.1, from coordinate 135,914,712 downwards.
TTTTATCCATAATGACTAACCTGCATGGCCACTCAGTTTTTTTATTATTGCTCCCATCTGCCTTGTATCTCATGATGCCACCAGTGATAATTTGAGTAATAATGTCACCAGCACTCAGCAAGACTTATATGAGTCTTATCTCATATCACTAGCAAGAGGATTGTCTCTACTGCCCTCAAGTATACATTTATTCAATTCATGAAAACAATTTTTGAGTCTGTTTCCTACAGCGTTTTCCCACTTATCACTTTCTGTATCAGACAGCTTCCAATCAGAAATGGAGTATATATTTAGAGGAGCACAATTTAAAAAGGACTTATTTACAATGGGTCTGATTACAAACATGAAAATGAGGTGTGGGTTAGGTGTCATAAACTGGGGCTTGCAGAATAAGAACTATCATTATCTTTGGCTGAATAGAGCAGGGAAAAGAGCAATAAATGAAACCCAGAAAAAGGATCAGAAGGAGGAGGCCACAGTGAAGGAGGTAATGAACTCCAATGGAAAGAAACAGCTACCAGCTCAAGTCAAACCTACCGGGAAGAGACACAGAAAAACTCTTGAACAATCCATCATCTATCCTTCTAGTATTTTGTATGAGCACACTGTTATCCAACTAGAGGACAAAACACACAAAATAAGAAAAAACCTGTTTCTTATATTTGTATTGCTAATTAACAAAATAACTGATGTTTATCAGAATTAAGAACAAAATGACAATTTAAGTAGCTGAAAACAAGTATGGAATTTTTTATAATTCCTCTCTTCATGCAGTTAGTAATATGATAAATTTCTAATAAGAAATACACAATGTCAGTGAAGTGTAGTTTAGTTTAATACATATACTTATATTTTAATAACAATGATAAAACATGATAAATTAAGTTATAGACATAGTAACATCAGTCAATATTTAATGATATTTATGAACACTTTTTATCATTTTTTGGTTTTGTTTTCTTTTTTCCATAACATTCTTTTTCATCTGTTATGTACTGAAATTAATTACAAACAGTTCTGCCATCAGGTTACATGTGTACTTCTAAAATGCACTGCATTACTTAAAATGGTACATCAATTTTATCCATAAAATTTGTTGAATGGCATCCAATTTCTCAGTGATATATGTAAAAAGATAGGAGCCTAATATAAAAATGGTATCTAAGTTTTATACTTAATTAATGTTTCAGAAACACATAAAATCTATAATAAATATTATATTTCCAAGAAAAAGACCTGTATTTTGCTTGCCAAAATGGTTGTAAGAAGGGTTACAGCTTGTGAATTGTGAATTGGTTGAATTGGGGTTATCTGAAACAATATGGAAAGCTGTAAAAACAGCTATGAATGGAAGTTGCTTATAATACTGAGGGAGCCTATGGACATTTGAGATTTTGTACATGTGGCTTAATTTAGCTTCGTGTAAATTTCTGTATTACCTAGTGTTTCTCATGAATAAATCAAGCAAAAGTGAGAGTCGTGTTATGTTCAAATTATTCCCCAATGTATCATTTTAGAAAAAATTCACATTTTTAAAACAAGCTTAATTTTATAACTTATTGTGTCATTTCAAATGTTTTTCTCTATTTTAAATTATTTTTCCCCTTGAATCATTAAAAATTTATTCTGTTCTGCCTCTGGAATCATAACATGACTAGGTATAAAATTGTAGGCTGGATACTTTGTGTGTTTATTTGCAAAAATATTTTGAAGAAATGACTTCACTATATTTTGGTGTGTTTGCTTGTAGTTTTTATAAGTAATCTGTCTTTCAACCCTTTATTATCTCTTAGTTTTCTTGAATTGTTGTTCTATCAAATAGCTTTCAGTGCAGATTTGATTGTATTTATGCTATTTGGCTCAGAGTGTGTTTTTAAACTGAGGATTTGTACTTTGTTTATTTCCCTAAGATTCTCAGTAAGTATCACTTCAATTGTTGCTTTGCTCATCTCTTTTGTTCTTAGACTCTTGTTAAAAAAATTAAAACCTCTTAATTCATGTACTCATGCTTTATGATTTCAACTTTTCTTTCCTTTTTTTTTCTTTTCTTTATTATTATTTATTCATTTTGCAGAGGAGAGAGAGAGAGGGAGAGAGGGAGGGGGAGGAGCAGAAGGTATCAACTCCCACATGTGCCTTGACAGGGGAAGCTCAGGGTTTTGAGCCAGCAACTTCAGCATTTCAGGTCAAAATTTTATCCACTACACTACCATTGGGCAGGCATTTCTTTCTTTTCTTCCTTCCTTTCCTTCTTTCTCTTTTCATTTTCTTTCTTCCATTTTTTCTTCTTTCTTTCTTCCTTTCTCTTTCTGTCTTTCTTTCTATTTTCTTTTCTTTTCTTTCTTTTTTTTTTTTTGTATTTTTCTGAAGCTGGAAATGGGGAGAGACAGACAGACTCCCACCTGCACCCGACTGGGATCCACCCGGCATGCCCACCAGGGGTGAAGCCTCCGGAGCGTCACTCTGCCGCGACCAGAACCACTCTAGCGCCTGGGGCAGAGGCCAAGGAGCCATCCCCAGTGCCCGGGCCATCTTTGCTCCAATGGAGCCTTGGCTGTGGGAGGGGAAGAGAGAGACAGAGAGGAAGGAGGGGGGGGTGGAGAAGCAAATGGGCGCTTCTCCTATGTGCCCTGGCCGGGAATCGAACCCAGGTCCCCCACATGCCAGGCCAACGCTCTACCGCTGAGCCAACTGGCCAGGGCCTCTATTTTCTTTCTTCCATTCATTCTTTCTTTCATTCATTCTTTCTTTCTTTCATCTTTTATTTATTTTTTTACATTCTTTTTTCCTCCCTTATTCCTTCCTTCCTTTTATTCTTTCTTTTTCCTCTATCCTGTTCTCCCTCTCCCTCTTTACAGCCCTCCTCTTTCTCTCATTCTCTTCTCATACTCTCTAATTCAATGTATTTGCCTCTTTCAGCTCATCCCTATATGATGTCAATATTAGCTTTTCCTACCATACTACAGAACACTATAAAGGTAGTATTGTATCACTAATTTGTTATTGTTTCTTCAATTCTGTTCCTCTTTATTTTAAATAAATTGTATCTTGCCATAATTTACACACAACAAAATGCACACATTTTAAATGTATAGCTTAATAAATTTTAATGAGTGGACAAACATGTAACCACCACATGACACCACACTAAACAACTAAAATATTTCTACTACACCAAAAACTTTATTCTTGGTGTTTATAACACTTTGCATTCAATCAACCATCTACCATTTTGGCAACTATTGATTTTATTTCCAATTATAATAGATTAGTTTTGCCCAGTTTAGATTTTTAAGTAAATTGACCCACACACTATATGTTCTCCTGTTTCTGACTTTTACCTTGCATATACTACATTTGTCAGTGTTGTACTATGGATAAATGGCTTGTTTTATTTCATTGCTGAGTCGTGTTGAATTGTATTTTTTCATAGACCAGTTGATTCTACTTGGGATGTTTCTGGGTTTGAGCTATCATGAATAAAGTTGCAATGTGTATGTGTATAAATTTTAAGAATTGCATTTTTAGATTATACGGTTACTATATATTTCACTTTTATAACAGGCTGAAAGCATATGTTCCAAAATGGTTGTATGTTTTACACTTCCCATAATAGAATACAAGAGTTTTAGATATTCTGTGTCTTCACATTTGTCATTAGTGTTTTTTTTAACTTAGGCAATTCTGTACATTTGAAGTGGTATCTTATTGTGGTTTTAATATGCATTTCCTTGATAACTAATGTCATTGAGCAACATTTTATATTACTGTTGTTTTCTTATATATCTTTTTTGATGTTTTTGTCCTTTGCCTATTGTTTTAAATTGAGCTGTTTGTCTGTTTACCTCTTCAGCATGACTAATTTGAATAGTTAATTTTCACTTGCAAGATTTTTTGCAGACTTTTATGTAGAAAAGATTCTATTGCAATATAAATTTTGATTATTTTGTCAGTATTAGAGTTCTTAATTTTTACTCTTTTTTTTTTATAATTTTATTTTTTAATGGGGTTGACATCAATAAATCAGGATACATATATTGAAAGATAACAAGTCCAGGTTATCTTGTCGTTCAATTATGTTGCATACCCACCACCCAAAGTCAGATTGTCCTCTGTCACCTTCTATCTTGTCTTCTTTGTGCCCCTCCCCACCCCCTATCCCTCTCCCATTCCCCCCTCCCCCCCATAACCACCACACTCTTATCAATGTCTCTTAGTTTCACTATTATGTCCCACCTACGTATGGAATAATACAGTTCCTGTTTTTTCTGATTTACTTATTTCGCTTCGTATCATGTTATCAAGATCCCACCATTTTGCTGTAAATGTTCCTATGTCATCATTTCTTATGGCTGAGTAGTATTCCATAGTGTATATGTGCCACATCTTCTTTATCCAGTCATCTATAGACGGGCTTTTTGGTTGTTTCCATGTCCTGGCCACTGTGAACAATGCTGCAATAAACATGGGGCTGCATGTGTCTTTACGTATCAATGTTTCTGAATTTTGGGGATATATACCCAGTAGAGGGATTGCTGGGTCATAAGGTAGTTCTATTTTCAGTTTTTTGAGGAACCACCATACTTTCTTCCATAATGGTTGTACTACTTTACATTCCCACCAACAGTGTATGAGAGTTCCTTTTTCTCCACAGCCTTTCCAACATTTGCTATTACCTGACTTGCTAATAACAGCTAATCGAACAGGTGTGAGGTGGTATCTTATTGCCGTTTTGATTTGCATTTCTCTAATAGCTAAGGAAGATGAGCATCTTTTCATATATCTGTTGGCCATTTGTATTTCTTCCTGGGAGAAGTGTCTATTCATATCCTCTTCCCATTTTTTTATTGGATTGTTTGTTTGTTTGTTGTTGAGTTTTATGAGTTCTTTGTATATTTTGGATATTAGGCCCTTATCTGAGCTGTTGTTTGAAAATATCATTTCCCATTTAGTTGGCTTTCTGTTTATTTTGTTATCAGTTTCTCTTGCTGAGCAAAAACTTCTTAGTCTGATGTAGTCCCATTCATTAATTTTTGCCTTCACTTCTCTTGCCATTGGAGTCAAATTCATAAAATGCTCTTTAAAACCCAGGTCCATGAGTTGAGTACCTATGTCTTCTTCTATATACTTAATTGTTTCAGGTCTTATGTTTAGATCTTTGATCCATTTTGAGTTAATTTTTGTACAGGGGGAGAGACTGTAGTCCAGTTTCATTCTCTTGCATGTGGCTTTCCAGTTTGCCCAGCACCATTTATTGAAGAGGCTTTCTTTTCTCCATTGTGTGTTGTTGGCACCTTTATCAAAAATTATTTGACTATATATATGTGGTTTTATTTCTGGACTTTCTATTCTGTTCCATTGGTCTGAGTGTCTATTTTTCTGCCAATACCATGCTGTTTTGATTGTCGTGGCCCTATAATAGAGTTTGAAGTCAGGTATTGTTATGCCCCCAGCTTCATTCATTTTCTTTAGGATTGCTTTGGCTATTCGGGGTTTTTTATAGTTCCATATAAATCTGATGATTTTTTGCTCTATTTCCTTTAAAAATGTCATTGGAAGTTTGATGGGAATTGCATTAAATTTGTATATTGCTTTGGGTAATATAGCCATCTTGATTATATTTATTCCTCCTAGCCAAGAACAAGGTATATTCTTCCATCTCATTATATCTTTTTCAATTTCCCTTAACAATGGTTTATAGTTTTCATTATATAAGTCCTTTACATTCTTTGTTATGTTTATTCCTAAGTATTTTATTTTTTTTGTTGCAATCGTGAAGGGGATTATTCTTTTGAGTTCCTTCTCAGTTGTTTCATTGTTGGCATATAGAAAGGCTATTGACTTCTGTATGTTAATTTTGTATCCTGCGACCTTACTGTATTGGCTTATTGTTTCTAGTAGTCTTTTTGTGGATTCTTTGGGGTTTTCGATGTATAGGATCATATCATCTGCAAAAAGTGATACCTTTACTTCTTCTTTTCCAATATGGATGCCTTTTATTTCTTTGTCTTGTCTGATTGCTCTGGCTAGAACCTCTAGTACCACGTTAAATAAGAGTGGAGAGAGTGGACAACTCTGTCTTGTTCCTGATTTAAGGGGGAAAGCCTTCAGTTTAGTGCCATTTAATATGATGTTAGCTGATGGTTTATCATATATGGCCTTTATCATGTTGAGATATTTTCCTTCTATACCCATTTTGTTGAGAGTCTTAAACATAAAATTGTGTTGTATTTTATCGAAAGCCTTTTCTGCGTCTATTGATAAGATCATGTGGTTTTTGTTCTTTGTTTTGTTAATATGGTGTATTACATTAACCGTTTTACGTATGTTGAACCATCCTTGAGATTCTGGGATGAATCCCACTTGATCATGATGTATTATTTTTTTAATATGTTGTTGTATTCGATTTGCCAGTATTTTGTTTAGTATTTTAGCATCTGTATTCATTAGAGATATTGGTCTGTAGTTTTCTTATTTTGTGCCATCCTTGCCTGGTTTTGGTATGAGGGTTATGTTGGCCTCATAAAATGTGTTTGGAAGCATTGCTTCTTCTTCAATTTTTTGGAAGACTTTGAGTAGAATAGGAACCAAGTCTTCTTTGAATGTTTGATAAAATTCGCTGGTATAGCCGTCAGGGCCTGGACTTTTATTTTTGGGGAGGTTTTTAATGGTTTTTTCTATTTCTTCTCTACTGATAGGTCTGTTTAGTCTTTCTGCTTCTTCTTGACTCAGTCTAGGAAGGTTGTATTTTTCTAGGAATTTATCCATTTCTTCTAGGTTGTTGAATTTAGTGGCATAAAGTTTTTCATAGTATTCTACAATAATTTTTTGTATATCTACAGTGTCCGTGGTGATATCTCCTCTTTCATTTTGTATTTTGTTTATATGAGTTCTTTCTCTTTTTTCCTTGGTAAGTCTTGCCAAGGGTTTGTCAATTTTGTTGATCTTTTCAAAGAACCAGCTCCTTGTTCTATTAATTTTTTCTATAGTTTTCTGTTCTCTAATTCATTTATTTCTGCTCTGATTTTTATTATCTCCTTTCTTAGGCTGGTTTTGGGTTGTCTTTGTTCTTCTTTTTCTAGTTCCTTAAGGTGGGAAGTTAAGTGGTTCACTTGGGCTCTCTCTTCTTTGTTCATATATGCCTGAAGCGATATGAACTTCCCTCTTATCACTGCTTTTTCTGCATCCCATAGATTCTGATATGTCGTATTGTCATTTTCATTAGTCTGTATATATCTTTTGATCTCTGCACTTATTTCTTCTTTGACCCATTCATTTTTTAAAAGTATGTTGTTTAGTTTCCACATTTTTATGGGATTTTTTTCCTCTTTTTTGCAGTTGAATTCTAGTTTCAAGGCTTTATGATCAGAAAATATGCTTGGTACAACTTCGATTTTTCTGAATTTGCTGATGTTGTTTTTGTGGCCCAACATATGGTCAATTCTTGAGAATGATCCATGTACACTGGAGAAAAATGTATACTCAGTCACTTTGGGATGAAATGTGCTGTAGATGTCTATCATATCCAGGTGCTCTAGTGTTTTGTTTAAGGCCACTATGTCTTTGTTGATTCTCTGTTTGGATGACCGATCTAGAGCCGTCAGCAGTGTATTGAGGTCTCCAAGTATGATTGTATTTTTGTCAGTTTTTGTTTTAAGGTCAATAAGTAGCTGTCTTATATATTTTGGTGCTCCTTGGTTTGGTGCATATATATTAAAAATTGTTATGTCTTCTTGATTCAGTGTCCCCTTAGCCATTATGAAATGGCCATTTTTGTCTCTGAGTACTTTTCCTGTCTTGTAGTCAGCATTATCCGATATGAGTATTGCTACACCTGCTTTTTTTTGGATGTTATTTGCTTGGAGTATTGTTTTCCAGCCTTTCACTTTGAATTTGTTTTTATCCTTGTTACTTAGATGAGTTTCCTGTAGGCAGCATACAGTTGGATTTTCTTTTTTAATCCATTCTGCTACTCTGTGCCTTTTTATTGGTGAGTTTAATCCGTTTACATTTAGTGTAATTATTGATACTTGTGAGTTCCCTATTGCCATTTTATATCTTGCTTTCTGTTAGTTTTGTGTCTTGTTTGATCCTTCTCTTTCGTTTTTCTATCTTTGGTTTTTATTTGGTTGTATTCCATACATCTTTCCTCTGTTGCTATCTTTTTTATCTCATGTGCTTCTGTGGTGGTTTTTTCAATGGTGGTTACTTTTGAGTAATGAAAAGGGTCCCTACCCTGTTCACTGTAGCGCACTATTTTGTGAGTACTTTTGCACTCCATCGTCCTTTGCTACTGTTAATCTTCATCTTCTCCCCCTCTTTCTTTTTGTTGTTGTCACAGTTTAAATTTGGTTTTATTGTGTTCTTCTTGGAGCTTTTATTTGTGGCTCTGTTTTTTTTTTGTTCTTTGTATCTGATTGGAGAACCCCCTTTAGTAATTCCTGGAGTGGGGGTTTTCTCATGATAAATTCCCTCATCTTTTCTGTATCTGTGAATGTTTTTATTTCTCCTTCGTATTTGAAGGATAGCTTTGATGGGTATAGTATTTGTGGCTGAAAGTTCCTCTCTTTCAGGACTTTAAATATTGGGGTCCACTCTCTTCTAGCTTGTAGAGTTTCTGCTGAGAAATCTGATGATAATCTAATGGGCCTTCCTTTATATGTTGTATTCTTCTTTTCCCTGGCTGCCTTGAGAATTTTTTCTTTGCTGTTGGTTTGTGTCAATTTCATTATGATATGCCTTGGAGTAGGTTTGTTGGGGTTAAGAAAACTTGGAGTTCTGTTTGCTTCTTGAACTTGAGGCTTTAGTTCTTTCCACAGGCTTGGGAAGTTCTCATCTATTATTTGTTTGAGTATGTTCTCCATTTCATTTTCTCTCTCTTCTCCCTCTGATATACCTATTATTCTTATGTTATTCTTTTTGATGGAGTCAGATAATTCTTGTAGGGCTATCTCATTTTTTTTAATTTTTGAGTCTCTTTCTTCTTCTCTCTGTTGTGCCTCAAGTTGCTTGTCTTCTATTTCACTAATCCTCTCTTTTATCTGACCTGTTCTATTAGCTAAGCTTGTTATTTCGTTTTTCAGCTCGTGAATTGAGTTTTTCATCTCTGTTTGATTTGTTTTTATAGTTTCAATTTCCTTGGACATATATTCTTTGTGTTCATTGAGTTGTTTTCTGAGCTCCCTAAATTGCCTTTCTGTGTTTTCTTGTATATCTCGGAGGATTTTTAGGATTTCTATCTTGAATTCTCTGTCATTTAGCTCCAAGGTTTCCAATATATTAAATTTTTTCTCCATAGATTTTTCCTCATCTAGCTGTGTTACCTCTCTTTCTTCTGTATCCATGATATTCGATTTTCTCTTCCTTAATGGCATCTGAGGGTGGTTTTGTTGATAGTATTAATGAGATTTAATAAAGAATAGAAAGTTAAAAAAATAATAATAAAAAAAATAAAAAATCGAAAAGAGTTGTTTTTTTTAAAAAAATTAATAATGAAATAAAGAAAAATTAAATAAAAATTAAAAAAAAGGAAATTATTCCCCTCCTCCTTTTTTCCTCTCCTCTCCTCTCCCCTCTTTTTTGAGAAATTCTTGTGGTGGACTATGAATTATAACAAACAATGCCTGTGATGGAGGGCCTGAATTGGGGAAAAGTAATAAAGGGGCAAAAAAAAAGAAAGAAAAAAGAAAAATAAAGAGCGTATGGACCCACAAAAAGCAAATAAGGAAAAAATTTGGGTCAAGAATAAAATGATTTGCTTTTAGGTGTTGGTTGTCTAAGAGTTATGATGAGAGGAATAAGAGGAAAACGGAAAAATGGGGGGACAATTTAAAAAATTACTATTGTATTTAGTGGAACAAGAACTAGATAATATGGAGAGCCAGGGATGGGAGCACTGCTAGTGAGTTAAAAAGGTGAAGTAAAAACCCCCCAAAATGCCACAAACATAGGTTTGAGTACCAGATAAGAGAATTTGTTTGTTATTGAGTTTTGAATGAGAGGAGATGTAAAGGAGAAAGGAAGAAACTAATTTAGAGGGAGAAAAGAAAGAGAGAGAGAGAAAAAAAGAGGGAACCACTAAAAGAAGAAAAAAGAAAGGAGAGAGAGAGAGATAGAGTTAAGGGTTTTGGAGTGCAACCCTCATAGAGAGAAAGGAAGAGAAGAGAAAAGATAATGGGAGATGTAACACTTATGGGTAGTGTAGTTCAAGGAGAGGAGAGAGTAAGACCGGTAGAGAGTTAATCGGCCAAATTGGAGGAGGAAAAATAAGTATCAAGAATGAAGATAAGAGAAACAAATGAACAAATATAATAAAATGGGATGTTATAAAGTCTGCAGATTATTCTTGATTTTGAGAGGTTATCTTCTTGCTTTTTCTTTTCTCTCCCTCTTCCTGGTCAGTGACTCTGTACCCCGGGTTCTGCCCCTTTGGCACGTTCAGGTAGAAGTTTGCAGTTGATAAGTCTCTATGGCAATGTCATGTATTGTGCTTTAGTCTTGTTGGCAGCCGAAGCTCATTAGCATTTATAGGCTCCGACAGTGAGAGAGTCCGTGTTCCTGGAGCCTTTCTCCTAGTCTTTCCTTCCTCAATTAGTAGCCTGATAATCTAGCTATGGGGTTGCTGCTGCCTCTGCCTGGATAGTAAGAGGCTCAAAGAGCTGGCAACTCCCCACTCTATTTCCACTCAGCACAGGGCTCTGGGTAAGGCTCAGTCAGTCAGAGCTGCTAGCATAATCAGGCGGGATTTCCGCCCACTCAAAGACCTCTGTCTCTGCCACTCTGTCCGATAACACAGGCGGGTGCCCACTTCCGGGGCACTTGGAGGAAACTTTCACTCACTGTCTGCGACCAGGATATCCGGCCAGCAGTCTCACGCTCTGAGTGAAACCCCAACCGCAGGGAAAAGTTGCAGTGTTGGAATTGAGTCTCGCTCCGTCCCCGTGCGCGGCTTTTGCAAGGCGCTGGGGCGGCTCGAGATTCCGCTTTGGCCCACACAAAGGCCCCTGACTCTGCCCCTCTGTGCGATAACACGGGCGCGCACTGCCGAGGCACTCGGAGGAATCGCTCACTCCTTATCTGCGTGCGCAAACCAGGATATGAGGCCGGCCGCGGTTCCCTCTGAGTGAAACACCCTCCAGCACGGAAAATCTCCACCGTTGGAATTAGTTCTCACTCCCTCCCGTGCGTGGCTTTCCCAGGGCGCTGGGGCTGCCCAGGGATTCTGCCCTCGGCCCACAAAAGGCCTCTGACCCTGCCTCTCCGTGGGGCAACACGGGCACCCACTCTCGGGGCCTAGGAAGAAATTCTCGCCCACTAACTGCGCACCGACCAGGAGACCGGGTAAAATGGCCGCTCCGCTTGTCTTTCTTTGTTTGGGTTTGGCGCGAGTGTTAGCTTGTATTGCCCGGGTTGCCACAGGATCAGATTTTCCTCGGCTTGGATCTGTGTGCCACAGCCTGGTTCGGCCGTTTGTGCCGCGGCGGCCTGGATCTATTCACCCCCTTTGCCCGCCTCAGTTTCTATATTCACAGTTACCAGAGAAAGCCGCCCTGTTTAGTGAGGAAGGAGGAGCATTTCTTACTCCCTATTTCCTTTGGGGTTTGGTTATATATTTAGCCAATTTTTCACTCAATCATACCTTTGGGTGTATTGCGAAGCATCTGGAAGCTCCAAGTATAGGTTTTTCTGTTTCTGGTTGAAGATCTTGTTGAGTTTTGGGGGAGATTTATCGGTATCGCTTCCTACCCCGCCATTACTCTGACGTCATCTCCTAGAGTTCTTAATATGTTTTCAAATTATAATCTGTAAACTCTTTTACAGGGAATGACTTCCTGTTTTTCTTTTCTTTCTTTTCTCTCTCTGTACAAACTGCAGTGAGAGAGACATAGGTTGCCTGACTCAGGATCTGTGGGTCTGTATTTTGCAGTAAGATTTAGTTCCACTCAGTACTTAAGTTTTATTTGTTTATTTTTCAGTTTCAGTGAGTTTGACTTAGGTCTTACATCAATGATGAGTGTTTATAATTTAATTTTTCATAAAAGTTGTCAAACTTCCAATCTGAAGTTACAAACTTTTTACAGATTTATATTTCCATTGCATTTCTAGGTCTTGGAAAATGTTTATTTTTCATTTGATTCTGAATATTTATTTCTTATTGTTTCTTTTTATAAGATAGCTGCTATTTTGCCATGTTTAGAACAGAAAGTATTTCTGAAGCATAAACTCACTGTGCTATTTTATCTTGTTTCAGAAGTCCACTTGTATTTTATTTTGTCTTGTGTTAGGCATTCATGTTTTCTGATTTTGCTTAATAAATATGCATTGAATTTTATCTTCAAACATTATAGTTTCTTAAGTTGAAAATGTTTTTAAAATAATTTTAAATATACACACTATAGATATGCATTATTTTCAAATTATAATTCTAGATTTCAGATTTTTTAAATTATTTTTTATTTATTTATTCATTTTAGAGAGGAGAGAGAGAGAGAGAGAGAGGAGAGACAGAGAGAGAGAAGGGGGGAGGAGCTAGAAGCATCAACTCCCATATGTGCCTTGACCAGGCAAGCCCAGGGTTTCGAACCGGCAACCTCAGCATTTCCAGGTCGATGCTTTATCCACTGTGCCACCACAGGTCAGGCCAGAGTTCAGATTTTTTTTTTGTTTGTATTTTTCTGAAGCTGGAAACGGGGAGAGACAGTCAGACAGACTCCCGCATGCGCCCCACCGGGATCCACCCGGCACGCCCACCAGGGGGTGATGCTCTGCCCCTCCTTGGCATCACTCTGCCGTGACCAGAGCCACTCTAGCGCCTGGGGCATAGGCCAAGGAGCCATCCCCAGCGCCCGGGCCATCTTTGCTCCAAGGGAGCCTTGGCTGCGGGAGGGGAAGAGAGAGACAGAGAGGAAGGAGGGGGGTGGAAAAGCAAATGGACACTTCTCCTATGTGCCCTGGCAGGGAATCGAACCTGGGTCCCCTGCACGCCAGGCCGACGCTCTACCGCTGAGCCAACCGGCCAGGGTTAGACTTCAGATTTTTAATTTACAAAAATATAAGGAAAGGAGTCTGACATCCAGCTCCACGTGCAGTTGATGAGAAATGTATCTTGCCTGACCTGTGATGGTATAATGGAAAAAGCAACGACCTAGAATCTTGAAGTCACTGGATTGAAACCCTGGCCTTGCCTGATCAAGGCACATATGAGAAGCATCTACTATTGAGTTGATGCTTTCTACTTTTCTCCTCCTTTCCTTTCCTCTCTTTTTTTTCTCTCAAAAACAAAAATAAGAAAGAAATAAAGAAAGAAGAAAAGATTCTTATTTGAAGAATCTGGCATAACTGCTGGTCCTTCAGGCCATCAGCACAGAAGCCAGCTTTCCTTGGTGGGCAGTGGGGTTATGGCTGGAAGGCCAGGTGGCTCAGGGTCTGTACATAAAGCCCCCGAGTGCTCTCTAAAGGTTCTTGCTGCATCATATCTTCTGTGTTGTCTGGTACTAGCCCTAATGTATTTCTGTGGTAACTTTAATATAATTTTTTTAATTTGCTAATTTTTATTTTATTTTTTCAATTACAGATGACAGTCAATATTATTTTACAACCTATGATGATCAAGGAATATTGTCAGTTTTATGAACATCTGCTCTAACAAAGATCTGCTTTAGAAGAGAAGGTTTGGAATAGCATGTAGCAAGGTTGTTAATTAACAGAGAAACCACTTTGGATGGAGATCATACATCTGTTAAATAGAATACCTCAACTTTGCTTTTTTTGGAGAGAAATAAATTGTTTTAAGCTCTTTTTTAGTTTTTACCTAATTACCTAAAAGCAATAACCAAAGGCTGATGTCTGCATATGGGGCAAAGGGTCAGTGTATTATGTTTGGCAATGTTTTCTTATTATCAGCTATTTTGCATTTAAAGTGAAAATTATGAATGTCTGAAATATTTCTAAAAATAAAAGAAATTATGTAAAAAGTCTTTAAAATGATAGGAATGTATAATCTCTATGTAATCATATGAATTTTTTTAAAAAGAGAAAAATTCATTCTATTAAACTTGGTTTCCTCTGGAGCATAAAATGTGTAACTGGTTATGTCTTCTTGCTTTTGTGCATTTTTACAAAGTTCACCAGTGTGCATATACTACATATATATTTTGCAAAAAATATTTTACAATACTTTTAAAATCTTATAGAAAAGTAACAAAATAATAAAAATGTAATCTCATATAATTAAGATTATCATAAACTCACTTATTAAGATATAATAAATTCAAGCAATAAAAGTTATTTTGCAATCAAGAAAATAATTTGATATTAAAAAATAGATTTTTTCAAGATAAATAAGTAAATAAATTCTGATGAAAATCTATGTTAAAGTAATCAATGTGTGCATAAGACTTTTATTTTTTAATATTATTTCACATTTTATTCATGTAAAATCGAGTTAATGATTCTAATGACATAAACAGAATGCTGTATCTAGTTATTTTTAAATAGATAAATTATTATATCCATAATGAGCATTATGCCCATATAAGCATAAATGCATATATAATATTCATATATAGTATTTCATATGTATTTACATTACTTATGCTCACATACACACACATTTTTATACAATTATAAGTAATACATATTCACACTCATGCCAAATAATCATTTTCCTCAAGATCAAATCAAAAGGTAGAACTTGACAACATTACACTAAGTGAAATAAGCAAGTCAGAAAAAAACTAAGAACTATATGATTTTACACATAGGTGGGATATAAAACTGAGACTTATGTACATAGATAATAGTGAAGTTGTAATCAGGGAAAGGAGATTAAAAAGGGACAAATATGTGGAGACAGATAATGTTTTGACTTAATTGGTGGGCACACAACATAATAAACAGGTCAAATGTTATAGAGATGTTCACCTGAAACCTATGGCCTGTCATTGATCAATGTCATTTCATTAAATTTAATTTCAAGAAAAATTAAAAAATAAACAAACAACAACAACAAAACAAAAGGTGACTCTAGAACTAATATGTCATCCTATTAAGGATAAGTAATGATTCATTGACTGTAAGCTATATATACCCAAAGTGAAACTGGATGTATTGATATAATAATAACCATATCTTATCCTAACCTTAAAAGCCATAATCTGTACAGATAATAAGGCCTAAACTTATTACCATGTAATCACATGAAGCAATTTGATGTATATTTTAATAAATTTCTTGATTGGTTATAGTAAACCAACAGATATAACTATTCTTTATATATAATAACTAATGAATGACTAAGTAGATGGATAGATTACTTTCAATTTTTCAATTATGACATCTGCTAATCTTAAAAAAAATCAGAAACAGCCACTGCCATTACTTTTAAAAGCGTTTAAATATGTTTTTAAAAGAAAGCTTTTTAGCATAGCTGATAAAAAGAACTTTGAAATGTCAAAGCACAACCACTTCACCAGAGCAGAAACTGCAAATCCCCTCATTATTATTATTTTAATTGTTAACTGTTAATTATTCTATACCCACCCCTGTAAAACAAGTGTGTATATTCCTTTTTTTAAATTCAATCCTAGAGATTTTCCCTCTGCTTTCTCCCATCTCCTTCATCTATTACCAGTAGATTTCATGTAACTCCCTTACATTTTCCCCATTGATTCTGATGTATAAAGCAAGTGGTAAAACTACCATTTCCAGATCATATTCTCAATTTGTTGAAATTTTGCTTCCCAGTAATTGTCATCAGTTTGGCTCAAATAAAGTCATAAAAATTTAAAAAATAATAAATTAAAAAATATAAAGAAAGCTTTTAGATTTTGTATGTCCTTTTTGTATATTGAAATATTGAACATTGATATGCATTTTTCATAATATGTTTTTACTGATATCTTTAATATTAAACACAAACAATTTCATAGTTTTAAAATAAATACTTAACAGTTTGTCTGGAAATACTATAAGGCATTTATACTTGTAAGGTATTTTTCCCCGCCGAGAAGGAAGAAAGAGGGCTCGGAGCCACCAAGTGTGGAATAACAAAAGGCTTTATTGAGTACAGCGCATCCCGCCTGGCAAGGTTCCCTGGCCCCGAGGAAAGATGGAGGCCAGATGGAGGCCAGATGGAGGCCAGGAAATTCGCACGGATTAAACTGCATGGGAGATATTTAAAGGGGTCTCTCTAGGGAAGTCAGGCTAATATGACGTGGTGAAATCTCACTGGATGGCAGACAGTCGCTTTTTTCCAAACGGTTCCTGTGAAGCCTCCTTTGGTGTGCTTGGTTGTGGACGGTCCTAGCCAAAGTTCGCAGGTCTGAGTTCCCTATGTGACCATCCCCCATTATCCACTGACCTTACAATATTTTTTTAATTTGATTAATTTTTTTCTATGAATCTTTATTATCTAATGAAATATGCATTCATCATTAACACTTAATATTATTATAAATTACAGATGCAAACTCAATTTGTTTACTTGTTTCTACAAAGTAAACTGAATGGTGTTAAAATAGTAATAAACTAATGTATCTCATGGCTAATTCAGGCAGTTAGAAGAATAGTATAAGGATGCTAATTCTGCTTCTCAGGCCACATCCTGCAGAAGGGGCCCCAAGAAAATTGGTGATTTGGCTCCTCGGATTTTGCCAATTGGATTTAAAAAAAAAAAAAAATAGGTCAGGAACGCCCTGAAAGGGAACTAACAATACATGAGCATAAATTTAAAGGACTTTTAGATACTGGAGCTGATGTATCTGTTATTGCTAAGCTACATTGGCCTCCTTCCTGGCCCACTCATACAGCAGCCACAGAATTACAAGGTATAGGGCAGAGTAAATCCCCTCAACAAAGTTCTAGTTTTCTACATTGGGAAGATTAAGAAGGTCATTCTGGATTTTTTAAGCCTTATGTGCTCCCTGGATGGCCAGTTAATTTGCGGGTAGAGATGTTTTGAAAAATATGGGAGCGTTGCTTGTCAGTCCTAACGGTTTAGTCAGTACTCAGATGCTTGATCGGGGATTTTTGTCCACCAAGGGACTAAGGAAAGAACAGCGAGGAATTCTCACCCCCATAGAAGTGGCACCCAATACCAGAAGGTGTGGATTAGGATATCAAAATTTAGCATAGGGGCCTTGGTAGCTTCTGCTACCTCAATAATGCATTGTGCAGACACAATTACTTGGAAATCAGATAATCCTGTATAAGTAGACCAATGGCCCCTTTCTCAGGAGAAACTTAGGGCAGCTGCTCAATTGGTACAAGAGCAGCTACAGCTTGGGCACATTGAACCATCTAATAGCCCATGGAATACACTTCTATATTTTGATCTTGTTGCCTCCTGGATTATCAAGGGGCATAGGTGACCCTTACAGCTTATAGGTTTTGAGCCTCAAAATTATTGTTGTTCCTTTTTTCAAAGGATCAACAACAATGGCTCTGGGAAACTTCCACTAAATGGCAAATCGCTCTTGCAAATCAATGGACAACTTTATACTGAAACTGTCAACTTAAAATCAACTCAAAGACTAGAATTATATGCCATGATCATGGCTTTTCAGCATTTGCCATATTCCCCCTTTAATCTATAAACAGACAGCAAATATTTACTTATGGTGTTTCTACTATAAAGACTGCTGTCTTAGGGACAAATGCTGATGAACTATTTCAGCAGTTCCTCCTTCTTCAAAGACTTGTATGTCAACATAGAGCTCCATGTTTTATAGGACATACTCGAGCTCACTCCATGCTCCCTAGAGCTTTAGCACAAGGGAATGCCCTTTTTATGTTCTTTTTTCTTTTTTTTTTTGGTATTTTTCTGAAGTTGGAAACAGGGAGGCAGTCAGACAGACTCCCACATACGCCCGACCGGGATCCACCTGGCATGTCTACCAGGGGGGAATGCTCTGCCCATCTGGGGTGTTGCTCTGTTGCAACCAGAGCCATTCTAATGCCTGAGGCAGAGGCCACGGGGCCATCCTTAGCGCCTGGACTGGCTTTGCTCCAGTGGAGCCTTGACTGCGGGAGGGGATGAGAGAGACAGAGAGGAAGGAGAGGGGGCGGGGTGGAGAGGCAGATGGGTGCTTCTTCTGTGTGCTCTGGCAGGGAATTGAACCCGGGAATCCTGCACGCCAGGCTGATGCTCTACCACTGAGCCAACCAGCTAGGGCCTAGGAATGCCCTTGTTGATCAAGCTACCCAAAAGAAAATTATTTGGAGTAACCATGACAGATTGAGCAATTCAGACTCATACTATTCATCCACAGAACGCTGCAGCCCTGTGTAAACAGTTTCAACTTTCTCAGGAAGCAGCATGGCAGATAGGGAAATCCTGTCCAAGCGGTCCTATACTACAATCTGCCCCTTCATTTGGAGTTAACCCTCAAGGGCCCCTACCAGGACAACTTTAGCAAATGGATGTTACACATATACCTTCATTTGGCAAACAGTCTTATGTCCACGTTACAGTGGATACATATTCTGGATTTATAGTAACCTCTGTTAGAACAGGAAAGGCTGCTAAGCATGTTATATCTCATTGTCTGTATGCATTGTTCTATTATTGGATTTCCTAATCTGGTTAAACTGAAAATGCTCATACATATGGAGCAAAAGCATTTACTGTATTTTGTCATTCTTACAACCTTTAAAGTTAAGGTATTATTAAAGTGTACTCAGCAAATATTTTAAGGTCAATTTAAAAAATATAAAAAGGGGTAGTCATATCCTGGAACTCCTACGGGTCTACCATATCATGCTTTTTACTTAAAAAAAAATTTAAATTTCTTTGAATGCTGATGAACAGGAGATGCCAAATCTTTTTCTCCTGCAAACTACTACCTTCTTTATTTGATCCAGCTAATAACACTGATTTGTCTTTTTCCAAATAGCTCCAGATATATGGAAAAGATTTATATAGGTGGATGGGGATCCTCAACCCCCTTAGCGAGATCTTCTGAGCTTGGCATTTAAGGTACCAAGAGGCAGAAAATGCCCAATAGAGATCAGGGGAACTACCAGCTTTTAGGATACGCCCTTAAAGGCTCCAACACCCCAAAGGGGTCTCATAGGATGCCATCTGGGTCTTGCTTCAATAGTGGAAAGGAAGGTCATTGAGCTAAAGCCTGCCAGACTTACATGCCTCTGCTGTGAGGAAACAGGGACACTGGAAGGTAGGCTTCCCCCTCGCTCTTCTAAGGGAGGGTTCAGTCTCTTCCAGCCCTGCTCCAGCCACCTATGACCTAACCTTGCCCAGAATGCTGGGGTTTGCCACTGAAGGCTGAAGGTGCCCAGGGCCATTGGCCCCATCTATGACACTGTGGACGAGCCTAGGGTATTTCTTCCAAGAAGCAGGTAAACTGATCTCATTTGCACAAGGGCCACTTAACTATGTCTTGCCTGAATAGTCAGGTTTTTTTATTCTTCCCTCGAAGATCTCTGTTGTGGGTGTTGATAGTCCTATTTTCTGCTGCTTTGTTTAATATATAGTGTTTCCTTTATTCCTCCTACCTCAATGCCCCACTCATATTTCAGGCTGGGATCTACTCCTAATTTAGAGCTTTCTTTCCCCCTTTTTCCAACTTCTATTATGAATCTACCTTTGCCACCCAGCTTAGTATATCCCAAGGTTCTCTTTACCAAGCCACAGTCACAGAGCTCCAGGGAAAAGCAACCTGGTCTCATCTCTCCAGGAAGAGGAGAACAGAAGCTCCATATCCACACATGCTGCAGATGGCTTTTCCAGTTCACCTGAATCATTACCAGCTAGAAGCAGCGGTCATTGGGACTTGGACGTGAGCTGCAAAGTATAGAATTGTGACAATTCCAGTGCCATGCAGACTTTTCCTGGATGTGGATTTTTCCTGGACTCCTGCTCCTTGTGACAGCTCCTAACAGACTGAACTGTGGTTGGGTTACATTTTTCAGGGACTTGGCATGATGTTGGGGCCAACTTGGACTTGGTGAACATGTTAAGGACACTACTCTTCTATGAGTTCTTGCTGTATTGGCCAAGGGTTTGCTTAAAGGCTTTAATCACTGTAAATTAAAAAAAAAGTAATAAACTGATGTTATTTGATGAGAAAATGACAATATGAAAATATCTAGCTGGTGTCATTCATGTTCTTCCACAGAGGAACAAGAAAATGATGGAGTTATATTTGGGGCAGAGAGATCACAAAGCCTTAATAAGTCATATAATGCTGTACTGATGAACAACATCAAAGTGTTCCTTTAATTATAAACTACTGGTTGGGAAATATCTAACTTAAAATATATCAAGCCCAAAGTAATGGTATGACTATTTTACTTTCATGAATTCTTACAGCTGAGATTTTTTGGCCCTGATGGTTAGCTCAGTAAGTTAGGAGCATTGTCTGGAAACAAGGTTGCAGGTTTGATTTCCAGTCAGGACAAACATGGGAAGCAGCCAAGAAATGCATGACTGAGTGGAACAAACGAATGTTTCCCTTTCCCTTCTCCTCCCTCTCCCTTCCTCTCTTTGTCTACTCTAAAAATCAATAATAATTAAGTTCTGGCCGATAGCTCAGTTGAAGCATCATCACATAATACAGAGGTTGCCAGTTTGATTCCCTGGTCAAGGCACATACAGGAGCAGCTCGATGTTCCTGTCTCTCTCTCTCTCCCTGCCTCTTTCAAAATAATCATAATAATAATAAAAGAAAAAAGAAAATTTTTATCTCTAATTTTTATATATTATTTATATTGGCAATGACAGCCATGTTCAGATTAAAAACAATTATATATCTAATAAGAAATTGACATTTCACAGGAACTTAAGTACGCAGGATGTTTCTTGATTTGGTAAGGCATAGAACTACCACTGAAAACAATGAAAATATTGGGAAAGACAAAGCTGAACTTTCTTTGACAGACATATCAATGTTTCAAAATGTTTGTAAGTATTGATGTATATAATGTTTTTATTTCCTTATTATTGAATTTATTACGATAATACTGGTTAACAAAATTACAGGTGTTTCAGGTGCAAAATTCCATAACAGCATCTGTACACTGTACTGTGTGCTTACCACCCTGAGTCAGTACTCCACCCATCAACATTTATCTCTTTCATCTCCTTCTCTAGTCCCCTCCCCCACAATCACTATTCTGGTTTTTTTGTGTGTGTTTTTTGCCCATAAGTATTTTTTTCTTTTTTCTTTCTTTTTTTTTTCTAAAGCCTTTTACTCCCAGGACAACTTCCCAACACTTTCCCCACCCTGACAGCTGTCAGCCTGTTCTCTCTTTATGAGTCTGTCTTTCTTGTGCTGTTATTTCATTTTGTTCATTAGATTCCATGTGTGAATAAAATCATATGGCACTTGTCTTTCTCTGACTAGCTTATTTCACTTAGCACATAATGCTCTCCAGGTCCATCTATGCTGTCATAAAAGGTAAGATTTCCTTCTTTTAATAACAGAGTAATATTCCATTGTGTACACATATCACAGTTTTTATCCACTCATCTGCTGATAAGCATTTCAGCTACTTCCAAATTCTGGCTATTGTAAATAATACTGCAGTAAACATGCATATGTATATTTTATCTAAATTAGTGTTTTGAGTTTCTTCAGATAAATTTCCAGAAATGGAATTGTTGAGTCATAAGGCAGTTCCATTTTTTTTTCAAGTAACTCCATACTGCTTTCCATAGTGGCTGCACCAATTTTTGTTCCCAACTGTGCATACAGATTCCCTTTTCTCCACATCCTTAGCAGCACTTATTGTTTGTTGATTTATTGATGATAGTGATTCTGACAGGTGTGAGGTGATATCTCAGTGTAGTTTTAATTAACATTTTTCTGATAATTGGTGAGATTGAGCATGTTTTTATAAGTCTATTGACCATCTGTATATCCTCATTGAAGAAGTGTCTATTTAGATCCCTTATCAATTGTCAATAAATACCCACTGATGGAGTGATTGAGTTGATGAACGAACACAATAAATCTTAATGCAATACATAAAATAAATTTCTATGATATATAAAAAACAAATATTTAGAATACATTTTTCATTGCTTTGATGTTGGATGCAAGGTTTTTGTGTTGTTTGTTCACCATATGGAAATGACTTGGAGGGAATTCAAACATTTGTATATAATTGATTAAATATTCTTTAATATATAACAAAAAATAATCAAATAATTAAGACCTGCCTGGTACATCTTAAGTAGCAAATTATTGTTCAGCTTTCCATGTGAATTGTTATTTATGAATGGTCATATTTATGAACGGGATCTTTCTATATGTACAGGTGAATTCTAGTCTTCAACCATAGTCATAGAGGCATTTTACATGTGGTTAATATTATTAACAAGTGTTAAATGTTAAAAATGATGTGAATCTCTATGATTCGTATCTTTTTATTATAATTTGATTTTAAAAAGTAACTTGGGAGATAGTTTTTTTTCTTATCTACAATACTAAGTTATATTTGCACAAAAACAAAAACTTTAACTTTTTATTTTATCAAATACTTTGTGGAAAATTTAGATAATGCCCAAAATATTGGAAGAGAAACATTTATTTATTTATTTTTAATTTAATTATTAATTTTTAAAGAAAGAAAAAGTAAGAAAGAGATAGACAAAAACATCAATCTGTTTCTATATATGCCCTAATTGGGGATCAAACCAGCAACTTTTGCATAGTGGAACAAAGTTCCAACCAACCAAACCATCCAACTAGAGCTGTAATTATTTTTTAACTAGTAGATAGAAGAGATAAATTATTGAAGCAATCTCTTTAATACTAAAACAATAAGCACTAGTTAAATGTAAATGTGGATCAATATAGATTCTCATTTTGAATGTAGTGACATGTTAACTAAAATGTGTATATATTTAATATTCATAGTCCATTTTTATTGCTGGATAGTATTCCACTGTAATATATATATATTACATTAATTTTATTAAGTGATCTGTTAATGACCAGTTTTGTGAGTTCTGTTTTTAGATACTAACAAGAAGACTGAATATTTATTTAAATACAATAATAGTTTTTGTGTGGATATTTGATTTCATTTCTTTTATATAAATAAATACTTTAAATAAAGTTCCTGTGTATTTGTATTTGTATTTTAATTCTTAAACTACAAATGAAATGCTACTTCGTAATAATAGAGAACAAACTACTGATTCATACAATAATATGGGTGAATGTAAACAAACAAACAAAACAAGATAATATATTGTATAGTTTCATTTGTATACAATGATAAAAAGTATAAGTCTTTTTTGTTAGTAAAAGCAGGTATTTCTTTGGCTGGGCTACTAATAAGTAAGAATGGACTTAGAAAGAGAATCAACAAAACTTTAGGGCAATAGTAATATTTTATATTTTAAGAATAGTGAAGGTTATGGAGATATATGCATTTGCCAAAAGTATAAAATTTTACTTATAAAATAGACAAAATTTGTTTTCTATAACTTAAACATCAAAAATGGTAATTATTTTAAAGTTGAGTTAAGCCATGTATTTATTTATGTAATCTTTGAATTTAGAACTATGGTAATATGTTTTTCCTCAATAAAATCTAATTACCTAAAATTACTTGGTAATTTTCTGTATATTCTGTAAATAAGGATGTAATAAATATTCTGTAGACAATTATATAACATTATTTATAGTTATATAATGAATGTTATAAATATATAAGATACTATTATAATTTTTAAAGTAAGAATAAGAGCAATATATAGCTTGTTTTTTGGATTAAATATGTTTGTAAAAAAGTAGCTAGAACAGATTCTGATATATAAATTTTATATTATATAACAGTATGCATATGGAACAAAAATATTACTTCTGCAATTATTTTTATGTCTAATTGTACTATTTAAGATATAATGTGAGATGAAAAGCTGACAAAATATTTTTATGAGTTTTCAGAAACATTTTATATGTGACTAAACATAGTGCAGTTGTATGACTTCATGGAAAAGAATGGGGCCTACATGCACAAATGTGGAGATACTCACTATAAAAACAAGTATATATTTTTTTCTTTTTAAAAATTTTTTCTGTTGATTTGAGAGAGAGAGAGAGAGAGAGCAAAAGAAAGGGGGAGAGAGAGAGAGAAGTATCAACTTGTCATTCCACTTAGTTCCATTTAGTTTTGCACTCATTCATTGTTTCTCATGTGTGTCCTGACCGGAGAAGAATGAATGACCTCAGCATGCCAGGATGATGCTCCATCCACTGAGAAACCTAGCCAAGGCCCAAGTATACTTTACTTATTCAGTTATAATTCCTTCTTAAATTTTTTGTTAAATGAGAGGTGGAGAGGCAGAGACAGACTCTCACATGTGCCCCAACCATGATTCACCTGGCAAGTTCTTACCAGGCAATACTATGTCCAACTGGGCTACACTTCTGTTGCTTGACAACTGAGCTATTTTACCACCTGAGGCATGCCATAGAGCCATCCTCAGTGCCTGGGGCCAACATTGATTGAACTATTTGAGCCATGGCTACAGGAGGGAAAAGAGATGGGAGGAAGGGGGAGAGAAGTAGATGGCCACTTCTCCTGTGTGCCCTGACTAGGAATCAAAGTCAAAACTTCCACATTCTGGGCTGATGCTCTACCACTGAGCAAACCAGCCAGGGCCATAACATTTATTTAAGATTTTATTTTATTGGATTTTCAGAGAAAGGAGAGGAGAGAGAAAGAAGGGAGGTAAGGTAAGAGGTATGGGAAGCATTAATTCAGTAGTAGTTGTTTCCAGTTTGTGCCTTTATTACCCAAGCTGGGGGTTTCAAACTGGTGATCTCAGCCTTTCAGGTTGACATTTTATCTATTGCACCACAAGTCAGGCAGTTAGTGATAATTTTAATGTGTCTAGTGCTTCATGCTCAGATCATATAAAGATAAATAATCAGTAAATATTTTTAAAACTTCATAAATTATTTTTGTGATATCAGAATATGTCTATTAAGGATGTTGCAAGACAGTAGCAAAAGGATGGCATACATGCTGGGACACAGTCCATGATTTTTCACAGTCTGAGTTCAACTATAACATGTTATCTGTGGCAATCATCTTCATGTGGGGGTCTGTGGGACTGTGTTTAAACTCATATTTCTGTGTCACCGTCATTTATACAATTTTTTAAATTCCTAGTTGTTTTATTAAATAGATTTTCACTTTATTGAATCACAATATTTTAAATTAGTTTTAAATGATGTTTGCCTACTCTCTCATCTTATTTCATCCCCAGTGTAAACTCAATGGCACTGTCACTTACCAAATTTATGTTCAGCAGATTAGTAATGTGGAGTTATGGGCTTTGAAATCTTTGGGATATGAGTTTGTGTTTCAGGTTTATCACTTGGGATCATTTTGACCACGTCTATTTTTTTCATAAGGTCCATAATATTTAGCTTCTTTATCTGCATCACACAGAGTATTATAGCTACCTTGCAGGTTGATTTTGCAATAAATGAGAGAACAGAGATAAAATACAAAGCAGAGTGCCCGAGATAGAGTCAGCACCAGTTGTCACCACCACCGTGGCCTTCATTGTTTTTAACTGTACATGAGAGGAATTTATACGTAGACATGTGCATAAATATGTATGTATACAAGGATGCGTCAGTGAAAGAATTTGCTAGCAAATGTGTGTCAAAGTGCATTATGGAAAGATAGGTATTGTCAAAGAGAAGCTTGACTTTGAAAAGAAAGGAATGGAGATCTTTTAGTGTGTTTTGCTACATTTTCTTTCCCCAACCTCTTTTTTTTCTTAGTTGTTGTTGTACAGTAATGTAAAGAAAGATGAAACAAAACAAAATTTGCAACACAGCTTAAGATAGCCGTCATCTACGTCAATGAAACAATTGGATAAAAGGAGGTTTGAGAACTGTTGTTTCCCTCAGTATTTTGCCAAGGGGCCAAATTGACTTGAAACTTTCAAAAGATTATCATCTTTTTATTATTAGTGCTATATAAATTTACCTTAAGAAACAATTTAAAAAAGATTTAGAAACAAAAATTGCATCAAAATTAAATATAAATATGATTTAGTTGGTTTAATAACCAAATAACTTGGACAGATTAGTTTCTGTATCTACAGTATACTTCTTAAATATATATATAGACTCTCAAATGAAATGTCCTGTAATATTAATATTGGGAAAAGGCAATTTAATTCTGGTACTAGATAAACACTGTTTTTCAGAAGAACAAAAAAATAAACCCAGTTACATTGTAAAAATTAATTAACCAAGCCTGGGTAAACAACACCATCTTTTACAAAATCTCAGAAATTAGGGTTTTGTTATGTTTTTATTTTGTACATGGTTTGTGCCTGGTTGCAATACACGTAAAATCCCCGAGTCACTGCCTTGTGTATATTGTGACTTGGTTAGTTACATGTATGGGAATGTTGGCGTTTATGAGAAAAGTCTTAATAATTTTTGTCTGTATGTATTGTCTAAGTCTCACATACTCATACAGGAAAATATTAATATTAACCCTGGTCACATAGCTTAAAAATTCACATCATTAGTGGTAAGTATAATAGTATAGATAGTGTTAGTGGCCTATCCCAAAGTCTAAGAAAGAAACCCTTAGTCATTCATTCAAAATATTTACTGAGTTGCCATTCCAAGTAAGAATGTATCTTCTGTTTTATGTGGAAAATTGGCATACATGCAAACATGTATATTTCTTACAACCTATTGTGGGCATTACTGATGCACAATTTTTAGGCAAACACTTTAATGATAGAGAACACTTGAATTTCTGAAAGCACAGTATTTCAAGTGACTATGTATATTTATATCTGGAGTACAGAAATGAAATGATAGAAATTATACCCAAATATTGAACCATGAATTAAATTGAATGAAAAATAAATTCTTCTGACTTTCCATTGCTTATTCCCACTCATTCTTTCCTATCTCAAACTGTTTCTACTGAAGACACTTAGTTAAAACTGATGTATCATTTTTTATATCAGGCAACTAAGTATTATTATAAGGGAATATTTTCTTCGAGGTCTTTTTTGTAAAGAATGGGGGGGAAGATTTTCATAGAGATGTATGTTTGATGGTGAAAATTATTTTAAAAAATGAATACCATTAACTTGCCAGTGGTAACTTAAAGACATGTTTGCTCTGTGGACTTGTAGTTGAATGCCAAAAGACAGTTTTAAGGCTTGTTCAGGTTGGCTTTTCTCGTTTTATTTATTTTGAGTACTTTGGCTTAGAAAATATGAAAAACAATTTTAACGTTTTATACCTACATGACTTTGGAAGCAGAGTTTTATTTTAGATTTATTTAGTAAAAAAGTCTGTGCATTTTACTTCAATTATGAGGACATGTTTCTCATGTGTCATGCTAAGTGACAAAACGTATACTACATTAATAATTATAACACAAGATCGGTAAAAATCAGTAATAAGAAACTATTTACATAAATAAATCTATGCATATTTTGGGATGTAAACAGGATTATTGCTGTTTGAAGGACAGTCATGGACATCTTCATAAAGTAGCAAAGGAACGTGCAGTTGAATTTGGTTCTGATGCATGAGTATAAATTGAGCATGAGGAACATAAGGGGATACCATTCTTGTTAGAAAAAAATGTGAGTAAATCTGTATGTAACCTTTGATGTCAGGTGGGAGAAGGCATTTTGGTTTCAGACATCAGAAAATAAATAAGGAATATTTTAATCTGGTTTGGGATGTTTCTGTAAAATAACTGTGTTTCAAAATGTCACTAACCCAGGAAAAAGATAGGTCCTAAAGCTTAAAATCAGAACTAAGGAGAGAAATTCTGAAACAATTTGAGGAAATAACTTTCTCTTTTTTGTTGATTTGGGCATTAACTGAGATAATTAGAATAGCTTTGACTGTGGTTGAGGCAATGATTATAAAGAAAGCAGTCTTTTCTCTTATTGTGGAAGTGGGAGAGGCAGAGGCAGGAACTGAGCAAAGATTGCAGCACTCACATACCATCTGCTTCACAATACATATTTTTTAATTGATGTAACACTGGTTAATAACATTATATATTTTCACATGTATAGCATTACAATTTGATATTTGTATACCCAGTAGCATGCTCACCACCAAAAGTCTACTTTCCATCCATCATTATATACATAACCTTCTTTAACCATTTCACCATGTTCCATACTTCTTTCCCTCTGTTAACTACACATCTGCTCTGTATATATATGTTTGTTCTTGCTTTATTTTGTTTGTTTGCTAGTTTTATTCTTTTTAAGAATAATTGGCCCTGGCTGATTGGTTTAGTGTTAGAGTGTCAGCCTGGTGTGTGAATGTCTTGGGTTCAATTCCTGGTCAGGGTACATAGGGGAAGCATCCATCTGCTTCTCCACCTTTCCCTCACTTGCTTCTCTCTCTCTCTCTCTCTCTCTCTCTCTCTCTCTCTCTCTCTCTCTGTTTTCCTTCTGCAGCCATAGCTTAACTAGAGCAAGTTGGCCCCAGGGACCGAGAATGGCTCCATGGCCTTCACCTCAGGTGCTAAGAAGAATTTGGTTGCTGAGCAACAGAGCAACATCTGAGATAGGCAAAGCATCACCCTGTAGTTGGCTTGCTGGGTAGATTTTGGTAGCGATGCATGCAGGAGTCTGCCTCTGCCTCCCCTCTTTTCACTGAATAAAAATATATAAATAAATAAAAATAATACAGAATAAATAATCATTCTCAAATAAGAGCTGATATCTCTTTGTGTTTCTGATTTTTATTATCCTAATAATTAATGATGTTGAACATCTTTTCATATACCTGTCAATTATCTGTATGTTTTTCTTGGAAAATTTGTCTATTTATATCCTCTGCCAACTTTTTAATTGAGTTGTTTTTTATGTTGTAGAGTTATTTATTATTAGTGATATGAGAGGAATGATGAGAGGACATGGCAAGGAGGCAAACAACAAGTTTTTGCTGGGTTAGTTTCAAAAAATATGCTTCAGAAACAATGAGCATGAAGTCTACTTTCTATCAATAGAGGTGGTAGGGCCACCCAAGTTTGAATTAGACAAAGAAACTAAATATTGGAAATAATTTTTAATCAATGGTGAGTATGTGTTGTTTTTTAGTTGCATTGTCTTCTCACTTTACTTACCACTGTTAGATACAACATTTTTAGGAAACAATTAAAATATAACTAAGAATATGTATAAAGATTCTCTATTATAAATCTTTTCAACTTTTTATACATAAATAAAAAATATAAATTTTAAAAAGTGAATAGGCATAGAAGATTTCATTATATTATGTGAACACAGACGTTATTTGTAGAATTTGGGCTTGTCTAGAATATATTTTAGACAAAACAACTAATTCAGGAGTAATGTTCTTTAGATGGTGAATAGGTTTGTACAGCTTTTTTTTTGTAACAGAGACAGAGAGAGAGAGAGAGACAGAGAAAGGGACAGATAAGGACAGACAAACAGGAAGAGAGATTGAAAGCAACAATTCTTTGTTGTGGCACCTATGACTGCTTTCTCATATGTGCTGACTGACACTTGCTCAAGCAAGCGATTTTGGGTTCAAGCTGGTGAGCTGTGCTCAAATCAGATGAGCCCACGATCAAACGGGCAACCTTGGGGTTGCAAACTTGGGTCCTCTGCATCCCAGTCTGATGCTTTATCCACTATGCCACCACCTGGTCAGGCTTTACATATTTTTATGTAAGGTTCTAGCTTCAACTCTAATAATAAAATAATAGGATTTTAGACAATTATTTCTACTCCCAACATCCAATTTTTCTTCCCTCTAAAAAATAAGGATATTATTGTTTGTCTATATTATTATTTTCAGATATAAATTCTGAAATTCAATATGTAGATGTGATTTTTATGAATCCACTTTATCAATTTGAAAACATTTTAGAATATCTATGATTCATCATGAATCAATCTTTTCTATGAAAATATTAATATTTTTCCATTACTGCTGAATGCCACTGTCTAATTCTCACCACAATTTTTACAGCCCTTATACATATTGATGGGAAAGCATCAAAGTGCAATACCCCAAAGAGTCACAATTCAATCAGTTCAATAAAATCAAGATGGAATTAAACTATGACAGCTAGACCATAAATGTCAGATTAATTCACTTTCACTCTAATATTTCAGGCATTAAATATTTTAAGAAGAGATTTTTCTTATACGTAGATTGAGTGTATAAGACCTGGATAATGGAAATCATTTTATGAAAAGGGGAACATTTATTCTCAGGCATGCACGGATTTTCATATTATATACTATTGAGGCTTTATGAACTTTTCTTCTGAAATCCTCATTACCATCTAGAATTTACTTTATGAGCTTCAGGTTTGAAATGTCTACTATATTTTTGCAAAAACTTGCATATATATATAATCTTTACAAATGGGTTTATTTCTGAGAAGTTAGATGGTCTGGCAAGTTAGCTCATTAATTTAGAGCTGACATTTGTCCAGTGGTCAGCTTATTTTGACATCCTGAATGCTTATAACTTTAGTAGCAAAAATAATTTAACTAAATGAGTATTGAGAACTTGAGGACAAACTATGATGTTATTGCAAACAAGTAAGAACTGGCCATAGAAAAGAATGTCACTTAAACATTTGTATAGCATTTGAATGGTTATATTGTATACCTGTCATCCAAAGTCAAATCATTTTCCATCACCTTATATTTGTCCCTCTTTAAACTCTTTGCCTCACCCTTTCTGCTATTCCCCTTCCCTACCTCCTTCTCCCCTTGGTAACCACTTCACTTTTATTTATGTTCATGAGTCTCCATTTTATATTCCACCTAGGTGTGAAATTATGAAGTGTAGCTTTTTCTGATTTACTTATTACACTCAGTATAATGGTCTCATGGTCCATATATGTCACTATGTCATATTTTCTTATGGCTGAGTAGTATTCAATTGTATATATGCACCACATCTTCTTTATCTAATCCTCTATTCAGGGTCATTTTGATTGTTTTCATGTTTTGGTCACTGTGAACAATGCTGTGATGAACATGGGGTGCATGTGTCTTTATGTACCAATGTTTTTGAGTTTTGGGGGTAGACAGTATAGATTACTGAGTCATATGATACTATGTTACCCTGTTAAATTTAATTTTCTAAATAAAATTTAAAAAAAAGACAAAACAGATTAAAAATATTTTTTCAAATGAAAGAAAACTTAATATCACAACTAAATAAAATGTGATTCAGAATTTTATTTTGGACAAGAAATATTTTTTTCCTTTTGCTATGAATAGAGTAAGCAATAAAATTTAATTAATGTCATAAATTAGGTGATGGTATATTAATGTTGATTTATAATTTTGAAAAAGGAAAGGAAAGAAAAGGGTATGACTTTCACGCAGGAAAGGGGATCCACTGTAAAAGCTGATTCAGGTAACTGATGACTCAGAAAACTGCACGACTTGTCTTTTTTGACTCATAATAACAGGATCACAGAACTTAAGTTCTGAGTAACTAAGAAAAAGTTAGAAAATCATAGAAAAGGATCTATAAATCACACACAGAACAATTGTCCAGCCAGTAGAAAAATTAGAAAAAAAGTACTTGAGAAAAATGTTTATTATCAGTCCCCTGGGTAAAACAAAATACTTGTCCCATACATGTTCTTATAATCTTATTAATAACAGCACTATGTTCTTTAAATTTTAACAGAAAGTCATTTTAACAGAATTTTCTTCATTATTGAAATAAAAATTAGATTTTTTTTTAGTAGGCCCCTGTGCTCAGCTCTTTTTGCCCTTCCTGTGTATTGGGAGTCTTTGAGATCTCTTTAGGTTCAGGGTAATGATTCCTAAGTATACTTTTCAGGGGAAGAGAAAGCCCTCATCCAATTCTAATATCATTATGCTCCTCCTTAAACCATCAGAGCTGTTAAAAATTCATAAGAGCTCCAGTTTCAGTGAGTATGTTATGTCTGTTCAAATCAAACATCCAGCACAGTTCAGACAATTTACAAAAAAACAGTTAAATTATAGATTTTTTTAAAAAAAGCAACAAACAAACAAACAAAAACAAATGAACTAAAGCTTTAACTTAGTCTCTCCTCTAAGTCCAGCACAGTCCTCTAAACAGCATTCTGGAGAGCATGGACCATGTTCTACCCTCTATTCTAAACTCTTCTCACACAATATTGTCTGGCTGAGCATGCAGTATTTGAAAAATGTTGGATAAATGTTGGATAGAAAAAAGTGATTAATAAGTAACTGAATAAATGATGCTATAACAGTTATTCACATGGAAACATAAAATTGCTTCTCACTTTATACTATTAACAGAACATTAATTTTCCAGTAGATAAGTATATAAATGTGAATTTAAAAACCTATCAATATAGAAAAAAATAGAACATATTTATAATTTTATAACTGGATGAATTTCAAATAAAGCACATAAACTAACAAAACTTTTAAATAATTATACAACATATAGTAGCAGAAAAAAATCTGGGATTCATACTGAAAGAAAATATTTGCAAAACATTTAAAAACATAATATCATATATATTATATATGGGAAGGAGAGAATACATATACATGGAGAAGAATCATATTTGCTTTTGTCTTAAGTATAACAAAAATTAAATTTTATAAAAAATAGTTGATCAGTGAATTAATAGAGTTACATTTGAATAGCAGCTAATTATATATAAAAATACAAAATTTAAAAAGTAACCTGTGTCAATAAAAACTGGTGAAAAAATCACTAATAATTCATTCACTCATGCTACCATATTATTTTTAATGTAAAACCATAAAGGCAATAGTATGCATAGGATGACATACAGAAAAATGGCACAGCCCCTGGCCAGTTAGCTTAGCAACAGAGCATTGGTCCTGCATGTGAAAATCCCAGGTTCAATTTTTAGCCAAAGCACATAGGAGAAGCAACCATCTGCTTCTTCCCCCTCCCCTTACTCTCTCTCTCTCTCTCTCTCTCTCTCTTCTCCTCCCATAGCCATGGTCAAGCGATTTGGCCCTGGGTGCTGAGGATGACTTCATGACCTCACCTCAGGTGCTAAAATAGTTTGGTTGCTGAGTGTCAGTCAAATAAGTTTGTAAATATGATATGTATGTTTGCTCACTTATAGTTTGCATTGGGTGTGGGAGACAGGCTGTAACCAGTGAAGTCATTATAGCCTAAGGCTTAGTTTTAAGACTAAGCCTTTTCTGCCCTTTTAATACTAAGATCTTTTCAAAACTAAGCTTTTCTCCACACCCTTGACTATTGTATGATGTGGGGTGGTGCACTCTTCTGAGGAATTCCATTTTTGTCTCAAATAAGTAACTTTGTATCAGAGACTTCCTTATTTGTATATTGGCTTAACGGTTTTGATTTCTACGCTATAAAATGGGGCAGATCAGGGCCTCACTCATTCTCTGTTCCTGAAATTAGCATTGCAGAGGAGAAACAGCCAAGATGGAGGAGTGCAGTATTTGTGTAGAGAGAAGGAGATGGGGAAGAAGTGAATAAGGCTGGTAAGCTAGAAACCTTTGATTCTAGGAAACTCAGATAAGTCAGTGGCTTTGGGAGCCCTGAATGGGAAGGGAAGTGTCTTCCCACTGTGTGTATTGCTTGCCTGCTGTGTGCAAGCTAGGATGAAAGCTAATGGCCCACCAGTTATTGGCTCTGTTGTTTCATTACCATCTGTCCAAATCTAATGCAAACCTGCAAGGGCCAGGTGGCTGTGATGGTGGTCGTGGCTACTGGCTTTACACTGAGCAACAGAGCATTGGATCCAGATGAGCAGAACATTGCCCCATACAAGGCTTGCCAGGTGTATCCCCATCAAGGTGCATGAAGGAGTCTGTCACTCTGCTTCCCTGCTTCTCATTTAAT
This sequence comes from Saccopteryx bilineata, assembly GCF_036850765.1. Taxonomy (NCBI): domain Eukaryota; kingdom Metazoa; phylum Chordata; class Mammalia; order Chiroptera; family Emballonuridae; genus Saccopteryx; species Saccopteryx bilineata. The sequence goes on along the minus strand of NC_089492.1, from coordinate 135,880,843 downwards.
AAAAAGAAGAACAAAAATGGTTTATATAACTTCTTCTGAATGTTCAGGCTTCTATTGGTAAAGAATAGCTTTTGCAATTTTTTATAAAAAGGATCGCCATCACAGACCTAGAGCATGACTGTGCACTACTGTAAATTTATAAACACTGTTCTACAAGCCCTTCTCCTCTGCTTCCTTCCAACAGGGTCAGAAAAAAAACCCTGAAGCTGTCAATGCTGTTCCATAAATAGAGATGCGATTTAGCATGGCAGAAAATGTTGAGAACAAACTTGCTGGGTAGGGCATAGATCACTGAGAGAGTGACAGTCAGGAGGGAGTGAAAGGTGGACAAGGATCAGGAGGAATTAGAAGTCAAGATAGAGAGATGAAGAAACACGAAATTTTTATGGCAACATGAATTTGGCTACTGAATGCTGGAGCAGTGGTCAGAGTAAGGAACTTAGTAAAAGTCATAAAAAAAAAACAGGGTGTTTAACATTAAAAGGATGTAGGACTGAGTACTAAATTTTTAAATTAATTTTAATGGGGTGACATTAATCAATCAGGGTACATAGGTTCAGAGAAAACATTTCCAGGTTATTTTGACATTTGATTATGTTGTATACCCATCACCCAAAGTCATATAGTCTTCTGTCACCTTCTATCTGGTTTTCTTTGTGTCTCTCTTCTCCCCCCACCCTCTCTCTTTACTTCCCCACCCCCAGTAACCACCACACTCTTGGCAGTGAGACCAAGTGTCATTTTTAAAATGAGACCTGAGTCTCATTTTTATGTCCCACTTATGTATGGAATCATATAGTTCTTAGCTTTTTCTGATTAACTTATTTCACTCAGTATAATGTTATCAAGGTCCATCCTTGTTGTTGTAAATGATCTGATGTCATCATTTCTTATGGCTGAGTAGTATTCCATAGTATATATGTACCACATCTTCTTTATCCAATCTTCTATTCAAGGGCTTTTTGGTTGTTTCTATATATATCTTGGCTACTGTGAATAATGTTGCAATGAACAAGGGGCTGCATGTGTCTTTACATACCAGTGTTTTTGAGTTATGGGGGTATATTCCCAGTAGAGGGATTGCTGGGTCATATGGTAGTTCTATTTTTAATTTTTTGAGGAACTACCATACTTTATTCCATAGTATTTGTACTACTTTCATTCCCACCAATAGTGGATGAGGGTTCCTTTTTCTCAACAGTCTCTCCAACACTTGTTATTACATGTCTTGTTGATAATAGCTAATCTAATAGGTGTGAGGTGATGTCTCATTGTAGTTTTGACTCACATTTCTCTACGAGCTAATGAAGATGAGAATCTTTTCATATATCTGTTGGTCATTTGTATTTCTTCCTGGGAGAAGTGTCTGTTCATGTCCTCTTCCCATTTTTTTTATTGGATTGTTTGCTTGTTTCTTGTTGAGTTTTATGAATTCTTTGTATATTTTGGATATTAGGCCCTTATCTGTGCTGTTGTTTGAAAATATCATCTCCCACTTAGTTGGCTGTCTGTTTGTTTTGTTGTCAGTTTCTCTTGCTGTGCAAAAGCTTCTTAGTATGATGTGGTCCCATTCATTTATTTTTGCCTTCACATACTTTGCCTTTGGAGTCATATTTATAAAGTGCTCTTTATAATTAAGGTCCATGAGTTTAGTAGCTATGTTTTCTTCTATGTAATTTATTGTTTCAGAACATATATTTAGGTCTTTGATCCATTTTGAAATAATTTTAGTACAAGGGGATAAACTATAGTCAAGTTTTATTTTTTTGCATGTGGCTTTCCAGTTTTTCCAGCACCATTTTTTGAAGAGGCTTTTTTTCTTCTCCATTGTGTGTTGTTGGCCCCTTTATCAAAAATTATTTGACCATATACATGTGGTTTTATTTCTGGCCTTTCTATTCTGTTCCATTGGTCTGAATGTCTATTTTTGGCTGTTCTGATTATCGTGGCTCTATAATATAATTTGAAGTCTGATATTGTAATGCCCCCAGCTTCGTTCTTTTTCCTTAGGATTGCTCTGGCTATTTCGGGTTTTTTTATAGTTTCATATAAACCTGATGACTTTTTGTTCCATTTCTTTAAAAACTGACATTGGAATTTTGATGGAAATTGCATTAAATTTGTGTATCACTTTGCGTAATATCATCATTTTGACTATATTTATTCTTCCTATCCAAGAACAAGAAATGTTTTTTCATTTCATTATATCTTTTTCAATTTCCCTTAACAATGCTTAGTACTTTTTATTATACAGGTCTTTTATATTCTTTGTTATGTTTATTCCTAGGTATTTTATTTTTTTTGTTGTTGCAACTGTGAAGGGGATTGTTTTTTTTGAGCTCATTTTCTGATGTTTCATTGTTGGCATATAGGAAGATAATGAACTTTTGTATATTAATTTTGTATTCTGCAACATTACTGTATTGGTTTATTGTTTCCAGTAGTCCTTTTGTTGAGTCTTTGGGGTTTTTTGATGTACAGAATCATATCATCTGCAAAAAGTGAAACATTTACTTCTTTTTTCCCAATACGAAAACCTCTTATTCCTTTCTCTTGTCTGACTGCTCTAGCTAGAATTTCCAGCACTATGTTGAATAAGAGTAGAGAGAGTGGACAACCTTGTCTTCTTTCTGATTTTAGGGAAAAAGTCCTCAATTTTATGCCATTTAATATGATGTTAGCTAATGTTTTATCATAGATGGCCTTTATGATGTTGAGATATTTTCCTTCTATACCCATTTTATTAAGTGTTTTAAACATAAATGATGTTACATTTATCGAATGCCTTTTCTGCATCTATTGATAAGATCATATGGTTTTTGTTCTTTGTTTTTGTTTGTTTGTTTGTTTGTTTGTTTTTTGTATTTTTCTAAAGCTGGAAACAGGGAGAGACAGTCAGACAGACTTCCCGACCGGGATCCACCAGGGGTGACGCTCTGCCCACCAGGGGGCGATGCTCTGCCCCTCTGGGGCGTCGCTCTGCCGCAACCAGAGCCACTCTAGCGCCTGGGGCAGAGGCCAAGGAGCCATCCCCAGTGCCTGGGCCATCTTTGCTCCAATGGAGCCTTGGCTGCGGGAGGAGAAGAGAGAGACAGAGAGGAAGGGGGGGTGGAGAAGCAAATGGCGCTTCTCCTATGTGCCCTGGCAGGGAATCGAACCCGGGTCCCCTGCACGCCAGGCCGACGCTCTACCACTGAGCCAACCGGCCAGGGCCTTGTTCTTTGTTTTGTTGATATGATGTGTTATGTTAACTGTTTTACGTATGTTGAACCATTCTTGTAGTTCTGGGATGAATCCCACTTGCTCATGATGAATTATTTTTTTTAATGTGTTGTTGTATTTGATTTGCTAGTATTTTGTTTAGTATTTTAGCATCTGTATTCATTAAAGATATTGGTATGTAGTTTTCTTTTTTTTTTTTTTGTTATCCTTGCCAGGTTTCGGTATGAGGGTTATGTTGGCCTCATAAAATGTGTTTGGCAGTATTGCTTCTTCAATTTTTTGGAAGACTTTGAGTAGAATAGGAACCAAGTATTCTTTGAATGTTTGATAGAATTCAGTAGCATAGCCGTCTGATACTAGACTTTATTTTGGGGGAGGTTTTAAATAGTTTTTTCTATTTTCTCCCTGCTTATGGGTCTGTTTAGGCTTTCTACTTTTTCATGACTCAGTCTAGGAAGATTGTATTGTTCTAGGAATTTATCCATTTCTTCTATATTGTTAAATTTGGTGGCATATAGTTTTTCACAGTAGTCTACAATAATTCTTTGTATATCTATGATGTCTGTGGTGATTTCTCCTCTTTCATTTTGGATTTTGTTTATGAGTCCTTTCTCTTTTTTCCTTGGTGAGTCTTGCCAAGGGTTTGTCAATTTTGTTGATCTTTTCAAAGAATCAGCTCCTTGTTTTATTAATTTTTTTCTATAGTTTTTTGTTCTCTATTTTATTTATTTCTGCTCTGATTTTTTTTTTTCTTCTGCTGGTTTTGAGTTGACTTTGTTCTTCTTTTTCTAGTTACTTAAGATGTGAAGTTAAGTGGTTTACCTGGGCCCTCTCTTATTAGTTCATATAGGCCTGTAGTGATATGAACATCCCTCTTTTTACTGCTTTTGCTGCATCCCAGAGATTCTGATATGTTATATTATTATTTTCATTTGCCTGTATGTATCTTTTGGTCTCTGTGCTTATTTCTTCTTTGACCCACTCATTTTTAAAAGTATACTGTTTCCATATTTTTGTGGGTTTACCTCTTTTTTTGCAGTTGAATTCTAATTTCAAGGCTCCATGATCAGAAAATATGCTTGGTATAATTTCAATCTTTCTGAATTGTTGATGTTATTTTTGTGGCCCAACATATGGTCAAGTCTTGAGGATGTTTCATGTACACTAGAGAAAAATGTATACTCTGGCACTTTGGGATGAAATGTCCTATAGATGTCTATCATATCCAATTTTTCTAGTTTTATTTAAGCCCAATATTTCTTTATTGATTTTCTGTTTGTATGACCAATCTAGAGCCTTCAGTGGTGTATTGAGATTTCCAAGTATGATTGTATTTTTGTTGTTTTTTGTTTATAGGTCAGTCAGCCATTGTCTTATATATTTTGGTGCTCCTTGGTTTGGTGCATATATATTAAGAAGTATTATGTCTTCTTGATTCAATGTCCCCTTTATCATTATAAAATGACCATTTTTGTCTCTGATTACCTTTGCTGTCTTGTAGTCAGCATTGTTAGATATGAGTATTGCTACAACTGCTTTTTTTTGGATGTTATTTGTTGGAGTATTGTTTTCCAACCTTTCACTTTGAATTTGTTTTTATCCTTGTAGCTGAGATATGTTTCTTTTTTCTTTTTTTTGTATTTTTCTGAAGCTGGAAATGGGGAGAGACAGTCAGACAGACTCCCGCATGCACCCGACCGGGATCCACCTGGCACGCCCACCAGGGGCGATGCTCTGCCCACCAGGGGGCAATGCTCTGCCCCTCCGGAGCGCCGCTTCGTCGCGACCAGAGCCACTCCAGCGCCTGGGGCAGAGGCCAAGAAGCCAGCCCCAGCACCCGGGCCATCCCCGCTCCCATGGATCCCCGGCTGCAGGAGGGGAAGAGAGAGACAGAGAGGAAGGAAGGGGGGTGGAGAAGCAAATGGGCACCTCTCCTATGTGCCCTGGCCGGGAATCGAACCTGGGTCCCCCGCATGCCAGGCCGACACTCCACCGCTGAGCCAACCGTCCAGGGCCTAGATATGTTTCTTGTAGGCAGCATACAGTTGGCTTTATTTTTTTAATCCATTCTGCTACTCTGTGTCTTTTTATTGGTGAGTTCAATCCATTTACATTTAGTATAATTATTGACATTTGAGGGTTTCCTATTGATATTTTATATATTGTTTTCTGATAGTTTTCTATCTTTTTTGTTTCTTTTTTATTTTCCTATTATTTGTTTTTGTTTGGTTGTAATCCATACTTCTTTTCTTTGTTACTTCTTTTTTCAAGCCATGCACTTCTGGGCTGGTTTTTTCAGGGGTGATTACCATTAAGTAATGTAAAGCATACATATCATGTTCATTGTAGTACATTATCTCATGAGTGCTTCTGCACTCCATCCTCCTTTGCTACTGTTAGTCTTTGTCCTCTCACTTTTTTTGTTTCTTTGTCACAAATTAATCTTGTTTTTATTGTGATCTTGATGGAGTTTTTACTTGTAGTTTTGTTTTGTTTTTTTTCTTTGTGTCTCATCAGAAAATCCCCTTTAGTATTAACTGAAGTGGGGGTTTTCTGGTGATAAATTCCCTCATCCTTTCTGTATCAGTGAATGTTTTTATTTCTAGTTTGTATTTGAAGGATAACCTTGTTGGGTATAGTATTCTTGGCTGGAAGTTTTTCTCTTTTAGAACTTTAAATATTGGGGTCCACTCTCTTCTAGCTTGTAGATTTTCTGCTGAGAAATCTGTTGATAATCTAATGGGCCTTTCTTTATGTGTTATATTCTTCTTTTCCCTGGCTGCCTTGAGATTATTTATTTGTCATTGGTTTGTGCCAATTTTATGATATGCCTTGGATAAGTTTGTTAGGGTTAAGATAACTCAGTGTTCTGTTTGCTTCTTGAGTCCGAGGCTTTAGTTCTTTCCACAGGCTTGGGAAGTTCTTATCTATTATTTTTTTGAATATGTTCTCCATTCCATTTTCTCTCTCTTCTACTTCTGATATAGCCATTATTCTTATGTTGCTCTTTCTAATGGAGTCAGATAATTCCTATAGGGCTATCTCATTTTTTTAAATTAGTGATCTCTCTTCTCTTCTCTCCTCTCTGTAGTGCCTCTAGTTTCCTGTCTCCTATGTCAATAATTCTCTCATCTATCTAGACTGTTCTATTGGCTAAGCTGGTTATCTTGGTTTTCAGTTCATGAATTGAGGTTTTCATCTCTGTTTGATTCATTTTCATAGTTTCAATTTCCTTGGTATAGTATTCTTTCTGTTCATTGAATTGTTTTTTAACTCCCTAAATTGCCTTTTTGTGATTTCTTTGTACCCCTGAGTATTTTTAGGACTTCAATTTTAAATTCTCTGTCATTTAACTCCAAGTTTTCTAAGATATTGAAATTTTTTTCTATAGATTTTTTCTCTTCTATGTGAGCTACATCACTATCTTTTGTATCCTTAATATTTGATTTCTTTTTCTTTAATGGCATTTGAGAGTGGTATTTTTAATAACACTAATAAACTTTTTGAGAAAAAAGAAAGAAAAAAATACTGTGAAAAATGAAAATTCTATTGTATTAAGTGGTACAAAAACTATAGAATGGAGAGGTGGAGTTGGGGGAAATGCTAAAGAGATAAAAAGCAAAGTAAAATGCACACAAAATGCCACAAAGAAAAAATTTGAATCCAGAATAAAATAATTTGTTTGTGGGTGAGATTCAAATATGAAAAAAAGTAAAATAGAAATGAAGAAAAAAAGAGAGAGAGAGAAAATAATTGAGTTAAGTTTTTTGGAATGTAACACTATAGAAAAAAAGGAATGGAAAATGTAACACCTATGGGTAATAACATTCAAAATAAAAAGAAAAAAATAAAACAGAAAGAGGATAACATGACCAAAATGGAAGGAAAAAAAAATTGAAGATAAAAAATATGAGAAAAAAAATGGAAAAAGTTATAAAGACTGTGGATTTTTCCTGGTTTTTGAAATTATCTTCTTCCTTTTTCTTTTTTCTCTCTCTTTTTGGCCAGTGGAGCTATACCCCAGGTTCTGCCCCTGTGGCACCCTTAGGCAGAAATTTGAAGTTGTGTTGCTATGGTGATGATATAAACTAGGCCTCAGTCCCCTTGGTAGGCAGGGCTTATTACCATTTGCATGCTCCGACAATGAGAGAGTCCGTTTTTTCGGAACCTCTCCCCTAATTTCTCCTTCCTGAACCAGTAACCTGGGACCCAGCTGTGAGGTTGCCCCAGCCACTGCCTGGAGAGCAAGAGGTTCTAAGAGCTGCCAAATCCCTCCCTATCCCCACTCAATGCAGGGTTCTGGGGAAGGCTTTGACAGCCAGAGCTGCTAGCATAATCAGGCAGGGCTGGGAGCCAATTGCCTTTCAAGTGTATTTCTATGAGCCTCCGGGCATGTCTAGTATGCCTCAGCACTCTGCAGATCTGCTCTCCAAAGGCTATCTGCAAGCTGCCTGCGTGCCCTTTCCCCCACCACTTCTACAGTTCTCTTTTCCCCAGGAGTGTGCTTTGTTAGCCTGTATGGCTGGCGGAGGCACCACGCCCAGACAGGTTTGGGTGTAGGGAAGCTGGCTTTGGTGCAATTCCTGTGTGCTGTTGTTTGGAAGCCAGGATTATTCAGAAACTCTGGTCACAGCCCATGTAGAGGGTCACTACTGTCAGTCTCTGACCCAGCCCCTCCATCTGGGTACACAGGTACCCACGCTCAAAGCACCAGGTGAATCCACTTGCATACTGCCTGCGCTTGCCGACTGGGATACCTGGAGTAAACAAGTCAACTGCTCACCCACCTCTGCCGGGATCTCCCGCTGGCATTAGCTCTGGGTGGGCTTAGCCATGGGCACACTCTCTCCTCAGCTTGAATGTCTCTGCCCTAGCCCAGCTTTATCCACGTTTCCAGCCCTAGCTTTCTCTCAGTTCCAAGTGAAAGCAGCCCTTGCTCAGGTCAATGAGGAAAGCAGAATGCTCCATTCTCCATCCTATTTCCTTCAGAGTAGATTATATATTCAGCCACCTTTTTGTCCAATCGTACCTTTGTTTGATGTATGTTGCATGGCCAGTAGCCACGGCCACCATCACAGCCGCCTGGCCCTTGCAGGTTCACATTAGATTTGGACAGATGGTAATGAAACAACAGAGTCAATAATTGATGCGCCATTAGCTTTAATCCTAGATTGCACCCAGAGGGCAAGTAATACACACAGTGGGAAGGGAAGGTCCTCCACGTGACCTTTCTCTGCTCTTCTTTATAGTGCAGAAATCAAAACCTTCAAACCAATATACAAACAAGGAAGTCTCTGATACAAAGTCATTTATCTGAGGCATAATGGGATTCCTCATAAGGGTGCACTACCCCAGGGTGGGAAAGGCTTAGTCTTAAAACTATGCCTTATGCTATAACAACATTGCCTGTTTACAGCCTGTTCTCCACACCCAATGCAAACTATAAGCGAGCAAATATATATATATATCATATTTACAAACTTATTTTTCCAACATATGTGTATTTTTGATGCTGAGATTGTTTTTCTATCTCTAGTTGTTGAATTTGTTGAAGTTTCAGGGAGAGGTATTGGGAGCACTCCTCACGGTGCCATTTCTCTGATGTCACTCCTAAATATTTTGACTTTGGTAATTTTGTTTTACTTTCAATGAACTTATGTGACATTGTGACACAAAAGACTATCTCTAACATTCAACTGATGGGAGAAATAAAATTTACCTATGCTTTACATTATTATAACCTAAAAATATTTCTAAAGTATAGGGGCAGACTGGCTCCATACTACCACAGAAAGTATTAATTGAAGTGGCAGTTCATACTTGTGAAGGTAGCTCATGTGGACCTGTGTCCTTGTATAGGATCTTAGGTTCTCAGCCAAAAATGTATAACAATGTACTCTAAAAAATATCAAGCTATATATTGGAGAGCCCTCTGAAATATACCATAGGGGGTACTTTTCCTTCTGCTGAAACAGTTTGTGGCTGACTGGCTGGTATGTTTTCTGTACACTCAAAACTGAGTTGTATGGGAAGGAATATATTGTCATGTGCCACAGATGTTGCTCTTACCAAAGAAAAGAATTCTCCTGAACCTCATATCCTTCTATTTCTTACAGGACATTGAACTCCATTATAATTCCAAGGAACCATTGCTTTATATGTGGTCCATCATTGACTGAAACGACATTATGCAGTGCATGACTGGATAAGCTCCATGAATCCAATGTTCAAGAATATTTTAAACACTACTTTTACTCATAATTTATGATCCATAAATATTTCTGAAATAAATTAGGAACAGCCAGTCACTTAATGTTTTTGCTGTAAGCATCAAGTGTTGGAATCCATGGGAGTCTGAAGGACCAGAGTAACAGGCTTTATTGAAAGGATGAAAGGAATCCTGCTGGGCACTTCTCTCAGGGGACAAGAGCACCAGTTACAGACTAGGGGCAAGTTATATAGTGTTTGGGAGAGCCTGAGGGGATACAGAGGCAAAAGTCTTGGTATGTCCGGAATGCTCCTCCTTGAGGGGCTTCGAGCATGTGGGTGTTGAATCAAAAGTCCTGGTGTGTCTGGAGCTCCTCCTTAGGGTGGCTTCTCAGCTTTTTTGAATTCCTCTGTCTCAGGGTCAATAGTCCAGTAAGGATGAGGTCTAACAGATAAACGGAACATCAAGAGGGCAGTTTGGAATGTACAAATCTATCATTTCTCAACTCTGTGGTTACATATAAAAGAAAGGCAGTTATTAATTTTATAATATATGGTAAGGGGTGATGAGGAGAAAGAGGAGAAAAAATTGGAAAATTATTGCTTTTTCTGGAGAGAACTCAAGAAGAGAACCTTGCCAAGCCAGGTCCCTCATCCAGTTAAGGAGGTCATCAATTTCCATGCTGTGAGGTCTGAACCAGGCAATGTCTCTGAAAACCTGAGTGAGGAAGTAAAAAGTTTTGCGGGGTAATAATTGTCAGTTGCTTGCTGCTAGTGCCAAGTGTACAGAGTGACATGGTGATACATGGTCTCCTGGATGAGCCTCATGAGATGTGCTGGTCTGGTTCCTCTTGAATGGGAGGACGTGGAGATTTTAAGATACAGGAAACCTGTTGGTGTAAGTTTTTTAGAAGGATTGAATATGTGTGATAAAGAGGAAGAGGGCTTGAAGAACATTTAGGAGGAAATTTCTCGGGCTGAGGGGCGGCTTCTTCCTGCTGTCATCCCTACCTATTTGATATTTCCCTCATGAAGTTCTCCTTGGGGTACTGGGGAATAGGAGTGTAGGAACATTTGATTGTAGGTAATCCGGCCTGTAGGAACTTAATAAAGATAGAGGCAGGTATTTGGAGATTAGCAATGCAGAGATAAGGAGGGTTGTATAAGGGGTGTGTGTGAAAGTTCTTCCATGGTAAAGTTAGAGATATTTTTTCCTGGCAGCCCTGAAGAGAGCAGTTAGCTTGAGCTAAAAGAAATGTTTCATGTCCATTTGTAGGCTCTTCTTTAGCCAAGAAGACCCAGTGATCTTGTCCTTTTACTATGTGAAGGGTAAAAAGACTGAAAAGCATTAAGAGGTGAATGTTATTTATTCTCCTAGTTCTTCAAGGATACGGGAGAGTTTTAGGGTTAAGGGACCTGTAGAGGTTGAAAAATAGAATTTAGGAGGTTTGCTGATATAGGGTTTCAGATTTTTCTGTTTCATGAGGGCAGGTTTCAGGGTTGATGTGTAGAGTTAGGTAGATTTTTCCAGTTGTCTGATTAGCAAAGGTCTGCATGCTGTTCTGTAAGAAACTAGTAAACAAACATAAGAGGCAGGGTTTAAAAGTTAGAAAAGTAAATAGGAGAGTGAGTGGATTAATGAAAGGCAATAGTAAGACGCCCAGTTTGTGTGAAGAGAAATGACTTGTATAGAGTGTATTAGGAACTGGAAGAGGCTCATAGGGTGGGATTAGGTTGATATTTAGGGTGAGATAGATTAGGGTACTGGTTTTTGTCTAATTAGTATGGAGACACAGATAGGTATTGGTCCCACATGAGTAGAAAGTTCCTGATTTGGTGAGTTAGGTTGAAAGGTGCAGTGGGAGTGAGTTGTCAGGATTATGGTGTGTGGACCTGTCCATGTGAAAGCCAGTCCTTGGATGATGTAATGCTGGAAGTGCCTCTTGGACAGTCTTTGAACAGTTTGCTGAGTAACCTGTAAATCCTGCAAGTACTTAGGGAAAGGGTGTTACATTTCTACACTTTGCAGTTAGAGTTTAAGTCCTAGTGACCACTGCTTCTAGCTGGAATTACCAGCAGGTCCCAGCCTATAATTGGCATGGGGCATTGAGATAAGAGGAACAAAGGAGATACTAAACATTAAATAAAGCAATAAAATCAGACTGTCAATACCCACAGTAGAGATCTTTGAGGGATAAATAAAACTTAAATATTCAAGCAAGGCATAGTAGATGGCCCTTGTGTTTACAAGAAATGAGATTAGCTTATCTGTTATTTGGAAGAAATACCTTAGGCTCCTGAACAATGTCCTTGGGCCTTCAGTGGCAATTCCCAGCATGCTGGGCAAGGTCAGGTCACAGGTAGCTGGAGCAGGGCTAGAAGAGACTGAACCCTCCCTCCATGGAGCAAGGGGTCAGCTTACCTTCTCGTGTCCCTCTTTCCACAGCACAGACGTGTCAACCGGTGGGGCCAGGAAGCCTGGCAGGCTTCAGTTCAATGACCTTTCTTTCCACTCTGGAGCAGGGTCTTGATGAAATGCTATGAAGCCTCTTAGGGCGCTGGAGCCAAAAGCTGGTATTTCCTGACTTCTTTTGGGCCTTATTTGCCTTTTCTGTTACTTCCTTGGTCATTATAGACCTTAAAAGCCATGCTCAGAAGATCTCACTGAGGGGCTTGACTAAGAGAGAAAAATTGGGAATTCAGTGTTTAAAGAAGCCTATTAGACTGAGGAAAGAAAAGATTTGATCTGTTGTAGTAGGTGGTTGGAGACTGTGGAGGGTCTGAGTTTGATTTAGGGTGAGACTCCAGGTGGTGGGGGTTAAAGTAATGCCTAGATAGATTAGGGACTGAGAATAAACTTGAGCCTTAGCAGAGAAGACAGGATAACACTTCATAGTGAGGAAGTTAAGAAGGGTGGCGGTGTGTCTCCTTGAGGCAGGCAGGGGCTGCAGAGGAGTAGGTCATTTACATATTGTAAGAGAGTACTAGTTTGAGATTGCATGCTGCTAAATCCTGAGCTAGTGCCTGCCTAAACAGGTGTGGGCTGTTTTTGATCCCCTGGGGTAAAATAGTCCATGTAAGTTGCTGGGCTGCATTAGTGTCTGGGTAAAGGCAAACAGAAAGTAAGAGTCAGGGTGTAGAGGAATGGTAAAGAAGGCATTCTTGAGGTCTAGAACCATGAAGTGAGTGGTGTTTGAGAAAATGTGTGACAGTAATTTACAGAGATTAGGGACTACTGGATGGAGGGGAATTACTGCCTCACTGATTAGGTGTAAGGCTCGTACAAGGTGATAAACTCCTGAAGGTTTTCGAACAGGAAGGATGGGGGTATTGCAGGGAGATTCCGTGGGGATGAGTAAACCTGTTTTTTTTGTTTGTTTGTTTTGTTTGTTTTTTTTTTTTTTTTGTATTTTTCTGAAGCTGGAAATGGGAAGGCAGTCAGACAGACTCCCGCATGTGCCCGACCGGGATCCACCTGGCACGCCCACCAGGGGGCAATGCTCTGCCCATCCGGGGCATCGCTCTGTCGCGACCAGAGCCACTCTAGCACCTGGGGCAGAGGCCAAAAGCCATCCCCAGCGCCTGGGGCCATCTTTTGCTCCAATGGAGCCTTGGCTGCGGGAGGGGAACAGAGAGACAGAGAAGAAGGAGGGGGGAGGGGTGGAGAAGCAGATGGGTGCCTCTCCTGTGTGCCCTGGCTGGGAATCGAAACCGGGGCTCCTGCACACCAGGCCGATGATCTACCACTAAGCCAACTGGCCAGGGCCGTAAACCTGGTTTAAGAGGTGGACAATTACTGGTTAAGGCTTTAGAAACAGACACAGTTACACATTAAACAAAGACTTCACATATTAAGAACAAAGAAATTTAAATGAGCGCACTTTACTCGTTTTACCAGTGACTGTGGAAAAACTGCTCAAGATACAAACTGTTGGCAATAGAAGAGGGAGAGGCAGTCAAGATAAATTAAGTTACTAAGTCTCCTTCACCCAGAGCTTTATTTGGTCAGAAGCAGAACAAAGGTAAGAGAATTCCAGGGTAAGGAGATCAGGTGATAAGGGGAAAGAATGACTAATGTACTCCTTGTTAATATGAAAAAAGGGACAGTTTCAGTCAGTACATTCTTTCTCTTTTGCTAATTAACAAACACAAAGGGAGGGGCAATCTAGAACCTCTAGGATAATTTCCTAAAGCCCAGTCACATGCATTTCTTGGTGTCTGCACAAAGGTCACTTGCTCACAGTTTCTTGGTATTTCCAACAAAGAAACCTGCTTCTTTGTGTTTGCAGCAGGAATCACATTCACAGCAACTTTTACTCTCAGGAATTTTTAACTAACAGTTTCTTAATCCAAGTTATAGTGGGTCCAAGAACAGACAGATGATTCCCTACAAAAAATTGTAAGTTTAGGTTATTTGGGTTTTTTTCTCAGTAACATCATATATAATTTAGAAAACCGCCTGACCAGGTGGTGGCACAGTGGATAGAGCGTCGGACTGGGATGTGGAAGGACCCAGGTTTGAGACCCCCAGGTTGCCAGCTTGAGCGCGGGCTCATCTGGCTTGAACAAAGAGCTCACCAGCTTGGACCCAAGGTCGCTGGCTCCAGCAAGGGGTTACTCGATCTGCTGAAGACCCACGGTCAAGGCACATATGAGAAAGCAATCAATGAACAACTAAGAAGTCGCAACATGCAACAAAAAACTAATGATTGATGCTTCTCATCTCTCTCTCCGTTCCTGTCTGTCTGTCCCTGTCTATCTCTGCCTATGTAAAAAAATAAATAAATAAATAAATAAATAAACAAAAAAGAAAATAATTTAGAAAACCAACTAGAAATATCTATATGTTGGAAGAAGAAAGTATACAATATTAATGAATGAATATGTAAAATAAGTCAGTAAATTCAGAAACATCTTTATAAGAGGAAAGATAAAATAGAAACTTCAATAACTAGCTAATAATTGTAACAAGGATGATAACCATTAATTTATGGTTTTACACTAAATAATTTAAAAATGAGACAAGCCAGAACCAGTAGGAAATTTGCCACATAGCAAACATTCTGGCATATCAAGTGCTGTTCCAAAATGCCCTGCCTACAAAGCTTCATTATTTGGTTTATTATATTTTATTTTAAAAAAAGTAAAGGCCAATACAATTCACAGTAACTAACAGAGTGAAGTTACTATGTGCATCTTTGAAGATCTCAGCAGGGGTTTGTGTGAGGTTCCATGTAATAGAAAAGAAATGGCATTCAAAAGATATGGTCTTGGTTTAGAAATTTAAATGAATAAAAAACAAATCTGCCACCTAAGTAACCTCTTAGGTGTACCTAGTGGCTAATGCTTACTATATGAGACAAAACAGATTATAGAACATTCTGTTATCTCAGTGTTTTATTAAACATTAGTCCTATAGATAAGTGATTCTCAAACTGTGACTTTGGGCCAGCAATGTCAGCATTTCTTACAAACTTATTTAAATGCAAATTCTTGGGCCCATCTCAATTCAAAAACTTAGGGTGGGGGGAGGCAACAAGCCCTAAAGGTGATTTTGATGTATAATGAAGTTTGAGAATGTCTATATTAGATCCTGTCTGTCTCTCTTCTCCCACACTTCACCTCTCCCACACACACACAAAGTTTTTCATTCACACAAACACACTCACACTCACACACAGATTCTATGACTTTTATAAATTATCTAAATATCTATGTCTCCATATTGCCTCATCTGTTCTACTGGGATGGCATTGTTACTTCAAAACAAAACCTAGGAATAGGAAATGGTGAAATAAATATTGTTGATCTGGTAATTTTTGTTATTCAATTTCGTATTAAATTTGACATTGCTGCTCTGATCCATTTTATTATATGTTGTTGCATCACAAAAGGGACAAACTAGCTCAAAGGAATAGATATGCTTAAATTAAAGCCCATCTCATTGGGTGTGTAAAGCCAGTAGCCACCACCGTGGCAGTTCACATGCAGGTTCTCATTGGATTCGGACAGATGATAATAAAACATGGGAGCCAAGAACTGATGGGCCATTATCTGTAATCCTAGCTTGTACCTGGTGGGCAAGTAAAAACACACACTGGGATCCAAAACCCACTCATTCAGCACTCACAAAGCTACTGAATTATCTGAGTTTCCTAGAATCAAAGGTTTCTAGCTCACTAGCATCATTCTCCTTTGTTCCCCATCTCCTTCTCTCTACACAAACTCTGCACTAACTGGCTTATTCTTCAACACTCCACCATCTTGGCTACTTCTCCTGGCCTCCTCCACATGGTCTCTCTCTGCTTTCTCTTCTAATGCTAATCTCAGAAACCAAGAGAGCAAGCTCCCGGTCTGCCCCCATTTTATAGTGTAGAAATCAAAACCTTTAATCCAATATACAAATAAGGAAGTCTCTGATACAAAGTCACTTATCTGAGGCATAATGGGATTCCTCAAGAGAGTGCACCACCCCACATCATGCAATCAGTCAAGAGTGTGAGGAAAAGCTCAGTCTTAAAACTAAGCCTTAGGCTATAATGACTGGGCCTGCCCACAGCCTGTCCCCCACACCCAACACAAACTATAAGTGAGCAAACATATATATCATATTTAAACTTATTTGACCAACAGAGTGATTTTGTGATAAGATGCCAAAGAACTATAAAAGTTAGTATTGGTCTGTAAAGCCAGTAGCCACAGCCACCATCACAGCTGCCTGGCCCATGCAGGTCTGCATTAGATTCAGACAGACGGTAATGAAAAAATGGAGCCAAGAACTTTTAGGCCATCATCTTTAATCCTAGCTTGCACTCAGCAGGAAAGTAGAAACACACACTGGGCTCCAAAACCCACTCATTCAGTGCTCACAAAGCTACTGACATATCTGAGTTTCCTAGAATCAAAGGTTTCCAGCTCACCAGACTTATTCACCTCTGTTCCCCATTCCTTCTCTCTGTACAAACTCTGCACAAACTGACTTCTCCCCCTCAGCACTCCACCATCTTGGCTGCTTCTCCTGTCCTCCATGTGGCCTTTCTCTGCTCTGTTCCAGCATGGGCTCCTCTGCCCCATTTTATAGTGTAGAAATCAAAACCTTTAATCCTATATACAAACAAGGAAGTCTCTGATACAAAGTCACTTATGGTGAGAAAGGCTTAGTCTCACAACTAAGCCTTAGGCTATAACAACCCTGCCTGCTTATAGCCTGTCCCCCACACCCAATGCAAACTATAAGGAAGCAAACATATATATTATATTTAAAAACTTATTTGACCAACAATGTTTGCTTGCTTATAGTTTGCATTGTGTGTGGGGAACAGGCTGTAAGTCGATGGGTCATTATAGCCTGAGGCTTAGTTTTATGACTAAGCTTTTCCCCACACCCTTGACTATTGCATTATGTGGGGTGGTACACTCTCATGAAGAATCTCATCATGCCTCAGATAAGTGACTTTGTATCAGAGACTTCCTTGTTGTATCATATATTGGGTTAAAGGTTTTGAATCTACACTATAATGTGGGGCAGACCTGGAGATTGCTCTCTCTGTTCCTAAGATTAGCATTAGAGAAGAGAGCAGAAAGGAGAGCAAAGAAAGGCCATGTGGAGGAGGTCAGGAGAAGCAGCCAAGTTAGTGGAGTGCTGAGGGAGAAGCCAGTTTGTGCAGAGTTTGCGCAGGGAGATGGAAGGAGATGGGGAACAGAGGTGAATAATTCTGGAGAGCTAGAAACCTTTGATTCTAGGTAAATCGGTAAGTCAGTAGCTTTATGAGCAGTGAATGAGTGGGTTTTGGAGCCCAGTGTGTGTTTTCACTTGCCTGCAAGGTGCAAGCTAGGATTAAAGATGATGGCCCAAAACTTCTTGGCTCCATTGTTTCATTACCGTCTGTTAGAATCCAATGCGAACCTGCACGGGCCAGGCAGCTGTGATGGTGGCTGCGGCTGCTGGCTTTACATTTGGTGCAGTCTGTGGCAGGATTCCATACAGATGAGTATGGAGCCATCACCTCCTTTGAATGGTGAAGTGGAGGACTGGCTGCTGTTATGGTTCCCGTAGCTGTCCTTTTGGGGACTGTAGGCTGAGTGACTTTTACAGCCATGCGTGAGGAAACCGAGAGCTCTGTGGAAGAGACTGCCCAGGACCTGCATATTGAGCAGTGGAAGGAGCTGGAAGAAACATGGGAGAAACATATGCTGACCCTGGAGTTGGAGGAAGTGCTGGAGGAGGCAGACCAGGTTCATGAGATTCGCCTGGAAATGGAGCAGACACTCGAGAAGGAATCACAGGTTTATGAGTTGTAGCTTGCTCTGGACACTGTGGAGGGCCAGCAGTGGCAGGAGGCTGGGGCTGAGGCCAGACCTGGGGATGCAAGGCCTGCTGAGCAGAAGGCAGCAGCAGCCCGGGGCTTGAGCCCTGCAGCAGGAGCTGATGTTTTCAGTTCCTCTTTGGAGGATGAGGAGAAATGGTCTGGAGTTGCAATCCACAGTCTCCAGAAGGTGAGAGCCCAGCTGGAAGGAGTACCTGCTATGCTCCTGGTAGGTCTGTGATTTTGGGACATAGGGGTGAATGCCATCATGTTCTCCAGAGCAGAATGCTTACTGCCATTGCCACGTGCTCCTCTTTGGGACAGTATAAGACCTGCTAGGATGGCAGGAATGAGGGGGGTGGCTGAGGCGCCATGTGCGTGAACTGACTCCTGGACTATGACCAGAGTGAGCACTGGCTCCTTTGTTGGATGGACTTATGGATTTTGGACAATGTGAAATACTCTAATGAGGGTGTGTAAGGCCAGGAGCCGCCATCGTGACCATTCACATGCAGGTTCCCATTGGATTTGGGCAGACGATAAAGAAATGGCAGAGTCAGAGGATGGGGGGGCCATCCTATTTATTGGTATCTCACCAAGACAGGCAAACCACAAAAGAAGACAAGGGAAAAGCAGAAAACCAGCTCTTCCCATGAAGGGCAAGGGATCAGGGGAGCCCCTGCAATTGTGATAGCAGGAACTGTGTGTCCAAGCTCCTGGTCTGTCCCACTTTATAGTGTAGAAAACCAAAATCCCTTAATCCAATATACAAACAAGGAAGTCTCTGATACAAAGTCACTTATCCAAGGCATAATTGGATTCCTCATGAGAGTGCACCACCCAGATCATACAATCAGTCAAGGGTGTGGGGAAAAGCTTAGTCCCAAAACCAAACCTCAGGCTACAACAACCTGGCCTGCTTATAGCCTGTCCCCCACACCCATTATAAGTCACAAGCGAGCAAACATATATATCATGTTTACAAACTTATTTGACCAACATTCCACCCCTTTTGCTCGCTTTACAATCTAAACCACAGGCATCTTCCATGATGGTCACTGTGCAAGGAGTAGGATACATTGCATAAACAGAAATAGTACCAACTACAGCAATAGGATTAACAGATCAAAAACTATGGGCGAAATGAGAGAGCTGTCAGTGGCACCAAGAGAGGCGAATCCTTTCCCTCTGGCAGAATACAGGCCAGAGTTTTGTCTGCAGACAGCACTGTAGCTGGCACCAGAGGCTGCCCTGAGTGGGCATACCAAACCTTATTGGCCAATACACCAGCATCTGCTGGTTCTATATGTAGTAAAATAGGGGAACTCATTATTGGCCATAAAGAAATTACAAAGGTGCCCTTCAAAATGCTGTCCCCTTGAGCACTCAAGGGATAATACACTTCTACCTTAGGTGGCCAGGTGCTGGTTGCCCAAGGAGTTAACTGGAGGTCCACCTCTAACCCCTTTCCCCATGGTGCCAACAAGGTCACCCATCTCAGATGGGGGGCCTGTACAGTCCAGGGCCAAGTCCATTGAAGCCGTTGTCCTTTAAGAAGGGCTGTTGGAGCAGGCAAGAGCACGTTGCCCTGCTGTCCGAAACCTGGCTTGAGTAAAATGTCCTTGGTGCATATCTGCAACTGAATAGGGGCAGCTGTCCAATGCAGGAGGGCCTCTACTGGAGCTGGGCTTCCCCGTCGAGGTCGCTCATTCAAAATCCGAAGTACTGTCCATAAGCGGCGTGTCCATCCAGTAAGAGAGCCGGTGCCCCCCTCCTGTCACAGTCCTTGCTTTAAGAGTCCATTATAATGCTCAATGATGCCAGCAGCCTGGGGGTGGTAGGGAACATGGTACTTCCAGTCCACCCCCAGCTTTTGAGCCCATTGCCTCACCGTTGAACCAGTGAAGTGGGTACCATTGTCACTTTCAAGGACCAGCGGTCGCCCGTATGCAGCACTCAGGCGGTCCAGAGCCTGTATGACTGCCCTCTGGTCAGGGTTACGAGCGGGGTAAGCAGCAAGCAGCCCGGTGGCAGTATCTGCACAAGTGACTGCATACTGGTACCCTTCTGACTTTGGTAAGGGTCCAATGATGTCTATCTGCCATCGTGTCAGTGGGACATGACCCCTCTGGATCTGTCCAGGTGACACCAGTGGTCTCCGAGGGTGTTCCTTGGAACATACTGCACATTGCTCACAAGCTGCAAGTACCTCTGCATAGGACACAGGCAAGTTCCAAGCCTTAACCGTAGCCCACATAGTTTTCTGTCCTGCATGGAGCAGGCGCCGGTGGAGCCACTGTGCCACATCACCTGCAGGTGCAGTCTCCAACCATCGCACCCTTGCCAATGTATCTGCCTCATCATTCCCAGGATGGGCTAGAGGGGCATGCCCTGTGACATGATATACTGTCACCTGCTTCTGGTGTCCTATTTCCCATAAGTCCTGACACATGGCCTGACCCCATAATGGACGGTGCATTACCATCCACTGGTTAATGTGCCAAGTAGCAATCCAAAGGGTCAGTCCACGATAGACAGCCCAACTGTCAGTACAGATCACCAGAGGTGAAGGTTCATTATGGGCAACTAGCCAAACAGCTCTTAATTCTGCCCATTGGCTGCTTTGGCCTGTACCCGTGTCCATCCAAATAGTCTCAGTGGCTGGATGGAAGGCGATAGCCGTCCATTTGGCAGGTTGGCCCCTGCTGGAACCATCAGTATACCAGGCATCTTCGGGGATGGGCACCCGCCCCTCCTGGTAGGGACTGACCTCAGGTTCTGCCTCCTGAGCCCCAATTGCACCTGATTCTAAGGTCACATAGGTGACTGGACCCAAGACTTCCTGCAGTTCTGCCCTCAATGGGCTGGTGCTAAGAGCACAGTGTTGTTGCAGATAGGCACCCCACTTGGCCAGGGTAGACATTTGGGCCATACCACTACGTGGTTTAGTTGCCCAATCTCTCACCCATCCAGCTATAGGGTATGTTGTTTTGACTGTAACTAGTGTTGTGGTTGTAATACTCTCAGTTGCCAGGAGGGCAGCATACACAGCTGCCAGCTGCTTCTCTACTAATGAGTAACGAATGTCAGCACCTTTCCACAATTGGGACCAAAATCCAATAGGTTGCCGTAGGCACTCTGTCCGCTGCCACAAGCCCCATCCAAACCCCTCCGAGGTTCCATGAACATCCAGCTCACAGGGCCTGGCAGGATCAAACACATTCAAGGCCTGTGCCACCTTGACAGCTCTCTTAGCAGCTGCAAATGAACCTTGCTCCTGCTCAGTCCAATCCCAATGAACCCCCTTTCGAATAAGGTTGTACAAGGGGTGTAGTAACTGAGCCAAATGCGGTATAAATGCTCACCAATACCCCAACAAACCTAAGAATTCCTGTAACTATTTTACCGTAGTGGGCACAGGGTATGTGTGAATATTATCTATAACTGCGTCAGGGATAACTTTTGTCTTACTCGACCAGACAACTCCCAAGAATTTAACAGATAACCCAGGTCCTTGTAATTTGTTCTCGTTAACTGCCCAGCACATGCTTTCAAATGGGATAGCAGGGTAGGGACTGCTTGCTCCAATTCTGAAAGAGAATCACTAGTTAGCATAATATCATCAATATAATGGTACATGCGGACTACCTCTGGCTGTTTCCATTTAGCCAGGTCAGCAGCCACCAGCCCATGGCACAAGGTGGGGCTATGCAAATAGCCCTGGGGTAACACTGTAAAGGTCCATTGTCTCCCTTCCCAACTGAAGGCAAATTGGTCTTGACTCTCTGTGGCTATATCAATAGAGAAAAAAGCATTGGCCAAGTCTGCCACAAAGTGGTATGTCCCCAACTCATGGCTTAGCCGATCCATCATGTTAGCTATCGAGGGAACAGCAGCATGCAAAGGGGGAACAACTTTATTAAGTTCCCTGTAATCTACTGTCATTCTCCAGGTTCCATCCGCTTTGCGCACAAGCCATACTGGGGAGTTGTAAGGACTGTGTGCTGGCCGGATGATCCCCACCTTTTCTAGTTCAAGGATTGTCCCTGTGACTTCTTCATAACCACCTGGCAGGCGGTACTGCTTGGTGTTAGTCACACGCCGAGGGATGGGTAATTGCAAAGGGGAATGTGATGCATGTCCCCGCAATACTGCCTTCACAACCCGGATCCGCAGCCGGAACTCCCCAGCTGTAGTTTCCAACCACAGTCCTTGCAAGACATCTACCCCCAAAATATATTCAGGAATAGGAGATACATACACCTTATATGGCTTAGGAGGCAGTCTCCCTATCCCCAATGGAATAATTATTGGCTTCACTTGAACAGTTTGGCCCCCATAACCGTCAATGGCCACTGGGGTCCCAGCAAACCACTCTGGGTTTCCATAGAGAAGGGAACATTCTGCACCTGTATCCACCAAGGCCAACACCTGTTGTACGTTGGAAGGGGACCAGTGGATAGCCAGTTCCACATGTGGCCTCCGGTCCCCGCCCATCCCCGTTAGACGGGTCCCTCGGCCTTTTTCCTATTCAAACTGGTACAATGGGTCTTGGGAGTTCCCCTCTCCCTCGGCTGTCTCTATCATATAATCTTGTAACCGAGCTGTGCGCGCACCAAACATTTTATTGGTAGCTGCTGGGGCCTTTCGTCTCAGTGGCTGGAACTTCTGTTCTGGTTTAAGCTGCCGCCAAAGCTCCAAAAGAATTTTATTAGACTGGCCATCCAATTTCCCCTTATCTGCTCCAGCCGCAATCAAGTCTACCCACATCTGCGTTCGGGTAACCTTTACAGGCCTGTTTCCCTTGCTAGTTGGGGGGGAAACATAGGCAGCAGCCCTCACTGCTTTATGATCCCGAGCGGCCTCCAGCTCTCCCAAATCTGCTACCGTCTGTGTAACTACATTGATGGGCTGCCCCACATAGGGGCCCAAGATAGCCACAAGTGACCCAAAAAAGGGCTGACGGGGCGCTAGCAAGGACAAATTCCCTCATTTTGGCCGTAAACACTTCCTCGTCTGGCCCACGAGACCCAGGGTTGAAAACAGCATTCTTCATACCTAGTTCTCGAAGGACCTTTACTAACTCACTGTAGCACTGCCACCGACTCATTGCCCCCGGCAGTTCTCCAGCATTCTGCCAGACCATACGAGTGGCAGCCATCACCCATTCTAATAGGGTATGGTCTCCTGGGTTGCCATGGCAGTTCTGAAGACGCTGCCTCAAGGAAGAGTGTGTGGTAATGGCGGCCAATTTCTCCATCTCTGTTCCGGAGAGCATGATGCCATCCACCCCTATATCCCATAATCGTAGTAACCAGGCTACCAGGGATTCAGTAGGTTTCTGCCTAAATTGTGCCCCCAACTCCATCAGCTCTGCCTGGGTATAGGGCCGGACCACAGAGTGTTCCATTACCTGGGCAGGAGGCTGTGGCTGCCCCTGAGGGACTCTTTGTTGCTGGGTTTTTACCTTCTTGGCGACAACTGGTCGGGCTCTCAGTGTGCGTATGGCAGCTTCAGCCTGAGCCTTCTCATCCTCAGAAGAGGAGTCGCAAGCGCCTGCTCCCGCTGACTCAAAGCCAATCCACCAACACGGATGCTGCTGCTCCTTTGGTGACCATTTAGGCTCCTGTGGCTGCTGGCTTTTGGCCAGAAGCTGAGATTCGAGCTCTTGAATCCGCAGTTGTTTCTCCAACAACTGCCGGTGAAGACGTTCAGCTTCCAGGGTAAACTGCAACTCTCGAACCCGTAATTCCTTCTCCAGTGCTCGCTCCAATTCCAGCCTTTTCTGCCGTTCTGTTTGCAATTCATGCTGAAGCTTTTGACCTTGGGCAGTTTCCTGTTGAGTAAAAAACATGTAGCCCATGGCCCCTAAAAGTACAGCCATGGGGAGCCAGAGCAGCAACCACTACTCTATCCCACCCATCAAGGGTGGTGGCTCCATACCAATCTCTGAATCCTGCCGGAAACTACACCAGTTGTAAGGCCAGGAGCCGCCATCGTGACCATTCACATGCAGGTTCCCATTGGATTTGGGCAGACGATAAAGAAATGGCGGAGTCAGAGGATGGGGGGCCATCCTATTTATTGGTGTCTCACCAAGACAGGCAAACCACAAAAGAAGACAAGGGAAAAGCAGAAAACCAGCTCTTCCCATGAAGGGCAAGGGATCAGGGGAGCCCCTGCAATTGTGATAGCAGGAACTGTGTGTCCAAGCTCCTGGTCTGTCCCACTTTATAGTGTAGAAAACCAAAATCCCTTAATCCAATATACAAACAAGGAAGTCTCTGATACAAAGTCACTTATCCAAGGCATAATTGGATTCCTCATGAGAGTGCACCACCCAGATCATACAATCAGTCAAGGGTGTGGGGAAAAGCTTAGTCCCAAAACCAAACCTCAGGCTACAACAACCTGGCCTGCTTATAGCCTGTCCCCCACACCCATTATAAGTCACAAGCGAGCAAACATATATATCATGTTTACAAACTTATTTGACCAACAGGGTGGGTGGCGGTTTTTCTGGAGGCCATTCCCCTGCCCTGGGAAGCCTTTCAAATGGCAAGAAAGAAGGTCAAAGACATTTTGCACTTTTGACAAAGTGCTCAGAGACTAGTGAAGTGTATCTTTGTATAAATAATTGTTGAAATTGTATGATACATCATGTTGTAATTTGTGTAATGTGCCTAATTTCCTTGTGCAGGTATACCTGTGCTTTAGATTGTGAAAAGAGGTGAAATGTTGGTCAAATAAGTTTGTAAAGATGATATATATGTTTGCTTGCTTATAGTTTGCATTGGGTGTGGGGGACAGGCTGTAAGCAGCTGGGTTGTTATAGCCTGAGGCTTAGTTTTAAGACTAACCTTTTTCCCACCCCTGACTGATTGCATGATGTGAGGTGGTACACTCTCATGAGGAATCTCATTATGCCTCAGATAAGTGACTTTGTATCAGAGACTTCCTTAATGTATATTGGATTAAAGGTTTTTAATCTACACTATAAAGTGGGGCTTGCTCTCTCTCATTCCTGAGATTAGCATTAGAGAGGAGAGCAGAGAAAGGCCTCATGGAGGAGGCCAGGAGAGGCAGCCAAGATTGTGGATTGCTGAGGGAGAAGCCAGTTTGTGCTGAGTTTGTGCAGGGAGAAGGAAGGAGATGGGGAACAGAGGTGAACAAGTCTGGTGAGCTAGAAACCTTTGATTCTAGAAAACTCAGATAAGCCAGTAGCTTTGTGAGCACTGAATGAGTGGGTTTTGGAGCCCAGTGTGTGTTTTTACTTGCCTGCTGGGTGCAAGCAGGATTAAAGATGATGACCCAAAACTTTTTGGCTCCATTGTTTCATTACAGTCTGTCCTTATCTAATGCAGACCTGCATGGGCCAGGCAGCTGTGATGGTGGCCGTGGGTACTGTTAGTATTGGCAATGCCATTTTAAAGAGAAAAAGTCTGATTTCTTGCCCCCCTCCTTTTGTGGAGAATGGAAGGAGGGGAGGGGGCTCTCAGAGGGAAGAGACCTGAGCACAAAAGAGGTTCGCAGAAGGATGAGAGAAGTCCCAAGAGAGGGGCAACCGCGGGGGTCAGGCAGGAGGAAGAGAGTTGGGAGACCACAGAGAAGAAAAGATCAGGAGTGGAGGTTTTAGGTGAGGTTTCTCTGGCTAGAAAATGGGCCTGAGCAGTGGAACAGGTGGCTCAGAGATTAAGAATGGGTGCACGAATAACTAGAGGCCATGAATGTAAGCGATCTCCAATCAGTTCCCAGCTTTTTTGGTGATAGTTAAATTGGTGAAGGTGTTAAAACCAAAAGTCCCTTGCGGAGGCTAATTCAGTGGGTTCTGTGGCCTGGCCACAGCGGAAAAGAACAGTTTCTTCTTCTTTAGTGCAGGAGATTCCTGTGCCCCTATGGCCACCCTCAGTCCTCGGAGTGGTCAGATTTGAGTATCAGCATCCCAAAACTCAAGCTCTGGCCATGGACGGATAAGGTAAAGTGGATGTGCTCAGGACATCTCCATGAGCATAAGTGCTCTGAACGGAAAGACTTCCCTGACATAGCTATGGATTCGGACAGGGAGTGTTGGCAGAAAGAACTGAGGGGAAGGCTGGAGGCAGGGGACTTACCGCACTGTGCGCTGAAGTGAGTGCGGAGATCCTGGTTCTTTTTCGGAGGAGATGGGAAGAGAAGCAATCCTTGCAGACTTTAAACTCCTCCTGGGTTTTTGGCACCAAAATGTAAGGTATTTTCCCCCCGCTGAGAAGGAAGGAAGGGGGCTGGAGCCTCGAAGTGTGGAATAATAAAAGACTTTATTAAGTACAGAGCATGCTTCCCACCCAATGAGGTTCCCTGGCCCCAAGGAATGGAGGCCAGGGAAGTCACAAGTGGTGACCCGTGTGGGAGATATTTAAAGGGTCCCTAGGGTGGTCGAGCTAATATGATGTGGTGAAATCTCACTGGCTGGCAAACGGTCACTGTTTTCCAAAGGGTTCCTGGGAAGTTTCTTTTGGCACGTTTGGTTGTGGGCGGTTCCAGTCAAAGTTCTAGGGCCGTTTCCCCATTATTCACTGACCTTACAATTAGTCTATAACCAGACCAGATAGACCACAGTCTATGTGTTTGAGCAGGTAAGCAAAGGGGCCTTGAAACATGATGATGTTCATTTTTTTCCAAATGCTCTAATTGCTCTATATTGATTTTTAATCTTGCCTTTAAGTACATAATTATGTATAGTATTTTAATTATTTTTAACAATAATAAACAAATTAATAAAGTTATTGGTTAAATGATTTAATTGTTCTTACCTGCTGATCGGTGTTGTAGTCAGGGGTTGGGAAACTTTTTGGCTGAGAGAACCATGAACACCACATATTTTAAAATGTAATTCTGTGAGATCAATACAATGACCCATGTACGTTATGCATTATCCAATAAAAATTTGGTGTTGTCCTGGAGGACAGCTGTGATTGGCTCCAGCAACCCACAATCATAAACATGAGCAGTAAGAAATGATTGGATTGTAATACATGAAAATGTTTTATATTTTTAACGTTATTATTTTTTTATTAAATATTTGTCTGCGAGCCAGATGCAGCCATTAAAAGAGCCACATCTGGCTCGCTAGCCATAGGTTCCCAACCCCTGTTGTAGATAATAAAAATATACAGACAAAAATTTTAAATTATTCAGATAGTCCTAAAATTAGCTTTGCCCGAATAGGTTGGATTTTGGCCTCTTTGAGTTTCTAAGTTACTTGAGGGAACAGCTAGTGGAGAACACGAGATGGAAAAACCAGACACATGAAGTTTTTGGTAGCATCATAGCCATTCAAGACTATTCTTTCTCTCTTAATCTTATAGCTTTCAGTGTCATTTATGAAAGCTTGCAAATAAGGAAGTTTGAGTCCAATGATAGAGTAAATTTTGACATTGCTGATATTGGGTTGAGAGGCTTTAAATCCTTTGGAGTAAGTTGCAAAACACACAGGCAAACATACCCTCTTCCAAAGGTGTGATTTGTTTCCTTACCAGATACTAGATAACCAGATACTGCTCACCTCCTTAATTTACCACCAAGATAAGATAATTTTAGTTATTATATTTTGGGTTATTTAATTATTTACTTAGTCACAAAAGGACAGCAGATAAATCTATATTCTGTAGTCAACAGTGATCTGACAAAAAATAGTCCAAGTGTCTGGTGAAATTTGATAAAAAGTTGCAACACACCTGTCTGTTATCAGTCAGATGAATTTCTACAGCAGGATATTACTTGACTATGTATCAATGACACAACAACATGTAGAGGGGTCTGTGATTGATAGATGAGAACAAGAGGGAGGACAAAGATTCTAAAGAAATTGCAGAAATCTCATTTTCTCTGCACTTCCTCAGCAGAAGAAAGTATGGAAAAATGTGTTAAATCTAAAAGCTTCATGAATCCTTCCATCGCCATTTAGCCCACCGCCATGCTCTCCACTACCTCCCTCCACCCCCAGTCCACCCCCATTCTCTGTGGTAATCACCATTGACTTAGGGTGGTGAGCACAGTGCAATATACAGATGATGAAATAAAGAATTATACACCTGAAATCTGTATTATTTTAATTTTGTTAACCAAAGTCACACCAATAAATTCAATTTAAAAAAATCTCAAGAAATCCTGTTACATCTACTTAAAAAGAGGATGAAGATAATATTTTTCTTGTAATACAACACAGATAAAATTGAAAATTGAAAAATTAAAAATAAATTAAAAACTTTTAATAATATATATATATATAATGTTTTCTGTATTATAATAAACACACTAGGTAAGGGCACTGTTATTACCCACTACTAATTTCAAGTCTATCTAGAGTAGTAAGAGGATAGATAAATAGGTAGATAAAATAGAAAACTGTTTAAATCAGTGTTTCCTAACCTTTTTGTGCCATGCCCCACCTTAACCTTTCTAAAATTTTTATGTTCCCCCTATGTAACATACATAATTTTTAACATTAAAAAATTGATTTGTTCACTTAATAAACATAAATGATAGGTTCTAGGAAGAAATCACTATGAAATTGTTAACAAAACACAGTAAGTAAAATTTCAAAACATATAATGAAAAACAGAAATTTAAATTCCAAATAATTTTCATACAGATTTTTTTATATTAATTTATTATTTTAACTTAGTGTGATCCTTGTGCTTGATGCTTGCTGCACAGATTTTATATTAGGTTCCAATTTGGTTAGTTTTAGTCTCAAGTCTCCACGTTGTGTTATATCCAGCCAATTTCTTTTTTTTACCAGTAAATCATTTACAGCACTAAATCCACATTCAGCTAAAAATGACGATGGAAACAATAGCAATAGTTTTCTTGCACATTTGGTTGAATTTGGGTATTTGATTTCTGTTTCCTCACAAAGCCATGCCATCACTCCTTTGATATTAAATAAAGCTTTAACTGACTCATCATTTTGAAATTCTGTGAGTTCTTCTTGATACTGCATATTTGATATGTCAGACAAATCCACGAACATTGGCTGCATCATCCATGTTGGGAAATCAATTTGTTTTAAATCAGAAAATCTTTCTTTTAAATCAGCCGATAGAATATTCAAATGATTGACAATAACAAGTAAAGTGGTATCAGTTACTTCACATTTTTGGAGCCAATGAAACTGTTTAAAGTTTTTGTTAATATGTTTCTGATATAACTGAATATTGGTAATGAAACCAAATATCTTTGCTTTTGCATCGACAAGAGTTTTATTTGTTCCTTGAAGTTGCTTATTTAATATATTTAGTTTTTCAAAGATATCGGCTAAATAACTCACAAATGCTTTACCATCTATTGTTAACAGATACTTCATTTCAGGTTTGTTGCTTAAAAAATCACTAAGAGTATCAAACAGTTCCATAAATCTTTTCAAACAGTTTCCTTTAGATAGCCATCTTACTTCAGTATGAAGTAAAAGTCTCACATGGTCTTCATTTTGTTCTTCACAAAATAGCTTGAAAAGATGCTCACATTTGGTGCTAGCTTTAATAGCATTAACACACTTTATTACTGTATGTAATACTTCATTCAGAACAGGCGAGATGTTTTTAGCTACCAAGTTTCCCTATGAATAACACAATGCACAAGAATCATTTCTGGATTTGTATCTTTTATCAATTTTAAGCAGCCATTTTTCTTGCCCATCATATTGGGAGCACCATCTGCAGCACAAGATGTTATATTTTTCATTGGTATATCATTGACATCTAAGTAGTTTTTTAGCTTATTATATACCTCTTTGGAGGTAGTGGTGCTTTCTAATCTTTTACAGAACAACATTTCTTCAGCAAAATGTCCTTTATCAATATATCTTACGTAAGTTATCAATACTGCCTCACTGTCTCTCAAAGTTGATTCATCCATTTGCAAGGAGAATTTTCTTGTTTTCAGCTTTTCAATAAGTGGTTTTTCAATATCCTCACTCATTTCGTCTATTCTTCTGCTAACAGTATTGTCACTGAGTGGCATAGCTTTTACATATTTGTCATCTTTTTCAAGAACCGTTTTAAGAAATGCTGATATTGACGGTTTTATTAAGTTCTCTCCTATAGTGTGATTTTCTCCAGTTTTAGTGATGAATAAAGAAATTTGATAACTAGCCTCAAGAACATGATTATTAGTTGAAGTATGAGCAGTAAATAGAGACTTTAATGTTGTTCTTTTTTCAAAATTTTTCTTTAAAGTTTTAAAGTAACTCAAATCTGAATTAATATGAGCACTATGTTTTGCCTTCAAATGCGCCTCAAGATGGCCTTGTTTCATTGATTCGTTGGTCAAGCATTGCTGGCATAAAAGACAAAATGGAATCCGCTCATCGTGAACAGTGGGTATGAACCCAAATTTTAAATATTCCTCTGAATATTGACGAGTTTTTTTCTTGCTTGCACCACTCATTTTACTATGGGCTATAAGAAATAAAAATAAGATCAATTAAAAACTAATATTAAAATATGTGTTAAAATATATTCAATGTGACATAGAGTAAACGTATACTAAAAATTCCTATTTATTTAAATGTATATAACACATTTACTACACTACCACTGCAAATCAAAAGGTATCTATATTTTTTCCACTTGACAAAATTTTTTGGAAAGTTATGCTTCTAAAATTAAAATTGTCGTGCATGCACTATTATAGTCCCAATAATATTTATAAAATATTAGTGTTTTCTAGCCCCGATGCAAGAAGTACTTAATAAAGAGTTTAATATTGATAAAAATAAAATCAAATACTTACCAATTATATCTATACAATATATATATGTATATTTATTAAATCAATGAGCTTTTACAACAATTTTGACTGACACTTATTTCAAATTAACACCAACTGAATGATGGGAAACACTACAGAAGTTGCGATGGGCCAATTAGGTGAGAATAACTGCATTGTTTAGCGAGTTTTTAAAACATCCGGGGTTCCCCGCGACAGACAGCACGCTCCGCGGTAAACCTAGGACGAAGTTTACTTGACGACGCCAATCACCCAGTTGATATTTTGGTCTCATCAAACAAAATTATACTTAATAATTATTTACCGCAATTATTTAAGAATTGCATTTTTTGTTAAATTTGGCACCGATATCTAGCATTGCATTTAAATGTCCCGGGGCAAAAGAGTTAAAGTCGTGTCGAGTCCATTTTCAAATTGCCCCCCTTAACTATCGAATTGCCCCCCTGTGCGGTGTGGGCCCCACATTGGGAAACACCGGTTTAAATGGAAGAAATAATAGCATACAAATATAACTGGTAGAATAAGGCATTCTTCTATCCTTACATGTCTACACCAGACATGTCAATACTGCTTCTCTGCATACAAATACTGGCTGTGAAAAATTCTCACCTAATCATCTGATCTAATTTAGACTACAGTAATAAAAAGGGTAATGTTTTAAATATAATGCTACATTTTAGTTGCTAAATTATCAATCAACAATAGAAGACACAGACTTTTGGAAACGTTGTAATGCTCTTATGGACTAAATAACTGTGTTCCCCATTCTTCCCCTAGTTTATATGCTGAGGCCCTAATGCCCAACGATACTTGGGAAGTAATTAAGAAGAGATTAGGTCCTGAAGGTAGGGTCCTCATGATGGGTGGAATGCTCTTGTAAGAAGAAGAGAGACAAGAGGGCTCTGTCTCTAGAAAACAGGCAAAGAGAAAAGGCCATATGTGCACACAGGGAAAAGGTGGCTCTCACTAGAGACCGAGTCGGCCAGCACCCATCTGGGGTTCTTTCCGGGTTTCAGAACTGTGAGAAATAAATGTCTGTTGTTTAAGTCACCCAGTTGATGATCTTTTGTTATAGTCACCCAACCCGACTAAAACAAATGGACCTTAAAAAGCAGAAATAGCCTGACCTGTGGTGGCGCAGTGGATAAAGCATCGACCTGGAAATGCTGAGGTCGCCGGTTCGAAACCCTGGGCTTGCCTGGTCAAGGCATATATGGAAGTTGATGCTTCCAGCTCCTCCCCCTGTCTCTCTCTCTCCTCTCTCTCTCTCTGTCTCTCTCTCCTCTCTAAAGTGAATAAATAAAAGTAAAAAAAAAAAATCAGAAATAAGCATCTTAGAAGAAAACATAGGCAGTAAGCTCTCCAACATCTCTCGGAGCAATATATTTGATGATTTATCTCCATGGGGAAGTGAAATAAAGGACAGGATAAACAAATGGGACTATATCAAACTAAAAAGCTTTTGCACAGCTAAAGACAACAAAAACAGAATAAAAAGACAAACTACACAATGGGAGAACATATTTGACAATACGTCTGATAAGGAGTTAATAACCAAAATTTATAAAGAACTTGTAAATCTCAACACCAGGAAGACAAACAATCCAATCCAAAAATGGGCAAGAGATGAATAGACACTTCTCCAAAGAGGACATACAGATGGCCAACAGGCATATGAAAAAATGCTCAACATCACTAATCATTAGAGAAATGCAAATTAAAACCACAATGAGATATCACCTCACACCAGTCAGAATGGCGCTCATCAACAAAACAACACAGAATAAGTGCTGGCGAGGATGTGGAGAAAAGGGAACCCTCCTGCACTGCTGGTGGGAATGCAGACTGGTGCAGCCACTGTGAAAAACAGTATGGAGATTCCTCAAAAAACTGAAAATCGAACTGCCTTTTGACCCAGCTATCTCACTTTTAGGAATATACCCCAAGGACACCATAGAACGGCTCGAAAAGGAGAAATGCACCCCCATGTTTGTGGCAGCATTGTTCACAATAGCGAAGATCTGGAAACAACCCAAGTGTCCGTCAGAGGACGAGTGGATTAAAAAGCTTTGGTACATATATACTATGGAATACTACTCAGCCATAAGAAATGATGACATCGGATCCTTTACAATAACATGGATGGACCTTGATAACATTATACGGAGTGAAATAAGTAAATCAGAAAAAAAACTAAGAACTACATGAATCCATACATAGAAGGGACATAAAAATGAGACTCAGAGACATGAACAAAAATATGATGGCATCAGGGGTGGGGGGTGGGGGTTGGGGGTAGGGGGGATGGGGTGAAGAAGGAGAGAGGGTTTGGGGGAGGGGAGGGGCACAAAGAAAACCAGATAGAAGGTGACAGAAGACAATTTAACTTTGGGGGAGGGGTATACAGCACAATCAAATGTCAAAATAATCTAGAGATGTTTTATCTCAACATATGTACCCTGATTTATCAATGTCACTGCATTAAATTTAATAAATAAATTAAAAAAAGCAGAAATAATTAGCATGCAATTTTTGGATTATTTCATAACTTCCATTATCCTAGAGTTTAAGATCCTATTCATTCTCAATGTTTGATGTTAACTCATACACAGAAAGTTTTGTTAGTGATACTGTGAGAAAAAAATAGTACAGGATCAGTAAAATAAACTTTGAGGCATGTGTGAAACTATAATTGAAACAGAAAGAAAGAAGGTATTTAACATAATGTACATTGAAACTTGGGTTATGAACATTTACAAATTGGATTTGAAATACTAATTGTAAATACATCTGAATTTATTGAGTAGATTAGGTAATAAAAGAAATAATCAGAAACAATAACCTGCATTCTACCTGTACGTATACCTCAATATATATATAGTATTGAAGTGGCATGGTCTTTCTTACCAGATTTCTACTTCATGGTTAAAATGAAATATTTTCCTGGACATAGAAATAGTTTGTGCTTTGTAACATTTGTGTTTTTATCTTGTTATAAACATCCTATAAAGCAAGATGCTAGCCTGTTTCAAGATTATTATTGAATGCTCTCAAACTACAAATCCACACAAAATTCCATCTCTGTAAAGAGAATGTAAAAACAGTTCCCAGAAGGAAACTTCTTCCCAGGCAAAGAAAACTGATACATATATATCAGCTTCTCCTAGTTTGTAAGACCTTACAGGAGGAGAAATTCTTAGCTAAAGCATGTATCTGAAGATGTCAAGACAGCAAAACTGGCTCTGATTTTCTTCCAAATGCATTCAAGCCACTGGGCAGCCATCTCAGCAGGCAGCTTCCAACCTCCTGGTAGAAACTTAATATTCACATCTAAGCCTGTCTTGGACAGATGTCCATAGCCACAGCATAAGAAGCTACCTGAATCTGACATATGATTATTTCCATACTTTGCCAAAAAATATCATTTTAAAGTTGATGCTGACTTTATAACCATAATAAACTTTGTTGCTGAATAATGTTTTTGATTTTATTTCTTCGGGCTTTAATCTGTAAGAGAGAAACACCGAGATGCAACTGCTTAATAAGCATATGGACATGGACATGTTGGGATGGGGCAGGAAAGGTAGTCATGACTACCTATCATACACATTTATTTTCTCCTTTAGTGTTTCTCTCAATCTCAACATTTCTTCTTTTCCCCACAAATTATTCAGTTTCCTCAGGTGTCTGCTTTAACTAAACCCCCTAATTAATCTGCATTTTACCCTGCTTTAGAAAATGCCCAGTTCTAAAACTGACATTTTACCACAAATATCATTGTTTTAGTTCAGGTTTTAACCATTTATTTAGAGAATAATGTTAAAATGTCCATTCTAAACTGACAAAAATCTCAACAATTAATGTGACCTGTTTTAGGAACATTTCTAAAAAAGACAAACTTTATATACAAAGAGCCAATAAAATGTTAGATATTTTTATACAGCACTATAGGTTCTAGAAATTTGTTAAAGAAAACAGTATTTATATATATTTTAAAAACTCATGCAAATACATATAAATTGCAGTATTATTTATAATGATTAAATAAAAATATAATTATCTAGAAAATGTTATGTGCTAATATGCAAAATTATATAGCATTATGCAGCAGTTCAAATTGTTTGTTAATATTTTGTACATTTTTTATATTTCATACATTCATTAAAATTTCACTTTTGTTTTTCAGAATGCTAAAATTTATAAGTAAATTTATAAACCATTTTAAGAATAATTATATAAAATATAGAAAATTTATAATTCCTTAAATGCTAACAATTAATATATTCTGTGAAAATATGGATTATATTTTATACTCATACTAAGCTCACTTTCTATCTTTGCAATGAGGAAAAGAGATATTTGCTATATATAAGGATAAAATATTATTTTTCAGACAAGCAGTATGCATTATAATAAAAACTGAGCGGCCCTGGCCGGTTGGCTCAGAGGTAGAGCGTTGGCCTGGCGTGCAGGAGTCCCAGGTTCGATTCCCGGCCAGGGCACACAGGAGAGGCGCCCATCTGCTTCTTCACCCCTCCCCCACTCCTTCCTCTCTGTCTCTCTCTTCCCCTCCCGCAGCTGAGGCTCCATTGGAGCAAAGATGGCCCGGGCGCTGGGGATGGCTCTGTAGCCTCTGCCTCAGGAGCTAGAATGACTCTGGATGCAACAAAGCGACGCCCCAGAGGGGCAGAACATCGCCCCCTGGTGGGCATGCCGGGCTGATCCCGGTCGGGTGCATGTGGGAGTCTGTCTGACTGCCTCCTCGTTTCCAGCTTCGGAAAAATGAAAAAAAAAAAAAAAAGGAAACTGAGCACAATATAGAAAATAACACACACACACACACACACACATCCATAAGATTTTAACAGATGTGTCTGTATATATAATAAATAGATGCATATATATGTAATTATAACAAAACAAACACATACTGAGTGATATTTTATAACCAGTTTCATTAACTTAATGTTTTATTAACATTTCTGGCATAATATTAGCAATTATACCTCAGAGACTTAGGTAATTTACATATTTAAGATTGAATATCACCAGACTACTAGGTTTCTGAAAAATAATTGTTGATTTAAAGAAAAGTTTTCTCTAAGAATCATTTATGAAATAAGGTTGATTAACCTAAGGGCATGCTAAATTCAGGGCTCTTGTTTTATGTTACTCTCTTATCACTAGAATATTAACTAATCTGGCTTAATCATCCAAGTCTGAAATTTCTTACTTGTCTGGCCAAGTGCCAATGCTATGGTATAATGTAATAAAAACAGCTACACACACAAAAGAAGTCATAGTAACATTTTTTTTTATAGAGACAGTGAGAAAATCAGAGAGAGGGACAGATAGGGACAGACAGACAGGAAGGGAGAGCGATAAGATTCATCAATTCTTTGTGATGGCACCTTAGATGTTCATTGTTTGCTTTCTCATAGGTGCCTTGAATGGGTAGGGGTCTACAGCAGAGTGAGTGACCCCTTGCTCAAGCCAGCGACCTTGAGCTCAAACCAGCTACCTTTGGGCTCAAACCAGCAACCATGGGGTCATGTCTATGAAACCCTGCGCTTGACCTGGTGAACCTGTGCTCAAGCCTGATGAGCCAACTCTCAAGCTGGCAATCTCCAGGTTTCAAACTTGGGTCCTTTGGGTTCCAATTCAACACTCTACCAACTGCACCACCAAGGTGCAGGCCTTGTAAGGCCAAGTAATATTTTTAATTGACCCATAAAATGTTACTTATTGTTTTAATTTATGTTTATTTAATTAGATGTAAATTTGTACATTTCTTCAGTTGTGTTTTAACCCTTTATATTTATTTGTTTATTTGTTTGTTTGTTTATATATTTTTATTACGTGAGAGGTAGGGAGATAGGGAGGCAGAAACAGGATCCATTCAGCAAGCCCCCAACAGGGCGATTCTCTACCCATCTGGGGCCACTGCTTTATTGCTTGGCAACTGAGCTATTTCAGCACTTGAGGTGAGGTCATGGAGCCATCCCCAGTGCCCAGGATCAACTTGCTTGAACCATTTGAGCCATGACTGCAGGAGGTGAAGAGAGAGAGAGAGAGAAGGAAGGGGGGGGAGTGGAGAAGCAGATTGTTGCTTCTGTGTTCCCTGACCAGGAGTCAAACCCAGAACTTTCACACACGACACACCAAGCCAATACTCTACCCCTGAGCCAACCGGCAGAAGCCCTTTATATTTTTTTCTTCAAATTTCATGTTAGAGTTTACATTTTTACATGCTAATTTTAAAGATAGTTTTAGTGCATGAGAATGTAATTTAAAAATACATTTTTGTAAATAAATGTTTTACTGACAGACTGCATGCTCATTTGTTTATGTATTGTCTATAGTTACCTTTGTTCTACAATGTCAGAGTTATAACATGTAAACATAAATATAAATACTTACTCTCTAGCCTTTTGAGAAAATGTTCATCAACACCTATCGATAAAAGTTAAAAAATAAGAGGGCCAAAGCTCTATATATTTATTATTATTTTTAATTATAATCTTTAAAACTTTTCATTCAAATTATTTTTTAACTGGCACTGGCAGACTGACTCAGTGGTAGAGTGTCAGCCTGATGTGTGGATGTCCCAGGTTCGATTCCCAACCAAGGCACACAGGAGAGGCACCCATCTGCTTTTCCACTCTTCCCTTTCTCCTTTCTCTCTATATCTCTCTTCCCCTCCCATAGTCAAGGCTCCATTGGAACAAAGTTGGCCTGGGCGCTGAGGATGGCTCCATGGCCTTCACCTCAGGTGCTAAAGTGGCTCTGGTTGCGACAGAGCAATGCCCCAGATAGGCAGAGTATCGCCCCCTGGTGGGCATGTCGGGTGGATCCCAGTCGGGTGCATGTAGGAATCTGTCTCTCTGTCTCCCTGCTTCTCATTTCAGAAAAATACAAATATATATATATATATATATTTTGAAATATTATTGTGTTTGAAGTATTATTTAAACATCATTTCTTTTGCTCTGGCTTGCTAGTAAGCTCTGTAAGATTTTGTCTACAGATATTTTATTTTACATTCTTTTTCAATTAAGATTTATATATTTAAAGCAACTTTAGGTCCACAGCAAAATTAAAAGGAAAATATAGAGACTTCCCATACACACCCTGACCCATGCTTTTATGGACTTCCCAAATATCCCATACTCTAGTAGTATATTTTTCACAATGAATAGACCTAGATTGACACATCATAATCACCCATAGTCCATAGTTCACATTATCATTCACTCTTGGTGTTGCACACTCTATGTGTCTGGACAAATATATAATGACAGATGTATCATTATGATATCATACAGAATATTTTTATTACCCTAATAGACTTCTGTGCTTCACTTATTCATTTCTGCTACTCCCTTCCATCCCATTATTATTTTTATTTTCAGGTGTACAATCCAGTGGCTATGCAATCATATACCTTGCAAAGAGAAACACCTCAAATTTCAAGTGACTACCTGGCACCATACATAGTTATTACAATATTAAGAATATAACTTATAGTGTACTTCACATTCTTATGACTATTTTGTAATTACCAATATATACTTTTTAATCCACCTTTTTTCTCCAGCTTTGCAACATTCTTCCACTCTGGCAACTATCAGTTTGTTCTCTGCATCTGTGAGTCACTTTCTTTTTTCCTTGTTTGTTAATTTTGTTCTTTATATCTCAAAATAAGTTAAACCATATAAAATTTGTTTTTCTTTGAATTATTTTACTTATAATGATACCCTCAGGGTCTGTCCATGCATTCACAAATGGTCATATTTTTTTTATGGTTGAGTAATATTCCATTACATATAAGTACCACTGCTTTTACATCCGCTCATCTACTGATGGGCACTTAGGTTTCTTCCACATCTTGGCTATTGTCACTAACTAGTGCTGCAATAAACTAGAGGTGCATATATACTTTCAAATTACTGTTTAGGTCTTTATTTCATTAGTTGTAATTGGTCTGTTCAGATTTTCTATTTCTTCTTGATCCAGTCCTTGATGATTGCATGTGTCTAGGAATTGATCCACTTCACTCAGGTTCTCCAATTTGTTACCATATAATTTTTCATAGTATTTCCTTATAATCCCTTGTATTTCTGTGGTGTCAGTTGTCACTTCTCATTTATTTCTGATTGTATTTAATTGTGTGTTCTCTCTCTTTTTCTTTATGAGTCTGGTGAATGGTTTATCAATATCTGTCTTTTCAAAGAACCAGCTTTTGGTTTCAATGATCTTTTATATTGTTTTTTTGTTTGTTTGTTTTTACTCTATTTTGTTTATTTCTGCTCTGATCTTTATTATTTTCTTTCTTCTACTCACTTTGGGCTTTGTTTGTTTTTCTATTTTTAGTATGTTTAAGTGTAAAGTTAGATTTTTATTTGAGATTTTTCTTGTTTCTTGAGGAAGGTAGGGCTGCATTACTATGGCTTTTTCTTTTATGACTGTTTATACTGTGTCCCTTAGATTTCAGATTTTTGTGTACTTATTTTTATTTGTCTCAAGGTATCTTTTTTTTTCTTTTTTTTACAGAGACAGAGAGAGGGATAGATAGGGACAGACAGACAGGAACGGAGAGAGATGAGAAGCATCAATCATCAATTTTTCGTTGTGACACCTTAGTTGTTCATTGATTGCTTTCTCATGTGTGCTTTGACTGTGGGCCTTCAGCAGACCGAGTAATCCCTTGCTCGAGCCAGCAACCTTGGGTCTAAGCTGGTGAGCTTTTTTTGCTCAAACCAGATGAGCCCATGCTCAAGCTGGCAACCTCGGGGTCTCGAACCTGGGTCCTCTGCATCCCAGTTTGACGCTGTATCCACTGAGCCACCGCCTGGGCAGGCTCAAGTTATCTTTTGATTGATTGTTTGAGCTCACTGTTAACCCATCTATTGTTTAGTAAAATATAATTTAGCCTCCATGTGTTTGTGAGTTTTTCACTTTTAATTTATTTCTAGTTTCATACTATTGTGTTTAGAGGAGATGGTTGATATCCATCTTCTTAAATTTATTGAGACTTGTTTGTTGTTTAATATGTGATTGATTCTTGAAAACGTTTTATGTGCACCATCATACAATGTTTATTCTACTGCTTTGGAATAAAATGGTCTAAAAATATCAATGAAATTCATTAGGTCTAATGTCTCACTTAAAGCCACTGTGTTTTTTTAAATTTTATTTTCTGTATGGACGATCTATCCATTGATTTCAGTGGCATATTACAGTCCCCTAATATGACTATATAACTGTCCATGTTTCCCTTTATGTCCATCGTTCCATCAATGTTTGCTTTATATTTATATATTTAGATTCTTCTATATTGAGTGCATAAATGTTTACAAGGGTTATATTCATTGGATCAATCTTTTTATCATTGCATAATGTCTGTTCTTTGTCTTTTATTATAGCCTTTTAAATTTTATTTTTTTATATAAACACTGCCACCCTAAGTTTTATGTTTGTTGCCATTTGCATAATATATGTTTTTATTCCTTTACTTTCAGTCTGTGTGTGTCTTTCAAACTGCAGTATGGCTCTTTTAGACAGCATTAATGGTTTGTTTTTTTCTTATTTATTTAGCTACCGTATGTCTTTTGAGTAGAAATTTATTCTATGATTTTTTATATTTAAATTAGATTTAAATTTTGGACAATATAGAGATGGATTTTCTTTTTTGATCCACTTGGACAATATTTGTCTCTGAATTAATACATTTAAACCCCTGATATTCCAAATGATTATTTATATATTTGAATTGATATCTTCAATATTCATTAGTGTTTTCTATTTTTTACTTTGATTTTGTTCTTTTTTTGTTTGTTTTCCATTCACCTTTTTTTGTTTTTTGGAGTTTTTTAATTTTTAGATGCTTTACTTTCTTTATTCCTATATATGTGTATATATATATATATATATATATATATATTAGAATGAGAAAATATCTATTGCAAAGGTATGCATACATAATAAAACTCATTGTTATTATAATTAATGAATGGTTCTCTGATCAATTTTAATAAGAAAAATGTAAGTTTTTAAAAAAACAATTATAAATTTTTATCAGACTTTTCACTGAAATATATATTTTTAATAAGTTAGATTTTGTATATTAATTTTTAAATACAATTTCAAAAATTATACCTAGAATATTGCATTGTCTATTATAATATATAATACTCTTTTTATAGGGGTAGGTTCTTTATTGACAAAATTTTAATTATCTGATATGTTCTTTTTTTACCTTTAGTTTTTCATTCTTTGTTGCCATTTCTTTCTTTATATTAATCTGAATTTCTGATATATAATTTTTTCTCTTCATAAAACATTTTAATATTTTTGCAAGATGAGTACACTGGCAACAAATTTTATCAATTGTTGTTTGCCTCAGAAAGTCTTTATTTCTCCTTCCCTTGTGAAGGATAATTTTATTGATGCAGCATTCTAGTTTTCTGAGATATTTTTCTAAGACTTTAACCATTTTATTCTTCTCTCTTCATGTTCATTGTTTCTAAGGAAATGTTGGATGCAATTTTAATATTTGTTCCTC
This sequence comes from Saccopteryx bilineata, assembly GCF_036850765.1. Taxonomy (NCBI): domain Eukaryota; kingdom Metazoa; phylum Chordata; class Mammalia; order Chiroptera; family Emballonuridae; genus Saccopteryx; species Saccopteryx bilineata. The sequence goes on along the minus strand of NC_089492.1, from coordinate 135,839,776 downwards.
TATAGATAAGGTATTTATATTTTTCCTCTGGCATTTTTTTCTTTATCTTTGATTTTCTGTTACATGAAAATTGTATGCCAAGATGTAGCATTTGGGCTTTTTATCTGCTTGGTGTTCTATGAGATTACTGGATCTGTGGTTTCATGTTTGATAGTAGTTTGAGAAAATTCTTTGACATTATAATTTGCATATCACTTCTGTTTTCTTTCTTATTTTTCTGGAAGTCTCATTATGCATATGTTACACAATTTAGCATTTGTTACAGAATTTTATGTGTACCACCATTCTCTGATAGTCTCTACTGTTTTCTTTCAATCTTTGTTCTCTTTGTTTTTTGGCTAAGTTTGTAATGATATACTCTCTAGTTTAAAGTCTTTCTTCAGCTGTGTCCTGTTTTGTAAATAACCTATCAAATGCCTCTCATAATTGTTTCAAATAGTAGGTTTCATAATTCCACTATTCCTACTTTGATTCTAATACTTGCTCTCTCTATTCAATTTTTTTTTACACCTTTTTGTATGCCTTCTATTTTCTCCTTGATAGTGGGCTATCATGTGCTGGGTAAAGGAAGTGCCCTTGATAGGCCCTTAGTAACATGGTGATAAGGAATAGTGGGAGGGGGAGTTTTTATAATCCTATAATTAGTCCTTAGTCTTTTAGTAAGCTTGTGCCTCTGTACTGTGAACTACCCTAACCTGTCTCAGTTTTTCACCCCTAGTTATATGGGACAGATGGCTGAAGTGGACTGGAGTTGGGTACTTCCCTTTCTGCAGGTCAGTTAGGCTCTGATAATACCCCAGCAGGCTAGACTTTCGTTAATGCAGACTTTATTAAGTACAGATTGCTTTGTGGTATTTCAATATGTTTTTTTTTTTTTTTCTTTTCTCCCTGCCAGAAGCCCAGAGGAATTTTCCTCAAATATTTACTATGCAAACCTGGTTGAACTTCTGGAGGTAAATCCCATAAAATTATTAGAACCCTTTTATACCTGGGATTCCCTGGAGGTTTTAACTCTCAAGAGTTGTCCACATTAATCCTCCTGTAATTTTCATTTAGAGTTCCAGTTTTCCTGCCATGGCACTGGGCTCTGCAGAAATTTCCACTTGTGAGTCTCAAGTCCGGTAAGTCTCAATTCTCTATTTCCCTATCTTTCCAGTCTTGAGGGAAGCATCTTACTCTGGGTCCTCTTCTCTCTGAAGTATTCAATAAGGATTTCCAATCCTTTTAGTATTTTAGTTTGTTTTGTTTTTGTTTTCTAGTAAAGAAGTGACTTCCACTATTATAGCACTAACACATGGTGAACTGGAAAGAGGATGACCTCCTTTCTTATGTGATAGGCATCTTATTTGAGAATAGTTTGACATTTATAGAAAAGTTACAAATATATTAAAGAGTTCTGATGTATTAACTAATGTCCTTGTATTAATATTGTATTAATATGATATATTTGTTAAAATATTGATACACTATTATTAATTCAAATCCATACTTCATTCAGATTTCCTCAATTTTTGCTTAATGTTTTGTGTTTTGTTTTGTTTTTACCTGCTCCAAGATCACATTCTGTTTACTCATTATCTCTCCTTAAGCTCCTAGTGGCTGTGAAAGTACATCTGACTTCCTTATTTCTGATCATCTTGACCATGTTCTGGTCTGGTGTTTTCTAGAACGTTTTCTGAGGGTTTCTCATTATTATACTGAGGTAATGTATTCATGTTAGTAAGAACACAGAGTTACTGTGCCTTTCTAACCATTTTATTCATGCTACCTGTTCTCATGATGACTACTGATGTTAAATTCAATTGCCTGGCTGAGGATTCAACATTATTATTAGATTTCTCCCTGTAAATTTACTGTGCTTTCTTCCACTAGCTATACCTTCTTCAGAAGAAAGGAACTCTACATGCACAGACTTTTATAAGAGGTAGGGAATTGTTCTACCTCTTTGAAAGTGGATCATCTATATAAATTATATTGAATATTTCTGCACAAGAGTTTTGTCTTTTTCCTGTTATTTATATTTATTTATTTATTTATGTGCTTACATTAGTATTCATGAAAATTTATTTTCTATTTTGTTGTAATCCAATGATAATTTATATATTTTTGTTGTTAAGATTATTCCAACTCTGTTTTTTGGGAGCTCTTTTAGTTCATTTGTGTGTGCCCATTAATATATCCCATACTCTTATTTGTGTATGTGTGTTTGTGTGACTGTGTGTTTAGTCCTTTCTTAACTTCTGGCATTAAAAATTATCATGTTATATTATTTCTTCTTCAGGTCATAAATTAAGAATTTATCCAAGGAATTCTAATTTAGTTTAATGGAGGATGGTATTAGAAACTAACACCTGGGCATTAGATATGCTTACATTTTGTTTTCCTTTTCTTCTTCATCCTTCTTTTCTTCCTTCCTTTTCTTTCTTGAATCTCAGACTTTCATTCTGAGATCACAGTTTTTATTTTGAAAGACATTGTTTAGATGTTTTTTTAGTTTATTGGTGCTGGATTTTAATATTTTTAGCTTTGTTTATTTTTAAATAATTTTATCACATAATTTTTTTATAAAAATACAAATATTGTTTCATTGCACAATGATTTTATATAAAAAGTTTTTTTTATCTTTTTAAAAAAAATGTGTATTTATTTGAGTACCATATTAAGTAATTTTACAACTCACATTGTTTTGTAGTGTATCTGAAATATTTGATTTTAGATTAAGGTAAAGATTTTTTACACTGATCTAACCCACATTATAAAATAAATAATTTCTCAATAATCCTGAGAGTAAAATAAAAAAGTACAAAGAAATAAACTTTGAAAAACATATTTATTCTCCTCTATAATTTAATGTCATAAACACATATAATATTGACAATGACAAATTGAGAGGAAAAGATGTTGACCTATGAATTCTCTATCCAGTCAGAAGGCCATCTCCCTGAGTCATGATCTATGCTCTTTCCCAACCCCTCTCATCTCCTATTTACTCTATCATTAAAATGGAAGGATACTATATATTTGTAACAAAAAAAGTAGAACTTTCGAGAAAACCAATCTCTGTATTTGTGGGACAGATATATTATTTAAATTGACTAAGTTATTAATTAATGTTTTAAATTAGGAATAATAGGTTCAAATTTATTATTATGCTATTAGGTTAAAGATAGATAGAATTGGGGTGATTACGGAGATAGAAATCAGTTCAGGTGAAAGATGAATCTGTAGAAAGGAAAACTGATTATTGTGCCATATTTTAATTTATGTTCAAGAAAAAATTGTAAGAATTTGTACCTGTTGGGGAGATGACGTCAGAGTAATGGCGGAGTAGGAAGCGATACCGATAAATCTCCCCCAAAACTCAACAAGATCTTCAACCAGAAACAGAAAAACCTATACTTGGAGCTTCCAGATTCTTCGCAATACACCCAAAGGTATGATTGAGTGAAAAATTGGCTAAATATATAACCAAACCCCGAAGGAAATAGGGAGTAAAAAATGCTCCGCCTTCCTCACTAACCTAAACAGGGCGGCTTTTTCTGGTAACTGTGAATATAGAAACTGAGGCGGGCAAAGGGGGTGAATAGATCCAGGCCGCCGCAGCAAAAACGGCCGAACCAGGCTGTGGCTCAGAGATCCAAGCCGAGGAAAATCTGATCCTGTGGCAACCCAGGCAATACAAGCTAACACTCGCGCCAAACCCAAAGAAAGAAAGACAAGCGGAGCGGCCATTTTACCCGGTCTCCTGGTCGGTGCGCAGTTAGTGGAAGAGAGATTTCTTCCTAAGCCGCGGAAGTGGGTACCTGTGTTGCCCCACGGAGAGGCAGGGTCAGAGGCCTTTCTGTGGGCTGAGGGCAGAGTCTCTGGGCAGCCCCAGCGCCCTGGGAAAGCCACGCACGGGAGGGAGTGAGAACTAATCCCAACGGTGGAGATTTTCCGTGCTGGAGGCTGTTTCACTCAGAGCGAAACGCGGCCGGCCTCATATCCTGGTTTGCGCGCGCAGATAAGGAGTGAGCGATTCCTCCGAGTGCCTCGGCAGTGCGCGCCCGTGTTATCGCACAGAGGGGCAGAGTCAGGGGCCTTTGTGTGGGCCAAAGCGGAATCTCGGGCTGCCCCAGCGCCTTGCAAAAGCCGCACACGGGGACGGAGCGAGACTCAATTCCAACGCTGCAACTTTTCCCTGCGGTTGGGGGTTTCACTCAGAGCGTGAGACTGCTGGCCGGATATCCTGGTTGCAGACAGTGAGTGAGAGTTTCCTCCAAGCGCCCCGGAAGTGGGCGCCCGCTTGTGTTACCGGATAGAGTGGCAGAGCCAGAGGTCTTCGAGTGGGCGGAAAGCCCGCCTGATTATGCTAGCAGCTCTGACTGACTGAGCCTTACCCAGAGCCCTGTGCTGAGTGGAAATAGAGTGGGGAGTTGCCAGCAATTTGAGCCTCTTACTATCCAGGCAGAGGCAGCAGCAACCCCATACCTGGACTATCAGGCTACTAATTGAGGAAGGAAAGACTAGGAGAAAGGCTCCAGGAACACGGACTCTCTCACTGTCGGAGCCTATAAATGCTAATGAGCCTCGACTCCCAACGAGAATAAAGCACAATACATGACATTGCCATAGAGACTTATCAACTGCAAACCTCTACCTGAGCGTGCCAAAGGGGCAGAACCCGGGGTACAGAGTCACCGACCAGGAAGAGGGAGAGAAAAGAAAAAGCAAGAAGATAACCTCTCAAAATCAAGAATAATCTGCAGACTTTATAACCTATCCCATTTTATTATATTTGTTCGTTTGTTTCTATTATCTTCATTCTTGAGACTTTTTTTTCCTCCTCCAATTTGGCCGATTAACTCTCTACCGGTCTTACTCTCTCCTCTCCCTGAACTACACTACCCATAAGTGTTACATCTCCCATTATCATTTCTCTTCTCTTCCTTTCTCTCTATGAGGGTTGCACTCCAAAACCCTTAACTCTCTCTCTCTCTCTCCTTTCTTTTTTCTTCTTTTAGTGGTTCCCTCTTTTTTTCTCTCTCTCTCTTTCTTTTCTCCCTCTATATTAGTTTCTTCCTTTCTCCTTTACATCTCCTCTCATTCAAACCTCAATAACAAACAAATTATCTTATCTGGGACTCAAACCTATGTTTGTGGCATTTTGGGGGTTTTTTACTTCACCTTTTTAGCTCACTAGCAGTGCTCCCATCCCTGGCTCTCCATATTATCTAGTTCTTGTTCCACTAAATACAATAGTAAGTTTTTAATTTGTCCCCCCATTTTTCCATTTTCCTCTTATTCCTCTCATCATAACTCTTAGAAAACCAACACCTAAAAGCAAATCATTTTATTCTTGACCCAAATTTTTTCCTTATTTGCTTTTTGTGGGTCCATACACTCTTTTTTTTTTCTTTTTTCTTTTTTTTTTTTTTTTCCTTTTTTTTTTTTTTTTTCTTTCTCTCTTTTTTGCCCCTTTATTACTTTTCCCCAATTCAGGCCCTCCATCACAGGCATTGTTTGTTATAACTCACAGTCCACCACAAGATTTTCTCAAGAAAGAGGGGAGAGGAGAGGAGAGGAAAAAAAGAGGGGGGGAATAATTTCCTTTTTTAAAAAATTTTTATTTTATTTTATTTTTCTTTATTTCATTATTAATTTTTTTTAAAAAAAACAACTCTTTTCGATTTGTTATTTTTTTATTTTTTTTAACTTTTTATTCTTTATTAAATCTCATTAATACTATCAACAAAACCACCCTCAGATGCCATTAAGGAAGAGAAAATCGAATATCATGGATACAAAAGAAAGAGAGGTAACACAGCTAGATGAGGAAAAATCTATGGAGAAAAAATTTAATATATTGGAAACCTTGGAGCTAAATGACAGAGAATTCAAGATAGAAATCCTAAAAATCCTCCGAGATATACAAGAAAACACAGAAAGGCAATATAGGGAGCTCAGAAAACAACTCCATGAACACAAAGAATATATGTCCAAGGAAATTGAAACTATAAAAACAAATCAAACAGAGAGGAAAAACTCAATTCACGAGCTGAAAAACGAAGTAACAAGCTTAGCTAATAGAACAGGTCAGATAGAAGAGAGGATTAGTGAAATAGAAGACAAGCAACTTGAGGCACAACAGAGAGAAGAAGAAAGAGACTCAAAAATTAAAAAAAATGAGATAGCCCTACAAGAATTATCTGACTCCATCAAAAAGAATAACATAAGAATAATAGGTATATCAGAGGGAGAAGAGAGAGAAAATGGAATGGAGAACATACTTAAACAAATAATTGATGAGAACTTCCCAAGCCTGTGGAAAGAACTAAAGCCTCAAGTTCAAGAAGCAAACAGAACTCCAAGTTTTCTTAACCCCAACAAACCTACTCCAAGGCATATCATAATGAAATTGACACAAACCAACAGCAAAGAAAAAATTCTCAAGGCAGCCAGGGAAAAGAAGAATACAACATATAAAGGAAGGCCCATTAGATTATCATCAGATTTCTCAGCAGAAACTCTACAAGCTAGAAGAGAGTGGACCCCAATATTTAAAGTCCTGAAAGAGAGGAACTTTCAGCCACGAATACTATACCCATCAAAGCTAGCCTTCAAATACGAAGGAGAAATAAAAACATTCACAGATACAGAAAAGATGAGGGAATTTATCATCAGAAAACCCCCACTCCAGGAATTACTAAAGGGGGTTCTCCAATCAGATACAAAGAACAAAAAAAAACAGAGCCACAAGTAAAAGCTCCAAGAAGAACACAATAAAACCAAATTTAAACTGTGACAACAACAAAAAGAAAGAGGGGGAGAAGACGGAGATTAACAGTAGCAAAGGACGATGGAGTGCAAAAGTACTCACAAAATAGTTCGCTACAATGAACAGGGTAGGGACCCTTTTCATTACTCAAAGGTAACCACCATTGAAAAAACCACCACAGAAGCACATGAGATAAAAAAGATAGCAACAGAGGAAAGATGTATGAAATACAACCAAATAAAAACAAAAGATAGAAAAACGAAAGAGAAGGATCAAACAAGACACAAAACTAACAGAAAGCAAGATATAAAATGGCAATAGGGAACTCACAAGTATCAATAATTACACTAAATGTAAGTGGATTAAACTCACCAATAAAAAGGCACAGAGTAGCAGAATGGATTAAAAAAGAAAATCCAACTGTATGCTGCCTACAGGAAACTCATCTAAGTAACAAGGATAAAAACAAATTCAAAGTGAAAGGCTGGAAAACAATACTCCAAGCAAATAACATCCAAAAAAAAGCAGGTGTAGCAATACTCATATCGGATAATGCTGACTACAAGACAGGAAAAGTACTTAGAGACAAAAATGGCCATTTCATAATGGCTAAGGGGACACTGAATCAAGAAGACATAACAATTCTTAATATATATGCACCAAACCAAGGAGCACCAAAATATATAAGACAGCTACTTATTGATCTTAAAACAAAAACTGACAAAAATACAATAATACTTGGAGACCTCAATACACCGCTGACGGCTCTAGATCGGTCATCCAAACAGAGAATCAACAAAGACATAGTGGCCTTAAACAAAACACTAGAGCACCTGGATATGATAGACATCTACAGGACATTTCATCCCAAAGTGACTGAGTATACATTTTTCTCCAGTGTACATGGATCATTCTCAAGAATTGACCATATGTTGGGCCACAAAAACAATATCAGCAAATTCAGAAAAATTGAAGTTGTGCCAAGCATATTTTCTGATCATAAAGCCTTGAAACTAGAATTCAACTGCAAAAAAGAGGAAAAAAATCCCACAAAAATGTGGAAACTAAACAACATACTTTTAAAAAATGAATGGGTCAAAGAAGAAATAAGTGCAGAGATCAAAAGATATATACAGACTAATGAAAATGACAATACGACATATCAGAATCTATGGGATGCAGCAAAAGCAGTGATAAGAGGGAAGTTCATATCGCTTCAGGCATATATGAACAAACAAGAGAGAGCCCAAGTGAACCACTTAACTTCCCACCTTAAGGAACTAGAAAAAGAAGAACAAAGACAACCCAAAACCAGCCGAAGAAAGGAGATAATAAAAATCAGAGCAGAAATAAATGAATTAGAGAACAGAAAAACTATAGAAAAAATTAATAGAACAAGGAGCTGGTTCTTTGAAAAGATCAACAAAATTGACAAACCCTTGGCAAGACTTACCAAGGAAAAAAGAGAAAGAACTCATATAAACAAAATCCAAAATGAAAGAGGAGAAATCACCACGGACACCGTAGATATACAAAGAATTATTGTAGAATACTATGAAAAACTTTATGCCACTAAATTCAACAACCTAGAAGAAATGGATAAATTCTTAGAAAAATACAACCTTCCTAGACTGAGTCAAGAAGAAGCAGAAAGCCTAAACAGACCTATCAGTAGAGAAGAAATAGAAAAAACCATTAAAAACCTCCCCAAAAATAAAAGTCCAGGCCCTGACGGCTATACCAGCGAATTTTATCAAACATTCAAAGAAGACTTGGTTCCTATTCTACTCAAAGTCTTCCAAAAAATTGAAGAAGAAGCAATACTTCCAAACACATTTTATGAGGCCAACATAACCCTCATACCAAAACCAGGCAAGGATGGCACAAAAAAAGAAAACTACAGACCAATATCTCTAATGAATACAGATGCTAAAATACTAAACAAAATACTAGCAAATCGAATACAACAACATATTAAAAAAATAATACATCATGATCAAGTAGGATTCATCCCAGAATCTCAAGGATGGTTCAACATACGTAAAACGGTTAATGTAATACACCATATCAACAAAACAAAGAACAAAAACCACATGATCTTATCAATAGACGCGGAAAAGGCTTTTGATAAAATACAACACAATTTTATGTTTAAGACTCTCAACAAAATGGTTATAGAAGGAAAATATCTCAACATGATAAAGGCCATATATGATAAACCATCAGCTAACATCATATTAAATGGCACTAAACTGAAGGCTTTCCCCCTTAAATCAGGAACAAGACAGGGTTGTCCACTCTCTCCACTCTTATTTAATGTGGTACTATAGGTTCTAGCCAGAGCAATCAGACAAGACAAAGAAATAAAAGGCATCCATATCGGAAAAGAAGAAGTAAAGGTATCACTTTTTGCAGATGATATGATCCTATACATCGAAAACCCCAAAGAATTCACAAAAAGACTACTAGAAACAATAAGCCAATACAGTAAGGTCGCAGGATACAAAATTAACATACAGAAGTCAATAGCCTTTCTATATGCCAACAATGAAACAACTGAGAAGGAACTCAAAAGAATAATCCCCTTCACGATTGCAACAAAAAAAATAAAATACTTAGGAATAAACATAACAAAGAATGTAAAGGACTTATATAATGAAAACTATAAACCATTGTTAAGGGAAATCGAAAAAGATATAATGAGATGGAAGAATATACCTTGTTCTTGGCTAGGAAGAATAAATATAATCAAGATGGCTATATTACCCAAAGCAATATACAAATTTAATGCAATTCCCATCAAAATTCCAATGACATTTTTTAAAGAAATAGAGCAAAAAATCATCAGATTTATATGGAACTATAAAAAACCCCGAATAGCCAAAGCAATCCTAAAGAAAAAGAATGAAGCTGGGGGCATAACAATACCTGACTTCAAACTCTATTATAGGGCCACGACAATCAAAACAGCATGGTATTGGCAGAAAAATAGACACTCAGACCAATGGAACAGAATAGAAAGTCCAGAAATAAAACCACATATATATAGTCAAATAATTTTTGATAAAGGGGCCAACAACACACAATGGAGAAAAGAAAGCCTCTTCAATAAATGGTGCTGGGCAAACTGGAAAGCCACATGCAAGAGAATGAAACTGGACTACAGTCTCTCCCCCTGTACAAAAATTAACTCAAAATGGATCAAAGATCTAAACATAAGACCTGAAACAATTAAGTACATAGAAGAAGACATAGGTACTCAACTCGTGGACCTGGGTTTTAAAGAGCATTTTATGAATTTGACTCCAATGGCAAGAGAAGTGAAGGCAAAAATTAATGAATGGGACTACATCAGACTAAGAAGTTTTTGCTCAGCAAGGGAAACTGATAACAAAATAAACAGAAAGCCAACTAAATGGGAAATGATATTTTCAAACAACAGCTCAGATAAGGGCCTAATATCCAAAATATACAAAGAACTCATAAAACTCAACAACAAACAAACAAACAATCCAATAAAAAAATGGGAAGAGGATATGAATAGACACTTCTCCCAGGAAGAAATACAAATGGCCAACAGATATATGAAAAGATGCTCATCTTCTTTAGCTATTAGAGAAATGCAAATCAAAACGGCAATGAGATACCACCTCACACCTGTTCGATTAGCTGTTATTAGCAAGTCAGGTAATAGCAAATGTTGGAGAGGCTGTGGAGAAAAAGGAACCCTCATACACTGTTGGTGGGAATGTAAAGTAGTACAACCATTATGGAAGAAAGTATGGTGGTTCCTCAAAAAACTGAAAATAGAACTACCTTATGACCCAGCAATCCCTCTACTGGGTATATATCCCCAAAACTCAGAAACATTGATACGTAAAGACACATGCAGCCCCATGTTCATTGCAGCATTGTTCACAGTGGCCAGGACATGGAAACAACCAAAAAGCCCATCAATAGATGAGTGGATAAAGAAGATGTGGCACATATACACTATGGAATACTTCTCAGCCATAAGAAATGATGACATCGGAACTTTTACAGCAAAATGGTGGGATCTTGATAACATGATACGAAGCGAAATAAGTAAATCAGAAAAAAACAGGAACTGTATTATTCCATACGTAGGTGGGACATAATAGTGAAACTAAGAGACATTGATAAGAGTGTGGTGGTTACGGGGGGGAGGGGGGAATGGGAGAGGGATAGGGGGTGGGAGGGGCACAAAGGAAACAAGATAGAAGGTGACAGAGGACAATCTGACTTTGGGTGGTGGGTATGCAACATAATTGAACGACAAGATAACCTGGACTTGTTATCTTTGAATATATGTATCCTGATTTATTGATGTCACCCCATTAAAAAAATAAAATTATAAAATAAAAAAAAATAAAAAAAATAAAAAAAAAAAAAAAGAATTTGTACCTGTTGTAGTAACTTGAGTGAGGTGGTAAATAAGGACGAAGCAAAGAATAAGTCTAAATTAATCTCATTATTTGGTTCAATGTATTGGATATGGTGTTATTTAATGAGCTAATATGAAAGGATGATATGTTGGAATAATGTTATCAGGACCTTTTTAGGCATATGGCTTGCAATATGTCTCTGTTCAGCTGGTATGAAAAGATTTTAATCTACTCCTTGTAAGACATATGAACTGAAAATAAATATAAAAGTAATAAATATAGTGTTGGTTCATGATGAGATTGTACAGAAATAATAGGTAGGACTTTCTTTTTTTCAGAAAAAATAACTTGATATGTTTCCCAATTAAACAAATTTTTATGGGTTTATCTTCAACTGTCTGATAAATTTCTCTATCCATATATCCACTATCACTTTATCTGTTTATAAATTTTTCATGGGTAGAAATTTTGGATATAAGTAGTCATGAAGGTAAAATCTAAGTAGAAGAATAGAACCCTGTTTTGTCCTATATAGTATCAATTATAAGTCTTAATATGACATAGGAGACTTCTTTAAAAAACTATTGGTTGAGATTATTAAAATTCTCACTAAAAACCAGTTGTAAACAGATTTTGCTCTATGGAGAACAAAGGGGATCACACTGTCAGTAAATGTGAATTTTTAAAATAATTTGATTTTTTTTGAATATGGGTATGCCTGATGTTTGTGACTACCCCTCTCAAATCTTGAAATGTTTTATTCTCCAGGGATTTGGTCCAGATTAGTCTGACAAGGAAGTCTCTTATTCAGTATACTTCTGTTCTACACTGAGATCTACAGATATTCTTTTCTTTAAAATTTAGGAAAAGACTCATCTGTTTTAAATGTTTACTAATATTAGATATGGTTAAGCCTTTGCATTTCCAAATCTACCCCATTCAGTCTTTCTCTCCTTCTCTTTCTTAAAAGAAACAGAAAATAAATTGAGTTTCACTTAAGTACTGTGTTACTGTAAAAAATGTTATAGTAGAAATAGACAAAATAGAAAATAATTTTTATTCAGCATTAAATAATAAATATCATTAGAATTGCCCATTTTAAATTTAATAACCTAAAGACCTATCTTAGAGGAAACAGACTACAGAGTTACTCCTGGTGATAAATATGATCTTATAGTCATGTAAATCAGAGTAAGAATGTTTTAATGAAAAAAATTAGATTTTATAGTCTTATACGATTAACATTAATATTAAAATAATCAAATGTATATAATAAAATTAACTTTATAATTATATAAAGATATATAGTCTCAAAATTAGCATATTTTAATAAAGAAATAAATGTGGATATAAAAATTAAGAGAAATAATTTAACCTATCATAGTATTACTATGTGGTATCAGGAATCATGGCTTTATGGACATTTTTTTATGTTGTTTATATAGCTTTATATAGTCATAAATATGAAAACAGGACCCTTGGAATAGTCCAAAAGGTTATTTCTTGTTTTGTTTTATTAATATTATTTTATTATTATTACTATGATTATATTGCTTGCTTTTTTTCCTCAGGAAACTGAAAGAAGTCTAAATGTTTAACCAACTGGTTATAAAAAACTTTTACATTAAAAAGATAAAGTTTTTCTTAAAAAATATTTCATAAAGATCTAATTATTTTTAAAGCATACAATTTTAGCTACTCGATTTGAGGTTGCAATTGGAGGTAAGATTTTTGTCCAGTTGTCCACTATTCTTCCTGTGTTGTCTCTTGTATCATAAAACTTCATATAGACCAATGTTAGAAACTATTAACATATCACATTCTTGTTTATTATGCAAAGAAAGTAAGATTCAGCATGAGTGATAAAACTAGAATATATCACAGGTATATTTACAAATACATTTGTTTGTGATGTTCCTATAGAAAGAAACTTTATGTTCTAGATTTCCATCAGTATTCAATATCAATAGCCCTTCTGATAGTGATGGAGGATATCTTGTCATTTTTCATAAATAGTATAAAGAACAGTACTGCCACTTACAGAAGTATCAATATTTCAGAGCTAAGTGTTTATGCAGTCTTATTTAAATACAAGCTAATGGTTCCTGAATCAGAAGTAACACTGAAATTATTATAGAACCATAAAAGTTTGTCCTAAAGGGGTATAGACAATGACTGAAAGGTTTTTCACTTTTTAAAGAAATAAGTCCGTGGCCACCTTTCAAAAAACAATTAGTTCTCTCTTTGTTCATCTGTTGTTTCTTCCAATTTTAATAGACAAACCTTAAATATGTACACAATATCAAATGACCTATTAGTCGCAGGGTAAAGGGGTAAGAAAAAGTTATACAGACTTCTCATTAGATATGCCTCATTGAAAGATAATGGTATCTATTTATCTCACCTGGTTACTACCAAGCTAGAAGGGGGCTTAGTTTCTGCTCAGATATTTCAATTCATACAGAAGTTTCATATTTTAATTAGAAACAAAAAATATCAATATTAGCCAATATATATGCATTTAACATTGTGGAAGTTAATACTACATATGTCAATGAGCTAAATATGGCCTGTGAATCACAGCTTTGGAATTTATTCCTATTATTTTTATTTAATTACAAGTACTAAAATAATCTATTCAACAAATGGTGAACATACCATCTGTCAACAATTGTAATTGATTTATACATTTTTTTTAAAAAAACAACAACCGTGATTTAATATTTTTTATAACCCCATTTTAAAGGGGAAAATTGAATGCATAGAAGGGCTATGCTGTTCTGTTAATTAAATAATAAATATTATAAGAAACACCAATCTGTATAATGACACTAATATAATAAAAATTAATGTTTTACACAAGTAAGTTCTAGATGACTATTTCAGCTGAATAGCTCTCTTACAAAAAACGATTCAGGGATGCAGCTTTCTTTCTCTTGTAGGTCATGTTCTAATATTGACTTTTAAAATCACTTTGCTTATTATTATTGAACTGGTGTACAAAGGAAGAGTTTGGAAGAGCATACAGAATGGGTTTCTATAATCCAGGCCAAGAACTGGGGTCAAGGAGGACAAGAAAATGAATCTGATGAAAATATATCCATTCTCTATCATAGTCACCTGGTATTAAAGGTGAATCCAGATAAGCTGTAGACATATCCTGCAATATTTGTATGCAAATGACTAAGATAAGGTTATGTAATATACACCACAAGGTTTTAAATCTTATAGGAAAAGGAATTAGGAGGAAACTGTAAACATGATGAATGTTGCAAAAATATCTCTTGCGTAATTAGTTTTTTTTACTGTAATGTGTGTGTGTGTGTGTGTGTGTGTATTTCCCCATGTATAAGATTCATCCTTTTTTGAAAAATTTGGAGTCTAAAACCTGGGTTCTTCTTATACAGTGGTTGTGGCATTTCAAATGCCATAGATGGAACTGAGGATGAGGCAATTTATGAAGACAGTGATTCTTCACCAGACACAGATGAGGATGGGAGTTTTGACAGTGATTAGGAGTTATATAAATTTTACAATGAATAAAAGTTGAGTTCAATATTTTTATGTATATATATATGCATATATAATAATGGGTCCCAATTTTTTCTCATGAATTAGGGACTCTGATCTGATTATAAAATTGCTCTGGAGAAAGAAAGGTATGTTCTGGGGGAAAATTATCCTTTATGTGTAAAAATAAAAGTAGACTATTATGTCCACAAAAATATCATTTGTGAAACATATAATAGTAAATAAGTAAAAGTTTAAAATTTAATATGACTGGATTAGAAAGAACAGAAATGGAGAATAAGAAATGAGGCTATATAGATGAAAAATTGATGTGGGACTCATTGTGTGTTATACAAAGGAAATCAATTTTCAACTAAAGGTCTGTGAAAACGATGAACTAATTCAAAAGAGAAATAAAGCAAACAGACATGGTTATGCAAACATTTATTCTGACAAATGGAAACCTAGAAAATGAATCCACAAATTGAAAGACTGAATATAAAAAAAGTATTCAAGGGACTTACGTGAGGTGAATAGCTAAATGAAGTGAGAGATTATGTTACTTTAAGGAACAGTAGAGATGGTAAGTGGATGAAATCAAATGATATTTAGAACATTATATAGTGGCTTGAGTTAGAGCATGATTAGATGTGAGCAGTGAGCCTGAGTCCAAACAATGACTGTCAAGCTCCAAGTAAGTGAATGAAGCCTTTCATTTAATGCTGTCCACTGAGAAGAGAATGGAGGGAAATATTATGAATGCTGTCCTGTATATTTTAGCTTATAATTATAAATGGAAACAATCAAAGCACCTACCTAAAAAGATAGTTTTTAATCTAGAACAATTCATTATAGCCTGACTATATGATGGCAGAGTAGACAGAGCATCAACCTGGGATGCTAAGGAGCCAGGTTGGGAACCCCGAGGTTGCTGGCTTTATTGCAGGCTCATCTGGCTTGAGCGCAGGCTCACCAGCTTGAGCGCAGGGTTGCTGGTTTGGCGGGGGATGATGGACATGACCTCACATGGGGTCACTGGCTTGAGCCCAGAGATATCTGGCTTGAACCCAAGATTGTGATTTGAACCCAAGGTCACTGACTTGAGCAGGGGGTCACTGGTTCAGCTGGAGTCCCCTACTCAAGTTGTGTATGAGAAAGCAATTAATGTACAATTAAAGCACTGCAAATATCAGTTGATGCTTCTCATCTCCCTTCCTGTCTGCCTCTTTCTAAAAAATTTTAGGGAAAGAGCTTTGTTGACAGTAGAGTAAAATAATTTTATTAACTCATCATCCAAAAAAAGCCTTTATTTTTTCTTCCTGAAATGCAGATCACTAAAGGGAGAAACTGCCATGAGTATGTGGATGGGAAGGATGAATCCTGGGCCAACTGGATGAGGTAAGGCCAAGAATAATTAAAAAAGGAAAAAAATAAAATAAAAAATAAAAAATTTTAGTCATATAAAAATATTACTCTTATTATATTCTTTGGATATATCTGTTTTAAAAATCAGCTCATTTCTAAGCACTATTTTTTATCCTTTCACTGTTCACTTTTTATTCCTTTCCCAGTGTGTACATGACTTAGTGATCTGGCATAGCACTAAACTATTGGATAAAAACTTCTTGTCAATGACTCACAAAGATTATTGACAAGTATACATCATTTTTTTCCTCCATAATTTTCTTTCAGTGCCTCTATTTCATCCACATCACTTTAGAGATGTACAGGGATAGTTTATGGGTTTGCCCAAGTAATCGACATCCTAAGATCTATGACAGCATCCTCTAAAATCCCACACGTCTCTCTTTATGCTTCTATTCAAGCTGAGATGAACTCTCTTCTGGAAAGTAATATATGTGCTTTACAGACCCTATTTTTGCAAAAATTTTTTATAAATGACAGCTCTTCAAACCTTCTGTTTTCTTAAATATTTAAAATATTGTGAAGAAAAAAGTTATAACACATTTATGCTGAAAATATGCAATGAGCTATGGAGATAACTAGTTTTGTTTTAGTGGAAGTGAAGAGTAAACATCTAATAAATACAGAAGATCTACAGAATATGCCCAACAGTTCCTAAATATTATATTATTATTTTGCTCAAAGGAAAATGTAATGTAGCAATTAAATATATTGCTTGAGATCTCTGAAAAGAGTACTGGGTAGATACACAAATACATTGTTCAGGTATCAATTCCACCTCCAAAGAACCCATGAAACTCAGTGGAAGTTGATTCATTCCTAGTTCTTGGAAAAGGTGTTAATAAAAACTTCTAAAGTAATTATGACAAGCACATCCATTTGGTCCCAAATAGATGTCAGAACCAAGAATTAAGAAAATAAGCTAATAGTGTTACCTTAAACAAGATAATTGGTTCTTGGATATACAAGTGACTGAAATTGGCTCAGTTATACTGATTAGAAGAGATTTTACTTTTTAGTTAGTAGAGATGCTCTATCTCTTCCTCCACTGCACATAATCATGGTGGCAAATTTTCACAGTCTGTTTGTCATCTTTGTAACCATGATTAAAGCCAATCCAAAGACCAGAAATGATAGAATAACACAAACAAAGCTGCAGCCCCGCTGAGGCACCTGGAGGTTTTACTATTCCATTTTTAGGCTTGGCTCTGAATTTCTTTTATAATTAGCCAATGGTATAGGTCCTAAAATCGATAATAACTGGAGTAATCCATGCACATAACATTGCACAGAAAGAACATAAAAAGTAAAACAGCAAAATACAGAAAAAACTAAGGTGTTAAGGTAATAGAACTATTTATTCTCTTTTAATTCCACCCTAAGGATATATGACTCATTGCAAAAGCATATGTGCAATTTAAAGTATAAAACTCTAGGTGAATATTAAACCAAAATATTACTATATAAAAATATAGTAATTGCTCCCTTAACATTAGCTAACTTGACAATGACTTTGGTATTTTGGTAACATCTATGTTTATTATAGCAATAATGTCTAAGTGCTCAAATACAGGAAACATAAATACCTTTTGGGTAATTGTGTGGTGTATCACCTCCAGTACTTATGCTGTCAGCTGTTATGACAGCTGTATAATGTTATTCTCAGAAAGGCAAAATAAATAAATAAATAAAACACAACACTAATAATGTTATGGTTAGTTCATGATAATTTGATATTTTAATTTTTTTACAATCAGAATAAAGTAGCATGTGTAAGATAATACATCTGATTCATTTTGTACTAAGCCTTCTTTATTATGAGGCCTATAAAAGCATCAAATAATTACAACAAACAGTTTAGTTGAAACTTATTATTATAAATAACTTCTAAATGGAAGTGTTAGCTTGAATAATTTTAGAAAATAGCAACAAGAAAGGCTGTCAAGTATTTCAAATATTTCATGCCGTGATGTTTGTCTTAAAATTTTTTTTTATATTTCTAATTAGAATTGCAAAGGTTGGTAATCATTCATTATTATAGTTCTTTCTTATTTTTGGCAATTACTTGTGCAGTTATTATCCTGCTGTCTACTCTAAAATGTGTAAGACATAGTTTAATATAATATACATACATACAACATTGAGTTTTTATCAAAAACCTTATATAAGTTTCCAGATAAAGATTTTTTGCTTTGAGAGTTCATAGGGATATCAGAGTGTGTGAAACATAAGAGGTTCAATAGCACAAACTCAAAGTAGCTGGGAAGAAATAAGAAAAACTCCCTTCCTAAAACACTGAGTACGCTCCATCATTATTGAGAGACTATTGTAATTTAATCATAATCACATTACAATGGTGCCTGAAAAATTATTTTGAGGTTGTAAAACTCGTTTTCTTGGAAACAACCTAAATGAATAGACTAATTTGCTAAATCAATAGTCTGCTGGTAGAAACTGACTACTATTTATGTTAGAATCACAGAACGAGGATAAAGTTAAGAAATTTTATGCATTATTTCTACTCTTTAAAAGCTTTCCTTTTCTAAGCTTCACTGATTTAATTTATGAGTAATCATTCTTGGTAGAATCAATAAATAATCAGGATATATCACCATAAAGTTTTCCTACTCATCAACCTTTCTATTCTAGATGCTGGTGCTCAGTGAACATGGTAAAAGAAAAATAAAACACTTGGTTATTGTTAACGAAAATGCCATCTGTTGGTGAGAATATAGAGAAAAGAGAATCCTGGTACAATAACGGTGGGACTTAGGATGTTAAATTGATGCAGCCCCTATGGAAAACAGTATAAAGTGTTTTCAAAAAAATTTAAAATAGTACTACTATATGATCCAGAATTCCTCTGGGTAGGTATCCAAAGTCAATTAAATCAATATTTTGAAAAGATCTGTACTTTCTTGTTTATTGCAGCATTATTCACAATAGCCAAGAAATGAAAACAACCTAAGTATCAATCTATGAATGAACGAACAAAAAAATAATATATACAATGTTTTTATATATAGTTAAATATTTATAAATGATATTTATATATTTATATAATTATATATTTATAAATTATATATAATTTATTATTATAGTAGTATTATTATATCTATTTATATATGTAATTCAGCCTTAAAAATGGAGTTTCTTTAATTTGCAACAACATGAATAAACTTGAAGGACATCATGTTTTTAGGTGGAAACTAAAAAAGATGACTATATAGAAGAGCGAAAAAATGATGGTTACCAGGGACGGAAAGTAAAGGAAAATGGGGAGATGTTGGTTAAAGGGCACAAAGATGCACTGATGTGGGATAAATAAGTTCTAGCAATCTACTGTACCGCATGGTGACTATAGTTAATAATACTGTATTGTGTGCTGGAAATTAAGAGAATAGATTTCAGGTTCTCTCAACAACAACAACAAAAAAATTAAAAGGTACTATAAAAAAGGATGCTTTCCTGTGGTCATAATTTCATTATATATGTATATAAAATATTATTTATACCTTTAAAATATAAAATTATAATTAAAAATTAATATAATGTTAAATAAAAAGGTACAAATATTAACACTAAAGACTGAAATCCCTAATCTAAAGTGAGGTGGCTCTGGACATTTTTTTCTTTTTTTAATAATTTATATGATATAGCTAGTTCTAGTACATACATTATAAAAATATTTTATTAAAATTGTTTATTTTTCTGAGGCAATGTCCAATGACTTCTTTTTTTACCTACCATAGTAAATTGTTGCTGAGGGTTGAAAATAAAAAGACTAAACAGCTGAAATTAAAATAACATCATTTGTAATTACTTAGTCATGTACTGTATTATTTTCAAATAACTTATTATAATACAATTGGGGGGATAAGACTTTAGAATTTTTTCACCATTGCTATTTTACCTTTTTCTTACTCTAATAAACAGTTTTTATTATTCAGATTATAGTTTCAAATCTTATACACTTATACTAGTTCTAGCCAGCATGATTGGATAGCTACAAGCCTAAAATATTCTAGACATATGAGAAAACAACTGCTTTTCAATACTGCTATTCTGCCTTTATTGGTGGTTGTAACCATTCACCCTGTCACACTTGCATTCTATAAAACTAAAACATAATTATAAATAATTTACACTTGATGTAATTTTAAAAAATTGATGGAAACAAAGCATAACTGGAACTAACCTGTTTTGAGTCTTGTACATATATCTTCTCATTTAGTCTTCATAGCAACACCATAAATTATGGTACTATTATCTTTTTTTTTTTTTTTTTTTAATTTTTTTTTTTTAATTTTATTTATTCATTTTAGAGAGGAGAGAGAAAGGGAGAGAGAGAGGCAGAGAGGGAGAGAGAGGAGAGAGAGACAGAGAGAGAGAAGGTGGGGAGGAGCTGGAAGCATCAACTCCCATATGTGCCTTGACCAGGCAAGCCCAGGGTTTCGAACTGGCAACCTCAGCATTCCCAGGTCGACGCTTTATCCACTGCGCCACCACAGGTCAGGCCAAGTACTATTATCTTCTACAAGTATAAATATGAAATGATATAAAATCAATGTACAAAATCTACTGCTTTCTTGTATACTAATAATCAAATTTCAGAAAAAGAAATTAAAAAAATTTTTTTTTGCAATTGCAACCAAAAGAATAAATTGCATAATAATAAGCAGCAAAGGATGTGAAGGACCTATATAAGAAAAATTACAAGGCATTATTAAAAGAGATTGAAAAAGACACAATGCAATGAAAAGATATTTTGTGTTCACGTTGGAAGAATCAACATAGTTAAAATGGCTATATAGCCCAAAGCAATATACAGATCTAATGAAATCCTCACCAGACTTCCAATGTCATTATTAAAGAAATAAAACAAACACACAGAAATCATTAGATTTGTATGGAACCAAAAAAGACCCTGAATAACCAAAACAATACTGAGAAAAAAGAAGAAAGTTGGAAGTATCACACTACTAGACTTCAAATTATACTAAAGAGCTATGATAATCAAAACAACATTGTATTGGCAAAAAAAAAAAAAAAAAAAGATACACAGACCAATGAAACAGAATTGCAAGCCCAGAAATAAAACCACATGTACAGGGTAAATAATTTTTTTACGAAGAAGCCAAAAAGACACAATGCAGAAAAGAAAGTCTCTTCAATAAATTATGCTGGGAAAATTAGAAAGCCACATGCAAAAGAGTGAAACTAGACTACAGTTTGTCCCATAGCTAGGAAAATGAGAAGAAAGACAATAGAAAAATCTAGAGGAGAGAAAAAGTAGTTTTATAAATAAAAATGCCATATTTAAATATCAAAGATTAAAATGATGAATATAAATAACTATATCTACAACCAGAATACATACATGTGCATTAAAACATATAATTAAAAGCAAATGAAAGCAGAAATTTTTGTGAAGGATGAAAGCTAATAAAGGTATTTTTATATTGCTCTATTTTTTCAGTTATCAGAAATAATGACAATTGTTTGTTTGTTTTTTTTACCAGGAAAGTATTGTACAAATTAAAAGTAGCTGTTGTTAAATATAGAAAACTTGCTACTTCATTTATTTTGACAATCTATTTGTAAAAAAGTATCTAATAGCAAAATATTAATTGTAATACAAATAAAACTGCAGTATTATTCCTGCAGATATATTTTATTTATGCATGGAGTGCTAATTGAACCATTGGACATTGTAATGAAGCTCAATGATATTGAAATATAATTCAAGTGATGAGCTCCACCAACCTATATTCCTCACCAGTTCTTTAAAAAGAAAAAAAAAATTTCTGGTGGAAATTAATAATAAAGTTGAATTAATTGAGAGCATGATTTTTTTTTGTATACAAATGGGTCATCTTAATCTAATCCATAGTAAAAATGTATGACTTTATTAATTGTTTCATAGTTGAGAAAAATAACAATTTCTACATTTGCTTTATTGAAATCCTTATAAAATATCATTTTGAGGTTCTTTTCTTATACTTTTTTTTTTGTATCTTTCTGAAGCTGGAAACGGGGAGAGACAGACAGACTCCCGCATGTGCCCAACCGGGATCCACCAGGCACGCCCACCAGGGGCGACGCTCTACCCACCAGGGGGCGATGCTCTGCCCCTCCGGGGCATCGCTCTGCCGCGACCAGAGCCACTCTATCGCCTGGGGCAGAGGCCAAGGAGCCATCCCCAGCACCCAGGCCATCTTTGCTCCAATGGAGCCTTGGCTGCGGGAGGGGAAGAGAGAGACAGAGAGGGAGGAAGGGAGGGGTGGAGAAGCAGATGGGCGCCTCTCCTATGTGCCCTGGCCGGGAATTGAACCTGGGTCCCCCGCACGCCAGGCCGACGCTCTACCGCTGAGCCAACCGGCCAGGGCCTTTTCTTATACTTTTTATTAATCTTATATCATTTTTTATTTTTAGTTTGTTAATTTTCATTTAGAGTCATTCTGCTACTCTGACTGCTTACACTAAGATGACAACAAAGTATCAGAAATTTGGTTAAATTTTAAGGATTTAGATAGGTAAGCGAGTTAATTAAAAATGGTAACTAAGTAAAAAAATAGTTTCATCAAAGTGTCTTATTTTTTTTTAAATAAAAGGATGATTATGGAATAACATAGATAAGGTGGATATGTATGGCACACGCTCTTAAGACAGATATTAACCTAACCTATTGAATAAAATTTTTATGTGATCTTCACAGTATCCATATGGTGTAGATGCTATTGGTGTTCCAATAAAATGGATGAAAAATTTAATGTTTAGATAAATATTTAGTTTACAGTCAAATAATAAGTAGGCATAGATGACAAGCTTCAAACCCAATCTGTCTGACTTCTAAAACGACAACATTGCACAAAAGTGAACATATCAATTGTAATATTCCTGGGGAATTAAAAAAATTTCAGCTTCAATGCATGCTGCAGTAGTGTACAAAATAAAACAATGATATAACTGATAAAACATTGACAACAGACCAAGTAAAGACTATTTTGTTTGTCAATTTTGTTGATCTTTTCAAAGAACCAGCTCCTTGTTTTATTGATTTTTTCTATAGTTTTTCTGTTCTCTATTTCATTTATTTCTGCTCTGATTTTTATTATCTCCTTTCTTCGGCTGGTTTTGGGTTGTCTTTGTTCTTCTTTTTCTAGTTCCTTAAGGTGTGAAGTTAAGTGGTTTACTTCGGCTCTCTCTTGTTTGTTCATATAGGCCTGAAGTGATATGAGCTTTCCTCTTATTACTGCTTTTGCTGCATCCCAGAGATTCTGATATGTCGTATTTTCATTTTCATTTGTCTGTATATATCTTTTGATCTCTGCGCTTATTTCTTCTTTGACCCATTCATTTTTTAGAAGTATGTTGTTTAGTTTCCACATTTTTGTGGGTTTTTCCCCCTCTTTTTTGCAGTTGAATTCTAGTTTCAAGGCTTTATGATCAGAAAATATGCTTGGTACAATTTCAATTTTTCTAAATTTGCTGATATTGTCTTTGTGGCCCAACATATGGTCAATTCTTGAGAATGTTCCATGTACACTAGAGAAAAATGTATACTCTGTCGCTTTGGGATGAAGTGTCCTGTAGATGTCTATCATATCCAGGTGTTCTAGTATTTTGTTTAAGGCCACTATGTCTTTGTTGATTCTCTGTTTGGATGACCGATCTAGAGCCGTCAGCGGTGTATTGAGGTCTCCAAGTATGATTGTAGTTTTCTTAGTTTTTGTTTTAAGGTCAATAAGTAGCTGTTTTATATATTTTGGTGCTCCTTGGTTTGGTGCATATATATTAGGGATTGTTATGTCTTCTTGATTCAACTTCCCCTTAATCATGATGAAATGACCATTTTTGTCTCTGAGTACTTTTTCTGTCTTGTAGTCAGCATTATTAGATATGAGAATTGCTACACCTGCCTTTTTTTGGGTGTTGTTTGCTTGGAGTATTGTTTTCCAGCCTTTTACTTTGAATTTGTTTTTATCCTTGTTGCTTAGATGTGTTTCTTGTAGGCAGCATATAGTTGGATTTTCTTTTTTAATCCATTCTGCTACTCTGTGTCTTTTTATTGGTAAGTTTCATCCATTTACATTTAGTGTAATTATTGACACTTGTGGGTCCCCTACTGCCATTTTATAAATTGCTTTCTGTTAGTTTTGTATCTAGTTTGATTCTTCTCTTTTGTTTTTCTATCATTTGTTTTTGTTTGTTTGTGTTCCATACTTCTTTCCTCTGTTGCTACCTTTTTTAAGTCAAGTGTTTTTGTGGTGGTTTTTTCAAGGGTGGTTACCATTAAGTAATGAAAAGGGTACCTACAATATTCATTGTAGTACCCTATCTTATAAGTATTTCTGCACTTCATCGTCCTTTGCTACTGTTAATCTCCATCCTCTCCCCCCTTTTTTTCCTTTGTTGTCACAGTTTAAGTTTGGTTTTATTGTGTTCTTGGTGGAGCTGTTACTTGTGGTATTGTTTTCTTTTGTTCTTTGAATCTGGTTGGAAAACCCCCTTTAATATTTCCTGGAGTGGGGGCTTTCTCTTGATAAATTCTCTCATCTTTTCTGTATTTGTGAATGTTTTTATATCTCCTTCATACTTGAAGGATAGCTTTGATGGGTATAGTATTCTTGGCTGAAAGTTCCTCTCTTTCAGGGCCTGAAATATTGGGCTCCACTCTCTTCTAACTTGTAGAGTTTCTGCTGAGAAATCTGATGATAATCTAATAGGCCTTCCTTTATATGTTGTACTCTTCTTTTCCCTGGCTGCCTTGAGAATTTTTTCTTTGTCATTGGTTTGTGTCATCTTTATTATGATGTGCCTTGGAGTGGGTTTGTTGGGGTTAAGAAAACTCGGTGTTCTGTTTGCTTCTTGAATTTGAGGCTTAATTCTTTCCACAGGCTTGGGAAGTTCTCGTCTATTATTTGTTTGAGTATGTTCTCCATTCCATTTTCTTTCTCTTCTCCCTCTGATATACCTATTATTCTTATGTTATTCTTTCTGATGGAGTCAGACAATTCCTGTAGGGCTTTCTCGTTTTTTATTATTTTTGAGTCTCTTTCTTCTTCTCTCTGTTGTGCCTCAAGTTGTTTGTCTTCTATTTCACTAATCCTATCTTCAATCTGGGCTGTTCTGTTAGCTAAGCTTGTTACCTCGTTTTTCAGCTCGTGAATTGAGTTTTTCATTTCTGTTTGATTTGTTTTTATAGTTTCAATTTCCTTGGTAATATATTGTTTGTGTTCATTGAGTTGTTTTCTGATCTCCCTATATTGCCTTTCTGTGTTTTCTTGTATATCTCTGAGTATTTTTAAGATTTCTATTTTAAATTCTCTGTCATTTAGCTCCAAGGCTTCCAATATGTTAAGTCTTTTCTCCATAGATTTTTCCACATCTATTTGTGTTACCTCTCTTTCTTTTGTATCCATAATATTCGATTTCCTCTTTCTTATCGGCATCTGAGGGTGGTCTTGTTGATAGCACTAATTAGAATTAATAAAGAGTAAAAAGAAAAAAAAAAAAGGGTAAAACACCCCACACAAAAAAACAGTAATAATTTATTATTTCCCCCTTTTTTCTTTCTTCTCTTTTCCTCCTCTTCCCTCCTCAGGGAAATATCGTGCCTATAATGGAGGGCCTGATTTGGGGTGAAGAGTTCAAGGGGCAAAAAAAGGGAGTAGGGACCTACTAAATGCAAAAAAAAAAGAAAAAAAAAAGTAAGAAAATCTTAGACAAGCATAAGATGATTTGCTTGTAAGTGATGGTCAACTAAGAGAAATAATGAGAGGGATAAGAGGGAACCAGAAAAAAGGAACAAAAAAGAATAATAAAGAAGAAAAAAATAAAAATAATAAGTAAAAATCTGTTGTATTAAGTGGAGCGAAGATTAAATACAATGGAGACCTTGGATTGGGAGGACCCAAAATGCCACAAAAATAAACAAACAAGAAAAAGAATAAAAACAAAAGCAAAACAGAGAAATAAAGCCAAAAAAAAAGCCTTGAGTCCCAAATTAACTAATTTGTTCGTGATTGAGGATTATATGGGAGGAAAGTAAAATGAGAAAAGAAAAAACGAATAGAAAGGAAAAAATAAGAAAAAGAGAAAAACGAAGGAAGAAATAAAATAGGAAGAGAAAAAAACAAAATAAAGCAAGACAAAAAACCCCAAAAAAACAAAAGAGGAGAGAGTGAGAGTTAAGTGTTTTGGAGTATAACCTTAAAGGAGGGTGAGGATGAAGAAGAGAAATAAAATGCAACACTCATGGGTAGTGTAGTTCAAGAAAGGGGAAGCATAAGATGGGCAGAGAATAGAAGGACCGATGTGGGGGAAATAAAGGCAATAAGACAGAAGAAACAAACAACAACAACAAAAAAATTAGTGGATCAAGTTGTAAAGTCTGTGGATTTTTCTTGATTTTGAGAGGTTAACTTCTTCCTTTTTCTTTTCTCTCCCTCTTCCTGGTCGGTGACTCTGTACCCCAGGCTCTGCCCCTGTGTCACACTTAGGTAGGGATTGCAGTTGATGGGATTCTATGGCAATGTCATATAATTGGCTTTAGTCTTGCTGGTAGTCACGGCTTGTTGGCGTTTGCAGGGTCCAACAATGAGAGAGTTTGCTTTCCTGGATTCTCTCTCCTAGTCCCCCCTTCCTGAATTAGCAGCCTGGTGATCCAGCTATAAGGCTGCAACTGCTTCTGCCTGGGGAGTAAGAGGCTCAAAGAGCTGGGAAATCCCCACTCTATCCCCACTCAGTGCAAGGCTTTGGGAAAGGCTCTGACAGTCAGGGCCTCCAGTTTAATCAGGCGGGGGTGGGAGTCAATTGTTGTCAAGGTGACTGATCAGCGCCTATCATTTATTTGGACCTCTCAACCCAGGCTTTCCACACTTTGTAGCCTGTTTTTGCAGGGAAGAAGAGGCACTAGTCTCTGCTTACGACTAGTGTAGTATAGACCTTATTATCTGCCAAGTCCTTCTTGTTAGCGTTTATCCCTGAATATGGAGGCTCTATCAATCAGAAGTTGCCCCCGCCCCTTTAGCGAGAGGCACTAAAAAATATCACGCCTCTTGTCTTGGATCGCTGAACTGAGAGAGATCTTATCAATTAGAACCGAGGGTGCGCAGATTTCATGGGTTAAGCTAATTTCAGTGATTGGGTCGCAGCTGTGCTTCCGAAGGTATTTTAGGCTGCCTGCGCGCGCCCCTCCCCCAACGCTTGATTGTTAGCTTGAATGGCTGGGTGAGGTGCCCCGCCCACGGAGAGAATCTCCCAAGCCTCTCCCGCTCGCCCTGCCGCTGGCGGCTGGATCGCACCAGGCACAGGATAATGGAGCACCTGGGTGTGCGGGCCAGTAGGGCGCTCTGGGCGCGTGGAATGCCCAGGGCACGCGCGCGAATGGGGTGCTCCGGGCACCGGTGGCTGGCGACTCTCACTCGCTGTGTGCGGGCCGCTGGGAACGTTAGCGGTGCCCAACCGGACCGGGCGCGCGTGAGGCGGCTCGCGGCGGCGGCTCGCGGCTCCCAAATGTGGGCTGACTCACCACAGGCGCACTTCCTCGTGGCTTGAATGAACGTCGCTGCGGTAGATTCCTCTACACCCTCGTCTCTCAGATTCAAGTGATAACAGTCCTTTCGCTATCAGTTTGTGTGGAACTCCGGAATGCTCCGAGGATAAATTTTTCTGTTTCTAGTTGATAAATTTGTTGTGATTTAGGGGAGAGCTGTCGGACGCACTGCTCACGGCGCCATTTCCGTGACGTCACTCTCAAAATGGCACTTTTAGAACCACCATGGACATATACTTTCTCCGTTGAAGTGATAAACTGGTAGACACATATAAATGGTAATTTCTATGAATAATGAGAAAATTGAAGACTAGATTGAAAGTGAAAAGCTCCTGGGAGCTGCTTTTTTTTTTTTTTTTTTTGAGAGCCTGCACATTTACATGGATCTTACTTCTAAGGTCTCATAAGATTCTAATGGTAAAAAGCCAAGAAAGAGCCCCTGTGTCATTAAAAAGATTTCAGCAGACATTTGCTGCCACAAATCTAATGTCAACAAAAGTTCCCAATATGGCATGATAAAGAGAAAAAACTGTTTTTAAATAAACAGTTTACAAATCAGGAAAACAGAGACTCTTGTGGAAGTCAGAATTGCACTCCATGAAGACAAAGAAGAGACACTGCTTTTTTAAGTTCCCACCCTACTGCCTAATTTTTCTGTTTTTATGCAAATGAGGAATTAAAATTTGCATAGTCTGATTCAAATAACACTGTCTTAATTGATAGGACTTATGTGTTTTTATTGGTCATTATTGGGCTGTTCTGAATGATCAATACAGATGCAAATGAAGATACACCCAGTTCCAATTGAACAGGGTAGGTCTAAACTCATTGGTCAAAAGAGAATACATATCAGGAATTCCTTCTTCTTAAGGTTCAGCTCAAAGGGCAGAAACACAATGTAAGAGGTCTGTGAAGAGCAATATGCGTACTATGCCTCCATTAACAATAGATAGTAGACCCTGGTTATGATCTTGGGCCCAATCAACCACAAGAAAAAAGTCCCTCTTGACAGGTATACTTTCTTCGAGTAAAGGAAGAAAAGGAGAATAGAATATTTTCATCACAAAGTTCTAATCTCCAGGGTAAACTCTTCAGAGAAGCCTTGTTCAAGAGCTATATAGAAGCTGATCCTGGTACCCTAACTGCTTCTAGACTTTCTGTCTCATCAATGGGGAGGGAGAAACCTATAAAATAAGAAATAGCTGTAAAAGTTATTTAGAGACATTTGCCCTCTAATAGGTTGTAATTTAATTAGAATATCACAGAATGATTTCCTTTCATCATCCCTTACCACCAAATGCAATTTATAATTGTAAATTACAGATGAAAGAATTACAAGACACAAACTAGCACTGAGAGTATTTAGGAAACTCAAATGAACAGAGAAGACAAAAACAAGGACACACACTGAAATAGACATGAAGAATGCCTTTGATGGACTGCACAGTAAAACCAATAGAATCAAAGGAGGAACCAGCAACTTACAGGTGGCAAATACAAAACTCCAAATGGAATCAAGGAATATGGGGAAGGTAAATAAAAATCATTGAAACTGAAATGAAAAGAAAAAAAATGGAAAAAACAGAACATAACATTAAAATCTAGGAAATTTTCAAATGATGTAATAGGAATAACCAAAGAAGAAGAGAGAACAAAGCAGAAGGAATATTTGGAGGAATAATAGTCAAGAATTATATATAAAATAATCAAGAATTATATATATATAAACAGAACATAAATCAGAGATGAAACTCAGAAAATAACAAAAAGAGTAAATAGCCTAAGATCAATGCTTTGAAATATTATATTCAGACACCAAAAAGTCAAAGACAAGGAGAAAACTTTGTAAGAATCCAGAGGAAGACAAAACACATTATATAAAGAGAAGCAAGAATAAGAGTTCACACACTAGTAAGAACAGAGTATAATTAAATATTTTAAAGGATTTTAAAAAGCTATCATTCTAGAATTGTGTAACCCATAAAATTTTTCTTTCAAAAAAAATTAAAGTTTTTTTTCAGACAATTAAAATCTGGGAGATTTTGTTATCAGCAAATCTTCCCTGAAAAAATATTAAAAGATTTTTATATAGAAAGAAATTACATAAGTCAAAATCTTCAATATACATAATGAAAATACATTGGAGAAGAAATAAATAAGGAAAAATAAAATTTTTATTATATTTTCTTAATATTCCTAAAAGATAACTGTGGAAAGTATAAGTACTAACTCTGTTTTGGGTGATTATAGCATATGGATAAATGAAGTAATCATATTTTCATAAGAAAAGAAATTTGGGATAAATTTGTTATATATAGTACTTTCACCATACATAAAGCAAAATCTTGTAACTTTAAAGATTAATTATGTTAGTTAAAAATGTATCAAGGTATATATTGTAAACACTAGGGAGAGTACTATTATTGAAATATTATAATGCTATATGAAAAGATTACATAAAATAAGATCATATTAAATGCTCAGTGAAAATCAGAGAAGGCAGAAGAAATGTCTCTGACAGAGAATAAAACATTTAACACATGTTTAATATTAATTCAAATTTACCAATAATCACTTTAAAGGTGAATGTTCTAAATAAACCAATTAAAACACAGAGATGGACATAAAGGACAAAAAAATTACATGAGATTATCTTTTCTACAAGAAACCCACACTAAATATAAAGACAAAAAAGGCTAAATTTAAAAGAATGGAGAAAGATATACCATGCTAACATTAATCAAAGAAAAGCTGACATAATTTTAGAGAAAGCAGACTTTGAAAAAAGAAAAATTGTCAAAAATAAATATACTACATAATTATAAATTTTTTCTAGAATACGCAATAAGCTTGAATATATGCAAATTGAGCAATAAAAATTCAAAAGCCCTGGCCAGTTGGCTCAGTAGTAGAGTGTTGGCCTGGAGTGTGGAAGTCCTGGGTTTGATGCCCAGCCAGGGCACACAGGAAAAGTACCCATCTGCTTCTCCACCCCTCCCCCTCTCCTTCCTCTCTGTCTCTCTCTTCCCCTGCCACAGCCAAGGCTCCATTGGAGCAAAGTTGGCCCGGGCACTGAGGATAGCTCCATGGCCTCTGCCTGAAGTGCTAGAATGGCAAAAGAGCAACATCCCAAATGGGCAGAGAATCGCCCCATGGTGGGCATGCCAGATGGATCCCAGTTGGGCACATGCAGGAGTCTGTCTTTCTGTCTCTCTGTCTCCCTACTTCTCACCCCAGAAAAATACAAACAAACAAACAAAAAAGAATCAAAATATATAGGGCAAAAAATCATGGACCTAGAAAAAGTAATGGATAAATTCACAATTATACTTGCCGCCATCAACACAGCCTCTGTTGTTAATAAATAAATCAAGTGAGCAGAAAGTTAATATAGATATAGTTGACTTGAACAACATTATTTATCAATTCCATCTAATTGACAATTATGGCATATTTCATCCAACATAAACAAGACTCACATTATCATATTATCAAACATGGATGCAACATTCACCCACATAGATCAAATTTAGGGCAACAAAATATACCTGAAAATTTTTGAAAGAAAAAAAAAAAAGTATTGAGAGTAGATTCTCAAACTACAATGAATTTTAAATGGACATCAATAACAAAGATGTAACTGGAATATACCCAAATATGTAGAAATTAAACTAAACACTTCTAAAAAGCACATGCATCTAACAATTTTCTCAAGAGAAATTAAAGTATATTTAAAAATATTAAAAGTAAAAACAGAACATTAATATTTATAGGATACAGTAAAAAGAGTGAATAGAGTGAAATTTATACAAGTAAGTACAAGTATTAGGAAAGAAAATTGATACTTTTAAGCTTTTACATTAAGAAATCAGCAAAAAAAGAGTCTGAAAAATCTGGATAGAAAGAAATAATTGGCCCTGGCCCGTTGGCTCAGCGGTAGAGCGTCGGCCTGGTGTGCAGGGGACCCAGGTTCGATTTCTGGCCAGGGCACACAGGAGAAGCGCCCATCTGCTTCTCCACCCCCCCCTTCCTCTCTGTCTCTCTCTTCCCCTCCCGCAGCCGAGGCTCCATTGGAGCAAAGATGGCCCGGGCGCTGGGGATGGCTCTTTGGCCTCTGCCCCATGCGCTAGAGTGGCTCTGGTCACAGCAGAGCAATGCCCCGGAGGGGCAGAGCATTGCCCCCTGGTGGGCAGAGCGTTGCCCCTGGTGGGCGTGCTGGGTGGATCCCGGTCGGTCGCATGTGGGAGTCTGTCTGACTGTCTCTTCCTGTTTCCAGCTTCAGAGAAATACAAAAAAAAAAAAAAAAAGAAAGAAAGAAAGAAAAGAAATAATTAAAATTAGAGCAGAAAATATGAAAGTGAAAACACAAAGATGTAGAAAAGTTAATAAAATTATGTTCTTTGGAAAAAATATTAAAATTGATAAACTTCTACCCAGCTGTTTTAATTACCTTATATTTACTATGTTGGTGAGACAGGGAGTCCCATCCTAGATTTATGGGAATGGATGAACACTTAGCACCTGAAACTAGACAGATGAGATCAACAGCATTTTATTAGTTACATATATTCATAACCTATAAGGAAGATAACACATGACATGCAGAGTCACACTGGCACAAATATTGCCCTCAGGAACGGGGTAAACAATCCCAGGTTGTTGAGAGGCAGGCTTTAAAGTATCAAGAATGTTTGGGAGCCCCTCATTCCCAGGGGATGTTGTCATAGTCTTGTTTGAATAATTCCGTGACCTGGCAGCAAACTGAAATCTACTCAGGAATGAGCATAACTGCACTTGGTCTATTTGATAATGAAGGTGGTTTGCAAGGGAGCTTACACATGGCAGCTGAGTGGGGAGGAGAACTTGTGGTTAGGAATTTGAGTGCTTATTATACTAGCTACCAAGGAACAGGTAATATTGAACCTTATGCTGTATATCACACTGGGTTGACCAAGAAAAATAGATGGACAAATTATCAATATCACACATGAAACAGAGGTATCTCTACTGATCCCACAGATATTTAAAAATAATAAAGAAATAGTATAAATAACTCTATCCCCAGAAATTTTATAATTTAGCTGAAATAAACCAATTCTTTGAAAGAAAAACTACAAAAATTCACACAAGGAGAAACGAGCAGGATTGCCCTGCATCTCTTAAAGAAATTAAATCAATAATAAATAAACATCTAAAGAGAAATTACAAGAATCAGATAGTTTCACCTGTGATATATACCAAATATTTAAGTAAGAAGTGGAACCAAATTTCCCTATGGACTTTTTCAGGAAAATAAATAAATAAATAAAGCAGAGGAAATACTTCCTAACTCATCATATGAAGTTAGCATTTCTCTAATGCAAAACAAGATCAAATATTATAAAACCAGGGATATATAGACCAATATGTCCTATCATTAGAAATGCAAAAATCCTCAAAAAAAGTATTAGCGAATTGAATCCAACAATGTAAAACAATAATTATGAACTTCCCACAAGTAAGTGAGGTTTATTTTAGGTATGCAAGAAAGGTCAAATCATCAACTTAATTCAGTATAAAGAAGACTAATTATATGATTTTAGTAACTAATACAGAATAAAACATTTTGAAAAATCTAACACCCATTAACAATAAAAATTCTCAGGAAACTATGAATATAATGAAACAATTTCAATTTGATAAAATAAATTTTAAAACCCTCTATAGTGATCATTATATTTAGTGAAAGAAACTAGACTCTTTTGTCCATGAAATCAGATAAAAGACAAGGATGTTCTCCTGCACCATCTATTCAACATGCCAGTGGAAACTCCAGATAGTGCGTTAAGTCAAGCAGAAGAAATAAAAGGTAAACAGAATATAAAGAATTAAATGAAACTCACAATTTGCAGATGGCATTTTGTCTATGTGCAAAGTTTAGAATTCACAAGAAATCTCCTGGGATAAATAAGTGTGTATAGCAAATTGGAAGATAACAGTTATTATATAGGTCAATTTTTTTCTTTAATATCCACAGTTTAAAATTAGAATTTGAAAGGACAAGGGGAAAAAAAGTAACATATACAATAGCACCAATCAATGAAATATTTAGGTTTATATCCAACAAAATATGTACAGGATGTATATGCAGAAAATTATTTTAAAAGATTTATTTTATTTTACTTTACTCTTTTACTTTATTTTATTTTTAAGTGATAAGGATCCTGACCAGGATCCATCAGGCAATCCCCATCTGGGGCAGATGATCAAATCAACCAAGCTGTTTTTAGCACCTGAGGGTGACATGCTGAGACTAACCAAGCTATCCTCAGCAGCTGGAGCCTGCACTTGAACCAACTGAGCCTCTGGCTGAGGGAGAGAGAGGAAGTGAAGGGGAAGAGGGAAGGAAGAGAAGCAGATGGTCACTTCTCTTGTGTGCCCTGACTGGGAATCAAAACTGAAATGTCCATATTCTGGGTCAATGGTCTATCCACTGAGCCAATCAGCCAGGGTCACAAATTATAAAACTCTGATAAAAAAATTAAAAAATAATCTAAATTAGTGGACAGATATTCTGTATTCATGGGCTGGAAGATTCAATATGGTTAAAATATCTGTTCCTCCCAATTTAACTTAAATGTTCAACACAATCTCAATCAAATCTGAATAAACTATATTATAGTTGTTACAAAACTTATTACAAAATTTATATTGGAGGGCAAAAGACAGAGGATAGTCAACACAATAAGAACAAAGAACAAAATTGAAGGACTCATACAATTCAATGTGATCACATTCTATAAAGGTAGAATAATCAAGACAGCATGGTATTGGTGAAATAATAGATAAATAAATCAAAGAAACAAACTACAGAGCCCAGAAAAAGACTCATACAAATGTAAAACTAACAATAATGAACACAACCCAAGATAAAAGTGAACAAACAATATCAACGTATACCACACCAAAGAAGAAATACAAGTAGAATTAATATGAAAAGATGCTCAACATTAGAAACTGTAAAGTTAACAAAAATAAGATACAACTATACTTCTATTAAAATGGCTCAAATCAAGGTATCTAACAATACCAATTACCAAATGCTATAAACAACAGAAACTCTCTTTTATTGCTGGTGGGAATGCAAAATCCTGAATACACAGTAAAGATAGTTTGGTAATTTCTTACAAAACTAATATGGTCTTACTATAGATTGAGCAATCAATTTTCTGATTATTTATCCAAAGTTTGGAATATTCTTTCCACACAAAAACATGCACATGAATATTTTCCGCATCTTTATATGTGGTTGTCAAAACTAGAAGCAATTAGTATGCCCTTTAATATGTGGGTAAGTAAGTAAATTGCAATACTCCTATAAAATAAAATATTATTTATCTATAACAAATAAATGAGCTATCAAGCCCAGAAAATCAATGCATGAATCTGAAATAAACATTTTTTTTTTGTATTTTTCTGAAGTTGGAAATGGGGAGGCAATCAGACAGACTCCCGCATACGCCCAACTGGGATCCACCCGGCATGCCCACCAGGGGGCGATGCTCTGCCCATCTGGGGCGCTGCTCTGCTGCAACCAGAGCCATTCTAGCACCTGAGGCAGAGGCCATGGAGCCATCCTCAGCGCCCGGGCCAACTTTGCTCCAATGGAGCCTTGGCTGCGGGAAGGGAAGAGAGAGACAGAGAGGAAGGAGAGGGGGAGGGGTGGAGAAGCAGATGGGCGCTTCTCCTGTGTGCTCTGGCCGGTAATCAAACCCGGGACTCCTGCACGCCAGGCCGACTCTCTACCACTGAGCCAACCGGCCAGGGCTGAAATAAACATTTTTAAGTGAAAGAAATCACTGTGAACAGGCTGAATACTTTATGATTCCAATTACATGACATTCTGAAATAGACAAAACTATAAAAAATAGTAAACAGATTGATAGTATATCCTCCCATGATAGGGGAGGAGGAGTTAACTGGTGAAGCATGACTGGGACTCTTTAAGGCAGTGAAACTATTCTGTATGATATTTTAATGGTGAATACAAAGCATTAAGCATTTGTCAAAAACATAATTTCTCAGAAGAATGACTAAACCTGATATATGCAATTATTTCCATCCCAAGGGGGAATGCACAATATAATAAAGAATCTATATATTTCAAATGTATGAGACAACTTCACTGGAGAAGGAGCAGTTAGAAGTTGCTGACTTTAATAATTTGGAGAAACTTTGGAAATAAATAAAATTTTCAGTAATAAAGGCAAAAAAAAGTAGTTAATAAAATTTTTTTCTGTGGAGTGTGAAAGGTGGGTTAAAAATTCTGATACCATTATACTTGTATATTGTGTATATATGCTTGTATATATATGACAACAAAGGGAGGAGTCATGTGGTAATGCATTGGAGTTGAGATTTTAGCATGAACTCATATTTTGCTTAAATAGGTACAGTTAGATAACTATGCAAAATATATATAAATATTTTATTTAAACAAATTAGTATAAACATATATATTATTATTATTATTATTAACTGAGAGGCCTAGAACAACACCATAGTAGCGATGAGTACATCTAACATTTAGATCTTAGTTTCTAATATCCTGAAATTAGAGGAACATGGGCTTCTTAGAAAAAATGGCTGATTCTAGAACTGGAACAGGAAATAAGCAACATGAGTTTGTGCCCACTTATAGTGCTAGAAATCAAGAAAAAGTTAAACACATGCACACACACAGACACACACAAAGAGTGATAAAAGCGTATATTGAAGAGAAAACACAAATTTGTTAATTTCCAATGGGCCAATGCAAGGTTTGAGCAATAAAATAAATAAAACAGTATTAAATTATAACCCAATAAATATAATAAATATCCATGAGTCCAGAATGACATGATTAATTAATTGAAAATAAATGAAGGAGAGTAAGCAAATCTGCTATGCAGAAGAATTCTACATAATTTATGTAGATGTTCTATCCTGAAGAAGATAGAGCATGATTTCCTCATTTCTTAATTGTGAGTTACACATAGTGATTCCTTCCAAAGAGAACAGTATGAAAAGGCAGGAAAAAGACAGTAACTGGACAGTGGAAACACATGCATATCATACTTTAAGCCAGGTGATCAGTGTTAACATCCATGTTATGATAGAATGCACCGTTGATTTAATATGATAAAGGTGGCACTTGTTCTTGTAATCTTCATCTCCAAGACACATTACTTAAGTCTAATAAGGAGAAACATATCATATCCATTCTAATCAAGGGTCTTTACACAAAATAGCTGAACAGTATGTCTCAAAACTGTCAAGGTCATTGAAACAAAGTCTGGAAAAATGTTACAACCAAGAGGATCCTAAAGAGACATGATGTGTAATGTAATAAGTTATCCTAAATGGTATCCTAGAATATTACCCAGACATTAGGTAAAATTTGAAAAATTCTAAAGTATGGACTTTAATTAATAATAATGTATCAATATTGGTTTATTAATTGTAACAAAAAACCATACTAATGTAAGACATTAATAATAGAGAATGCTGAGTATGGAGTGGGTGGAAGCTCTCTTAATATCTTAGAAATAATTGTGTACCCATAATCATTGTAAAATAAATAGTATTATTTAAAAATCAAATTCTATTATTATATTTCACACCTGAAACTCACATGTCAATTATCTACCTATCCTCAGCAAAGATCAGTGGAGAATAAGATGAAGGCTTATATTTGACTTAGTGCAGCAGGTTTGTCACTAACAACATACAGCACATTAAGGGATACAGTAACAAAGTATAGAGATGCTTAGAAGAAAATAAAATATTATTGGCAAAAGAAAAATAGCACTGATAGGAGCTGACTAATTCAATTAATGCAATAAAAAACTATGTATAACCTATTAATACAAAATAGTCCTGTATTATAATTGCTTACAATTTTACAATGGTTTTTAGAGCAAGCCATGATCTTAATTTCCAAAACATTTATACAATTTTAACTTTTTTAAAAGTATTGTAAAGAAGCTTACTTAGATTTTTTTATTCATCTGTAATTTTACATATACTACATGAGTTTAAGTGCAAAAGTATGGATTCTTTCCATTTAATTTTGCAGTTTCTACCTTTTAACAATAATTTTAAGTAAATGACACATCACAAAGTGCTTACCTATTGAGCAAAACTTTCTGACATTCTTTTAAAAAATTGCAGGCAATCAAACAATTTAAAATAATCATTGGTTACTTTTTTCCCCAATACATGTTTAAAATTGAAAAAGATACTGTAACTAGATAACCACTAAGATGATTAAATATATATTTGCATGTATATGTATATAATTACTTCAAATATTGTTAAATTTAGAATGAGATAAGCAAATATTTAAAAAGATAATGCCTCAGAAGACTCATTATTATTTTCCATTATTGTTGATAAATTTCTATATTTTAGGATAATTTTAATGCAATTCTCAAAGAATCCAAACTAACAGTGGCTTAGTGAGTTAATGCGTATCTGTTCATGTAGAAGTGAAGTAGAAGGCCATCCGCACTAGTGATAAGACATTCTATAGACTCAGGAGCCCAGATTTCTATGTGTGTGTGTGTGTGTGTGTGTGGCCTCATTCCCATGGTGAATTCATGCCCAAGTGACTAAAAAAAGCTCTAGTGTTGGTTTTCATTTCTTAGCAGGAATGAGAAAAGATTGCTGTGTCCTCATTACTTCTATTTAGATGCTATTGGCAAATGTTTAGGCATTTGGTCAAAGGAGGCCAGAAAGTACAGGTTTTTTGGGAGGTCACTTAGCCAAAATCAGAGGAAGTGCAGAAAGTGTTCATGGAGGGACGACCAGCCACCTTTGCCATGTTCCCTTTGTTCGCCATGCACTTTTGAGGATGTTGGTGATGTGCCATCAGTAAAGAGCTTGATGAGTTTAAAAATTTAGATAGATACATCCTCTCCTTTGTATTTAAACTGTATCTCTAATGATGGTATAAATTCATTCATGTGTTCAATAATTAATGTACTAATTGATATATTTCCTACATGGAAAAGTGCTTCAAGGAATTTATAAAAGATAAAATGTTGCATAATTAAGGGCAATGGAAACTAAATAAGCAAGTTTGACAAAGTTGGTAAAAGTAGAGTAAAGACTAAAGTGGGGAAAAGTTGAAATCTGTCATATATATCAAGAATAGTCAGGCAAGGCATGTGAGATAGTGGATGCTGGAGAAGCTAAGAAGAAGTAGGAAGAATTGATTTTAAAATTATGGCATAAAAATGGAGAAAAATTCATTTCAATGCTAAATGGTCAATGGGCAAAACCCAAGTCGGAGGGAAATACAGATAGAAGATAGTTGAAACCAAATATTATAAGAAGCACTAATGCTATTCAGTGGGTATCAATTATGCATTAAAGGGTGTTGAGCAGGGAAATGCTATTATTAAAGATGTACTTCCAGAAAATTATTTTTTTTGTTAGTGTGAGAAATTAGAGACAATTTTTCTGAAGCAAAATATATCTGTGATGTAATTAAAGTCTTATCTTGCATAACTGTTGGGAAAGTATAAAGGCAAAGAATAATGCAGAGATTCAAGATTTACTTTATAAAACTCTAAAGAGGTCATTCATGTTATCATAATATTATTGTATTTTAGACCTAAGTAATCTCAGGAATTAGTTAGACTGCCACATGACTATGTGATATCTCTAGTAGTAAACAAAGAAATAATATCCAGTTAGAGGTCTGTATTGTGAATAAGTATGGGTGATCAAAGCATAATTGCTTCTTTTTGAAATGATTATGATTAATTATCTAATACAAAGCTTGATGTGAACAAGAGAGAACCAGAGACTAATATTGATATTGGGATTATATTTATTCATTTAGTGAGAACAGCAAAAAAAATATGAGTGATCATATTTCATTGCATCCCTTTAAGTATAATATACTTTTCTACATCACGGCATAGAGAAACGTGTACAGCTAGAGGCAGGAGGTATGACAGTTGTCTTTAGCTTCCTCACTTTCTTCATGTTATTTATTGCTTAAAGATGTGTAATTAAGTTGTATTACATGATTGAAAGGAACATTTAAGTAAAATCATGTAGGTAAAAAATGCTTAATAAAGGTAATCTCTATACAAATTTTTGTATAATTTAATGTAAGATCTTATATAATGTAGGATGTTACTGCAGTAGTTAGCTAACATATGAAACACCTTCAAACTAGATTTTTATGAGCTTCAGAAAAGATTTTCTGTTAAACTATTTTAATAATTTGTCACTGCACAAAGTTTATTGTTTATTGAATATTACATGATGATACATGTCAAAATGACTTTTAGTTAAGTAAATAAACATAATTTCATAGTGGCCTCTGGCTGATGCGCTTTGTCCTATAAAAATTGCTCTACTGTTACAATTTCTGGGGGGGGTGCAGAAAATGAGTAGAACAACTTTCTATTTGAAACTATTTTGTCTAACCTAGATAGAACGTGGTCACCAGTAGAATCCATCATCAGATCACGCAGTGATTATGGACAAGGTCAGCCCTGCCTTGTGCTGGAACCAAAGACATCAATCTAGAGACCATGGCCGTGCATTAGTAGCCTGAGAGAAAGAAAAAAAAATTATACTAAAATGATAAATTTAACTGTTGATGCAACAAAATAATTTCTCATTTATTCAAATGTAATCAATATGTGATTAGGTTATGTCTAAATTTTTAAACCAAAAAATTCTAAAATCTCCAAGAATTGTGAGTTCAACTTAAAAGTATAACGGAAAAAAAGGCAGAATTAAACATTCATACAGTTCAGGATTCAGAATTCAAGCCATGTACACAGAAACTAGATGGAAGGGTAACACACCTAAGCTTCAGAGATGAAGAAGGGTATGTCAAAATGTGAAACAAGTAGTGGATTAACAAAGAGAACAGTAAGGTTGTTACACTTCTTACAAAGAAAGGTAATATGTGCCAACTGTCATAATTATAAATTATTTTATGAATTAATTCCTGATATTGAAAAAGATTTGATAGATTATAACAGAAGTCTCAGATCTCAGAGATGTCTAGATGCTGTTAGTAAATTATAATTAATTTTGTAAGTTTCTTTAATTTTCTGAGGTTACACAAACTGTTCATAAATATACACAAAATCTTTAAGCACAATGTGGACAGTGAAGCAGAAATAAAAGATGAGAAAGATTATCTGGGAGAATGGTTTAGCCCTAGAATAAATTCCTATCCAGTCAATTCACATAAATGATTGTGATCACAGTTCCTTTATTATTCATATAACATAAGAGCTATCACACACTCTCATGCGTGCGCACACATACTTCAACCCATTCTGTTCACACAGTGTGTAATACAAATTTAGGAAGGTAGAAGGGCTTAGTGTGTGACTTATGACAATGTTGTCATGTTGAATTGATGAGAAGTTCAGACTCTCAATGAGAAACAATTATAAAATAAAACTCTAAATAGAAGATAGGCTGACTTAATAAATACTAAAGAGGTTAATATAGACAATTAATCAAAATTTCAGGTAAATTATCAAGGACAAAAATAAATTCAAGAAATTTCTTAGAAATAGAGAAGAATTCAAAAAAAATATTTGGCAGTTTGTTTAACCACAGCTTTTAAAAATATTTTATGAGTCAGACACCAAAACTCATTTGGGTTTGCATTTTATAATCAATCTACTCACTCCTCTAGTATAAGGATAATTTCAAATTGCTTACAAAAAAATAAGCAAAAAAGGTATTATAAATGAAAAATAAAAAATAATTATTAGAAAAACAAAAGTACAATGTGACTTTTAAAAGGATTATTAAACATAAATTCTAAAACAAATAGAATTTCTTTGTTTAAAAAAATTAGAAGTGAAAAATATACCATAAAAAGTGATTTACTAAAAATAAAATTTTTAGGTAAGTGATATGTATGAAAAATATAAGTAATCTATCTATCTATCATCTATCTATCTATCTATCTAATCTTTATGTACTGGGAACAAATCATTTTTATAAATTAAGAGTAAATTAAATGGAAATACAAGGAAGGTAATACTTCTATGTAACATGATACAACTATTCTGAAAACAACCAAAAATGCACTATACCTCTAACCTGAAACAATGCAAATTCCCTGGGTGATAATTTGCTCTTTTTCTTTGACATTCTATAACTGAAATTCAGTGATATAAAGTTAACCACAACACATATTATTAGATGATACACAGATATATAGATAGATAGATATGATACAAAGATATATATATATATTTATATATGGAGAGAACATAGTAATGCTCACAAAAATTACAGTCTATTTCTTTCCCTTTTCATGTTTTCTTTGTCTTTAGCAAACCTTTACATGGTCATGATTCTGTGTTTGGTGGGGAAACCCAAAAATTTTCGGATCAGACTAACCATTTGTATTCCCATCTAATTTAGGTTGCTGTAGTTTTTCATTAATTATAGTACATGACAACACTAGAAGTGATGACCTAATGAGTTTTCTATATCACAGGCATACTGTTTCTTACCTTAATTGTATAGTGGTAGACCAATTTTTATTTAGTTATAAGGATAAATCACATCTCCAAATTAGCAACTCTTTCTTGAAATGCTGATACAAAGACTTGAGGACCCAAAGTGGTCAGGTAGCTGTCTTATTTATTTATTTATTTATTTATTTATTTATTTATTTATTTATAATGGGGTGACATCAGTAAATCAGGCATAGCAATACTCATATCTGATAATGCTGACTAC
This sequence comes from Saccopteryx bilineata, assembly GCF_036850765.1. Taxonomy (NCBI): domain Eukaryota; kingdom Metazoa; phylum Chordata; class Mammalia; order Chiroptera; family Emballonuridae; genus Saccopteryx; species Saccopteryx bilineata. The sequence goes on along the minus strand of NC_089492.1, from coordinate 135,797,355 downwards.
AAGACAGCAAAAGTACTCAGAGACAAAAATGGCCATTTCATAATGGCTAAGGGGACACTGAATCAAGAAGACATAACAATTCTTAATATATATGCACCAAACCAAGGAGCACCAAAATATATAAGACAGCTACTTATTGACCTTAAAACAAAAACTGACAAAAATACAATCATACTTGGAGACCTCAATACACCGCTGATGCCTCTAGATTTGTCATCCAAACAGAGAATCAACAAAGACATAGTGGCCTTAAACAAAACACTAGAGCACCTGGATATGATAGACATCTACAGGACATTTCATCCCAAAGTGACTGAGTATACATTTTTCTCCAATGTACATGGATCATTCTCAAGAATTGACCATATGTTGGGCCACAAAAACAACATCAGCAAATTCAGAAAAATCGAAGTTGTTCCAAGCATATTTTCTGATCATAAAGCCTTGAAACTAGAATTCAACTGCAAAAAAGAGGGAAAAAATCCCACAAAAATATGGAAACTAAACAACATACTTTTAAAGAATGAATGGGTCAAGGAAGAAATAAGTGCACAGATTAAAAGATACATACAGACTAATGAAAATGACAATACGACATATCAGAATCTATGGGATGCAGCAAAAGCAGTGATAAGAGGGAAGTTCATATCACTTCAGGCATATATGAACAAACAAGAGAGAGCCCAAGTGAACCACTTAATTTCACACCTTAAGGAACTAGAAAAAGAAGAACAAAGACAACCCAAAACCAGCCGAAGAAAGGAGATAATAAAAATCAGGGCAGAAATAAATGAAATAGAGAACAGAAAAACTATAGAAAAAATTAATAGAACAAGGAGCTGGTTCTTTGAAAAGATCAACAAAATTGACAAACCCTTGGCAAGACTTACCAAGGAAAAAAAGAGAAAGAACTCATATAAACAAAATTCAAAATGAAAGAGGAGAAATCACCACGGACATCATAGATATACAAAGAATTATTGTAGAATACTATGAAAAACTTTATGCCACTAAATTCAACAACCTAGAAGAAATGGATAAATTCCTAGAACAATACAACCTTCCTAGACTGAGTCAAGAAGAAGCAGAAAACCTAAACAGACCTATTAGTAGAGAAGAAATAGAAAAAACCATTAAAACCCTCCCCAAAAATAAAAGTCCAGGCCCAGACGGCTATACCAGCGAATTTTATCAAACCTTCAAAGAAGACTTGGTTCCTATTTTACAGAAAGTCTTCCAAAAAATTGAAGAAGAAGCAATACTTCCAAACACATTTTATGAGGCAAACATAACCCTTATACCAAAACCAGGCAAGGATGGCACAAAAAAAGAAAACTACAGACCAATATCTCTAATGAATACAGATGCTAAAATACTAAACAAAATACTAGCAAATCAAATACAACAACATATTAAAAAAAATAATACATCATGATCAAGTAGGATTCATCCCAGAATCTCAAGGATGGTTCAACATATGTAAAACGGTTAACATAATACACCATATCAACAAAACAAAGAACAAGAACCACATGATATTATCAATAGATGCAGAAAAGGCTTTTGATAAAATACAACACAATTTTATGTTTAAGACTCTCAACAAAATGGGTATAGAAGGAAAATATCTCAACATGATAAAGGCCATATATGATAAACCATCAGCTAACATCATACTAAATGGCACAAAACTGAAGGGTTTCCCCCTTAAATCAGGAACAAGACAGGGTTGTCCACTCTCTCCACTCTTATTTAATGTGGTACTAGAGGTTCTCGCCACAGCAATCAGACAAGACAAAGAAATAAAAGGCATCCATATCAGAAAAGAAGAAGTAAAGGTATCACTTTTTGCAGATGATATAATCCTATACATTGAAAACCCCAAAGAATCCACAAAAAGACTACTAGAAACAATAAGCCAATACAGTAAGGTAGCTGTCTTAACTTCCAGTTCAGTGGCAACATCATTGTGTTTCTGGGCAGCAGAATTCCTCTTTTTAGAATTCAGATCTATAAACCAGCAGATCATAAGACCATAGGGACAGGAAGGAAATAGTAGATCACTAAGGGAAAAGTATTGCCACTATCACTTCCATTCCTTATTTACTAATCCAATGAATCCTGACTATGGGAGAAAAGACCCATCTATTAATAATTATTTTAAGCATGTAGTTTTCTGGAGGGTATTGATTCAGACCTGTAAGGTAGTGTCCCCTGCCTGGCACTGTAACAAATTCGCCAAAAGAATCTTCTACAATTCATTCAAACCAGCTGCTTCAGGTTGAGGACTATCGTGGTAAGACTCTGATTCAATGAGCATGTATGTGCCCATTGCTGCGTTTTATTTGCTGTAAAGTAAGTTTCTTGAACAGGAGTAATGCTATGTGAAATGCCATATGGTGGATAAGGTACTCTTTAAGTCTACTCATGGAATTTTTGGCAGAAATATTGCTATTGCAGAAACTAAAGCAAATCTATATTTAGAGCACATGTGTATTTCCAGAAGAAAATGTGCTTTTCCCTTTATGATAGAAGTTATCCAATGTAATCAATCTGCAACCAGATAGTCACACTGGGCAATGCTACCATATCAGAGATTCTATGTGGTTTCTTTTACTGGAAGATTAGGTACTTAGCAGTAATTATAGCCACATCACCTTTGATGGGCAGAAGTCTACATCACCGAGCCCATCATAACTTATTACTGCTACTACGGCCCCCTTTTAAATGAGCCCATTGAAAAAATGATAGAAATGGCTGCTGAAGAAGGCTGCCTAAATTTTAGGAAACATCCTATCCACTTGATTATTAAAATCTTGCTCTACTGAGATCACCCTTTGGTGATTTTCACAGGGACACAATATATTTATGTTTCTGGTCATTCAGAGATGTCTATCAACATACATTTTTACAAGATATCCTTGTTAGTGCTTTACCAATCATATTCCTTCTAGGACCTTGACCTTCTAACCAAACATTTGGCACATTTTGGGTGGGTTGCATATCATGCAGAACCATCCGTAAACCAAGCCCAAGTTTCTTTTTTCTTATTCATCTGGTCATAGGAAACACCCCTTGATTTTATAGTGTGGACTGGGAGAGAGAAGATAATATATCAGGTATAGGGGCCACAGGCACTTAGGGTACCTCCCCATGTATCTTACTGTGCCTCCAAGCTCTGCTTAAGTCTGACTTTTTATACACCACTTCTATTTGAAAATAGAGCGCTGCTGTGCCTGTCCAAGTTCATGTGTTTTGGGGTCAAACAATACCCAATTCATGATGGTCAGCTGAACTCATCCAATAATCTGGTGGCTCATGGTTAAGCTTTTGTCTCTGTTAAGTCCAGTAGCAATACAAAGGCTATTTCTAAAAAAAAAAAAAAAAAAGTAGTTTTTCACATAACATGACAGAGTTTTACTATAAAATCCTAAGTGTTTTTGCTGATTCCTCTATTGGAGCTGAAAGGATCCAAATAGAATCTCTACTACTGACACTTCAAGTGCCATAAAATTTTCTGGATCATATAGTCAGTCCCACTTGCACAACAGTTTAAACCTGTTGCGAAGCTTTGACTTTTCTAGACTCCATGCTAAGCTAGCAAAATTTTGGGCCACTCAGTAAATTAGCAGGGTTAGCACACCTAAATAAGAAACATGTTATCACTACTATGAAGGGGTTCACTAAGTCCTGCATCAGTGTTTTGGATAAAGAAGAGACTGGTGTAATGACTTACCCTTCACCTCAGAAAAAATAATCCAAGCATACTCAATATCAATGAGCCTCTAGAAATTTCACCGAGTTAGATCTCTAAATTTTTGGTGAATTCATTTCTCATTTTCTGATGTGGAAATGTTTTGCAAGTATATCTAGGATAGCTGCTACTTCTTGGTAACCAGGTTTAATCAGCATACCTCAATATATTGAATAAGTGTAATATCTTTTTGAAAGGATAGGTGACGAAGTTCCCTGTAGTCCTAATTATGTTGTAGTAACGAAGAGTTGTACACCCCTGAATAAGAACACCAAACATATATTGCTAGTTTGACAACTGAAAGGAAAGTGTTTCTGGTGATCTTTAGTAAGACACTGAAGAGAAAAATATTTTTCCAGATCAATAGCTGCAAACCAAATACCAGGGTACATGTTAATTCACTGAAGCAATGAACCCACATCTGGGAAAGTAGCTGCAAATGAAATCACTCCAGGCTAAGAGTATGACGATTCTATCTGTGTTCTGCAGAGGCCAAATAGGCAAATTGAATGGGAAGCTTGAGAGGATCACTACTCCTCCGTCTCTTGAGTCCTGGCACTAATCTCTGAAACCCCTCTAAGAATGTGTCATTGGTTTTGTTTTAATAGTTTCATAAGTAGAGGTCATTGTAGTTGCCTCCCCTTAACCTTTTCTAATATAATAGTGTTCACTCCACCAGTCAGACATCCAATGGGTTTGTTTTGCTGTGTGTGTCTATTTCACTTATGCATCTGGAACTGGAGAAAGAACCAAGAATGGGTTTGGATACCTGGATACACTGGGAGATGGAGCTGAGCTAAAACTCATCAAGCACCTGGTTTCCAGAAGCCCTTCTTTGATGGTTGGAACCAGAAAGTTGTGGATATCCCTGAATTAGTGTCAGTTCAGTACACCGTAATCTCCCTGAGGTCTGAATATTTCCCTTTCCATAGTGAACAATCACGCTGATAAATGGTGCCAGGTGTCTTTAGAAAAAACTGGGGTAAGTTTTAACAATTTAAATTATAACGGAGTGCTTCCTGAGAGGAACCCTCCCTCCCCTTTATTCAAGGGGTTTTGGGCCTATAAACCTCATGAAAGCTGGGAACTGATAAAAAGATTGTGGGAGTAGGTTTTATTTATTTATTTATTTATTCATTCATTCATTCATTTTAGAGAGGAAAGAGAGAGAAAGGGGGGAGGAGCAGGAAGCATCAACTCCCATATGTGCCTTGACCAGAGAAGTGCAGGGTTTTGAACCAACGATCTCAGCATTCCAGGTCGACAGTTTATCCACTGTGCCACCACAGGTCAGGCTTTTATTTATTTTTTTTAATTTTTATTTATTTATTTATTGGGAGTAGGTTTTGTTGGTTCAGTTATACATCTAGCTTAGGATTCATACAGTTATACTACTTGTATAGATCCACTAAGAATTATTAGACTGCATTAGTTTTATTTATAGGGGCTCCATGGTCAACTACCAACACCATAGGTTTCTGTGAATTTGACTATTTCAACAATTACCTTTGACTCTGCTGTCTGTTACAGAATGCTAAACATGCCACCTTGGCTTTGATAAGTGCTGACAGTTGGCTCCTTGACATTCTTCTCTCCAATTTTCTCCACTGAATTTGGGGCATCTGCTCAGTGGCAAAAGTTTCCACTTTAGTTTCTGACCTACACAGTTGAGTGACAACAGAGCTCTTCAAGGGTTCTGAGGCTTTCTTCACAAAATTATTTCTCACAGCCCTGATAAAATTTGTGTCCAGTGAAATTTCTGGGAGTGGATGAGCAGGTCCTAAACAAAATAAATCTATGCTACTATCCCAGTCTCCCTAAGACTCAGGATACTTCTCTGTATCATTTACAAAGGCAGTGTTGGCATTTCAATTTTATTTAGTGCAGGCCACCTTTTTAGTACAATAATCAAATATGCTCTCAGAACACTTACTAGTCTCCCTTATAAAACTTGGCACCCAGAGTTCTTGCTTCATTGTCCTATAGCAATACATTTGTCACAATCCAAATTTACTTTCCTTTCACCGTTATATCACATCTTTAATATCCATCCCCACATATAGTACCCAATTTCCTTTCCATATTCATTGGGAACATGCAGTTATTTCTCGTAGGTGACAGGTTCTACCTCAACCTTGGAGATTACTGGTACTTGAATTCAGGTATAGGTCTAGAAGCAAAGAGGGATGATAAGGATGAAGAGAATCAATAGTATCTGATGAGGTCAGGGAGACCATAAAAGCTTCTCCAGACAAAATAGAGTTCACTTCCTTAGCAGAGTTGGTTAGGCTGTTTCCAAGGGCAAAGAAGACTCAGCAGAATTTAGTGGTTCTGTATTTCCAGCTTTATTGGGATCTTCCCACTTGTCCTTAATCCCACTTTCCAGGATGCCATTCCTTCCCAATCCATGCTGTCAATTTATCAGCACAAACTCTGCAAGGTTGAAAAATCAATTTCATTATAATTCAACCACACACTGGATGAAATCTGGGTTTGTCCTCCCAAAATCTCAACCTTACACCTAGAAGGGACAAAAGTTTCTTTAAGGTTATTTATGCCTTAAGCTGGGGATTAGAAGTTCTTAGCTCAAACCTTTTATTTCTCTATTTCTTCCATATGGATAAGAGTAACCAGCCAGTCTTATTATACTTTTTAGTTTACTAAAATGTTCTAAGGTATCAAATACTCAAGCATTCAGAACCTTATCTTTTATTAATATTTGATTGGGTGTATTGCCTCTAGATATTTTGTTACCTTTCTTAACACATAATGACATCGGTAGCCATTGCTCTATTCACCACTGGACACAGAATCGTGAATGTCTTTAAACATAATCCTATTAGATAACCAATATTAGAAATCCAGAACCAATTCACAAAAATTTTTCTTAAAATTCTGATCCTGTAAAATCACTCTTGGTACTGGAATTTGCATAAGTAAGGCTTTCAAAAGAGAAACAGAACCACCAGTATTACATAGAAAATACACACACACAAAACACAGAACAAGGAATTGGCTTCCTGAATTGATGAAAGATAGATAGATGATAGATAGATGATAGATAGATAGATAGATAGATAGATGATAGATAGATCTGCACTGATAATGTAAATATCATAAAAATAGAAAAAGACCCTCTGGGGGAAAATAGTAGGAGAAAACAAAAAGATTAAAACATTTTGGTAAGAAAAAAATATATGAAAGATTGCATAATATATATATATATATATGGCTTTGGGTAATATGGTCATTTGAACTATGTTGATTCTTCAGATCCATGCACAAGGGATATCTTTCCATTTCTTTATGTCTTTTTAAATCTCTTTTTAATAGTGATTTATAGTTTTCAGTGTATAAATCCTTCACATCATTTGTTAAGTTTATTCCTAGGTATTTTATTATTTTTATTATTTTTGTTGCAATTGCAAAAGGAATTTCCTAGAGATAATAATGATATTAGTAATGACCAACAAGAAAAAGAAGTGTTTTAGGGTAACTTAACTTTATCAATGACGTTTCCAACAACAGGTAAGGTAGCTACTACTCAGTTATGGTGTCTATGAGGGTGAAAAGAAAGGAAATCTCAATATAGGCAAACACCTGAGGGGGAAAAGACACACAGAAGTACCACTTTTAGCAATAATGATGGCATTTTATGTGAAATTATCTGCAAAAGCATAAATTCTGCTGATTGCAAAAAAAGCAAGATTGTTATACATGTTTGTGTAATGCCTGATTTACAGCATACAGTACATTAAGTAAAACAAGATAGTAACATCTTTTTCTTTTTTGCCTATGTTACCTTGACAGTACTCAGTTACACATATAAAGCAACATACATAACAATGACACATAATCTATAAGTATAAAGCCACATGTCTTATTAAAGTGACATTAGACTCTCTGTCTCTTCCCATTTGGTACTAAATTCTTCAATACCACTTTGTTCATAACTGAGTTATTTTAAGTCGGTTATGTTCTTTATCATGGCCTCTCTCTTATCACTGATGCTGACATAATTGTGTTTGTGAGTGTGAGTTTGTGCCCTATTTTTACTCTTTTGAAGGTAGAGAAACTGTGCTTTCTCATTTTGCTTTACTATTACATTCTAATCTAGCAGAATTTGGGTAGATAATAAGCAACCAAACAACAGATTGGGTTTTATCAAAAGATACCTAGAATTGACAATTTTCAAATGTTTCCTTGTTGTGAGTGCCGTATGATGTTTTTCTTCTTAACCAGCCGCAGCACCACTAAGAGCATCCCTGAATTGGCAGAGTAAATTAAGAGAAAAAGAAACACATGTCCCTATCCCCAGCATTAAAATGATTCAGGGACTACATAATGTAATTAGGCAGCAACGTGACAAGGAATTGATTACATCCTGCTTTTCTCTCCTATTCTCTTTATTTTTGAATAAGTGTTTGAGGATGAAATTCCACTTTACTGTAGAGAATACAAATATTGAATATAATGGATTTGTTGATCTTATACTTTACATTATATTAAGTTGACTTAAATATTTAACATTCTCAAAAATCTTTGATAATTACTCACTACTCAGAACTTTGTAACTGAGGTATTATTTCAACTTGTTTTAAAATAATTTTTCTTTGAAAAATATCTCCGGGCCTGACCTGTGGCGGTGTAATGGATAAAGTGTTGACCGGGAACACTGATGTTGCCAGCTCAAAACCCTGGCTTGCCTGGTCAAGGCCCATATAGGAAGCGACTTTATAAGTTGATGCTTCCTGCTTCTTCCCCTTCCTTCTCTCTCTCTCCTCTCTTTAAAAATCAATGAATAAAATTTAAAAAGAAAGAAAGAAAAATATCTCTGGCCCTTTAGAAAGAACTAAACCAAATAGGACTAACAAACAAAACAAAACAAAAACAAACAGCAATAAAAAGTAAAAAAAAAAAACCCCACACACAAAAAACACACCTGCAAGACAGAGCAATGTGCGTCATCTCCACCAAACTAATGTGATTATATTTAGTAAACACCTCAGGACAAGAACTTGGCAAGCTCCTCTGAATCAAAAATTAACTACATGGTGCCTCTGTTGGCTTGGTTAGCATCCAGTTTCCCTTGGAAACTGCATTATGTCACAGTTTAAATAAAATTAATCTAATGCTTCCAACACAGATAGGACTTTGTACCGAATTAGGCATCAATATGTTGTTATGTGCATATCATTTAAAAAGATAGCTTTATGCTGATTTGTAAAATAATATTAGTACATAGCCAGCTGAAGAGGATATAAAAAGCCATACACAAAGGTGATAAAAAAATCCAAGGCGGACCTTGGAAGGATTTTGTTTAATGAATGTATGATAAAACAGGCAGTAGAAGTAAAGGGTAATTTTAATTTGTTGCTTAGCTACAAATATGTGTGCACAGTGATAATTTCCAATTAATTCTTTTTTTGCCCAAATTTTCTTTTTATACTGGTGGAGTATGTGGCTAGAGTGCATATTCATTCAACTCATAATTTCTTATAATATTTTTTTCTGATTTGTATTGTAGGCTAAAATAATTTTAGCTCAAACTCCACAAATTTACCATAATCATCATAACCTGTCTAGCTTTTTGTCATGTATACAAAGCTTTTGAAACATACCATCTATAGAATTTGCTTAACAATTTTAGTGAGGAAGATATAATTATATTTTCTCACATTTTATGAGAAATTACACAGAAATTGAAATAAATTAGTTAACTATGTTGTTCATAAAATGAAAAAAAAAAGTGGTACCTTAAATAGAAAAAGCCACCATGATTCTAGATCTGTAGAAGTTCCACAACTTCCTAGGTTGTGGGAACTTAGCTCAATCACATACAAAATTATTTAGAGGCATCATGAAGATGAGCTATGAGACATCACTTTGTAAAATACAGAGGGTAGTAGTATATATCTAAAACACTAAGAAAGGTCACAAAGAAAACAATACAATAAAAACATGAGAAACTTTTTAAAAAGCCAAGTCACAGTTTGTAAAGTGCATAAGAATGCAAAAAACTTTTGTAAGTTTTTAAATGGTGTAAATAATTGTAGATTTAGCATTAAAATTATTAATGCAAATTAATTAGCTTAACATTTTTGCTGACCTGTGTCTTATTTATTGAATTTAATGTTTTTAAACTTGGTTCTCTTTGACTTCTACATGTCACTGAATATATTCTTTGATTTATTTAGTGTGTATGGTCTCTATGACAATTATTTATAGCTCATTGTTACATCCCAGAAGACAGGCCACAGCAGACGCAAAGTAAGTTTTATAAGTTTTATTGCAGACCTGCACAGGGACTGCAGGTAACCCATGCAAGGGAGCACTGCAGCCCCCCAAACCTGCGCAGGGACTGCAGGCAACCCACGCCTCCGAAGAGACTGGAGCACTGCAGCCATGAGCTTCTAAAATGGCTCCTTTTTATAGGGTGGCTATCTAGGATGAGCAAGCATCATACAGAAGCTGATGTGGCTGTTAGTCATTGGCTAGGGAGGTCGTGCGCAGTTACGGGGGGGTATTACTCAGTGGAGAATTTCAAACATAAACTTCTGATAAGGGTCTCTGACTCAATGCAGGATGTTGCTGAACTCTTTGTTCTCAGCGTCACAGGGACCTTGTACACTCTTGGCAGCCCCAGCATGTCAGTACTCCCTGAATCTAACATTCCCCCATCTCTTCTGGGCATAAATCAAATCCTTGATTCTTCATCAGTGGGGAGAATAGTATAAGGCTGGGGCTCATGAGAATTTTTACTTTAGCTGTAGCTATAAGCTAATTAGGTTAGGGGTCCTCCCTAGTATGTGCTGGCATGCTGATAGTGTGCCCTTAGTACTACAAGCTTTACGGACTAATTTCTTTCTGCCTTGTATTTTTCTTCTCTGTACTAATTTTTTACAACTTGCACAAACCTTTTGCAACTTACACAAACCTTCTGCAACTTACATAAACCTTTTGCAATTTACATAAACTTTTAACTTTTATGTACTTTTTTATTCAGAAATAACTGGCCTTTATAACAACTTACCTTTTCCTTTCCTTTTTAAAAGTACCTTTACACCTTATACCTTTTATTATTAAAATTATACAATTTCTTTTTAATTTATTAGAATTCTTAATTCCTAAAAACCTTAGCCTTCAGCAAGGACTGAGTTAGTACTAAGTAATCCTCTTTTAAAGATTGCTTTTTGGAGGTGTCCTTTTCATAAGTAGCCTATTGGACACATGACCAATATTCACAGATTATTCTATAGTGGTAGCTATGAGTACATATATAACTTTTATTTACCTTGTAGTTTCTCTTTCAGCTAAGGGACCTACACTCCCTTTCTGTATGACTCATAGCAGTACATGCATCAAACCTTAAGATGACTTACTTGGCTTTCCTTTACTTTAGTTTCCCTCCCTTCCCAAAGTCTCCATGTGTGGACCAGTTAACTTCTGGTTTGTGGCTGAAGCAGGGCATGCTGTTCTTCTCAGGGTCAGCTTACGAGGGTTGGCGGGGTCAGTCTTTGCTGTCTACAAAGGTGTCTCTGCTGGGACTGCAAGCTTCAGCCGGCTGCAGTGGATCCAGGCAGGTATGCCTTCTACCTTGGCAGTAGTGGGAGTAGTCAGGTTCATGGTGTCTGGACCCGTCTACGTGGGAGTCAGTCCTTGGGTGGTGTACTGTTAGAAGTGCCTCTTGGACAGTCTTTGAACAGTTTGCTGAGTAACCTATAAAACCTGCAAGTACTTAGGGAAAGGGTGTTACATTTCTACACATTGCAGTTAGAGTTTAAGTCCTAGTGACTACTGCTTCTAGCTGGAATTAGCAGCAGGTCCCAGCCTATAATAGGCATGGGGCATTGAGATAGGAGGATTAAAGGAGATACTAAACATAAAGCAATAAAACCAGACTGTCAATACCTACAGTAGAGATTTTTGAGGGATAAATAAAACTTAAATATTCAAGCAAGGCATAGTAGATGGCCCTTGTGTTATTAGCTTATCTGCTACTTGGAAGAAATACCTTAGGCTCCTGAACGATGTCCTTGGGCCTTCAGTGGCAATTCCCAGCACGCTGGGCAAGGTCAGGTCACAGGTAGCTGGAGCAGGACTAGAAGAGACTGAACCCTCCCTCCATGGAGCAAGGGGGTAGCTTACCTTCTTATGTCCCTCTTTCTACAGCACAGGTGTGTCAACCGGTGGGGCCCGGAAGCCTGGCAGGCTTCAGTTCAATGACCTTTCTTTCTACTCTGGAGCAGGGCCTTGATGAAATGCTATGAAGCAAGCCCCTTAGGGCGCTGGAGCCAAAATTGGTATTTCCTGACTTCTTTTGGGCCTTATTTGCCTTTTCTGTTACTTCCTTGGTCATTATAGACCTTAAAAGCCATGCTCAGAAGATTTCACTGAGGGGCTTGACTAAGAGAGCAAAATTGGGAATACAACAACAGATAACCTCTAGCTTACTGCACTGTTATCTTTTGCCTGACTAAGCAGTGGCTCAGCCCTTGAGCCGGTGCCCAGGGGGAGGGGCAAGTGCCTGAAACTGTGAGGGGAGCCTGCCGCTTCTTCTGCAGCCAGCTGCAGCCTGGCTGCCTTTTCTTTCTCTACCTCTGCTGCTATACTGGCTGCATACTGACCATGCCACCTGCCTGAAGGTGGGTACAAGTGTTGGTGATAGTATGCTAGACTCTCTATGTTTTCTATGGGTCTAGCAATCCTTGGTTTGGCCAGTCTGCTCTTAAGTTGGCCATTCTAGTAGCAGACAAACAAACCAAATATGCTCACAAAACAAACAAAACTTCTAAACCAAAACCAAAGGGAGAAGGTAGCGTCCTGCGTTCCCCGACTGACTGGGTGGGGAGAAATCAAGTGGCGTCCCGCCTGCTCCACTACACCCTTTTCTAACCAGAGCTCTGTTTCCAAATATTCAAAGAGGAAGCTTCCTTACCAAACAGTCTCGAGACTGCAAATGTTTCAAATCAGCCAAATTCTGTTTCCAAATGGCAACTGCCGGAGGCTGGCCAGCTACCAACGTCTGCTGCAGCCCACTCCGTGAGGAGGGGTCTTACACGGCCAATCTCGGTGGGACCTCCATCTGTTACATCCCAGTAGACAGGCCACAGCAGACGCAAAGTAAGTTTTATAAGTTTTATTGCAGACCTGCACAGGGACTGCAGGTAACCCATGCAAGGGAGCACTGCAGCCCTCCAAATCTGCGCAGGGACTGCAGGCAACCCACGCCTCCGAAGAGACTGGAGCACTGCAGCCACGAGCTTCTAAAATGGCTCCTTTTTATAGGGTGGCTATCTAGGATGAGCAAGCATCATACAGAAGCTGATGTGGCTGTTAGTCATTGGCTAGGGAGGTCGTGCACAGTTACGGGGTGGGGGGTATTACTCAGTGGAGAATTTCAAACATAAACTTCTGATAAGGGTCTCTGACTCAATGCAGGATGTTGCTGAACTCTTTGTTCTCAGCGTCACAGGGACCTTGTACACTCTTGGCAGCCCCAGCATGTCAGTACTCCCTGAATCTAACACTCATCATACACATAATTTGCATTACCTTTATTGAAGATACATACAATTTCATATATTTATTAGCCATTTGATATTTTTTTTGTACAGTGGAATTTCAAAACTTTTATCTATTTTCTGTATTTTCTATTGATTTTTAAGAGTTTTTTGGGAGGATGATAAATACATTCTGGTCACAAGTCTCACATCTTACATATGTATTGCGAATATCTTCTTTGAAGTGATAGCTTTCTTTCTTTCTTTTATCTAATAGGATCTTTGATAAACAGAGTTCTGACTTTTAACATAGAGCAATTTATTCTTTGTAGTTTTCTTATTTAATGAATACAAACTTTGTCGTAAGTCAACTGATCATATATGAAAGGGTCTAGTCTGACATGTCTGTGATGTAACACTGGTCATTTCTGTCTATGCTGGGTCATTTCCCAATACCATGCTGCTTTTTCAGCAAAGCTATATTATATGACTTGTAAACTAATAGAATAAGTTGTAACCTGTAACATTCTGTTTTGTCTGTGTGTGTTTATTTGTTCCTTCTCTTCCTCTTTTTTAATTAAAAAAACAGTCAGATTTCTTTGCTGAGTCCAACAGTAATAACCAAAAACTGTTGGTATTTTGACTGAATTCCTTGGGGTTGGGAGAAGATTGACATCTTTACTTTACAATACTTAGTTTTCAATTCATGAACATGATATGTTCTTTCTTTTATTTACATCTTCATTAATTTTTCTTATTAGTATTTTATAGTTTTATATCTTCTTTTATTAACTTCACTGCTATATTTTTAATATTTCTAAGCAATTTGAAATGACTTTTTCAAATAATCACTTTTTAAAGCTATGTTATCTGTATAATTTAAAATTTTAATTACATGAACATGCCTTCTGAAAATAATGATTTTATAATGTTTTCTTTGTAATTTTTTATTGCTGTTTATTTTCCTTATTTATAACACTTGATAGGAACTGAAGTATAATTTTTAGTAGGTGAAAGAGCACATGTTTTCTCCCAAGCTTAGAGGAAACACAGCACTTTCAAACTTTTATCATTAAGTGTAATAATTGCCCAACTATTCTTTTAGTTGTTATGATGTTGACGTCTTGTGGTATGCAGTCTCTGAAATGGCCCCAGTGATGATTGCTTTCTGATGTCCAACCTTGTGTAATCTGCAGCCCTTGTGTGTCACTCATTTCTAAATAATATAAACATGGAGGTGATGTGTAGGATGTCACTTCTGACATTATGTTAAACACGCTGTCTTGCTTTTGGAGTTCTATAAAAAGTAGACAGCTAGGTTTTGACTGTTCCTCTGGAAAGACTCATGCGGTGGGGAACAGCAATGTGAGTGAACATGAAAACAGACACTCCCCTGTCACATCTGAAGTTTACTGGGATCCAGTGGTTACCTTGACTGCAGCTCTGTTAGAGACACAGAATCAGAGATACGCACCAAAGCTGTACTTGATTTAAAGACGATATAAACTCTGAGGTAATGTGTGGTTTTGTTTGAAAGCCACTAACATTGAGGGTAATTTGTTAAGCAGTAAGAAATATCAAATGCACGTACTTTAGTGGTTTAAGGGAAGTCTGCTTTCTTTCCTAATTTACTAAGTGTTTATTTAAAAGTAAAAATTGGTCTTGAAAATTATTGAGGACTATTTTCTCTGAATCAAATCTGATGTATGTTTTTCTTCTTTATCCCATTAATATAAAGTGTTACAATGAATAATTTTTAATGTTTAACTAAACTTGGATTCTTGATAATAAACTCAAATTAGTTCCAATATATTATGTTTTAGTTAGTAATAGATTCTGTTTGCTAATATTTTGTTTAAGGTTTTTACATTTGTGTTTATGTGAGATTGGCCTAAATTTTTTCTTCTAAGTTTAGTGATATGCTGGTGTCATACAATCAGTTAGGATTTTTATCTTTATTTTGTCTTGAAAAAAGTCAGTTTATATATGCCATTAATTTTTCTTTAAGTATTTGACTTAACTGGTCAAACTGTTAGAACTGTAAGATCCTTTTGTAGTTATGTTTTTAATCATGAAATTATTTATCTCTCTCTTTTAAAAAATATTTTTGTTAGTTTTTTCAAATTAAACTTTATTTGGGAGGACACTTGGGTTAACATAATTATACAAGTTTCAGGTGCCCAATTCTACAACACATCTCTGTGTACTGTATTGTGTGTTCACCCTGACAAGTTTTTAGTTACTTTTTTTTTTTTTTTTTTGTATTTTTCTGAAGCTTGAAATGGGGAGAGATAGTCAGACAGACTCCCGCATGCGCCTGACCGGGATCCACCCTGCACGCCCACCAGGGGGCGACACTCTGCCCACCAGGGGACGATGCTCTGCCCCTCCGGGGTTTGCTTTGTCGTGACCAGAGCCACTCTAGCGCCTGGGGCAGAGGCCAATGAGCCATTCCCAGTGCCAGGGCCATCTTTGCTCCAATGGAGCCTCGGCTGCGGAAGGGGAAGAGAGAGACAGAGAGGAAGGAGAGGGGGAGGGGTGGAGAAGCAAATGGGCGCTTCTCCTGTGTGCCCTGGCCGGGAATCGAACCTGGGACATCTGCACGCCAGGCCAATGTTCTACCACTGAGCCAACTGGCCAGGGCATTTTTAGTTACTTTTAATAAGTTGTATTTTACTGTGAGTTATATTTTTCCTAAATGTATACATATTTTGACAGAGATTTTCTATGCTTTTTATAATCTCTTTTATGTGTCCTTTTCATAACTGATGTTTTCTCTGAGATTTTTTCTTTACCATTTCTAAGACTTTTATCAACTGAATTATAGTTTTGCAACATGAGTTGGTTCTATTATATGATTTTATTCAATTTTATTTTTTTCTTTTTTATACATCATTCATTTCTTCTACTTTATTTGGGTTAGTGGGTCTTCTTTTAAGTATCAGAAAAAAATGCTTAATTTATTAATTTTCTATCTTTGTTCCATTATAAGAAACCCATTTAAAACTATTTCCCTGTAAGCATAAATTTAACAGCACTCCACAAGTTGTAATATGTTTATGTATGTTTTCAATTTATTAACAACTTCCAATGAGTTTAATCTTTTACCCATGAGCTATTGAAAAATGCATTTCAAATTTCAAGAAGGCTGGGTGTGTTAGCATTTTTGTTACTCTTTTATTTATTTCTGGTTTAACTTTATTTGTATTATTTCAGTACTCTAAAATTTTTGTTTCTTGCTTTTGGATCAGCATATGGAAATGGTTTCTAAATGTTAATTGTGGCTCTGGCCAGATAACTCAATTGGTTTGAAATCCTGATATGCAAAGATTGTAGACTTGATCGTCTGGCTGGGCACATACAGGAACAGATAGATGTTTCTGTCTCTCTCTTTCTCCTTTTCTAAAATCAATACATGAAATTTTAAAAATTAATTTAAAAACATGATTTAAATAAATAAAAATAAATGCTAAATGTGAAAATGAAAATAATATGATTGTCAGTCTGCAGGTATTCAGTGCAAGGTTTCTCAGGACAGGTAGGTCCAGTTTGCCCATGTGTTGTTTTAATTTTTCATAACTTTATAAAATCATGCTCTATTTTTCTAATTTTTGATTTGAGAGTGGAGGAGAAATATCAGTTTGTTGTTCTACTTAGTTGTGCATTCATTGGTTGATTCTTTTATGTTCTAGTGTGCCTTGACCAGGGTTCAAACCCATAATCTTTATGTAGAGCAGTGGTCCCCAACCCTCAGGCCACGGACCAGTATCGGTCCGTGGGCCATTTGGTACCAGTCCACAGAGAAAGAATAAATAACGTACATTATTTCCATTTTATTTATATTTAAGTCTGAACGATGTTTTATTTTTAAAAAATGACCAGATTCCCTCTGTTACATCCATCTAAGACTCACTCTTGACGCTTGACTCGATCACGTGATACATTTATCTGTCCCACCCTAAAGGCCAGTCCGTGAAAATATTTTCTGACATTAAACCGGTCCGTGGCCCAAAAAAGGTTGGGGGCCAGTGGTGTAGAGGACAATGTTCTAACCAACTACGCTACCTGGCCAGGGTGTGGGTTTTTTGTTTATTTGTTTCTTTTTGTCTTTTATTAGTTGTAAAAATAACTGTAAATCTGCCACAATTTATCTTTTCAATATTATCAATCATTTATTTTGCCATTTATATATCTTGTGACTTTATTATCAGGTACATTCTTCAAAACTGTATCTTGTCAAGTGAGCCTTTATTACCAAGAAGTGACTCCCTTTACCTCAAATATGGTTTAGTATTAAAAACTACTCTGTTATAGTAATATAGAATTATTATCCTCTTGATTTTATTTGCATTTGAGTGGCATATTTTTTAATCTTTTATATTAAATATTTCTATATCTTGGTATTTTATGTAGTGCATAAGAAGAGTATATGAAAATCTATATTAGCATCCTGTATTCAATTTGTAATATGCTCCTTTTAATTGAAGCATTTATTTCATTAACAGTATCTTAAAAATTATTGAATGGAATTTCAAGCAGTATTGATTATTGGAGACAGAGTAACAGTCCCTGTGAGGTTCCATGCTGGCTTCTGTGTGTTTCTATAATGGTTGCAGTCCTTGATTCCCACCTAATTAGGCAGACTTTGCTTCAACTCCTCTGAGCAGCACCCTTGCTCATTGAAAAATTTTGCCTGCCTGGAAGCTGATTGCCTCCTGTTGATTATTTGTTTTAGTGACAGTATTCAGATTAAAAAAAAAAAGATATTTGGAAATGGCTACTTTTCTAACTGAACAGACAAAAGCTGACACTGTAGGTGGAATGTTTATGTCTCTCTCATGAACGGAATAAGTGCTTTTATAAAAGAGTCCCAAGAGAGCTTTCTAGCCCCTTCCACTGTGTAAAGACACAGGGTGATCCCCTGTCTGTAGCCTGGAAAGGGGTTTCCCGAGACCCTAGTCATGCTGGTATCCTGATCTTGGACTTCCAGCTTCTGGAACTGTGAGAAAAAAAATATTTCTGTTGTTTTTAAGCCACTCAATTTATGTTGTTTTGTCTTAGCAGCCTGAATGAACTAAGACAGCTAGCTTCATAACAAAGTTACTATGATTAATTGGAAGCTACACTTTTAATCTTGGCTGCAACATGGATTTGTCTACTGTGTGCATGCTGCGTGCATCTATAATTATTTCACTACATTCAGCATATTCTTCTAGCTAACTTCAGAGTATGAAACAGGTAGTTCGACCTCCCAGCCAGGCAGTGATAACTTTGGTAAATAATAAACATTTTGGCTTTTATTTATTTATTTATTTTTATTCAGTGAGAAGAGTGGAGGCAGAGATACAGACTCCCACATGTGCCCCAACCAGGATTCCACTCATCAACCCCCACCCTCTACTCCAGCAAGCCCACTAGGGGGCAATGCTCTGCCCATCTGAGTTGTTGCTCCATTGCTCAGTAACCAAGCTCTTCTTAATACCTGAGGCAGAGGCCATGGATCCATCCTCAGCACCCAGGGTCAACTCGCTCCAATCGAGCCATGGCTGCAGGAGTGGAGAGAGAGAGAGTTAGAGATAAAGAGAAGTGAGAGGGAACAGGATAGTGAAGCAGATGGGTACTTCTCTTGTGTGCCTTGATTGGGAATCAAACCATGGACATCCATTTGCCAGGCCAGTGCTCTACCACTGAGCCAAATGGACAGGGCCACATTTTGGCTTTTAAAAGTGGGTAATGGAAATCACTTCAACACAATATTTCTTTATTTATCTCTCTTTTGATTTAGAATATGAAACAAGATTATATTAATGTCATGTGAATCTTAATATTACATTAGAAGATGGATTCAAAATAAAAGAGGGTAGTAAGAGAGTTGTTTGCTTGCTTTTTTGACATACTTTTTCAATATATTTTAAATTTAACATGATGAAAAATTTGGAGAGAAAGTGAGCAAGACTGTGCCATAGGCAAAAATCTAAAAGAATTTCTGTGGATCAGACCAGCTGTCTAGGGCAATATGAGGATTTTAATAAAGATTAAAAAGAAAAGGATATTCTCAAAATTAGGTTAGTCCTCTATAGTTCTCCAATGAAATACTTCTCCAAGGAGAATGGATCCTCCCTCATACTTATTAGATTTGTTTGAATGTTAGACATTCTTTATTCAGCTGGAATGTAACATTAATACACATTCTTTTCCTTCTTGATTGTGGCAGAGATAACAGATTGGTTTATTGACTGCATTATTAAATTCATGTCAACTAATCTTTTGCATTTTGTAAAATATGCTAGAATCTGGACATTTAAAGATTGTTTTCCTCAAATAATCTTATAGCCCAGGTTCTGCACACACCTGAACTATGCCTTGTAGATTTGCTCATTAGGTAGAGATGAGGCTGTGTTGGTGCTTCAGCTATTTCTACTGATTCTATTGATTCTGGTGTAAAGGCGTGTGTGTGTGTTTGTGTGTGTTTGTGTTTATGGTACATTGTTGAAACAAGTATTTTAGAGTTCAAGATTTATGAATGTCAAGTAGTAGAGCAAGGGGCATCTGCCTTTGTAACTATGTGATCACAGCTGAGACAATGGGATTGAGTAAATTCCATAAGACCCAGCTCCTTAACCATTGATCTCTTTTAACAAAGGCAGTAATTGATGCATCCTTAGGGGGAGAGTGTGAATGCCCTAAAAGTATTTCTGGACCGTGGCCTACAGCCTACTCCTCCAACACTTCCATTATCCTCAACTGCTACTTATGCAAACTACATGTTTTTCTGCATGAGCTACAAAGGGTAGCTTCAGTTATTTGCAACCTAATTGATGCTCCTTTCCATTTTACCCTTCCTTCAAAAGTTTTATTCCAAAGATGGCTGCATTCTTGAATATTACTTCTATGTTCTCCTAAAGGCCAGTGTTTGTAATGCTGAAGTCTCCAGTGCTCTTCCCTGAGTATGGTGAAAACTCTCAGCAGCTTCCAGTAGCTTATAAAATCCTTCATAATCTGTTTTACAAAATGTCTTCTGACAAATTGTCTTTCACACCACCACCAATGACTATTGTCAATTATTAGAGAGACATGTTTGGACACAGTTATTTAAAAGCAATATAAGTATTTGTAAACTAAGTTTTGTGTACCAAGCAGGGGAATTTCTAGAAATAGGATAAATTTTGAAACAACTGGGCCTGGTATAAGAAGAATTAGGAGTGAAAGTGATGGTAATTCTGAATATTTTGCACATCATATCTTTATGTGTCATCACCATTCTGTCCAGTAATAGAATTACCTAAATTTAGTTTGATAAAAGCTCATTTGTGACAAATATGTTATAAACATTTTATTAATGACTGTTCCATATCTCTGTATGAGGATTCCAAGTAAGGATTCTGCTTAATATGTATTATGTTTTATTTATATTCTGAATACAATTTTTTCTTAAAATAAAGTAACAATAAAATCTACAATTTGATAATGTTTGCATTGTAACATCCCTTAATTTCTTTTTTTCTCTTTAGGCTAAGATTTTAATAAAGATTAAAAGGAAAAGGATATTCTCAAAATTAGGTCAGTCCTCTATAGTTCTCCAATGATGAGGAGCCACTGAGCCATTTCACCTGCAGATGTTGTAAAGTATCAAAAGGCTACAGAATTAATATTAATATTTTAGGAGGATTGGAGAACATTTTATTAATTTGGGTTAAGGTGTGCAGAGAAATTGTGAGAATAGTTTCTGTACTGTGTGATTAGCATAACCAGGATGGCTCTTGCCATTGTATTGTAAATGAAAAAGGAAGGAAAGCATAGATTCCCTGACATTCCACCACACCTGTGGAGAAAGGAGTGAATGGCTAGCCAGGTGCAGGAAGGGAAAAGCCAAAATAAACCTTTTCTTATAACTATGAGCCATTTGCGGGCATTTGTCCCCACGGAAACTACCTCTTATGTAAATGCATGTGGTTAATACGTCTGACTCTGGACAGAGAGATGGCGATGAACACTAGAAAATATAGGAAGGCCTTTTAATATGTAAAGAGGTATCTTTCTACCATTGTGTTGACTTGTAAATTTTGTTTTCTCCAAAATGATGTATGGTTTGCAAATTGAACGTGGTCCTATCATGTTAAAGGACATATGACTATAACCAATAGCGGTAAGGGGCTCCTAATTGCAATTTTTGCTTCTGTACTTCCCACTTACAAAACTATAAAAACTAAGTAGAACAAAGGGCCAGCGCGCTCTCCGTCAGATTTCTGTCGGAGTTCCCGCCACTTGGCCAAGCTAGACAATAAAGCTTTAATGTGTAAACGACGGACCTTGCTTCTGTCTTCCATAATTCGGGTCCCTCCGAATTTGGATTAACAATGAAAAACTTCTCCAAGGAGAATGGATCCTCCCTCACACTTACTAGATTTGTTTGAATGTTAGACATTCTTTATTTTCATGTTTGCACATCAAATATATAGAGAATAAGCCTGTAATGTTATAAGTAGATTGCATTTTATTTTCTTCCTCACTCCCTTCTTTCATTCTTAACAACCCAAGATGAGTTTAAGGGGAGAATCCTCTTGAGTTGAAGTTAGTTAATTCAATTAAGTAGTATCACACCTTTTTTTTTTTTTTACTCTGCTGCCACTGATCTTTATTCTCTGGACTTATGAAAGAGAACCCTATCCATCTAGCTGAGAGTACAAGTCAGAGAGCTGAGAAAAATCAGAAAGCGTGTCTATCTGGAGCTCAAGCTAACACAGTTGTTGCAAGTTGACAAAATGTTCTACTGATAGATTTTCTTGGTGCATCTAGGAAATGTAGCTAGCTGTTCTTTGGATAAAACTGTTAAAGGAAGACGATTCTAGGTATTAAGGCATTTTCCTCCAACAATATATATGGTCTTTCCCTTTAATTACAATGATTCTAATTAAAACGTTTCACATCAATTAGCGTCTATATTGCAATTGTTTCCTGACTTTTCTTTACATGCACTTTCAGAATTTTCCTTTTAATATTCTTAAATGTAAAAATAATTGTATTTGCTTATTTCTCATTTACATTACTTAATGCTTTATGAGCCCTTTGATAGAGGTACTGGTGATTATTTCTTTCAATTTGCTCAATTTCTGAGTTATTGCTTTTTGTGGTAATATTACGCTATCTATATGGACAGATTTGTCTCCCTTAATCTCTGTTTCCCATTTATCCTTTCACCTGTTTATAATTTTTATTTCTTTTTCTTCAGTTATTTTATGTGTACTTTCAGATAGCTCTAGTTGTTTCTGCTATGTATTTTCCTGTTCTTCCTTCATGCTATAAATATTTTTGGAAGATTATTATTCTTATTTCTGTATATGTTGTTTAACTTATTGTTTTTATTTTATTTCAAGTTATTTTTTCAGATGACTTGTTGCATTTTCTCCCCTCTGGGGTGATATATGTTCCTTAGCAAAGGCCTAAGTGTGAAATTCCTGGGATGTTTGGGTTAGGCCAAAAAGCTTCTCAAAGCAGAGATTATCTTCTGGTATTTGAATTTCCTTCTTAATTCTAGGCTTAAACATCACCCTCTATTTCTCTCCATAGTCAGCCATGCTTTTCAGTTAATTCTTCTAAATTTCTATCACAAACCCTTTTCTTTTTCTAAAACCTGACTCATTGATTATAATCATGGCAATCCAAGTTATGGAGTGAAAGGGGCAAGAGGTACCACCCAGAGCCCATGCATATTGCCATAAGCATTATTGTCTACTAGCCGTTCAAGCAGGGGCCCAGTGCTCTGCTCTCCTAGTTTACACCAACCATGTCCAGCTGACACTGATCTAAAAGTACACAATTTATACCTTGAAGCACTGATGAGATTAACAGAGATTCACGCAGTGTAGTATGGGCAGAAAGCAGAAGGGACACAGATAGAATTGTCTCTTACGCTTCTCCTCCAACCATGGGTACCCTTCGTCCATGCAGGGGCCTGATTTATTTTGTTTTCAATGGTTTCTATTAGGTTTTCTTCATGATTGTTTATTATGTTTTGTTCTGTGTCTTTTTTAACTCCTCACATTTAAGAAAATTTCAGTTTCTTTTTTCTTTTTCTTTTCTTCCTTTCTTTCTTTTTTATAATTAAAAAAAAATTGTTAGTTTTTTACCTTCAAAGAAATTAGAATGCCATGACGGAAAATTTCAGTCATTTTTTTTGTTTGTTTTGTTTTTTTTACAGGGACAGAGAGAGAGTCAGAGAGAGGGAGAGATAGGGACAGACAGACAGGAACGGAGAGAGATGAGAAGCATCAATCATCAGTGTTTTTTTTGTTGTTGTGAAACCTTAGTTCATTGATTGCTTTCTAATATGTGCCTTGACTGCGGGCCTTCAGCAAACTGAGTAACCCCTTGCTCGAGCCAGAGACCTTGGGTCAAGCTGGTGAGCTTTCTGCTCAAGCCAGATGAGCCCACGCTTAAGTTGGCAACCTTGGGGTCTCAAACCTGGGTCCTCTGCTTCCCATTCTGATGCTCTATCCACTGTGCCACTGCCTGATCAGGCAAGTCATCTTTTATTGGTGGAGAAGTAGTGCTTTTGGTGGGAAGCCTTCCCCAGAATTTTTGAACATGTGATGCAGACTGGATTACCTGCCCTTACCATTTACTGTCTTAGTGTCCTGCAAATATGATTTAGTTATTGTTTGACGGTTTAAATTGTCTTTTTTAAATTATTAAGTGACTAGTGGGAGGCAGAGACAGATTTTAGAATGTACCCTGACCAAGATCCTCTCATAAACCCTCTATTGAGGATGCTCTGCTTATCTGGGGCTGCTGCCCCATTGTTCAGTAACTGAGCTATTTTAGCCCCTTAAACTGAGGTTATGGAGCTATCCTCAGTGCCCAGAGCCAACTTTGCTTGAACCATTTGAGCCATGGCTTAGGAAGGGGAAGAGAGAATAGAGAAGAAAAAGGGATGGTTGCTTCTTCTGTGTGCCCTGACCAGGAATTGAATCTAGGACTTTCACATGTTAGACTGCCATTCTACTGCTGAGCAAACCAGCCATGGCTTAAATTATCTTTCAATTTACTATTTCTTATCAGTAATTTCTTTTTAATTTTTTTTTGGTCAAATAAGTTTGTAAAATATAATTTTTATGTTTGCTCACTTGTAGTTTGCATTGAGGGCTGGGCAGTGCAAGATGCATGTGGTCGGTGAAATTACAAATTACTTTCCTGCTTGGGAAGGGCCATTGTTTTGCTAATGTTTGCTGGAGGAGATGTTTTCATGCCAGAAAGTTTTGAAAAGAGCAGAGAAAGAGAGAGAGAAAGAGAAAGAAGCCATATTTTTCAGGGAGAGCAGAAAGAATGCAGGTTGCTGAAGAAGAAGCCAATTTGGGCAGAGAAGGGAGAAAGTGTGCAGATAGGGAACTAGAGGTGAGGGGCTTTTATGAGCTCTGCTGAGACTGATGGGGCCTTTGATTTTAGGAGAAACCAGAGAAGATTCTCCTGGTTGTGGAACCAGAGAATGTATCAGTGGCTTTGAGAGCCCTGCGTGTTTGCTCATCAGCCAGTGTGAGACTTGAATAAAGGAATGGTCCACCACTTTTTGGCTCCACTTTTTCTTTACCATCTGTTCAAATTCAATGAGAACCTGCATGAGCATGACTGCAATGGCCACGACTACAGGCCATACAATTTTCATAAACATTTTAATACTCTAGGAAAAGGTGCAATGGTTGCTATGTTGAAAAACAAGATTAGGATTTAGGAAGATGTTTTATACAGACAGAAAGGGAAAGAGAAAGCACATTTCTTCTCAGATATATTGTAGAGAAAAGTGAGGGGAGGAATTAGCAAGAAAGTAAAATATCAATGCTCTTGGTTAGCCTTTTCAAGGGTCAACCTCAGCAAAGAAAATCCATATAAGAATAAGAAATCCTGAAAATTACCCAAGTCTTACTTCTAATATTTATGAATTTAATTCCCCAAGATGAGTAAGAGATGAAGTAGGAAAGATTCTGGAAATATAAGTATTGACCTTGATGGCCCAGAAAACATTAAAATAAGAGATGGACTGAAGTTGCTCTGGGAAAAAGCTAGAAAGATAAAATACTAAGTGTTCCTGGCCTTCATATCCTGCACATTGATGAAACGATGTTCTTGCATGTACTAGATTGCAGAGGTAATAAGTAGCCTAGTCCAATGGCAAATCTACTTTGAAGAAAACAAACAAATAACAAAGCAACTGTTTAGTACTATATGTCTGAAAGAAAAAATCTTATAACCACAAACTCCAATGAATTATATGATCTGTAGCCTATAAATCTTTAAAAATACCTTTGTGGATACCAGTTTAAAGACAAGACAAAAAACTACATTGACTCTAGAAGCTAGTAAACATAAGGAATACTGTAGGCTGGGAGAGCATATCAATCACTGTGACCCAAAAATACAAATAAGTTCCTGTCTACAGACAAAGCCACCAATTTGAATGAGAGAAGGGAAATGAAACAGCAAGGCTCTGAAAAGAGAAGCTAGGACCACCAAGTACTCTATAGACCCATACTTTGGGTCTATAGACCCATATTGTAAATATGAATATAAAGAAGTAAGTTGACATAGCGAAGTAAAATTTGCATATCTAGGTGTAGTTTGAGCGACTGTTACATTGCTATAGTACTGTTTATCACATTTTATTATACAATATCTACATTATCTAAATAATTTTGTTATCCAATGTAATTTTAAACTTCTTGAAGGTGCAAATTTTTTCTCATTCATCATTTATCATATTTTCCCCAAATCTAACACTGCAACTAATATTTAGGAGTCAATTAAT
This sequence comes from Saccopteryx bilineata, assembly GCF_036850765.1. NCBI lineage: Eukaryota > Metazoa > Chordata > Mammalia > Chiroptera > Emballonuridae > Saccopteryx > Saccopteryx bilineata. The sequence goes on along the minus strand of NC_089492.1, from coordinate 135,771,302 downwards.
AAGCACATATTGGATAAATTTGATAAATGGTGTGCAAAGTCAAGCAAGGATTTTGAAAAAGTTCTCGGTGTTTTCTTCAGATTTCCATGTACAGCCATTTTGGAGTGTGACAACCTATGTTTCTTAATATCCTTACTAGAGAAACAATGGTATAAAGGGTAATGATGATTTCATAAAGATAAATCTTGTGCCAGGAGAATATAATAGAAAAATAATATATAAATACTGACTGCTAACTTGGGTGGCCTAAGTGTTGATATGCAAACTCTTTAATCCTATTATATATTGTTTCAGAGAGAAATATTATTGTGTTTGATCTTGAATATTAATTTGATAACCAGGCATAGAAAGCCCTACCGATAAGTATAACAACACCCCAAAATCTGTAAATTAATATAGATATGGTGCCTGACTAGTGGTGGTGCAGTGGATAGAGTGCTGACCTTGGATCCTGAGGACCCAGGTTTGAAGCCCTTAGGTTGCCAGCTTGAGCACAGGCTCACCAGTTTGAGAGCTGTGTCACCGGTTTGAGCCTGAGATCATAGACATGATCACATGGTCACTGGCTTGAGCAAGGGGTCACTGACTCAGCTGGAGTCTCCTAGTCAAGGCACATATGAGAAGCAATCAGTGAATAACCAAAAGCAACACAACTATGAGTTGATTTTTCTCATATCTTTCCCTTCCTATCTGTCTCTCTCTGTCTCTGTCTCTCTCTAAAATAGATGGATAGATAGATAGATAGTTAGTTAGATAGATAGATAGACAGATAGATATGGTAACTTTGAGGTTATTATGATTTGATGAAATAGAGTGTTTATTTCTCAAATGAAAGTTTTAAAGTTTATCCATGAATGAATAAAACGTAAGTTCTAACGCCAATGATATATAATTAATTTCATATTAATCTATTACCATCATTATTTTATTCTTGCTTTAAAGAAGAATACCCATCTAATAAGACCATTGATTTGTCAGAGCACATGGGAGTTAAAGCTCAGCATAAGTACTATTTAGATAATAAAAATAAATGGGAAATGAAATAATCTACATAAAAAGGGTACATGCAATATTGTTAAAATGTATTCTATATGAAGTTATTTTTATACTTTGCCTTTAAGATACATTGAAATTTCCCTATTGAAACCTAAAGTTGGATAAATTTTAAGAGCAATTCAAGTTTTAGGACTTCTGATTTTTTGTAGAAGTCAATGTCTTATTACAACTGATCTTTAGGGCAAATGCATTACAGTTATATCTTTATTTGTGCATCTACAATATAAAACTAGTTTTACCATAAAACCAAATGAATTGATTAAATTCACTTGAAAATCCTTATGTAAATGTTTTATGAACATTATCATTGAAAATTTATCCAACAAAAAACAAAACCATTTATGCATATCTAAATCTAGAGAGGCAATTCTAGTAGATAGTGCCATTGGATTTAAGATTATATCAACAGATAAATATATGTATTTCAAAACAAACAAACAAACAAACAAACAAAATATATATATATATATATGTATTTCTGCTTCCAGGCATTTCTTTCCAGTTATAAATTCAAAGTTGGCAAACACTGTGAACTTTTCATTATACATGTTTTGAGGTAAATTTTAAAAATAAGGAAATAAATTTGAGCCACTTTTTGTAAGCTGGTGGAAGAATAAGCATTTGATTGTAAGCTGCTTAGCCCAATTATGTCAGCTTTCATTTCTGTTAGAGAACCAGAACAGGCCTCAGCATGCCTATGTGTTTTAAATATCTCAAGTTTAGAGAGCCTTGGGCCAAGAACTTTGTATGATCAGCAGTATGCAGTGAAATGGTAAGGGAAGCCTATCCAAAGTCCCACTCCTATATCATGTAGCTACTATCATGCATTCTCATCCTTTTTAGGAAATACTTGTATAAAAAATAAATATCCTGGATTGAAAAGTTACTTGATATTTTTTAATTGACTTGAAATATTAATCATTGTATCAGATTATTTTCCAGAAATAAAATTTTTTTGAGAAAAGGCATCCTTCAAAAACAAAAAACATATATATATATATATATATATATATATATATATATATATATAGAGAGAGAGAGAGAGAGAGAGAGAGAAAGTACTTCTAAAGACAATTTCTCTTAGGACTTAGTCTTAGAATACTGACTCACTTTTTAAGTATATTTATTTTGTTTATTAAAATTTGTTTATATATATTATTATTAAGTACCTATTGTGTGATATCCAGTTGATAGATCTATGTCATATGATCAAATCCTTCAATCCTAAAAATAATATATTATAATTTCATGATAAAGATGAAGAAATTAAAGTTCATTTCAATTGAATAATCTCTCAGGTTTCTAGTAATTAATGAAGAGAATTTTTTAACTAGTTAGTCTTACTCTTAACCATTCAATTGAATGTATTTCTAACCATTCAATTATTGTGTATCACTTTGCTTCTTATAACTCTTGCAATTATCCTGTGAAATGAGTATCACCAGTTCCTCTTAATAAATGAAATAATGAAGACAAGAATTAAAAGTAACTTTTGAAGCTCACGGGAGTCATTATTATTAAAACCAATTTTAAAAGTCAAAACTAGTAAACTCCCTCTGTCTTTCAACTCTATCCTTGACTCTTTGACCTAGAGGAGTAGGTGTCCTTAGGATAATGTCATGTTGCTTAAGTATTTATTACATATCTGAGAGACACCTAGGGGCATGTCAACATCATTAATGTCTTTGGACCACAAACCTGTGTCAAAACTTTTTGCTGGCATCAAAAGAAAAGAAAATACATCAAAAGGAGATCATTATTTCTTCTTACCTTATGATTCACCCTAAAAGAAAACAAGGTATATTATATTTTTTATTATTGATTGCCAAGTTATGAAAACACAAAACCTAATTTTATAAGAGCAATGCCAAGGTTGTCACATTAGACCAATTCTTAATTGCAGTAATACTGGTGATCCACATGACCCAACTCATATCTGGTAGTGTGAGAACATTAAATATACCTTACCACATACTCAACACTACGGACAGAATCAAATGTGGGGACTTGACAGAATTTGGCTATAGCATTAAGTCTCTGATGTCAGAGGTGACACTCAATGAGAAAAACTATATATCCCGTCTTGTAAGCGGGACTTAAGAGTTCTTTATTTGAGGGTGAGAGGCAGTGAAATCATCCTGCAGGATAATTGCTACACTGCCGGTATCAAATTTTCACATGTCTATAAAGAGGCCAGTGCAGAAAAATTAATGATTAAAGATATTGTTTTTTAGAAGCAATACATTGTGTATAATAGCTCATTAAGTGTATAATAGTAGGTCCACTGAAAAACACATCTTTCTCTAACTTTTATTTTTTGGAATTTGAGTAATATTTTACTGTTCTTTAATATTATTAAATAAAGAACAATAGTGTATGGAAAAGAATAACTACAAACTGCGAGTAATTTTTGCAATGGAAAAAAGAGAGAGATGAGGACCATGGTCACAGGTCTGCACACTTTTTCAGAACCTCAATTCTGAGTAGAAGCCAAATTATACCACACAGAAATGTAGACCTTGTCAGCTAGATCTTACTTTTACAAACAAACTGATGATCTTGATTTTGTAAAATCAATTCATTTTTTACTTGGCAACAAATGGTATTAAACAAATTCTGTGTGGATGAATTTATGTCAATTATGACAAATGTTTACATTTGGATCTGGACCAGAGATGGCAATTTTCAGCTTCTGCTGCAACATGCAAGATAACGGAGACCCTAGGGTAGTCATAAATTCTAAGCCCAGTTTCACATCAGTGTCCAGACACATATAACTGCTTTTCCAAAACTCCTGCTATTATATATATATATATATATATATATATATATATATATATATATATATATATATATATGTCATTTTATTGGCTACCATCCTTGGGCAAATTTGCCACTCCTCTAGGCCTGTGCCAAATGGGTTCCAATCCAAATACTTACTTGCAAAATGTTTGTTTTAAAGTTCAAGTATTAATGAGAGTGTATTAAATCAGAGTTGACCCAAAAAAGTATCTAGTCTGTTAAATAACTAGTGAACCACAACCTCCATTCATCTAAGCCCACTCTCACACTCTACTTATTATTTTCACCCCTTTTGATCTGCATAATTTTTAGAAGAGAGAAAAAGAGAAAGATTGAATGGGATTGTGTAGAACAGGCATTCCCAGAAATACCCGTGTTAGTAATTACTATCTATTAGTCAGTATTTCCTGCATGGCTTCCCTATCTCCAATTATTCTCAGTGCACAGTTGCCCCAAACATTCTCCCTGGTTATTTTGAAAACCATATCAAATTTTAATCATGAACATTGTAATTTTATCTCTGCTAGGGAACTTTTTAATATAAACCAAAGAATAAATCAGGAAGAAAAAATGTATAGTCTCATATAAAATAATTTTTGTATTAAAAAATTAGTAGTGAGATGTCAGGTATCTTTTTCAAATCAGGAAAGCAAAGCAAGGAGGAAGGTTATCATAAGCTTGACAAAAATAAAATTATAAACAATAAGATGATTTGAACTTATTTATATTTTATGATGATTTTTTCTATGAGTGCTACAGTAATTCTTCTAATTTCTATAATTGTTATGTAATATATCTGCTACCTATATTTATGTCACAAATATTGTTAATTGGTTACATTTCTCTAAGAATGTCTTTCAACCAATTCCATGACTCAGGTGAAAAAAAATGGTAGTACTCCTTAATGCAGACCAAGTAGGAAGGGGTGCTAAATTCTAAACTGTTCCTATTGGCTGTGTATAATTAACATCTTTTTTTTTCAAAACAAATACCCATTCTGCCCCATCACTCTATGTACCCATACTCACTAAGAGCAGGAGAATGCCTTACCTATTTCTGATGTGATGATGCTGAGGTTACACACTGTGTTTACCAACTAAGAGGCAGAAAGCTTCTGAGCCAAGGCAGCACCTGAGGTCCAACAGCTTTGTCATCATTCAGACTGAAAACCCCTTTCCTACTGACAGATGGAGCATTATCCCATTTCATCCTGTGTTTAGAATGTGTAATAATATAGTTCCAAATATAAATTCATAAACACAAAACTTTTTGTTTAAAATATGCATCCTAAATCCTCAGACTACAGTTCTAAGTCTCTTCAGTCACTTGCATTCCTGCTGGCAATGCAGAATAATTTAATGTAGTTTTGTTTATAAACTCTCTCCCCTTTATGCCCAGATTTCTTCCTCAAATTAAATTATGCTAATTTATTTCATATTTCACTTTAATTGAATTAATTTTTCACACCTTTTTCACTAATATTCTAGCCCCTCTATTACTGTTTTTCTACATAAGTTTTTTACAATAGCACCAAAGCAGATAAGCCACCAGGTTAACCCTGTCTATAAAATACAAACAAATGAAAAAAAGTTCATCAAATAAGCCTAGAGAGTGACTTAAAAATTATGTTGCAAACATAATTCTTTAATAGAGACAAAATATTATCATATTTGATATATAAAATTAAATCCACAACACAATCAACAGTTCAAATGCTATAAAAATGTTTATATGAAATCTATATACTCTTATTGCTCAATGTCATGCCTATGAAATTTAATTTTCTAAATAAAAAATAAATTAAAAAAATTAAATCCAATGTCAAATTTCCTGATTCTTAAAGAAAACCTGCTGTCAAGGAAAATTGACTTAATATGACTACAAACCAAAAAAATACTTTCTGTATTTTAGTTATGACAGTTTTTCAAAAATAGCACTAGTTAACTAATGGTCGGAGTTATAGTAATGAAATAACAAAGTAATTTTTAGGCTGGAGATGGCACACTTTCACAAAATTATATTTAGTTTTTATTGGCAAAGTCTCTAAAGATTTTTAAAAATTAAATATCAGGATTGATTTTATGTACTGTATTTGTTTTTAATTTGAAAAGAATGATTAGCTTTAATGTCATCTAAGATTAAGTGAAATAATCAGAAGACATTCCGTAGGGTTTTAAAACAATAAAGTAGAGGTTTAGGCCCGTGCTGAGAGAGCAGGAGGAGTGACAGTCAGAGCAGATGCCACTAAGGGCTTCAGCCTACAGTACAGGTGGGGATGAATTTTAAACACTGGCCTCGAGACTGCTAAAGTTATTCAAGAACTTCTGGGAAGAATAAACAACTACCAGCTATCCCTTTATACTGTAGCTTCTTCCTAGCTTCCCCCTGGAGCCTCTGTGAAGCTTTAGAAGCTAGGAAATTTCTACCAGCTCTCTCAGGCTGCTCCATCTCCGTACTTAGAAGCTGCTATAAATTTTACCTTTTCCCCTTTATTTTTGTAACTGCCTCTGGAGATGGTGCTCTCTCTTCCTTTTCTGCCCTTTGCTCTCACTAAACTCTACTCATTAGTAGATGCTAACCTAGAACCACAAAAGAATAGAGAATCTGAACCTTCATTTCCAGATCTCCTCTTCCATGTCTTTCCACGACAACCATGGGAGCACACATATTTACTGGCAGCTCCGGGAGACATATCAGATAGAAGTGTTAAATCTATGCATGTTTACCTACCATACACTGTAACAACATGATTCCAGATTTATCCGAATACTTTTTTTTTTTTTTTTTTTTTTATAATTTTATTTTTTTAATGGGGTGACATCAATAAATCAGGATACATATATTCAAAGATAACAAGTCCAGGTTATCTTGTCGTTCAATTATGTTGCATACCCACCACCCAAAGTCAGATTGTCCTCTGTCACCTTCTATCTTGTTTTCTTTATGCCCCTCCCACCCCCTATCCCTCTCCCATTCCCCCCTCCCCCCCGTAACCACCACACTCTTATCAATGTCTCTTAGTTTCACTATTATGTCCCACCTACGTATGGAATAATACAGTTCCTGTTTTTTTCTGATTTACTTATTTCGCTTCGTATCATGTTATCAAGATCCCACCATTTTGCTGTAAATGTTCCGATGTCATCATTTCTTATGGCTGAGTAGTATTCCATAGTGTATATGTGCCACATCTTCTTTATCCAGTCATCTATTGATGGGCTTTTTGGTTGTTTCCATGTCCTGGCCACTGTGAACAATGCTGCAATAAACATGGGGCTGCATGTGTCTTTACGTATCAATGTTTCTGAGTTTTGGGGATATATACCCAGTAGAGGGATTGCTGGGTCATAACATTTGATAATCAAGCATGAGAAAGATTTAAGTATTGGCGTTTAACTTTAAAAGTATCCGAATACTTTTAAAGTTAAACGCCAATACTTAAATCTTTCTCATGCTTGATTATCAAATGTTTGAAAACTAAAAATTTTAATTTTTAAAATGATGCACATATTCATATTTGCTGTGTTATTGTCTGCCCCCCGCCCCTTAATTGGAAATGTGTCAGAATTAAATGTGCTTTGATGGGAAGATCTGAAGAGGCCACTATCCAAGGTGATATGCTTCTTCCATGGTAAGTAGTAATGCCCAGGGGATTCAAAGACTTCTCTAGATTGCAATATTATAAGTCTGTTTTATTTTATATAGTAACTGGTGAAGAAAACAAGAAAAATGCAACATAGACCATGAGTATTATTCAACCTGTGTTTCCATAGACTGTCTGAAACTACTTCAAAAGCTATGAAAAAGTTAGTTAAAATAGAAATACAAGCAACCCAAGTGAGAAATTGTCTAGCTTTTAAATCTTTTAGAGATGGCCTCTCAAATAAAAGTCACATAAAGTGTTCACAGTCAGAGATTACTCCAGGTTTGAATTCTTTTGAGACTGATAAAAAATCTCCACCTCTCTACAAAATTATAACTGCCAAGCTAGTGCATCACTTAACTGGCAGGAAATGCAATAAATGGAGGACAGAATCACAAGGCAGTTGTTAATGGTCAGTATACTGAGCTTCACAGCTGAATGTGGTCCAGGTTTGTAGTGACTAACTATTATTAACATCAAATTCTTGTGTCAGGGTTCTGTGCTTCATGAGTTATTGGTTTCCAACTCGTGCCTGAGGGAGATAGTAATGGCATGATAGCACTTATGGTGTGTGTGGTCTTTCTAAGGCAAAGCTCAAGCATCCGAAAACAATATCCTTTTTTCCCTGCATTAATCAGCATAGTCCAATGTCCAACAATTGCTATTTGGCCAAAATAAGGACTCATGCAAATGAAGAACTGCTTTCACACAGCAGCACCAACATTGGAAGAAGGGGTTCCAATAAGATTTGGTAGAGCAAAACTCGAGTAAAAGCACTTCTGAGATAAAAGAAAAAGTCTTAAAAATCTTTCCCTGGAGTATGTTGATTGGGTTTGACTGTTGTATACATTATTTTGACTTTTCCTTTTGGAAACTTCTAATTCAAGCAAAAGGAAGAAAAGGATAAAAGAAAAATAAACATGCCCTTTATACACAGAATATTTTCCCTAAATAGTTGAAGAGTAGAATAGTGTGGCATGAAGCTTTCTTATCGCTAGTAACTTGTAAGTTAAGCAATTTTTAAACTTTCTATAAGACAAAAATTGACCTCAATAATATTATAGTAGGGAAATATAAAAATATATTTATGAGATTATTTTACAAAATTTGAGAACATGGAGCAAGAATCATATCTGTATTTTGGGTGGTGCAATTTTCTATTATCAGACACGATTATTTTTCCTCTAACATTTTATATGCAACATGAAATGAAGAACCAATCAATAATTCACCTAGCAACATGCTGATGAAAGACTAGATAGATAAAAAAAATAATGCATATATTGATCTCTACTTGGGTCACCTGATTAGATCACAGAAACAATAAAATCATCTGCCTAAAAGTTATCAAAAAATATATATATCAGGTACACTCTTTACTTTTTGCCTGTGAGAGAGTGAAACTGGCCTTTGAAACAGATCTATACAGGGATGTTCAAGAATTTGGGGAAATAGAGGAAAAATAAATTTCAATGAATCTAAAGATCTTAGTGTTTTGCTATATGTATGGAAAGTTAGCTTCCATGGACATTCGGATAGGAGAATATTCTGCACTATTAAAACGCTGACCTTTTATAAGTTTTGAAAGTAAATATACGAGCCTAAGTCCATTTTTTGATATTTGACTACTGACAGTTTTTACAACTCATCCTTTCCTCTTTCCCTGTGCCCCATATATGTATAAGCCAACAAGAAGGCCCAGTGTTCTCTCCTTTCATGCCAGAGGGGGAATTTAACCATGACAGCACCTGCTTGTGCAAGGAAACCCTCCTTATGCCTCAATCCCTAACTGCTATTCAAAGGCCAGTCTCCTTTCCTTTACCTTTCAAGCTACTTCAGAACTGCTTGAGAGGCCTGCCCTGCTTTTCCCAGAAACCTCAAATATGTCAGTAATAAATCTTTTCACTCTGTCTTGGTCTGTGTGGTGTCTTCGGTCTCAACATCTGAAATGAATTTTGGGAAAGCATTAAGCTGTTTTTGCAGGTAACAATAACAATATAACTATCTCCTATATCTTACCTTTGGGATTTTTTTTCACACAAAATTAGCAAGGTTTTAAGAAAGAAGGACAATAAATTAACAGGACATAAAAACAGTGAGAGAAAACTAAAAGTGGTGAAATTCAAGGAAATATAATATTTCATGAATTTTAAGACACACCTTTCTTTATTATTAATTTTACTAGGGTGACATCAATAAATCAGGGTACATATGTTCAAAGGAAATATGTCCAGGTTATCTTGTCAATCAATTATGTTGCATACCCATCACCCAAAGTCAGATTGTCCTCTGTCACCTTCTATCTAGTTTTCTTTGTGCCCCTCCCCCTCTCCCTTTTCCTCTCCTCCTCCCCCGTAACCACCACACTCTTATCAATGTCTCTTAGTCTCATTTTTTATGTCCCACCTACGTATGGAATAATTCAGTTCTTGTTTTTTTCTGATTTACTTATTTCACTTCGTATAATGTTATCAAGATCCCACCATTGTGTTGTAAATGATCTGATGTCATCATTTCTTATGGCTGAGTAGTATTCCATAGTGTATATGTGCCACATCTTCTTTATCCAGTCATCTATTGAAGGGCTTTTTGGTTATTTCCATGTCTTGGCCACTGTGAATAATGCTGCAATGAACATGGGGCTGCATGTGTCTTTACATATCAGTGTTTCTGAGTTTTTGGGGTATATACCCAGTAGAGGGATTGCTGGATCATAACGTAGTTCTATTTTCAGTTTTTTGAGGAACCACCATACTTTCTTCCATAATGGTTGTACTACTTTACATTCCTACCAACAGTGAATGAGGGTTCCTTTTTCTCCACAGCCTCTCTAACATTTGCTATTCCCTGTCTTGTTAATAATAGCTAATCTAACAGGTGTAAGGTGGTATCTCATTGCAGTTTTGATTTGCATTTCTCTAATAACTAATGAAGATGAGCATCTTTTCATATATCTGTTGGCCATTTGTATTTCTTCCTGAGTGAAGTGTCTGTTCCTGGCCTCTTCCCATTTTTTATTGGAGTGTTTGTTTGTTTGTTGTTGAGTTTTATGAGTTCTTTGTATATTTTGGATATTAGGCCCTTATCTGAGCTGTTGTTTGAAAATATCATTTCCCATTTAGTTGGCTGTCTGTTCATTTTGTTGTCAGTTTCTCTTGCTGAGCAAAAACTTCTTAGTCTGATGTAGTCCCATTCATTTATTTTTGCCTTCACTTCCCTTGCCTTTGGAGTCAAATTCATAAAATACTCTTTAAAACCAAGGTCCATGAGTTTAGTACCTATGTTTTCTTCTATGTACTTTATTGTTTTAGGTCTTATATGTAGGTCTTTGATCCATTTTGAATTAATTTTAGTACAAAGGGACAAACTGTAGTCCAGTTTCATTCTTTTGCATGTGGCTTTCCAGTTTTCCCAGCACCATTTATTGAAGAGGCTTTTTTTTCTCCATTGTGTGTTGTTGGCCCCTTTATCAAAAGTTATTTGACCATATATATGTGGCTTTATTTCTGGACTTTCTATTCTGTTCCATTGGTCTGAGTGTCTATTTTTCTGCCAATACCATGCTGTTTTGATTGTCGTGGCTCTATAATATAGTTTGAAGTCAGGTATTGTAATGCTCCCAGCTTCATTCTTTTTCTTTAGGATTGCTTTGGCTATTCGGGGTTTTTTATAGTTCCATATAAATCTGATGATTTTTTGCTCTATTTCTTTAAAAAATGTCATTGGAAGTTTGATGGGAATTGCATTAAATTTGTATATTGCTTTGGGTAATATAGCCATCTTGATTATATTTATTCTTCCTAGCCAAGAACAAGGTATATTTTTCCATCTCATTATATCTTTTTCAATTTCCCTTAACAATGGTTTATAGTTTTCATTATATAAGTCCTTTACATTCTTTGTTATGTTTATTCCTAAGTATTTTATTTTTTTTGTTGCAATCGTGAAGGGGATTATTCTTTTGAGTTCCTTCTCAGTTGTTTCATTGTTGGCATATAGAAAGGCTATTGACTTCTGTATGTTAATTTTGTATCCTGCGACCTTACTGTATTGGCTTATTATTTCTAGTAGTCTTTTTGTGGATTCTTTGGGGTTTTCGATGTATAGGATCATATCATCTGCAAAAAATGATACCTTTACTTCTTCTTTTCCTATTTGGATGCCTTTTATTTCTTTGTCTTGTCTGATTGCTCTGGCTAGAACCTCTAGTACCACATTAAATAAGAGTGGAGAGAGTGGACAACCCTGTCTTGTTCCTGATTTAAGGGGGAAAGCCTTCAGTTTAGTGCCATTTAATATGATGTTAGCTGATGGTTTATCATATATGGCCTTTATCATGTTGAGATATTTAAGACACAACTTTTTCAAAATTAAAAACTCAGAAATCTGTCTTACAATTAATTATATTATAATTTGTAATTTTCTTCCCTAGAGATCCTTAAATGAATGGTGCACTTAAAAATTGATAAAACCTTTGTATTTTTAATGAAATAACATAGTAATATGACATTTGAAGTTCTTCATATTCAGCAGAGAGAGTTTAAATTGGGAAAGGGTATTGTGTTTTAGTGATAGCGTATTTTTAAGGGAATAGCTTTTCTACGCTAAAATGCCTGGTCAATATAAAGGTGGCAAAATTTGCCTTAAAATATCTGAAGTTCTGATGTTACACATTAAAGATAGCAACATGGAGTAAGACTGAAGGGATAAAGATGAACTCTCTGCCAAGTACTATGAATCCAACATGGGTTAGGAAGGCTAATCTGGATGAAGAGATAGCTTCAAAATGTGTATAAGAGGTTGTTGGATAAACAAGTGTTTTTTAGGTTCTATTACTTGTGTTGGGGCAGTGTCACATGTGCATAGTCTATGGAAGCTGCGAGTGCTTTCCCTCAGGTTGGCAGATTACAAATTGTGGATTGCCTGCCTCTATGGGTAGGAGCAACTGTTTGTTATTGTTTGCAGGAGAAGGGATATTTCCACCATACCTGTTTTGCTGATGAGTTCAAAGAGATAGAGAGAAGGAGAGAGAGAGAGAGAGAGACCTGAGGTTGGTGGGGGCCTGTGAGTCCAGAGGGTGAGTCCAGAAAATGAGTCTGGTTTGTGGAACCAGAAACCAAGTTGGGGCTTGGGAGCTCTGAGGAAAGGAAAGCAATTTTTCTGGCCTGTTTGCTCATCCACCCTTACGAGACTCTAATAAATGGAATGGCCCACCATTTTCTGGCTCAACAGTTTCTTTACTGTCTGCCTGAATTCAATGAGAACATGCATGGCTGCAATGGCCATGGCCACTAGCCTTACAAAAGTCAAAGTAGAGCTTCCAAAGTATAAAGCAAGTTGATATAATGAATCTGTTCATCTGACTGAATGAATCCAAGCCTCAGGTAAACAGGTGGAGTTAAGGATTTCTGGATCTCTGTTTAATTTGAAGTTTTTTGATAATAAGTCTTCTAAAAGTCACGATTTATAAAAAATATGTAGTATATAATAAGCATAATAATATCTACCATATACAGTTTTTGTGAGAGCTGATGTTTTGAATGTAAAATATTTATCATAGGGTGACCCATGCTAAGGACTAAATGTCATTGCTATTATTAACAATATGAACATAACATAGGGGATTATGACATATATTTTCAGGCAATGCATTCTGAATTTATTTGAAGCAAATTGATTTGATTAAGGATAATGAGGAACTAGAAATAACACAACTGAAAATTGGAGGCAGGCAACACCAAGCCTAGACCCAACTAGTTCTACAAACAACACACCCAAACACACAGACATAATGAAAAGACAGAGAAGTGCAATCCAAATGAACCAACAACAGAAACTTCCAGGAAATGAACTGAGCGATATGGAAATAACCAAACTTCCAGATGCAGAGTTTAAAATAATGATTGTTAAAATGCTTGGGGATCTTAGAACAATAATGGATGGTCACTACGAACACCTAAATAAAGAAATAGCAAGTAAAAAAGGACATTGAAATATTAAAAAAGAATCAGTCGGAGATGACAAATACAATATCAGAAATGAAGAACACAATGGAAGAAATTAAAAGCAGGATGGATGAAGCTGAGGATCGAATCAGCGATTTGGAGGACAAGTTGAATGAAGGTATGGAAGCAGAGCAGAAAAAAGAAGAGACTCAAAAAGTCTGAGGAAACTCTAACAGAGCTTTGTGACAACATAAAGAGAAATAACATCTGCATCCTGAAAAAAGAAGAGAAAGAACAAGGAATAGAGACTTTGTTCAATTATATCATAGCTGAAAATATTCCTAAATTAATGCAGGAAAAACTCTCACAAGTTCAAGAAGCACAGAGAACTTCATTAAAGAGAAACCCAAAGAAATCTACACCAAGACAAATCATAATTAAAATAATAAAGCTAAGTGATAAAGAAAATATTAAAAGTTGCTAGAGAAAAAAAGGCTATCACCTATAAAGGAGCCCCCATAAGGATGATATCCAACTTGTCAGCAGAAACAGAGGGAATGGCAAGAAATATTCAAAGTAATGCAGAACAAGAACCTACAACCAAGACTACTTTAACCAACAAGGCTATCATTTAAAATTGAAGGAGAAATAAAAAGCTTCCCAGACAAAAAACAAAAAAAAAACCCAAAAAAAAAAACCTCAAGGAATTCATTAAAACCAAACCAATGCTGCAGAAAATGTTAAGGGGCCTGTTGTAAACATATCAAAATGGGAAAAGAATATAGTAAAAGAGGAATACAGCTTTAAAGAATAAAATGTCAATAAACACCACATATCAATAATAACCTTAAATGTAAATGGATTAAATGATCTGATAAAAACACATAGGGTAGCTGCATGAATAAGAAAACTTGTACTCGGAAAATTATAAAACATTGATAAAATAAGTCAAGGAAGATACAAACAAGTGGAAGCATATACTGTGCTCATGGTTAGAAAGAATAAACATCATAAAATGTCTATAATACCCAAAGCACTTTATAAATTCAATGCAATACCAATTAAAATACCAATGACACACTTCAAAGATATAGAACACATATTCCAAAAATTTATAAGAAACCAAAAAAGAACATGAATAGCCTCAGCAATCTTGAAAAGAAAGAATAAATCAGGAGATATCACACTTCCTGATATCATGTTATACTACAAGGCCATTGTACTCAAAACAGCCTGGTACTGGCATAGGAACAGGCATATAGATCAATGGAACAGAACAGAGAATCCAGAAATAATCCCAATGCTTTATGAACAACTGATATTTGACAAAGAAGGTAAGAGCATACAATGGAGTAAAAACTGCCTCATTAACAAATGGTGTTGGGAAAATTAAACATCTACCTGTAAAAGAATGAAACTAGACCACCAACTTACACCATTCACAAAAGTAAACTCAAAATGGATAAAAGATTTAAATGTAGCCATGAAACCATAAGCCCCTTAGAAAAAAACATAGGCAGTAAGCTCTCGGACATCTCTCAGAGCAATATATTTGCCAATTTATCTCCACGGGCAAGTGAAATAAAAGACAGGATAAACAAATGGGACTATATCAAACTAAAAAGCTTTTGCATAACTAAAGACAATAAGAACAGAATAAGGCCCTGGCCGGTTGGCTCAGTGATAGAGCGTCGGCCTAGCATGCGGGGGACCCAGGTTCGATTCCCGGCCAGGGCACATAGGAGAAGCACCCATTTGCTTCTCCACCCCCACCCCCTTCTTCCTCTCTGTCTCTCTCTTCCCCTCCCGCAGCAAGGCTCCATTGGAGCAAAGATGGCCCGGGCGCTGGGGATGGCTCCTTGGCCTCTGCCCCAGGCACTGGAATGGCTCTGGTCGCGGCAAAGCGACGCCCCGGAGGGGCAGAACATCGCCCCCTGGTGGGCAGAGCGTAGCCCCTGGTGGGTGTGCCGGGTGGATCCCGGTTGGGCGCATGCGGGAGTCTGTCTGACTGTCTCTCCCTGTTTCCAGCTTCAGAAAAAGAAAAGAAAAAAAAAAAAAAAAAAAGAACAGAATAAAAAGACAAACCACACAATGGGAGAACATATTCGACAATACGTCTGATAAAGGGTTAATAACCCAAATTTATAAAGAACTTGTAAAATTCAACACCAGGAAGGCAAACAATCCAATCAAAAAATGGGCAAAAGAAATGAATAGACACTTCTCCAAATAGACATACAGATGGCCAATAGGCATATGAAAAAATGCTCAACATCACCAACATCACTAATCATTAGAGAAATGCAAATTAAAACCACAATGAGGTATCACCTCACACCAGTCAGAATGACACTCATCAACACAACAACATAGAATAAGTGCTGGCGAGGGTGTGGAGAAAAGGTAACCCTCTTACACTGCTGGTGGAAATGTAGACTGATGCAGCCACTGTGGAAAACAGTATGGAAATTCCTCAAAAAATTAAAAATTGAACTGCCTTTTGGCCTAGCTATCCCACTTTTAGGAATATACCCCAAGAACACCATAGCATTGTTTCAAAAGAAGAAATGCACCCCCATGTTTATGGCAGCATTGTGCATAATAGCAAAGATCTGGAAACAGCCCAAGTGTCCATCAGTGGCTGAGTGGATTAAAAAGCATTGGTACATATAGACTATGGAATATTACTCAGCCATAAGAAATGATGACATTGGATCATTTACAATAACATGGATGGACCTTGATAACATTATACTGAGTGAAAGAAGTAAATCAGAAAAAATTAAGAACTATATGATTCCATACATAGATGGGACATAAAAATGAGACTCAGAGACACGGACAAGAGTGTGATGGTTATGGGGAGGGGGAGGATGAAGAAGGGAAGGAGAGGGAGGCTGTAGGAGAAGGGAAGGGGCACACAAAAAAACAGATAGAAGGTGATGGAAGACAATTTGATTTTGGGTGAGGGGTATGCAAAATAATCAAATGTCAAAATAACCTTGAGATGGTTTCTCTGAACATATGTATCCTGATTCATCAATGCCACCCCATTAAATTTAATAAAAAACTTATGAACAAGTAGGACATACAACCGTCCTATCTACAGATGAAAAAAAAAAAAGAATAATGAGGAATGGTGAATACAGAATTTATGACTTAGGCTTTTAATTTAGGTTTCAATAATACAGGTTCAACATAGTTTGTATGCTTGATATTTAGATCAGAATTGTTTCACAACTTAAAACAAGATAAAATATGCAGCAGTAAAGAACTGATGTCGTGCTGTACATGTACTGAACAGATTTTGTTGTTTGGGAGGATGAGCCAATCAAATAAAAGTTTAAATATTTTGGAATCCTAATTGGTATTTGCTAATTCAGTTTAATTAAAAATCAAAATAATAGTTTGGAACTATATGAAATCTGTGCATATTTCTAAATGAGTTCAGAACTCAGAGAGTAAAAGGATTAATTAGATCCAGCAAAACTATAAGACATCTATTCCCCGTAGCTAAGTATCTCCAGAGCACTACTGGTTCAGCTTCTCAAATCGAACATGTGTGAAATAAGACTCCTCTGTTGCTTTGAAATTGCTTCTTCCTTTCAGGTGCCTGTCATTATCTACTGCAGTGACATTTTTTTTTAATTTAATATTTCTCCATTATTATCCCTTAGAACAGAACAAACATTAAATATGTGTTTGAAACTGCAAGAACTCCTGAAATGTATTCTCACTTTTCTTTACTGTTAAAACCTGATCCAGATCCTAATTACCTGACACTTACAATTTTTTATTTTCATTCGAACTGGTCTGTGTGTCCCTAGATTTTTACTTTTCTGTTCTATTCTACTCTTCACCACCCCTTATCTTGCTTAAACAAAGTTTTGATCATCACTTCTCCTCACCAATGAGTGCACATCAAGATCCAAGCTCTGTATCACAGTTTCAAGACTTTCACAATACAAACACATACATAATAGACAAAAAGATTAATTTTTTTAAAATTTTTTAAATAAGTGAGAGCAAGGGAGGTAGAGAGACAGCCTCCCACATAAACCTGAAGGAGATCTACCTGGCAAGCCCATTATTTGGCGATGCTCTGCTTATCTGGGGTATTGCTTGGTAACCAAGGTATTTTAATCACCTGAGGAAGAAGCCACAGAGCCATCCTCAGTGCTAGGGGCCAACTTGCTTCAATCAATTGAGCTGCCATGGTGGAGAGTGTGGGGTGGTAAAGGGTGGAAAAGCATATGGTTGCTTCTCCTGTGTGCTCTGACCTGGAATTGAATCTGGGATTTTCACATACCTGCCAATGCTCTACCACTGAGCAAACCGTCCAGGGCCAAAAAGACTTCAATGCCAAAACAAATTATTTTTTTGGAGAATGGTAAGAAAACCACTTATCTAAAGTAGCTGAACCTTGTAAAATATAAATGATCTTGGTAAAACATGACAATGAAAAAGTAGTGAGGTTTCAAATTAGGCAGGGCCTTGAAAGTCATGATAAAAACTCTGTACTTCATTCTAAGTGTGAGTAAGAGAGGGTAGTTAATAAACTATACAGGTGTACAGGTGTTGGCAAAAGTAGGTTCATAATTGTGAGTATGCAAAACAGTATATTCTTGTATCAATAATAAATTATTCTTTATTATTTATTGTATTATTTTCTATACAAATAATGGTAAATCTACTTTGGCTACCACTGCATTGCAGGTGAGAAAGTGGTTTGAATTAGAATGCTGAGAACTTAAAAACTGTGGATTCATATAGGGTATGTTAACTTGTTGATAGATTGCTTGTACTCTGTAGTGTGTGGTATGTGGTATATGGGTGTGGTGGGTGTTATTGCAGACTGAGTAAGAGACATATTAAAGATAATTCTATAGTTGTGCCTTAATGGATAGATGATTGGGGGTCAGATTTAAAGAGGAAAATCAAGAATTCTTGTATGCCTGTGAAACCTTTAACTGTAAGTCTATTGGAGACCTCTAGAGATGCTGATCTAGAGCTCAGAGGAGAAGGCTCCAGTAGTAGATTTGAAGTTATTTGTACAAAAATGCTATTTAAAAAATGACATGTAATGATTTTACCTAAAGAATATATATAGAGAGGAGACAATTATTCTAAATTAAGCCTAATAATACTTAAATTCTTAGTGATAAACTAAAAAATAATTTTTAGTGAAAAAATAGCTTTTAGAGACAGAACTAAAATAACTTTTAGGAATGCCATTGAATGAGGAGAAAAACCATAACTATGTGATATTATGCAATCTAATAGAAAAAATAATTTCTATAAGAATACATGGTTATCAATGGTGGGAAGGAGGAAGAGAAGAAAATGGTACTTGAAGAGAGGTAGATCTTTTTAAAGTTTGTAAGCTCTGTTCTGTGGAATTGGGGAGATAGAACCCACCTGGTCTTTTTCAAAACAATATTAGACAGCAAAGAAGTGGAGGAAGCAATTATTATCAACTCTCTCAGGTTATTTATCTATGAAATAGATTGTAAGGTTATAGTAGTAGCTAGGGGAGGATTTTTGTCATATTTTTTTAATGGATACACTAGAGCTCATCTTTTTTATTTCTTTTCTTTTTTGTTTTTAGCGCGCGCGTGCGAGAGAGAGAGAGAGAGAGAGAGAGAGAGAGAGAGAGAAAAGCACATGCAAAGACAGACAGAAAGAGATGAGAAGCAATAACTCATGGTTGTGGCACCTTAGTTGTTCATTGATTGCTTTTTTATACGTGCCTTGACTAGGGGCTCCAGATGAGCCAGTGATCCCTTACTCAAGCCAGTGAACTTGAAATTAAGCCAGTGACCTGGCTTCAAGCCAGTGACCATGGAGTTACTCGTTGACCCCACACTCACTCTGGAAACCCTGTGCTCAAGCTGGTGAGCCCATGCTTAAGCCAAATGAGCCCTCACTCATGCCAGCAACCTCGGAGTTTTGAACCTGAGTATTCAGTGTTTCACGCCATCACACTATCCACTGTGCCACTAGTCTGTTCAGGCTTGTTTTCTGATGGAATGATCCAGGAGAGAAGAAGAAGTTAACAGCGGGAAGAATGTGTCTGCAAGAATAAGTTATTCAGAAGGAGAAGAAAAAGTGGCATTATATAAACAGATAAAATTACTCTATTTTGGTATTGAAAAATACAGAGATTTTGATAACAAAAGAAAAAAATTAGGATAAGATTTTATTTCAGAATAAAGAGTTAGAACATATATTTAAAAGCTTCTGTTGTTTCAGTGGTATTAGTTTTCACACAGAGTAGAAGAATGAATCATCCAATGTAGGAACTCTTTTATTCATTTTTATATTTTTCTTCATACAGAAAAACTGTTGATAAATAGTATTTATTTTCTTTTTTAAGTAATTTATACCTAATATTTACTCTATCATTACTTTTCCATGTGATTCTTATCTGCAAAATAAGATTAGGGAAAAAAAGACCAAAATATCACTTTTGTCTCTAACATTTTTGGAAAATAGCTATAACCCAAACGTATTTCCTGGAATTGCTTATAACCATTGTCCTTTCATTGTGAGGTTCTGATTTTACAGTCCTCAGACAATTCTTTTTCCTGAAGTCAAAATTTGGAAGTTTAACACCTACTATTCTTTAGTCATATCCAAGTTAAACATTTAAAATAATTGATGGCATTTGTTAAATACAAACTTTATCTATATTCTTTACATATGTTCAAAATTAAAATATTTTGAGGACTCTAGATACAATTCCTTTCAAGAAGAATCCAATTTGTTTTTACATACCTTTTATGTGTAACAAATATTGCTAAAATTATCTATTTCAATTAAAGCACATTGATCAATTAAAATTGGCTTGCAGTTTTCCTGTCATGGTACCCTGATCCAAAGTTTAGGTGGGAGTTTGGCAAACTACTACTCAAAAACCAAATGAAGCCCTGTTGCCTTTTCTATAAATAACTCGAATTATAGCAAGACATGCCCATTGAGTCAAATGTTGCATATGATTGCTTTCATGCTACAACAGCAAAGTTGAGTAATTACAACAGTAGCCATATAGCTTTAAAAAAATCAAATATGTCCTGTACAGAAAACGTTTGCATACCCTTGATTTATATTCCCCTTTCATCCTCTTCCCCATTTCTGTACCCCCCCTCTGACTCTTATTTCTTCTAATACAGAGGTTTTGCTCCGCAGAACAGTGCCATACAACATCAGAGTGATTAACTCTTTCATGGACCATCATGAAATTTTGGCAGAAAACCACTGTCAATAGCAATGAAAAAAATATGTGACTTTGATGTGTGTCAATAGATGCCTTCCTTGCATTGGAAGATTATATAGGCTGATAATTGCAAACAATTTTTAAAAACTATACAGTAGCATATACAACAGCTTTAGAAACTTTGTGCAGCACTGCAAGTCAACTCTTTTATTATATATATTTGATATCTAACTACAGATTTAAAATAGTTTTGTCTTCCCAATCCAGCAAGATTATACTTATTAAAAATTGGGTCAGAATTTCTAATAAAATATTTGAAAGAAAATATCTTCGAGAGTGGCAAAATGGCAATGGAGTAGGTGGATGTACCAACTTCCACCTCCCAGAACCAAAGTGGATTACAACTTAATTTTAAGAACCATCATCTGGAAAAACCAACTTTGGACTAAACTAAGAGGACTCTTCAACCAAGGAACACTGAAGAAGCCACACTGAGACTGGTAGGAAAAGCAGAAACGTGGAGAGAGCTGCCCAGCCTGGAGAGTCTTGTGTGGCAGGAAGTGAGTTTAGCAGAAAGGGGAGGGTCCTGAGCCCCAGCCTGCAGTCCCAGAACCTAGAAGAGGTGTTTAGACAGTATTTAGCTGCGAAATAAGTACTGTTTGTGAGAAAGAGACAGATTTCTCAGACCCAGGATTCTTCTTAAAGGGACCGCAAAGAAAACCTCTCTTACCTGGGGCTCCAGGAAATGGGGAGAGAGGAGAGGACTGGAGCAGCAGGAAGAGAGTATAGTCAAGAAGAAACAGGGAGAAACATTTTGAGGGACTGCCACACTAACCCCTGGGCTGAATCACTCCCCAAATCTGAAGCAAATATTTTCTCTGGAAACAGCAATACCAGCAAAGGGAAGCAGGACACCAGTCAAACAAGCTCTCCTGCAGCACTCAGAGCAGAGTTGCTTAGAAGGAGGGAGCTTTCCGGACTACAGTGTGGAGTGTTAAGGTCTGAGCTGCAGCACCCCCACCCACATGTCTGAGGGCTCACTGGCGGGAAGGCGGTGGCAGGACACAGAAGTTGGGTTCCATCAGCAAGGGCGGAAGCTGGCTGGCAATGACTGAGTCCCAGGTGTGAGCTCAGTCTTGCCCAGCGAGGGAGGAGGGGATGCACAAAAGTGGTCAGGCCCAGCTGCACACCTGCCTGAAATCCTGCCTTCGGTGGAAGGGTGGGAGCCCAGGAAGGGGAAGAGACCTGCTGCTGAGCAAGGGCATACAGGCATGCAGCCTCACCCTACTCACAAAACTGAGGCTTGCAGCCAAACTTGCAAGCTGGCTCCTCCAGCAGGGGTGTGACAAAAGCCCAGAACAGGCAGAGTCTTGCAAATGAGCGTGGTGGATATGTAGCCCCACCTGGCTGGCTGAGCTGAGGTTTGCAATAGAACCATGAGCAGGCTCCTCCTACAGGGGCAGGATGAAAACCTGGAAACAGGAGGAGCCCCGCAGCTGGGCAAAGGTGCTTACCCCTGCCAATGGAGCCAAAGCTTGAAGCCCAGACATGGTCACAACCATGGGAGAGGGGTTAAGCCCGAGGCCGCCAAGGCTTATATATACAGGCATGTGATCACAGCCCTTCTGGTGGAGGAGAGGCAGAAACCTCACTGGCAGTCCCAGTGGGCTGTCAATGGCAACACCTGTACACAAATGCCCAAGGCTGTGGCAGAGGGAGAGGTGGACCTGCAGACAGACCACACCAAAGGAACACAGAGGCCACACCAATTGGACTCCAGAGGCCAAAACCTTTTTATATACAGTCAAAATGAGAAGACAGAGAAATGCAACACAAATAATCAAAAGAAATCCTCCCAAAAAGACATAAATGAGTCAGATATAACCAAATTACTGGATGCAGAGTTTAAATTAATGATTGTTAGGATGCTCAAATATCTTAGAACAACAATAGATGGTCATTAAGAACACCTAAGGACATAGCAAATATACAAAAGGACATTTAAATAATAAAAAGAATTCAGTCAGAAATGACAAATACAATATCAGAAATAAAGACCACAATGAAAGGAATTAAAAGAAGGATAGATGAAGCTAAAATTCAAATCAGTGAGTTAGGGGACAAGATAAATGAAGGCACAGAAGCAGAGCAGAAAAAAATAAGAGGCTCAATAAGGAAACCGAGGAAACTCTAACAGAGCTTTGTGACAACATGAAGAGAAATAACATCTGCATCATAGGGGTTCCTGAAGAAGAAGAGAAAGAACAAGGAATAGAGACATTGTTCAATCACATCATAGCTGAAAATATTCCTAAATTAAAGCAGAAAAAACTCTCACAAGTTCAAAAAGCACAGAGAACTGCATTAAAGAGAAACCCAAAGAAACATACACTGACACATCATAATTAAAATACCAAAGCTAAGTGATAAAGAGAAAATATTAAAAACTGCTAGAGAAAAAAAGGCTATCATCTACAAAGGAGCCCCCATAAGGATGACATCCGACTTCTCAACTGAAACACTTGAAGCCAGAAGGGAATGGCAAAAAATATTCAAAGTAATGCAGAAAAAGAGCCTACAGCCAAGACAACTTTATCCAGTAAGGCTATGGTTTAAAATTGAAAGAGAAATAAAAAGCTTCCCAGACAAAAAAAACTCAAAAAAACTCAAGGAATTCAATACAACCAAACCAATGCTGCAAGGGTCTGTTGTAAACAGATCAAAGAGGAAAAGGAATATAGCAAAAAAGGAATACAGCTTTAAAAAATGAAATGGCAATAAACAACTACATATCAATAATAACTGCAAATATAAATGGATTAAATCAGTGATTTTCAACCTTTTTTGAGCCACGGCACATTTTTTACATTTACAAAATCCTGGGCACACCACCTACCAAAATGACACTCTAACACAGTACATATTATACATAATAATATAGTTTCTAAATGTATTTATACTCACTTAGTGTGAAACCTGGGCCTGTTTCGATGAACACAAAAAGGATATCCTGGCAGGAATGGTAGAAAGACACACATGAAGCTCTTCCTCAACAGTTCTCAGTCTCTCTCTGTTTTTAGTTTTTATCACAGTCAAGCTTGAGAAGCTAAGCTCACATAGATATGTGGTTGAAAATGGGAGCAATGTCAAAATAGCTTTGTTGGCCAGAATGGGAAACTCCTTGGCAACAGATAACCAAAAACTCTCCAAAGGAAGATCAGTAAACTTTAGCTTTAAAGTTAGATAACATTGTGATGCATTGTGATGCATTGTGTATCACCCTCTGCGAGGGCCTCTTTTAAAAAGAAAAAGGTCAAATATCTATATACACCATCAGGATAGACATAACCAGCTGAGGCTGAGGCTTCATCTAGTGGTGACAACATTTACCTCCAGTCCTGACCAGGATTAGAAATCGGGACCATGGGGAGGAGTAGCAGCTTCAACTACTCGCCTCGGCCACACAATGACAAATGCGTGGTAGCCCGAGCGGGGACCTTTCTGGGTGTGGATGAGAGGCGGCCTACTATTGGTTCATCACTAGTGGTCGGGATGGATCCTAGAAGGTGATTGGTCAGTGAGCATTCCCTGTGCCTCCACTCTTCCTGTTGCTGATAGCTGGAGAGATTGTGAGGGGAATGTTTATGTTCAGATGGAGGCGGCTGGTGGCGGGCCAGATAAATAGCCTCTGTGTGCCGTTCGGCACGTGAGGGCATAGTTTGGGGACCCATGTTTAATTTCCCCACGGCACATCTGACCATGTCTCATGGCACACTAGTGTGCTCCGGCACACTGGTTGAAAAACACTGGATTAAATGATCCGATCTAAAGACATATGGTAGCTCCGTGGATAAAAAAACAGGACCCGTACATATGCTGTCTACAAGAGACACACCATAAAACAAATGATGCACATAGACTGAAGGTAAAAGGATGGAAAAAAATATTTCATGCAAATGGAAATGAAAAAAGCTGGGGTAGCAATACTTATATCAGACAAAATGGACTTTAAAACAAAGGCTATCATAAGAGATAAAGAAGGTCACTACATAATGATAAAGGGAGCAATCCAACAGGAAGATATAACCATTTTAAATACCTACGCACATAATATAGGAGCACCTAAATATATAAAGCAGACTTTGATGGATATAAACAGCAAGATCAACAGCAATACTATAATAGTAAGGGATTTCAATACCCCACTAACATCACTAGATAGATCCTTAAGAAAGAAAATTAACAAAAAAACAACAGACTTAAAGGACTCAATAGATCACCTGGATTTAATGGATATCTTCAGAACCTATCACCCTAAAGTAGCAGAATAAACATTCTTTTCCAGTGCTCATGGTACATTCTCTAGGATACCACATGTTAGGGCACAAAAGTGGTCTCAACAAATTTAAGAAGATTGAAATCATATCAAGCATTTTCTCTGATCACAATGGCATTGAACTAGAAATCAACCATAAGAGAAAAACTCAAAAATACTTAAATGGTTGGAAACTAAATAGCATGCTATTAAATAATGAATGAATTAAAAATGAGATCAAAGTAAAAATAAAAAAATTCTTTGAAACAAATGATAATGAGCATATATCATCTCAACAATTTATAGAACACAGCAAAAGCAGTCCTGAGAGGGAAGTGTATAGCATTACAGGCATACCTTAAGAATCTAGAAAAAGCTCAAACAACTTGACCCTTCATCTAAAATAACTAGAAAAAGAACAGCAAGTAAAACCCAGAGGTAGTAAAAGGGAGGAAATAATAAATATCAGAGTGGAAATAATTGACATAGAGGCTAAAGAAACAATACAGAGGATCAATGAAACCAGGAACTGGTTCTTTGAAAGGGTAAACAAGATCGATGAACCTTTAACAAGACTCACCAAGAAAAGAAGAGAGGACTCAAATAAATAAAATTAGAAGTGAAAATGGAGAAATAACAACTGACACAACAGAAATATATAATATTGTAAGAGTACTATGAAGAAATGTATGCCAAAAAACTAGACAACCTAGATGAAATTGAAAAATTCCTTGAAACATATAATCTTCCAAAAACCATCTGGAAGAATCAGAAAACCTAAATGAACAGATTACAAAAAATGAGAACAAAACAGTTATCAAAAAACTCCCAACAAAGAAAAGTCTGGGGCCTGATGGCTTTACAAGTGAATTCTACCAAATATTCAAAGAAGAACTAACTCTTATCTTTCTCAAGCTATTTCAAAAAATTCAAAGGAAGAAAGACTTCCAAGCTCCTTTTATGTGGCAAGAATAATTCTGATTCCAAAACCAGGCAAAGACAAAATGAAGAATAAAAATTATAGCCAATATTCCTGATGAATTTAAATGCTAAAATCCTCAACAAAATATTAGCAAACCAGATCCAGCAATATATGAAAAAAATCACATACCATGATAAAGTGGGATTTATTCTGGGGAGACAAAGCTGGTACAATATTTGCAAATCAATTAATGTGATTCATCATATAAACAAAAGGAAGAAAAAAAACCACATGATAATTTCAATAGTTGCAGAAAAAGCATTTGATAAAATCCAGCACCCATTTATGATCAAAACTCTCAGCAAAATGAGAATACAGGGAACATACACTATAAGGCCATCTATGACAAACCCACAGCCAACATCATACTCAATGGGAAAAAATTAAAAACAATCCTCTTGAGATCAGGAACAAGGCAGGGGTGCCCCCTTTCACCACTCTTATTCAACATAGTTCTGGAAGTCCTAGCCACAGCAATCAGACAAGGATAAGAATAAAAGGCATCCAAATTGGAAAAGAAGAAGTAAAACTATCATTATTTGCAGATGATATGATATTGTATATGGAAAACCCTAAAGTCTCAGTCAAAAAACTACTGGACCTGATAAATGAATTCAGCAAGGTGGCAAGATATAAAATTAATACTCAGAAATCAGAGGCATTTTTATACACCAACAATGAACTGTCAGAAAGAGAAATTAAGAAAACAATCTCCTTCACTATTGCAATAAAAAAATAGACTATCTAGGAATAAATTTAACCAAGGAGATTAAAGACTTACACTTGGAAAATTATAAAACATTGATAAAAGATATCAAGGAAGATACAAACCAATGGAAGCATATACTGTGCTCATGGTTAGGAAGAATTAACATCATAAAATGTCTATAATGTCCAAAGCAATTTATAAATTCAATGCAATATCAATTAAAATACCAATGATATATTTCAAAGATATAGAACACATATTCCAAAAATTTATATGGAACCAGAAAACAACACAAATAGCCTCAGCAATCTTGAAAAGGTAGAATAAAGAGGGAGGTTTCACACTTCCTGATATCAAGTTATACTACAAGGCCATTGTACTCAAAACAACCTGGTACTGGCATAAGAACAGGAATATAATAAATGAAACATAACAGAGAATCCAGAAATAAACCCACACCTTTATGAACAACTGATATTTGACAAAGGAGGTAAGAGCATACAATGGAGTAAAGACAGCCTCGTTAACAAATGGTGTGGGGAATTAGACATCTACCTGCAAAGAAAATGCAACTAGACCACCATTGTACATCATTCACAAAAATAAGCTCAAAATGGATAAAAGGCTTAAATGTAAGCCATGAAACCATAAGCATCTTAAAAGAAAACATGGTCAGTAAGCTCTTCGACATCTCTCGCAGCAATATATTTGCCGATTCATCTCCATGGGCAAGTGAAATAAAAAAACAGAATAAACAAATAAATGGAACTATGCCAAACCAAAAAGCTTTTGCACAGCTAAAGACAACAAGAACAGAATAAAAAGAGAAACAACACAATGAGAGAACATATTTGACAATACGTCTGATAAGGGGTTAATAATCCAAATTTATAAAGAACTTGTAAAACTCAACACTAAGTAGACAAACAATACAATGAAAAATGGGCCATAGAATGAATAGACTCTTTTCCAAAGAGGGCATACAGATGGCCAATAGGCATATGAAAAAATGCTCAACATCACTAATCATTAGAGAAATGCAAATTAAAACCACAATGAGATATCACCTCACACCAGTCAGAATGACACTCATCAACACAACAATACAGAATTGTGGTGAGGATGTGGAGAAAAGGGAACCCTCCTGCACTGCTGGTGGGAATGCAGACTGATGCAGCCACTGTGGAAAGCAGTATGGAGATTCCTCAAAAAATTAAAAATTGAACTGCCTTTTGGCCTAGCTATCCCACTTTTAGGAATATATCCGAAGAACACCATAGCACTGTTACAAAAGGAGAAATACACCCCCATGTATATGGCAGCGTTGTTTACAATAGTGAAGATCTGGAAACAGCCCAAGTGTCCGTCAGTGGCCGAGTGGGTTAAAAAGCATTGGTACATATAGACTATGGAATACTACTCAGCCATAAGAAATGATGACATTGGATCATTTACAACAACATGGATGGACCTTGATAACATTATACTGAGTGAAATAAGTAAATCAGAAAAAACTAAGAACTATATCATTTCATACATAGGTGTAACATAAAAGTGAGACTTATAGACATGAACAAGAGGGTGGTGGTTATGGTGGGGGGGTAGATGTGCGGAAGAGAGAGGCACAAAGAAAAGCAGATAGAAGGTGACGGAGACAATTTGACTTTGGGTGAGGGTTATGCAACATAATCAAATGTCAAAATAACCTGAAGATGTTTTCTCTGAACATATATACCCTGATTTATCAATGTCACCCCATTAAAGTTAATAATAATAAAAAAAGAAAAAATAAAAGAAAATATCTTCATTAAGGCCAAATAAGTTTATGTCTCAAATTGGTTGGAAGACTTTTGAATATTTGTCAATAATCACTCAAACACCTATGTAACATCAGTGCCATTATTGTCTATTATGTTTAACTTCACTGAAATTCTGTAACAGTAAATTGGGTTCCTGATCTCAATAGTATTTTACATTCTAACCACTGTACGGAATAGTTAGACTCAAATGCACAAACATTAATTGCTCTGTGTTGCAGGCAGAATTTAGTAAATTTAAAGGTTGCTTCCATGACAAATTATGTATATTTGGAATAATTTGTTGCTCTAAAGGTAGACATTAATCTAAACATGTCTAAGAAGAGCCATTTAAATGAACTATTTAATTAAAAAGAAATGCGATGGAAAATACTTAATATTTTGACATTTTTCAGTTTTTAAATCCATTATGTAAAGCTGAACAATTTATGACTATATAGGCTGTAAACAGGAAGAAAGAAGAAGTGGATTACAAATAGAAACATTACAGTAGTAATAATAGGAAGAGAGAGAACCATAATCAATGCATGTGATATGTATAACTATAAAACTTGTATAACTATATGTGCTCATGAGGAAGATATTTGTATTTATAATGTTGATTATCTTTTTAGCTAATTGTTTTTACTAGTCTGTTCCAAATAAAATTTTCATTTGAATTTATGAACTCTATCTATTTTTATTCTTCTTTGTTAAACACACACACAATATTCATGTGAGTAGTGTTTGTGGATTTGTTGGTAAATGCCTGAGCACACATGCTCAACAGTAATTTTGATAGACTCAACTGTGGTTACTTCTTTTCTTCATCTTGGTGGTAGAAATTATTTACATAAGAGACAAGTTATATAAGGTAAAAATAGAGTCTAAGATTTTCTCAGATATTGCAAGAATTCTCATCTAAAGATGAAATCATGAGTCATTTCACAGGAGTACCCTCACCGGTCTTAACTAACATTTCCCTTGGAAGATGACCGTGGGTGTTAGGACTCCTGAAACATTAGATTTCCCAGATATTGCTTTCTGATCTCTCTCTTTATTTTCCCTTTTCCTCCCTTTTTCTTTCCTTCTTCATCTGTCTCTGTCTCCTCTCTCCTTTTATTACTAGAAATAGACTTAAAAAAACAAGAAAGAACACATTGTGCCCATAAATTAATGGTTACTTTGTGAATTTCTCAGGCTAATGTGTGGAAGAAACTTTTCTCTACTCTTGGGGTCCTTTGGACTTCCCTAACAATCAAATAGATATGAGAAAGATTAACAAGCAAAAACGACCATGTTTAATTTTATATATATGTATGAAAACCCCCAAAACATAAGAAAGTGAAAGGCCCTACACTCATCAGAGGTTCAAAGACAGTAAGGAAAATGAGGTTTAGATGACATTCTAAGGATCACCTTGGGCTTCAGATAGGAAGATGGTTATTACAGGACAATAAGAAGAGTATATCAAGTGAGACAACTTTTCCCTAGACTCCACACCATGTATATTTCTACTTCAGCCATTGTGATAGGCCCAGTTTTACATTTTTTTGAATAACTGACTATTTATACTCCAATTGATTGTCAGTGACATGATGAGAAGAACCAGTTCTGTTGTTACTCCTATTTCTGTGTTCAGTGTCTAGCCAAATATAGGCCATAGAAAATCAATAGATTTTTCATAGAATAAGTGAAACAGTTACATACCATTCTCTGGCAATGGGTTAAAATAAAGACACCTGTTTGTAGAATGCTTTCTAGGAGACTTCTAGAAGACATCCCTGATTAAGTGCCATTGTCTGAAACTCTTAACTCCAGATAGTCTTAACATTTGGGGGGATTTTATGATATATGAGGATGGTATAGGAGTGAATTAGAAGACATGTTCATGGTAGAGTGAAGGTCATTGATTAATTGTTTAAGAGTTTTGCAAATGATGTATCTTCTAACAAATTAATTTTAATTTTATAATGATGCATGTTGTTTATAACTTTAAAATTTCCTTAACTATCTAATATACTGAGAACCAGCCTTAGGATGGAATATCTCAGGTACAGATAATGGATCACCTATACAAATTTGTTTATAAATTTTGTTTCACATTACTGTTTTCAAAAAAATGCTTTCATGTATTTATTTATTTATTTTTAAGTGAAAATAGGGAAGATACAGAAACAGACTTCCACATGTACCCCAACCAGGATCTACCCGGCAACCCCTGTCTGGGACCAATACTCTGCCCATATGGGGCCATTGTTTCACTGTTCAGCAACCAACCTATTTTATCACCTGAGGCCGGGGCTCAATGGAGCCATCCTCAGCACCAGGGGGCTATGCGCTCAAATCAATTAAGCCATAGCTACAGGAGGCAAAGAGAGAGAAAGAGAGAGAGAGAGAGAGAGAGAGAGAAGGAAAGGAGGAAGAAGGGGCAGAAACTGATGGCTGCCTCTTCTGTGTACCCTGACTGAGAATCAAACCAAGGACTTCCACACCCCGAGTTAAGGCTCTATTGTTAAGCCAACTGGCCAGGGCCACAAAAATGCTTTCTAAGCTAATAATCTTTGTTAATAAGCACTATAATAAATTATATCAAATGATATCATGATGTCTATCTATTATTCTACAAACAATGGGTGGTATGACATAATTCTATAAGCTTCAAAATAGTACATAGATTTCATTATAATGATGAAAACATTTGTTTTGAATTTATGACACACTTTAAAGAGATTATTTTTTAAATCATAAAATATTTATATAACTATGCTAAACATTACAAAAATTAATAATTTAAAACAAATTAATAATAATAAAATAAATTAAACAACATTAAATCCCAAACAGTTCTAGGATTTTAAGACCCTACATTATACTTAATGACCATATGATCATCAATTATGGCAACACGGTGTACATGTATTCCAAGAAAAAGTTAGTGCTCTAAATACTTTTAATACTAAAGAATAAATCATTAAAAGTTAAACTAAATACTTAATTCTGGTTATTTGAGAATAAAATAACCTAAAATATTCAGAGATAAATTATATATAAAAATTTCTATAAAAAAACAGAAATGATGAGGAAGGATGGAAGAGTAATTTTAATGATTGCATTATAGAAAGACCAGATGCCTACATCATGCAGGAACACAGATTCAGAGTAAAACTGAAGATAATGTTACCTAAACATATATTATGTTCTTCTCAAATTTTTTCAATTTTTTTTCTCGCTATTAAAGATACCAGGCTTCTGAACCATGTCATGTACAAAACATAAAGGAAATAAAAAATTATATATATTTAATATGATGAAATTTATTAAGGTATAAATTTTTTTAAATATGTCATTTTTATTTTGCTTGTTTTACTCCATTACACTAATATTTGCTATAAAAAATTTCCTAGTTTTAGACAATCATAATTTGTAATATTTTGTACTATAGTCTTCTTATATACCTGAAGAAGTATTTTATTTTGAAGCTGGGTATTTATATGGATGTATTATTGATTTTTTAAATAATATTCAAAATTACTTTCTAGCAAAAAGCTACCACCACAGTGCCATCTATGCTTTGTATGGTAATTAATTGTAGCCTAAGTTTCTTTCTTAAATCTAAAATTGTATTAAGCATTGAAGTAGAGGATGATAGTTGCCTTTTGATTTACAATGAACCAGATTGCTCTTATTAATATATTTCCTTTAGGCAAAGACCAAAAAAGCATAGCTGTATTCTTAAAACTGTAAGCAAAGAGGATGGTGAAAGTTTGATTATTAATTAGTTTTCTTTTAATCTCTGAAAGAATAAAAACTACATAAGAATGCCTTTAGGCTGAATATTTAGATTCTTCATTTTTTTTTTTTTTGTATTTTTCTGAAGTTGGAAACAGGGAGGCAGTCAGACAGATTCCCGCATGCGCCCGACCAGGATCCACCTGGCACACCCACCAGGGGGTGATGCTATGCCCATCTGGGGGGTTACTCTGTTGCAACCAGAGCCATTCCAGCACCTAAGGCAGAGGCCACAGAGCCATCCTCAGTGCCCAGGCCAACTTTGCTCCAATGGAGCCTTGGCTGTGGGAGGGGAGAGACAGAAAGGAAGGAGAGGGGGAAGGGTAGAGATGCAGATGGGCACTTCTCCTGGGTTCCCTGGCTGGGAATCGAACTAGGGACTCCTGCATGCCAGGCCGACGCTCTACCACTGAGCCAACTGGCCAGGGCCTAGATTCTTGAATTAAATAACCAACATATGTATTCCTTTATAGCAAATGAATATTTTAATTATTTAATGTTATTCCAACTATAAAATATATTATTTAAAAATAACTCATGCGGCTTACAAAATAATAGGGGAAATGATGTAATGTTTGAGGAATTAAATGCAATAATAATATTAGTGACAAAGATCTGTCTTATGTTTTATTTCAAATGCCTCATTTTGGTTCAAATAGAGGAGGGCAAATTCTACCATGGATAAGTTAGAGAACATCTGTCTTTTTCTCCCTTCTTAAATCTCCTTTATCATCTTCCTAATAGACAAGTGAAAAAGGAAATTGTAACTGAGTCTATTTTTGATTTTTCTCTGATTCTTTCAAAACACACTATAAATTTTCCATGTTCTATTCTCACAGAATATTTCAATTTAATAATATAAAAAGGTTAATATCATTTTATTCATTTTCTATTGATATGTAGAGGATCTAAATTCAGAGGTGGTTCTAACACTTCAGTTATCCTCAAATTCAAGGACATTGATCTACGCCTTAAATTCTTTCCCCAGCACACATATAATATCATTGTCACAAACCTCTGGTGACTAAAAACTTTCCACTTTCTGAAGTAGTCCAGAAGGCTTTAGATGATACAGTGATTGTAATAAAACCAAAATGAGTCTTGTTTTGGTTCCATTTATTCTCCTTTTTGTCCATCCAGGCTTAGAGAAAGTGTCTCCTGGCATTTCTTCCAACACCACACTGGCTGATTGATTGTGTATTTTCTTTCTTTTTCCTTCATTATTTTCTTTCTGCCCATATTCCATGTATTCTATACACTATAAACCAATTATTTTTCTCATCCTTTACATATAATGAACAAAATTTATTTAGTCACTTCTATGTGCCTGAACTTAATTGAGCCACTGGGAAACAGGTGTGAAAAATCAGGCAAAAAATTCTTGCTCCCATTGTTATTTTCTTCCGTATTCTCTATCAGTTTTAAATTTATTTTTCATTCCCCCCTTTTTTTACTCCAATATAAGCTACTAAATAACTTAAATTTATTTTAAGGCTCTGAATAAGCAGAATATAGCCTGTATTTACATATCACTTGAGTGACATTATGGAAATAATTATGTAAGTATTAATTTTAATATAATTCTGTAGAAGGGAAAAGTATATGAATTTTGGCCATACTTGCAAATTTAAAAATACAGTTAATCACTTTAAATATTATCCAATAACTTTATAGGAAACATTATTAAGCACAAACAAAATTATCTCATGTAAGATTGAATAGATAACTGGAGTTGGAAGGCAGGTTTTCCATACACAAGATTGAAATCTAGAACAGGCCCTGACGGTCCAGTTACCCTCAAATTTATAATTAGCTTTTAAAAGCATTAACTATTCTATCTTAAACATGCATTCATTCAAATACCATGTACTGATTTCATATTTTGTATAGTCCTTAAAGAACGCAAGGAGAATAAATTCTTAAATTATGCAATGGTTTATAATTTATACAGTCTTTGCATTCTAATATCTTAAGTGTTAAATTTTATTAAACCATTTACCTAATGTAGAAACAGAGCAACAGAATTTAAATACTCACTGAATCTTAAATATAAAAATAGTATAATTGATATTGAATATGAATTTTCTCATTTTACTATCATTTATATTCTAGTTATGCTTCAAGGATATGTTCAATTTTGTCTTCCATGAAAACTTTAAATATTAAAAAAATTTTCCAAACCTGTAATTAAGTCTTAATCTCTTCAAATGGGGTCAGTGACATAAACTTTTCGTACAGAAAGATGGCGTCTCTTTTATCTGGATTATGCTGTGAATATCATTTCTTGCTTAAGGCAAACATAGAAAATCTACTGAATTTGGGGTTTAAATAAGAAGGCATAAAAAATTTAAAGCAAGATTATGAATAAATCTACTTTATATCTTTACCTTAAAGAACATTTTAAATCTTCTGGGATAACAACATTTTTTAAAATTATCCATGTCTATTATATGCCTTGCAGCTAAAAACAACTACATTAAGGACCTGTCATTCTCTACCAGATTTCAGTGTTCATAACTAACTGAACACTATTTTAGTACTTTTTTTTTTACCACATGTGTTTCCAATATTTAAATGGTTTAAGTGTAATGCTGTCTACCAGGGATAATTTAAAAAACAAAATTTACTCACTTAACTTTGGGTTACAAAATATTTAGGTCTAGTTATTCTATAAAGATACATTGTCAAAGAAGAATGTTTAAATAATCTTAAATTGAAAGAAACTCTGTAGAAGAATGTTTAATAAAATCAAAGTAATTTAAAAATATAATACAGAGACAATATACAACTTTTCTAGAGTGAAAAATTAGTTGCAGACTTATAACTAGAACCAGATCTAACCTGAAATCTAGAGTTTTGCTTACACCATGCTTCTTTTCAAAGCTTAAAATTTCCTAAAAGAAATAAAGACTACTAAATCAACCTACAAATTTCTGAATTAAAAAAAATAAATATCTACATTTCTGTGGATGTTTTTGGCAAGTTCAGCATTACACCTTTGTTCATGCATTATTTCACTTAATTCTTATGATAGAAATGCTTTGTGCTCCTGATATCTGCTTCATTCTCCTTCTAGAAACACAAAGCTACATGCCTCCCTTTTCTTTATAGTTAATCAAAGCCATATGACCGACACTGGCCGGCTAGCTCAGCAGTAGAGCATTGGCCTGGCGTTTGGAAGTTCCAGGTTCAATTCCCAGCCAGGGCACACAGGAAAAGCACCAATTTGCTTCTCCACCCTTACCCCTCTATTTTCTCTCTGTCTCTCTCTTTCCTTCCCACAGCCAAGTCTCCTTTGGAGCAAAGTTGGCCCGGCACTGAGGATGGCTCCATAGCCTCTGCTTTAGGCACTAGAATGGTTCCAGTTGCAACTAATGCCCAAGATGAGCAGAGCATTGCCCCCTGGTGGACTTGCCAGGTAGATCTTGGTCAGGCACATGTGGGAGTCTGTCTCTCTGCCTCCCCACTTCTCATTTCAGAAAAATACAACAAACAAACAAACAAACAAAAGAAAACAAAACAAAAAACAAAGGCATCTGACCAATTTGGCCAATTCTGGTCAATAGGCTAGAAACAGAAATAACATGTGCATGTTAGGCTGGAGCACAGTAAAAAGTGTGATAAATCTCTATATTATGCATTTTGTATAGTGAACCTGAAAGATGACAAACTCTTATTCACTCCCATATGCTTGCCAACCAATTGAAACATGTAGCATGAATAAGAGATAAACTTTGCTACATGAGGTCACTAAAATTTAGATGCTGTTTTTTACCAAATTGAAATCTTGCCTAACCTAATATATTATTTTACTCAATTTCAGGTAGCTTTTGTTATTCCACTTTTACAGGGAAAGATATGATTTAAAATCTAGATATTCTGACCGAAAAAGGCTTGTTGTTTTTTTTTACTGATTCTTAATTGTTTTCTTTCACATAATTTGCATAACTTTGGCTTGAGTTTATGGTTGTCATATAAACATTTAGACTTACAAAAGGAACTGTTAATATATTGATTAATGCTGTAAATCAGCCTAGGGGCTTACTCAAAAAATGTCATAACTCAAGCTCTAATTCTGTGTCTACTCTGTTATTTGAGATATACAAGCTATTTTAAAAGTACTCCATTGTAGAAAACTCCATATCAGCTTGAAACAGATGTGCTGATTGATATTTTAAATAAACACCCAGATGGATGTTAAGAAAATTCATCATCAATGAATCACAACATTGAAATAAATTGATATCTCTTGTATATTTTACTTATTTAACTGTTAGTCATCAAAAGACTTGTCTGCTTTGTAAGATCCCATGGGAGAATTTTCTGTTAGGGCACACTGGCAAGCACAAACTTATACTTAATGATGATAGATATTAAGATCAAATTATATCATCAAGCACATCAACAGTTTAAACCTCAGTAGAAAAGATGTAGAAATTTAAATTAATCTTATCACATAGAAGACAACATCCTTGTCTTATTTAGAATATTTACTATCATTTTGGTTTTAGGTGAATAGATTTGTCTTTCCTATCCTCCGTTACCTGATCTTTAAAGGGCTGAAATTACAAACTTGTGATTGTGAGGTTTGATGTAATGCAACTGAGGTGAAATAACCTTGATTTACATAAAGTGCTATGAAAATATGATATATTATCATCTCTATAAATATTATTATTATTTTAAGTTATAATGCTTTTAGATTTAGAGATGGCTCCTCATGCCATTATGACTCCTAAAAATGAAAGCCTTAATGATTGTATTCTAAGTAGAATCACCATTTTAATCTTTTCCAATTTAAACTCAGTAACCAACTTTTCATGTTATATTTTAATGGCTCACCTTCTTCAATATAACTTTTGTACTTTGATTTTCCTTCAAATTATTCAAAATTGGGTCAAATTATGACAAATACAGTAGATTCCCTCTACTGTTAAATATGGGAATTAACATAAAATGCAACCCCAAATATAAATAAATCTATCTATTTATTTCACTTAGTTCAGAGAGCTTTCTAATGTTTATTTGTGGGCTATGGACAAATTACAAAGTTGATTTTCTTATGCATAAGTACATATTTCTACATAAAATCTTGAATGCATATGTACATAAAAAAGTTATAAAAATGAAAAAAATTGTGTGTAAGGAATTAAGAAATTATTGTCTTACTTGCAGTTACCAAGTAGTTAAATAAATCATTAATTTATTTAATCTTCTATCAATAATGAAAGTGTGATGGTATTTGTTGTATGCATGAGTCACATCCAGATTGCTGGGGATACAGTGGAAACTGTGTTATATACGCTCTTCTCTTATGGAACCTGTTCTCTGTAGCAAAAAGACCAATACGAATATGTTGCATATGAAGCGAGCCTTGTCCTTTCTTGATAGCTTCATTTTCTCACTTGTGTGGGCCAGGTTTCTGGCTGGAAAGGACTTGGCTGTGGTGAGGCCAGGGTTGAGGGTTTGTCCATTGTGGGTCTGAGATTAAAGGTTTTGCCCAAGCAACTGGCACGGCTGGAATACCTGCACATGACAAAAATTCTGGTGTGATTGGCATGTTCTGTGGGTCTACTGTTCAAGATTTTTCTGGCCAGTACCTGTGCTCGGCAAGGCTAAAACCCAGGTGACATATGTGGCCAGACTGCTGGGGAGAGATCAAGCAAATAAGCAGCTTGTGAGTATGAGAACTAAATTACATTCCAGGAGATTGAGCAAATTAGTAAATATAGAGAAATAAGATAAAGTGAGTTGTTTTCTTATTGTTGAGAGAATGACAAATATAAAAAAAAAGAATACTAAAATAAATCCTTTATGGCAGAGTTGAAATTAGCGCAAACTTCATGGTTATTAAGCTGTAAATAAAGATGTTTACATAAGATAGCTATGTAATGTCTGATAGAACTTTTTCTATATCTCTATCTAGAGCTAGAGATCAATCTAGATATGTATGTGTCTTTCTGTGTGTTTGACTATACATGTGCATTTACTATTCTAGCCTTGATCACTACATTCTAAGTGCAATTAGCTTAAAACAG
Organism: Saccopteryx bilineata; assembly: GCF_036850765.1. Taxonomy (NCBI): domain Eukaryota; kingdom Metazoa; phylum Chordata; class Mammalia; order Chiroptera; family Emballonuridae; genus Saccopteryx; species Saccopteryx bilineata. The sequence goes on along the minus strand of NC_089492.1, from coordinate 135,733,008 downwards.
CCACATTTTTGTTTCTAAATGATAATATCCAATAAGAACAATTAGTGCTGATTCTATAACTGACAGAAGACAAGTAGTGAATAAGCTTGAAATATCAGATTGTGCAGAGAATAAGGAGGTAAAACATAGGTATGTAAATTAAAAAAGATATATAAAATATTTATGAAAATATTAGCAATATGGAATTTTAAAGTTATATTTACAATAGCCACAAACAATACTATACTGCTCACAAAAATTAGGGGATATTTCAAAGTGAATATGAAAAACAATATTCCCTAATTTTTGTGAGCATCATATCTATATGGTTTCCAAATTTTATCCTGTTTTAAAGGCACTATGTTGTGTTTGGAGACAGCAACACTGTCCAGAATGGTGGTTCAAGTGAACCTTTCTTTTTGTATCATAAAAGTTGAGAATATAACATGGCTTCTAATATCATTTCATTCTTGGAAGATAACAATTTTCTTGACTCATTTATGTTTTTCTATTTTTCTTTTTCCCCTTTCCCCCAATCTTGCTGTTTTATCCTCAGCGTTTATCCATATTAACAAAGTTAAATCTTGGCAGGAACTAGAATGGGAAAAGGTGAAACTAAACAAAACCTTCTAAAAATAGAGGATTGGGTGGGCTAAAAAGAAAAGAATCACAATTTACACAGGCATAATTACAGAATCAGTTAGCATAGGTTTGACTACAGAATGTAGTAAGTTCATGTTATTACCTAGAGTGTGAATCTTACCAAGAACTAGTACTGATAAAAGGAAACAGGCTTTATACATCTTGGAAAGAAGACTAAACATAAAAGTAGGTGGAGATTCTAATGTAAAGACAGGGCCACTGAACAACTGTTTTTATCAAAAGGCTCAGGCACAGTTCGTGTCTATCTCTCAACAAGTAATGTTAGTTACTTGAGAATGCATGGAATTATTTAAACAAACCAATCTGATTCTCCCGTGATTACTGAGGGAACCACACCCTCTTGATACTATAAGCTTGCCTCCCATAGACCTTGAGTGTTCGCCATTTTCAAATGTAACGCTCATGAGAGGATGAGGCATGCTGTGTCTCCTCTTATGAGCTATGATGATGTGTAACCAATAAACTGTCATAATTTCACATGTCCATTGTTGGGTGTATGTGATAGGCCATTACTATAAAATGTGGGATTTCTCTCTCACCAATGTAGTAAATAGGAGGTAAGTGAAACACTTCTATAAGCCTTTTCATGCTGAAATTAACAATTAGTTTTCCCAATTTAAAGTTTGGGGGAATCGTTAGTAAGAAGAGTGGGTTCTAATTTCAATTGTATAATTAGCATATTGTATGATCATACACTTATTTCCCTTCTCCTCTTTATTTTCTTAGCTGACTCATCTTTTTCAACTATAGCTATAATAACAAAAATAAATGAACATTTTTATGAATTTTACAGTTTGAGAAGTGCTGGCACATATATAATTTCATAGTTTTTATAAGAACTCATTAAAGTAGCTTTTGTTATCCTCATCTTTTGGCACCCAGAAAATACATTATCAGGTCAGATCTTAAGCCTATGTCTCTGGACTCAAGAGTCAATAATCTTTTCAACCTATCCCAGCTGGTACTGTTGGGAAGTTTGCCAAGGAACAGGTTATAGATACATGTTGTCTTTTTAAAAAATGTATTCTTGGTATTGCCTATATGAAGTATATTGGCTTCAAAGCAATGAGTTTAAATAGCAAGCGAGCAGTGCAATCTTACACTAGTATCTCTTTCCCTCAAGACACTTGGGCATTAAGATTATACTTTTTGTCTAACTTGGGGACAACTAATTCTATCTTGCTAGGTAACATCTTAGTGGTTTTGACTGGAGTGGAATTGAACACTAATAGCCGATGGTGATTATAAATATCGGGATGGGATTTAAATAGATAAGGGTTAAAAAAATCTTTGATGACTCATATAATATAGGTTTCCAGCAATGTTAAAGGATGTCTTGCCTTGCCCATAATGTTCTACAGTCACCATGAAAAACTCATGAAAGATAATATTTTTCCACAGTCCTCATGTGATTTGACTGGGTCACTCATGGGGCAGGTCTAAAATTATTTTGAGTACTATGGAATAAAGAAGGTAATTTCCTTTGTTTTAAGAGGAAAAAAGTTAATTTTATAATTTTAGCCACAATTATATCTTACAGAGAGACATATTTGAAAGACTTTATTTTCTTTATACACATACATATATCTTATATATACACATATGCATGTAATACGTACATGTATGTATATACATATATAAATATATACAAAGATGATACATAGATAGAGAGAGAGATGATAGATAGAGAGACCAATAGTTCCACTGAGCTGAGGGGAAAAGCATTGTAGCTTCTCAATAGAAAATATATTGAATTTAGTTAATATAGATTTAACTCCGGTGGCAAATATATCTTTCAGTCTTCACTTTGCTTGATAACATTTAAACTTTATTAAAACTTTCTACATAATGTTTTTGATCAGTTTTCTTAGAAATGAATTAATTTTCCAGCAAACCTCTTCATTCTTTGCTTGAAGACAGGTTATTTTTCTCAGACCATATTCTCCCCAAGGGTGTGAGATATAATCTCATTATTCTGAACCAGCATTGACAACAAAGATTTATTGTAGATTTGCACTGCAGATCTCATGTTAGTTCCCATAATTTGACTGATTGAAAAATGTATTACCTTCCCTATTTTGAAATGTATTTTATTGTTATGCAAAAAAGTGGAATAGAGGAATTTATATGAAATAAAATAAGCTCTTATATCTAGGACAGCAAAAATAATTGTAGTATCAGGTAAAAACTGCACATGTGAAGTAAATGTATCTGAAAGAGCCATTCGTGTAGAAGAAAACAGAGACAGATTTCTTAGAAAAATAGAATTTAATAGAATTACTAGTTTCAACTCTGAAAAATGTTGCTACATGACTTTCTGATTTTTATTTTAATAGTAGAGATCCTTGTTCATTTTAAATATATTTATTAAATTCTTTCTGTGTGCCAAATCATGTTCTCACTACCAGAGCATGTAACAGTGAGTGTAACACACACACAAAAAATATTCTGCCTTCATGTAAACTAAAAACTAATATATAAAAATAACTAAGAGTAAGAAAAGATAGTGGGCCAGATTAAACATCTTTATCAAGACGATAGAATTCATATTAGAAACTTACATTTCAAAAGTCTGAGTAAATTTCCCTGCTGACAATTATTACTAAAGCCAGTTTAAGCCTAACAATATGCATAGAAAGCAATAAATTTATGCAACTTCAATTAGACAAAAGACATTTTATAATATTCAAGCCAAACCCTGTCCTTTGAGTGTATTTATTGAGTTATTTAGGACTATTGCCAATTCTCTCTGCCCCTTGATTTTTCTCAGAAAATGTTCCAACAATAATTGAAATAAATTGTTTCTATTCTTTATTGCAATCCAGAAAGATAGATTTATTTTATGGAGGGGTAACCTTAGAACACAAATTTTAATTGTCTTATAATCAACATTAAGAGCTAAAAATTGAGCCAACTTCATCTTGAAACTATATCATTAAAATGCAATGAAAATACAGGCTTAGAGGGCTAGCACGGCAGGAGATTATATCCAGGAAATCTTGTCAACAAAATGTGGCATGAGAGTGAAAATGAGGATTGATTTGAAGTAGCATGCATACAGATATTTTGAGTGAGCAAAAGCTTTGAGTAGACTCAGGTCAAGGACAAATTCTTCACTAGTCTAAAAGGTGACAGTGTCCTGGGCGGTTGGCTCAGTGGTAGAGCGTTGGCCTGGCGTGCAGGGGTCCTGGGTTCGATTCCCGGCCAGGGCACACAGGAGAAGCGCCCATCTGCTTCTCCACCCCTCCCCATCTCCTTCCTCTCTGTCTCTTTCTTCCCCTCCCGCAGCTGAGGCTCCATTGGAGCAAAGATGGCCCGGGCGCTGGGGATGGCTCCTTGGCCTCTGCCCCAGGCATTGGAGTGGCTCTGGTTGCGACAGAGCGGCACCCCGGAGGGGCAGAGCATCTCTCCCTGGTGGGCGGAGCAGTCGCCTCCTGGTGGGCGTGCCAGGTGGATCCCAGTCGGGTGCATGCGGGAGTCTGTCTGTCTCTCCCTGTTTCCAGCTTCAGAAAAAGAAAAAAATAAATAAAATAAAAAAATAAAAGGAGACAGAATTAACCTGAAGAATAAGAAACATAAACACTTTTTTTCAATGTGACAGCTCTAACCCAGCATATAACAAGGGTTCCATGTTTTCTGCATTAGAAATTTTCTAAAATATATTTAAAAGTTGAATCTTGGAAAGGCAAGTAACAAAGTAAATCATCTACCAAAAACCTAAAATTTACATGTCTGATAAACAAAGCTTTCTTGATGTACAAATAGAAATATCTGGGCCCTGCCTCCATATCTTCTCCCCCTCTCTTTACTATGAAAACTGCCTTACATCTGGCCACCATGATGGATTTGATGTATGTGAGCTTTAAGGAGTTTTACTTCCACAACTGAAGGTTTTGACTCTTTGATTTTAGACTCATGAGCTAAGTCGACTGTGCTGTTCACCTCCCACCCTAACACTAACCACACCTCCACCTCCAACACAACACCAGCCAGTACAAAGCAGATGAATAAATCCCCTCCATAGGTTGCTTATTCCCACACTTGGTCTTTCTATGACCTCTCATCTAATCTTCCTGTAACAGATGGAAGGTCCTTGGAGGTTTGAAAATGGATAGGGATGGATAAGGAAGTGTGAGAGGAATTAAGATGTTGAACTGATTGGAACAATGAAGTGTCAGCTAATCAGTTTTTCTCTTTGATGGAAATTCTTTGAGGAAGCTTATTTGAATTTTGGAGATCAAGAAACAATTAGAGTTATTCCTTGAGCCAATAAGGCTATAAGAATAACAATAAATTTTCTTTTTATAGAGTCCTGAACCTTTCCTTTAGTGATCAAAGTTGATAGGTTTTACCACCACATATTAACATAAAGAAAGGGGAAAAAAAGGCAGGAAAGTAAAGGAAAGAAATGAAAAGAAAAGAAAAGAAAAGAAAAGAAAAGAAAAGAAAAGAAAAAAGAAAAGAACAAAACCAAAGCAGACTCTGCTGACACTTTTAGCCTTGTTTGACCAGCATCCCTTCCTTCAGGAAACTTTCTCTCCTTGTAGATTACGTGGGATTGCCAATGTCAATGTCTTGCTAACCTAGTCACAATTAGGCATAAGCCAGACTAGTCAGTGTATTTTCCCTGGTGTCTTATAAACATATGCTATGTGACAGAATCCTGCTATTTTTTCTGAGAGAATATAACCCTGCTATTTTTTCTGGTCTTTGGCTGTCCCCACAAAATGAAATAAAAATTCATCAGGAATTTGAGAAAGTACAGTTAATATATGAGAATAAAGTAGAAAAATTACAGTGACTATTGAGTTTCTTGAAACAACAAGGCCAGATACACATTTGATTTTTTTTTCCTTGTAATGCAATTTGAGCTGGGATTATTTCTTTTACTATCTAGATACAGTATCTTGATTAATGTATTATTTAGTTGATTTCTAAAAGACAGTTTGAAATACGAAAGCCCATTCAAGAGTCCTGATAAGTTATGATGTTGAAAGGTGCAGACAGTGGGAAATTTAGAGAACTGGGATGCTGGGAGTAATCAGCAGCAAAACCGTGATCGCCCACAAAAGCTTTCCAGGTTGGCCGAGTTTCTATGGTCCAAGTCACTGGACCATACATAACAGGTTGACTCTGGTAATTACTGCTATGTCTAATGTGCCCAGATGGAAACTGACCAATCACATGAAAACATTTTTATAAAGCTGAAAAAGAACATCAGTGGCAGAATTCTGATTTCTTGATTACATGCAGATAGGAATTAATCTTTAAAGGCCAGGCACAATGTTATAGATAGAAGAGAAAATCTATTCTGGAAAAATCCCCTTCTTGCTAAAAAAAAAAAAAATATATTAATTTTAAATCTGATGTTACAGGCTTACAAAACATTTGCCATTAGCTTTCCATTAGATTGTTTAGTATTATGTATGGAAAACTGTACATATGTTGTATTTCTTGACTTTCAGTTTTGTTTCTGAATTTTTTAGGTGATTTTCTGTACTTATTTAGAAATCTCAATTTTGAAGAGAAGTTAGAAGAATATGCATAGAAAAAACAGTATTTCTTTGTGTTTTCTCAACCATAATATTGTTATTACTAGTAGGGATAGAACAAGTTTCAGAGTTCAAATTATGGTCCATTTTATAAAAATATTCATTGTGACATTTTATAAAAGTGATTTTTTTCTTATTATCCTTTAGATGGATTTATTAGAAATAATTTTTTTCACTAATTTTTCAGCCACAATTCTTGTTTAATATAAATGATTTTTTTTAGATTAACACCCCTTCTGAGAAAAGAGCAGAAAATGCAGATACAGGCACAGACAGCATCACTCACTGGTTCAAACATCTTTCTGCATTTTTAGAGGCCCTGCCGTTGGCATGTCTGGTACAGAATTGATAAAGTAAGTAATGTCTGCATTTATTCATGAGAAAAATTGGTAGGCAACATATGTTTACTGAACTAAAGGTTTTCTTCAAATAAATCAGAAAGGTTAAATGCTAATAACCTAAAAGAATTTATATTCTTTAGGGAGACCCACAGAAACAGACCTACTGAACCATTTTCTTTATTGTACTCGGGAGAGGAGATATTCAAATATAACTGAAATAAAGAGCAAACATTCTGTTTAAATTTGATATTTTGTCAACTATGTTTCAAAAGACAGTTTTATTCACTTATTCATTAAATTAATTTTTAAAGATTTTACTGAATTGTAAAATATATTTGTATATAGAAAAACTACAAAACAGTATTTAGCTTTCTGAATATATAAAAGCTGAACACAATTCTAAGCATGTCCCAGATCAAAATGACAGAATCTAATAATAACCCTAGATGTCCCCTTCAAGGTACTACTCATTTCTTCAAAGATACCCTATTTATAACACTTTATATTAATGACACTTGTTTTTACACTATATATACATGGAATGATACAGCATAAAGCCTTTTATAACTGGCTTCTTTCATTTACCATAGGGTTTATAAAAGTCATTTATTTTGCTTTATATATTTTCAATCTTTTGTTTCATTGTTGAAGAATAATGGTTTATAACAAGGGTGGTTTGGCTCCCTGGTGATATTGAGCAATATCCAGTGACATTTTTGATTGTCAAGGCTCAGGTTGGGATGTTATGGGCATCTGTGTGTTGTGGGTAAGGGTGCTGCTATACATCCAGCAATGTGCATGACAGCCTCACAAAACAGATAGTCATCTCACTGTATCTTCCAGTGATGAGAAATGAGAAAAGATGGTTAATAAAGGGCTCCAAAAAATGGTGATATATAAGCACACATATGAAATATGTGACAGAATCAGTCATATGGAGATTGATACTGATATTATCAACTATTAAGACTGTGATGTGGCACAAGGTCTCTGTGGCAGCTGGTTTTGGTGCTCTATATTTCAAGTGATTAGGGAGAGATGTTTACAGATACTGTACTTTTTTTCTTTTCTTTTTTTTTTTTTTTACAAATTGGAAGTTTGTGACAATGCATTCATAAGCATTATGAGCACTATTTCTCCAACACCATTTCATCACTTCCTGTGTTACATTTTAGCAATTTTCATATTTCAAACTTTTGGGGTGTGTGTGTGTGTGTGTGTGTGTGTGTGTGTGTGTGTTTTCTGAAGTGAGAAGTGAGGAGGCAGAGAGAAAGACTCCCACATGTGCCCAATTGGGATCCACCCAGCATGCCCATCAAGGGCAATGCTCTGCCCTCTTAGGTGTTGCTCCATTGAAACTGGAGCCATTCTAGAGCTTGAGGTGGAGACCAGGGAGCCATCCTCAGTGCCCGGCCCAACTTTTCTCCAGTGGAGTCTTGGCTATGGGAGGGGAAGAGAGAGATAGAGAGAAAAGAGAGGGGGAGGGTAGAAAAGCAGATGGGTACTTCTCCTGTGTGCCCTGGCCGGGAATCAAACCCAGGAATTCCACGCTTCAGGCCAATGCTCTACCACTGAGCCAACCAGCCAGGGCTCAAACTTTTTTTTATCATTATTAAACTTGCTCTAATGACATGTATTCAGTGATCTTTGATGATACAATTATAATTATTAGAGGCACCATAAACCATGCCATATAAGATGGCACACTTAATCAATAAATGTGTATGTTCTGCCCTGGCTGGTTGGCTCAGTGGTAGAGTGTTGCCCTGACGTGCAGGAGTCCTGGGTTCGATTCCTGGCCAGGGCACACAGGAGAGTCACTCATCTGCTTCTCCACCCCTCCACCTCTCCTTCTTCTTTGTCTCTCTCTTCCACTCCCGTAGCCGAGGCTCCATTAGAGCAAAGTTGGTCCGGGTGCTGGCCTCTGACTCAGGCACTAGAACAGCCCTGGTTGCAACAGAGCAATGCCCCAGATGGGCAGAGCATCGGCCCCTGGTGGGTATGCGGGGTGGATCCCGGTCAGGTGCATGCGGGAGTCTGTCTGACTGCCTCCCATTTCCAACTTCAAAAAAATACAAAAAAAAAATGTATGTTCTGCATGCTCCATGGACCAGCTATTATATTTCCCCATCTTTGTCTCCTGAGGCCTTCTTATTCCCTGAGACACACAATATAGAAAGCAGGTCAATTAATAACACTACTATGGACTCTAAGTGTTCCAGTGAAAGGAAGAGTCATACATCTTTCACTTTAAGTCAAAAGCTAAAAATAATTAAGCTTAATGAGGAACACATGTTGAAAGACAAGACAGAATTGAAGCTAGGTCTCTTGGGCCAAATAGGTAATTTGAAAGTTGTAAATGCAAAGAAAATGTTCTTGAAGGAAATTAAAAGTACTATTGCAGTGAAAACACAAATATCAGAAATCACAACACTGTTATTGCTGATATGAGTAAGATTTTAGTGGTCTATATAGAAGATCAAACCAGCCACAACATACTCTTAAACCAAAGTGTAATCTGGAACAAGGTCCTAACCGTGTTCAATTAGATGAAGACTGAGTAATGTGAAGAAACCTGCAGAAGAAATGTTTTTAGGTCACAGAAGTTAGTTCATGAGGTTTAAGGAAAGAAGTAATTTCTACATCATGAAAGTGGAATGGAATGCAATAAGTTCTTTTTCTTTATAATTTTTTATTAATTTTAATGGGGTGACGTCAATAAATCCGGGTACATATGTTCAAAGATAACATGGCCAGGTTATCTTGTCATTCAATTATGTTGCATACCCATCACCCAAAGTCAGATTGTCCTCCGTCACCTTCTATCTAGTTTTATTTGTGCCCCTCCCCCTCCCCCTCCCCCTCTCCCTTCCTCTTCTCCCCCCTCCCCGTAACCACAACACTCTTGTCCATGTCTCTTAGTCTCGTTTTTATGTCACAACTATGTATGGAATCATGCAGTTCTTTGTTTTTTCTGATTTACTTATTTCACTCAGTATAATGTTATCAAGATCCCACCATTCTGTTGTAAATGATGCGATGTCGTCATTTCTTATGGCTGAGTAGTATTCCATAGTGTATATGTACCACATCTTCTTTATCCAGTCGTCTATTGAAGGGCTTTTTGGTTATTTCCATGTTTTAGCCACTGTGAACAATGCTGCAATGAACATGGGGCTGCATGTATCTTTACATATCAGTGTTTCTGAGTTTTGGGGGTATATACCCAGTAGAGGGATTGCTGGATCATAAGGTAGTTCTATTTTCAGTTTTTTGAGGAACCACCATACTTTCTTCCATTATGGTTGTACTACTTTACATTCCCACCAACAGCGAATGAGGGTTCTTTTTTCTCCACAGCCTCTCCAATATTTGCTATTACCTGTCTTGTTGATAATAGCTAATCTAACAGGTATGAGATGGTATCTCATTGTAGTTTTGATTTGCATTTCTATAATAACTAATGAAGATGAGGATCTTTTCATATATCTGTTGGCCATTTATATTTCTTCCTGGGAGAAGTGTCGTTCATGTCCTCTTCCCATTTTTTATTGGAGTGTTTGTTTGTTTGTTGTTGAGTTTTATGATTTCTTTGTATATTTTGGATATTAGGCCCTTATCTGAGCTATTGTTTGAAAATATTATTTCCCATTTAGTTGGTTGTCTGTTTATTTTTTTATTTTTTATTTTTGTAGCCTGGGAAGTAAATGAATAGAGCAGTGCTTTCTATCCAATCATCTCCCCAAGCCTGTGTATCAATGTCCCAAACTTTGGTTGTCTGTTTATTTTGTTGTCAGTTTCTCTTGCTGAGCAAATACTCCTTAGTCTAATGTAGTCCCATTCATTTATCTTTGATTTCACTTCTCTTGCCTTTGGAGTCAAATTCATAAAATGCTCTTTAAAACCAAGGTCCATGAGTTTAGTACCTATGTCTTCTCCTATGTACTTTATTGTTTCAGGCCTTATATTTAGGTCTTTGATCCATTTTTGAATTAATTTTAGTACAAGGGGACAAAATGTAATCGAGTTTCATTCTTTTGCATGTGGCTTTCCCATTTTCCCAGCACCATTTGTTGAAGAGGCTTTCTTTTCTCCATTGTGTGTTGTTGGCCCCTTTATCAAAAATTATTTGACCAAATATATGTAAATTTATTTCTGGACTTTCTATTTTGTTTCATTGGTCTGAGTGTCTATTTTTTAGCCAATACCATGTTGTTTTGATTGTTGTGGCTCTATAATATAGTTTGAAGTCAGGTATTGTAATACCCCCCAGCTTCATTCTTTTCCCTTAGGATTGCTAGGCTATTCAGGGTTTCTTTAGTTCCATATAAATCTGATGATTTTTTTGTTCCATTTCTTTAAAAAATCTCATTGAAATTTTGATGGGAATTTCATTAAATTTGTATATTGCTTTGGGTAATATGGCCATTTTGATTATATTTATTCTTCTTATACAAGAACAAGGAATATTTTTTCAGCTCATTGTATCTTTTTCCATTTCCCTTAACAATGCTTTGTAGTTTTCATTATATAGGTCCTTTACATTCTTTGTTATGTTTACTCCTAGGTATTTTATTTTATTTTTTGTTGCAATCGTGAAGGGGATTATTTTTTTGATTTCGCTTTCTAATGTTTCATTGTTGGCATATAGAAAGGCTATGGACTTTTGTATATTGATTTTGTATCCTGCAACCTTACTGTATTGGTTTTTTGTTTCTGGTAATCTTTTAGTGGAGTCTGGTATTTCCAATGTATAAGATTATATCATCTGCAAAAAGTGATACCTTTACTTCTTCTTTTTCGATATGGATGCCTTTTATTTTTTTATCTTGTCTGATTGCTCTGGCTAGAACTTCTAGTACCACATTAAATAAGGGTGGAGAGAGTGGAAAACCCTGTCTTGTTCCTGATTTATGGGGGAAAGTTCTCAGTTTTATGCCATTTAATATGATGTTAGCTGATGGTTTATTATATATGGTCTTTATCATGTTGAGATATTTTCCTTCTATAGCCATTTTGTTGAGTGTCTTAAACATAAAATTGTGTTGTATTTTATCAAATGCCTCTTCTACATCTATTGATAAGATCATGTGGTTTTGTTCTATGTTTTGTTGATATGGTGTATTACGTTAACCGTTCTATGTATTTTGAACCATGCTTGAGGTTCTGGGATGAATCGTACTTGATCATGACGAATTATTTTTTTAATATGTTGTTGTATTTGATTTGCTAGTATTTTGTTTAGTATTTTAGCATCTGTATTTATTAGAGATATTGGTCTGTAGTTTTTTTTGTTTGCTTGTTTGTTTGTTTTTTTGTGCCATCCTTGCCAGGTTTCGGTATGAGGGTTATATTGACCTCATAAAATGTGTTTGGAAGTATTGCTTCTTCTTTAATTTTTTGGAAGACATTGAGTAGAATAGAAACTAAGTCTTCTTTGAATGTTTTATAGAATTCACTAGTATAACCGTCTGGGCCTGGACTTTTATTTTGGGGAGATTTTTAATAGTTTTTTCTATTTTCTCCCTGCTAATTGGTCTATTTAGGCTTAGGTTGCATTGTTCTAGAAATTTATCCATTTTTTCTAGATTGTTGAATTTGGTGGCATATAGTTTTTTTATAGTATTCTACCACAGTTCCTTGTATATCTATTATGTCTGAGGTGATTTCTCCTCTTTCATTTTGGATTTCATTTATATGAGTCCTTTTTCTTTTTTTCTTTGTTAATCTTGCCAAGGGTTTGTCAATTCTGTTGATCTTTTCAAAGAACCAGCTCCTTGTTTTATTAATTTTTTCTATAGTTTTCTCTTCTCTATTTCATTTATTTCTGCTCTGATTTTTATTATTTTCTTTCTTTGGCTGGTTTTGCGTTGTCTTTGTTATTCTTTTTCTAGTTTCTTAGGTGTGAAGTTATGTGGTTTACTTGGGCTCCCTCTTGTTTGCTCACATAAGCCTGAAGTGATATGAACTTTTATTACTGCTTTTGCTGCATCCTAGAGACTCTGATATGTCATATTGTCATTTTCATTTGTCTGTATATATCTTTTTATCTCTGCGCTTTTTTCTTCTGTGACCCATTCATTTTTTAAAAGTATGTTGTTTAGTTTTCACATTTTTGTGGGTTTTTCCCATCTTTTTTTGCAGTTGAATTCTAGTTTCAAGGCTTTATGATCAGACAATATACTTGGTAAAATTTCGATTTTTCTGAATTTGTTGATGTTATTCTTGTGGCCCAACACGTAGTTAATTCTTGAGAATGTTCTATGTACACTAGAGAAAAATTTATACTCTGTCACTTTGGGGTGAAATGTCCTGTAGATATCTATCATTTCCAGGTGCTCTTATGTTTTGTTTAAGGCCAATATTATCTTTATTGATTTTCTGTTTGGATGAACAATCTAGAGCTGTCAGTGGTGTATTGAGGTCTTCAAGTATGATTGTATTTTTGTCAATTTTTGTTGTTAGGTCAATAAGTAGCTGTCTTATATATCTATTTTGGTGCTCTGTGGTTTGGTGCATATATATTAAGAATTGTTATGTCTTCTTGATTTAGTTTCCCCTTAATCATTATGAAATGACTATTTATGTCTCTGAGTACTTTTGCTGTCTTGTAGTCAGCATTATTAGATATGAGTATTGCTACACCTTCTTTTTTTTGGATGTTATTTGCTCACAGTATTGTTTTCCAGCCTTTCGCTTTGAATTTGTTTTTATTCTTGTTGCTTGGATGTGTTTCTTGTAGGTAGAATACAGTTGGATTTTCTTTTTTAATCCATTCTGCTACTCTGTGTCTTTTTATTGGTGAGTTTAATGCATTTACATTTAGTGTAATTATTGACACTTGTGGGTTCCCTATTGCCATTTTATAAATTGCTTTCTGTTAGTTTTGTGTCTTGTTTGATTCTTCTCTTTTGTTTTTCTATCATTTGTTTTTGTTTGGTTGTATTCCATACTTCTTTTCTCTGTTGCTACCTTTTTTAAGTCATGTGCTTCTGTAGTGGTTTTTTCAAGGGTGGTTACCATTAATTAATGAAAAGGGTACCTACTATGTTCATTGGAGTACACTATCTTATGAATGCTTCTGCACTCCATCATCCTTTGCTACTATTAATCTCCATCCCCTCCCCTTTTTTTGTTGTTTTTGTTGTCACAGTTTAAATTTGGTTTTATTGTGTTCTTGGTAAAGATTTTACTTGTGGATTTGTTTTGTTTTGTTCTTTGTATCTGGTTGAAAAACCCCCTTTAGTATTTCCTGGAGTGGGGGTTTTCTGATGATAAATTCCCTCATCTTTTCTGTATCTGTGAATGTTTTTATTTCTCTTTCATATTTAAAGGATAGCTTTGATGGGTATAGTATTCTTGGCTGAAAGTTTCTCTCTTTTAGGACTTTAAATGTTGGGGTGCACTCTCTTCTAGCTTGTAGAGTTTCTGTTGAGAAATCCAATGATAATCTAATGGGCCTTCCTTTATATGTTGTATTCTTCTTTTTTCTGGCTGCTTTGAGAATTTTTTCTTTGCTGTTGGTTTGTGCCAATTTCATTATAATGTGCCTTGGAGGAGGTTTGTTGAAGTTAAGAAAACTCGGTGTTCTGTTTGCTTCTTGAATTTGAGACTTTAGTTCTTTCCACAGGCTTGGGAAGTTCTCATCTATTATTTTTTTGAATATGTTCTCCATTCCATTTTCTCTCTCTTCTCCCTCTGATATACCTATTATTCTTATGTTAGTCTTTTTGATTGAGTCAGACAATTCCTGTAGGGATTTCTCTTTTTTATTTTTTTAGATTTTTGAGTCTCTCTCTTCTTCTCTCTGTTGTGCCTCAAGTTACTTGTCTTCTATGTCACTAATCCTACATTCTATCTGGCCTGTTCTATTAGCTAAGCTTGTTACCTCATTTTTCAGTTCATGAATTGAGTTTTTCATCTGTTTGATTTGTTTTTATAGTTTCAATTTTCTTGGTAATGCATTCCTTGTGTTTGTTGAGTTGTTTTCTGAGCTCCCTAAATTGCCTTTCTATATTTTCTTGTATATCTCTGCGTATTTTTAGGATATATATTTTAAATTCTCTGTCATTTAGCTCCAAGGTTTTCAATATATTAAATTTTTTCTCCATAGATTTTTTCTCATCTATCTGTGCTACATCTCTGTCTTTTGTATCTATGATATTCGATTTTCTTTTCCGTAATGGCATCTATGGGTGGTTTTGTTGATAGCACTAATGAGAATAAAGATTAAAAGTTAAAAAATGAAAAAAAAGAAAGTACATAAAAAGAAAATTTATTATTTTCTTTTTTTTCTTCTCCTCTCCTATCCTCCTTGAGAAAATATCTTGCTGAACTGTGAATTATATTGTGCTAAATGGAATAAAAACTACCTATAATGGAGGGCCTGTGATGGAGAGAAGTGATAAAGAGGCAAAAAAGGAGGTATGGATCCACAAAATGAAAAAAAAGGAAAAAATTTGGGTCAAGAATAAAATGATTTGCTTGTAAGTGATGGTCGACTAAGAGATATAATGAGAGGGATAAGAGGAAAATAGGAAAAAGGAAAAAAATTACTATTGTATTAAGTGGAGCAAAAACTAGATAGAATGGAGAGCCGGGGTTGGGGGGAATGCTAGTGAGTTAAAAAGCAAAGTAAATAGCAGCCAAAATGCCACAGAGAAAAGAAATTTATGTCCCAAATAAAATAATTTGTGATTGGGGATTGAATGAAAAAAGGAGAAAAGAAGAAACTAATAGAGAGAAAGAAAAAAGAAAAAGGGAAAAAGGAAAAGAAGAAAAAAGAACAGAGAGAGAGAGAGAGAGAGAGAGTTAAATGTTTTGGAGTGTAACCCTCACAGAGGGAAAGGAAGAAGAAAATGGGAAATGTAACACTTATGTGTAGTGTAGTTCAAGAACTACACTAGGAAAGAATAAGATGGGCAGAGAAAAAAGACCAAGGTGGAAGAGAAAAAAATAATAATAAAGACAAGAAGATAAAAGAAACAATAAAAAATGGAAAAAGTTATAAAGTCTGTGGATTTTTCTTGCTTTTGAGAGGTTATCTTCTTCCTTCTCCCTCCTCCTGGTCAGTGACTCTGTACCCCAGACTTTGCCCCTATGGCATGCTTAGGTAGAGATTTGCAGTTGATAAGTCTTTATCACTATGTCATATATTAGGCTTCAGTCTCGTTAGTAGTCGAAGCTTGTTTTAGCATTTGCAGGCTCCAAAAATGAGAGAGTCTGTTTTTCCAGAGCCTCTCTCCTAGTCTCTCCTTTCTGAATTAGCAGCTTGATGATCTAGCTATGAGGTTGCCGCTGCCTGTGCCTGGAGAGTAAGAGACTCAAAGAGCTGGCAAATCCCCACTCTATCCCCACTCAGTGCAGGGCTCTGGGTAAGGCTCTCTCAGTCAGAGCTGCCATTGTAATCAGGAGGGGCTGGGAGCCAATTTCTCTCAAAGTGCCTTTCTGTGAGCCTCCAAGCATGTCCAGTATACCTCAGCATTCTGTAGGACCACTCTCCCCAGGCTTTTTGCACTTTATAACCTGTTTTGGCTGGGAAGAAGATGCTCTAGTCATTGCCTGCAGAACAGGAGGTCTTAAAAGCTGCCAAGACCCTCTTTTTAATCTATAGACCTGAGTGTAAAAGCTCTGCCAATCAGAAGTTGCCCCCACCCCTTTAGCAAGAGGCACGAAAACATATCACACCTCTTGTCTTAGATTGCTGAACTAAGAGAGATCTTGTCAGTTAGAGCCACATAGGTCAGTTGGGAGGTGAGTAGACTGTGGATTAAGCTAATTTTAGTGATTGGATTCATCATCTGCTCCAGAGACAGACTGCAAGCTACTTGTGCACCCCTCCCCCTAACACTTTTGTATTTTTTCTTTCTGGGGATGTTAGCTTGAATGGCTGGGTGAGGCGCCCCGCCCACCTGGAGAAGTTTGGGCCTAGGGAAGTTCGCTTTCATGCACTCCCCATGCGCTGCTGTTCAGGGTGCAGGGACCACACTGAGACTCTGGTCACAGCCCACGCAAAGGCCTCTGACCCTTCCCCTCTGTCTGGGAATATGGGCGCCCACTACCAGGGTGCTAGGAGGAGCCTCTCGCACACTATCCGTGCTTGCCAACCAGGATATCGGGGCTAATGGTGGCTGCTGCTCGCCCATCTTTTCATGGGTCGGCGCGGGAATTAGCTTGCATTGGCTGAGTTGCCACAGGCACACTTTTTCCTTGGCTTGGACATCTGTGCCACAGTCTGGCTCCTTCCACACCCTTAGCCCTCTATCTCAGTTCCAAGTGAAAGCAGCCCTTGCTCAGGTTTGTGAGGAAGGCGGAGTGTTCCTTTCTCCGTCATTTCCTACAGGGTTGATTATATATTTAGTCAATTTTTTGCTTGATCATACCTTCGTTTTCAGTGTGTAGAACTTCCAGATGCTCCAAGGATAGATTTTTCTGTCTCTGGTTGAAGAACTTGTTGAAATTTTGGGGAGATTTATTGGTAGTGCTCCTCACAGCACCATTTCTCTGACATCACTGATCAGAATGCAGTAAGATCTAATGTAGAAACTACAGCAAGTAATCCAGATCATCTAACTAAAATAATTAGTGATGGTGGCTACATTAACAAAAGATTATTACTGTAGACAAAAAAGCCTTCCATTGGAAGAAAATGTCATCTAGGACTTTTATCACTAAAGAGGAGAAGTCAATGCCCAGCTTCAGAACTTTAAAGGACAGACTTACTATCTTGTTAGGGGCTAATGCAACCAGTGACTTTAAGTTAAAACCAATACTTATTCTGAGAATACTAAAGCCCTTAAGAATTATGCTAAATTTACTTTGCCTCCTCTCTATTTGTGGCACCACAAGCGGGATTACAGCACTTCTACTTAGAATATGTTTATTGAGTACTAGAAGCACATTTTGAGACCTACTGCTCAGAAAAAAAGACTTATTTCAAAATATCACACTGCTCTTGACAATGCACCCTGTCACCTAAGAGCTCTGATGATGAGATACAAAAGTTAATGTTATTTTTATTCTTGCTAATGCAACATCATTTCTTTAGCCCATAGACCAAAGACTAACTTTGACTTTCAAGTCAAAATTATTTAAGAGATACATTTCAGAAAGCTTTAGCTGGCATAGATAGTAATCCCTTTGATGAGTCTAGGTGAAGTAAGTTAAAAAACATTTGAAAAAAAATATTATTCTAAATGTAACTGAGAGCATCTGTAATTCATAGAAAGAGGTCAAAATATCAACATAAGAAGTAGTTTAAAAGAAGCTGTTTTCAACTCTTATGGGTGATTTGTAGGGTCTAATACTTCAGTGGAGAAAGTAACAGCAGATGTGGTAAAAACAGCAAAATAAAAAGAGTTAGAAGCAAAAGCTTGAAGATGTTACTGAATTGCAGCAATCTCATGATTAAACTTTAACAAATGAGGAATTATTCTTTACAACTAATCAAAGTCATTATTTGAGGTGGAATATATTTCTGGCAAAGAGACTGAAGAATGTTGGAATGACAACAAAGGATTTAGAATATAATGTAAATGTAGTTGATAAAACTGTCAGAGGCTGAGAGGATTTACTTTAATTTTGAAGAAAGTTCTACTGTGAGTAAAATGCTATCAAACAGCAATGCATGTTACAGAGACATTTTTTGTGCTAATAAAGAGTCAATAGAGAAAATAAATTTTTAGAAATTGTCACAGCCACCACCCCAAGCATTCAATACTCATCAACACTGAAGACTCCCCATCAGCAAAAAGATTAGAAATTGCTGTAGGTTCCAATTATGGTTAGCAATAAAGTGTTTTTTAAAATTTAGGTATGCACTTTTTTAGATATAATTATATTGCACTTATTAAACTACATTACAGTAAAAGCATAACTTTTATATGCACTGAGAAACCAAAAAGCTCATGTGACTTGTTATATTACAATATTTGTTTTATTGTGCTGATCTGGAAGTGAATCCCCAATATCTCCAAGGTATGCCTGTATGCTTTTCCCACTCATTGTCTATGGAATGCACACTTTTGTTTTGGACTCACAGTAGGGTTCACAATTCACACTAATTTTAGCTATTTCCTTAATTTCCACATATCCTTAAAGGTTCTGTCATGACCAAAGTCTATTTTCAACATATACAGAAATATGAAACAGTTCTAATGTGTCTTCTGCCTTTGACTTACTCTTGTCAGATATGATTGAGTTTGACAATGACATTTTAGGATCTAGGTTCTTCTTCCTTATTAGATGTTATATCCTTGGAGACCTGGGAAGACATGGAAAAACTATAGTCAGTTTAAGTAACTGTGAGACCTTAACATACACGTGAAGTTTGGCAACTCTATAAGAAAAAAGGCAGTGCCATTTAAGCTTATCTCAATAATATACATATAGCCCTGGCCAGATAGCTTGGTTGGTTAAAGCATCATCTTAAAGTGCAGAGGTTGCTGGTTTGATTCCAGGTCAGGGCACATACAGGAATATCTCAATGATACTATCTCTCGCTCTCCCTCTCTCTCTTCCTATCTCACTGAAATCAATAAATAATAATGAAAATAAACCCAATTGTATATAAATCACAGAAACACTTCTCTCCTGGTTACTGTATGAAGCAAAGTCACTGACATCTCTGTTTCCTGGATTCCTGCCCTCTTAATGCTCAGAATACATAGCACTCCAGGACACTTGGGGGATATTTTCAATTTCTGCTATCAAGCTTGGCATCTCCTTTCAAAAACCTAACTTGCCTTTCTCATATGTGTAAGAGGTCTTTAAGTCTCCCTCAAGCACATAAAAGCCTATAAGTAAGATTACCTACATATACAGACAAATACATGGGCATGTAAGATTTTCCAAATTAAGTAACCATCACAAAAAGACTACAGAAGAATAATAGTTTTTTAATATCTATACAATTTATTCCTTTTTGTTTAGTACTAATTAATGCTACCTTGATATTAGAAATATAAAATTCACATTTATATATGGTTACTCATATCTTAGTAGATTTTGTTTATGTATTCCTGTGTTATCCCTCACCTTAAAGTCACTCTCAAAGTTGTTGGTTATGATTAATATAAGTGTGACTTAAATGCAATATCAATAGAGATGCTGAAAAAGACTTGAGAATAAAATCAAATTAAATATTCCAGAAGATATCTCAGGTTGCCACATCTTGATTTAGAAAAGTGACTCGTGTGCTTTGAAAGGATAGCTGATGTACATAAAATTTTTTTGCATTTTGCTTGATATGAAATTACAACTACAAATGACAAATCTAAGAAGTTTGTATTAGATTCAAGCATGCAAAAGCACCTATTTTTACAAAGAAGAAAGTTATTTACTTTATCTTATCTTTTCAAAGCAGAGGTAATATTATACAAAAAAAATGAGAACTTCCATTATTTGTACAAAATGTTCCAGAACTTTACAATAGATGCTTTCTCACCCCAACTAGTTTATAAGCGACTGGAAGGGAAGAGATATGCCTGTTTTTTTTCTAAGTCCTTCTCACTTCCTACTACTATTCCCCAATATCTAATAAAACAGACATATGGAAATATGCTATTTTCTGTTCAAGTGGGAGAAAAGGCTGTAATTTTAAAAAATATATAAATCCCATTATATCTATATATTTTTCTGTTTTTTATAAGATCCAAGTGTCCTAATCTTGCTATCTGCATAATAGTCAATGCTAGTTATTTAGAACATGACTGAATAAAACCTATTGATTAGCATTTTTTCCTCTGAAGTGCATTACAATCCTAATTCTTGTTCTGAATAGTAAACACATGCTTGTACAAGATTCTGCAGTCCCTTAGGTATCATTAAAGGAATGTTAAGTGTCTGCCTGTGTGTGAAACATATGGTGACTTTCCATTAAATAGACAATTGATCAATCAAAACAACCAATTTTATGATCATTTCAAGAAAAGTGAATGGAATATCATTTTCTTTCTGAACTTTTTATAATCAACCTGGTATAAGATTATATTAACTGCAAGGCACTTCTGACTGATCCCACTGTTGCTCCCATGGATCACCCGTACCATTTAAGTGCATTATACTACACAGCAATGACCCAATTATGTATACTGCTCACAACAATTATGGGATATTTCAAAATGATTATGAAGCTATAAAATATCTCCTAATATTTGTAAGCATTGTACTTTGTTCATCTGAAAACCTTTTTGTAGCTCCTTAAATCTGTAAAATAAAATACATAACATTGATGGTTTAATTAAGACAGCTAAATGAAATGATAGTATAGTGCACTAGGCTTTGAACAACAACTACAAGAACAGTAACAGCAACAAAACCCTCTCAAACAGTAATTTTTTTCTCTGATTATTACCCAGGTTTTTGGTTTTACAGACCATAACAATCACATTTTCTTACTGATACATGTATAGGCCAGCAACTGGTAACTTGCATTTCCTTTGGATTCTTGTTTTATGTTTTATTTGCCATTGCCTCAATTGTTACATCAACTGCTTTTAATTGTTTTATTCTATTTATACTAGACATGCTGATAAGAGTGACAGTGAAGAACACAAAAAATAAACTTAAGAATCAATGTTTTCCAAGATGTTAAGAACATCCAGATCTTTCTTTAAACAGATTTAGTAGTTTAATGTGAATGTTACATGTCACTAGACATTAAGATGCCAAAGAAACATAGTAAGGTTTCTGAAGGATGCCAAAAAGATTACTATCTCTTTATTGAAGATGACCTTCCTGTTGGCCTGCCTGTTCTTATTGGAATACCTCCTATTTCTCATAAGACATTGGTCATTGATTAGGGCTCTTCTGTTCATGAGAAATAGAAATATATTTAAATTTACTAAAGTAAAGAGATTTTTTTAAGTTATTTATTTATTTATTTATTTATTTTAGAGAGGAGAGAGAGAGAGAGAAAGAGAGAGAGAGAAAGAGAGAGAGAGAGAGAGAGAGAGAGAGAAAGGGAGGAGCAGCAGGAAGCATCAACTCCCATATGTGCCTTGACCAGACAAGCCTAGGGTTTTAAACCAGCAACCTCAGCGTTCCAGGTCGAGGCTTTATCCACTGCAACCTCAGCGTTCCAGGTCAAGGTTTTATCCACTGCGCCACCATAGGTCAGTCAGTAAAGAGATTTTTAAAAGATTGTAAGAGCAGATGCAAGAAATCTTTTGGAGGTGTAATAGATCATATAGAAACCTAAATTATGTCAGAGGATAACAACTCCTGTTTCTTAAGACTGCAATAAAAATAATTATATATGTATATACATATGTGTGTGTGTGTGCGTCTGCTTAAGTTTATATCTCTTATCAATTACCTTTCTTAAGGCATATATTTTACACATAGTCATCATGACATGCTCAATTCATAGGTCTGCAGACTTGTTAGTTTCATTTCTCATAGTTATCTAGATTCTCTCAGCTTCATAAACTTAATCTTGAAACAGGAATTGGGTTAGACAACTTTACTTATTTTTTTCTCTGGGTATTAAGCCATTGATCAGCATATGGATCACTTCCCTGCATTAATTTTCCCAACTCTTATTTAATAAATCATGTTTTAGTGGATGCTTTTGCTGTGCAAGATGATATTTCTACTTCTCATGGCTGGAGATTTGTAGATCATATATTTTGTTAATTGAGAATAGAGAGAATAGGTATCCAAAACATATATGTTTCACTTTACTATAAAGTATAAATATTAGGCATACTCTCGCTCTTCTGAGCACACTGGCGTCTTTCATTTTTCTTCCCTGCTCCCAGGTGCAATACTGTTGTTGCTGCAAAGACCCTTCTTCTGCCTCAGTAACTTGACTCCTGAGTCACACAGCCCACTTGGCTCATATCTACTACCTCTCTAATTCTCTATATAAACTTTCTCTTATACAGTGGTCCCTTATTTATTGCAGGGGTTAAGTTCCAGGACCCCTTGCGATAGGCAAAAATACAATAAGTAGCGACTGTGTGTGTGTGTGTGTGTGTGTGTGTGTGTATGTATGAGAGAGAGAGAGAGAGAGAGAGAGAGTCAAAGAGTGGGACAGACAGACAGGAGGGGAGAGAGATGAGAAACATCAATTTTTTGTTGCGGCTTCTTAGTTGTTGATTGATTAATTTCTCATATGTGCCTTGACAGGGGGGCTACAGTGGACCGAGTGATCCATTGTTCAAACCAGCGATCTTGGGCTCAAGCTGGTGAGCCATGCTCAAACCAGATGAGCCTGTGCTCAAGTTGGTGACCTCGGGTACTCAAACCTGGGTCCTTCACATCCCAGTCCGATGCTTTATCCACTGCGCCACCACCTGGTCAGGATATTTATATATATTTTAAGGCTTTATAAACCCTTCTTACACTCTTATAAACCTAGCTCAAGCAGAAGCGGCCATAACTATGTTTCCCATATGTGCGAGTATTTGTCTACTCATCTGCTGTACACTACGTATTTTATTTCAATTTAATATTTTTTACTGTTTAAATTAAAATTTTTTATATACTTTTCAATTTTTCAGGCTAGAAAATGCTAACTTTAGAACAAAAATAATTAAAATAATAATAAATATATAAAATACCTATATACTGCAAAATCCTGCAATATAGTGAAAAATCTGTGTTACAAAATTAAATACATACAATTTTATTTTAATTTTATTAATTTTATTTTTTTAAGAATGGAATTCTGTCATACTGGGCATTCATAATTTACTATGAATGGAACATTAAAATTTAAAAATGGAGGAACTGTATCTGTTAGTTGCCATGCATGTATTTTCAAATGGTAGTCTTTTTTTTTTAATTAGTTTTAATGGGGTGACATTGTATATCAGGGTACATATTTCAGAGAAAACATCTCCAGATTATTTTGCCATTTGATTATGCTGCATACCCCTCACCCAAAGTCCAATTGTCTTCCGTCACCTTCTATCTCGTCTATCTCGTTTTCTTTGTGCCCCTCCCCTCCTGCAACACCTCCCTCTCCTTCCTCCCAACCCATCCCCCCTTCAGTAACCATCACACTCTTGTCCATGTCTATGAGTCTCACTTTTATGTCCCATCTATGTATGGAATCATATAGTTCTTAGTTTTTTCTCATTTACTTCTTTCACTCAAGTATAATGTTATCAAGGTACATCAATGTTATTGTAAATGATCTGATGTCATCATTTCTTATGGCTGAGTAGTATTCCATAGTAAATATGTACCAATGCTTTTTTTTTTTTGTACTAATGCTTTTTAATCCACTTGTGCACTGACAAAAACTTGGGCTGCTTCCAGATCTATGCTATTGTGAACAATGCTGCCAAAAACAGAGGGCTGCATTTCTCCTTTTCAAACTGTGCTATGGTGTTCTTGGGGTATATTCCTAAAAGTGGGATGGCTGGGTCAAAAGGCAATTCGATTTTTAATTTTTTGAGGAATCTCCATACTGTTTTCCACAGTGGCTGCACCAGTCTGTATTCACACCAGCAGTGCAGGAGGGTTCCCTTTTCTCCACACCTTCACCAGCACTTATTCTGTGTTGCTTTGATGAGCGCCATTCTGACTGGTGTGAGGTGATATCTCATTGTGGTTTTAATTTGCATTTTTTCTAATGAAATGTTGAGCATTTTTTCATATGCCTATTGGCCATCTGTATGTCCTCTTTGGAGAAGTGTCTATTCATTTCTTTTGTCCATTTTTGATTGGATTGTTTGTCTTCCTGGTATTGAGATTTACAAGTTCTTTATAAATTTTGGTTATTAACCCCTTATCAGACGTATTGTCGAATACGTTCTCCAATTGTGTAGTTTGTCTTTTTATTCTGACCTTATTGTCTTTAGCTGTGCAAAAGCTTTTTAGTTTGATATAGTCCCATTTGTTTATCTTGTCTTTTATTTCACTTGCCCGTGGAAATAAATCATCAAATATATTGCTCTGAGAGATGTTGGAGAGCTTACTGCCTATGTTTCTTCTAAGATGCTTATGGTTTCACAGCTACATTTAAGTCTTTTATCCATTTTGAGTTTATTTTTGTGAATGGTGTAAGTTGGTGGTCCAGTTTCATTTTTTTGCAGGTAGTTGTCCAATTTTCCCAACACCATTTATTTTTTCATTATAGAGAGGGAAGAGAGAGAGAGAGAGAGAGAGAGAGAGAAGGGGGGAGGAGCAGGAAGCATCAACTCACATATGTGCCTTGACCAGGCAAGCCCAGGGTTTTGAACCGGCAACCTCAGCATTGCCAGGTTGATGCTTTATCCACTGCGCCACCACAGGTCCCAACACCATTTATTAAAGAGGCTGTCTTTACTCCATTGTATGCTCTTACCTTCTTTGTCAAATATCAGTTGTCCATAAAGCTGTGGGTTTATTTCTGGGTTCCCTGTTCTGTTCCATTGATCTATATGCCTGTTCTTAAGCCAAGACCAGGTTGTTTTGAGTACAGTGGCCTTGTAGTATAACTTGATATTGGGAAGTGTGATACCTCCCACTTTATTCTTTCCTTTCAAGATTGCTGAGGCTATTTGTATTCTTTTCTGGTTCCATATATATTTTTGGGATATATTTTCTATATCTTTGAAGTATGTCATTGGTATTTTAATTGATATTGCATTGAATTTATAAATTGCTTTGGGTATTATTGACATTTTAATGATGTTTATTCTTCTTAACCATGAGCACCGTATATGCTTCCACTTGTTTATATCTTCCTTGATTTCTTATATCAATGTTTTATAATTTTCTGAGTACAAGTTTTTAATCTCCTTGGTTAAATGTACTCCTAGGTACTTTATTTTTTCTATTGCAGTAGTGAAGGGGATTGTTTCCTTAATTTCTCTTTCTGACTGTTCATTGTTGGTGTATAAAAATGCCTCTGATATCTGAGTATTAATTTTATATCCTGCTACATTGCTGAATTTATTTATCAGGTCCAGTAGTTTTTTGACTGAGACTTTAGGGTTTTCTATGTACAGTATCATGTCATCAGCAAATAATGATAGTTTTACTACTTCTTTTTCAATTTGGGTGCCTTTTATTTCTTCTTCTTGTCTGATTGCTGTGGCTAGGACTTCCAGAACTATGTTGAATAAGAGTGGGTAAAGGGGGCACCCCTGCCTTGTTCCTGACCTTAAGGGGATTGTTTTTAATTTATGCCCATTGAGTATGATGTTGGCTGTGGGTTTGTCATAGATGGCCTTTATAATGTTCAGGTATGTTCCCTGTATTCCCACTTTGCTGAGAGTTTTGATCATGAATGGGTGCTGGATTTTATCAAATGCTTTTTATGCATCTATTTAAATAATCATGTGGCTTTTCTCCTTTTTGTTTATGTGATGAATCACAATGAATGATATGCCAATATTGTACCAGCCTTGCCTCCCAGAATAAATCCCACTTGATCATGGTATATAATTTTTTTCACATATTGCTGGACCCGGTTTGCTAATATTTTGTTGAGGATTTTAGCATCTATATTCATCAGGGATATTGGCCTATAATTTTCTTTTTTTGTGTTGTCTTTGCCTGGTTTTGGAATCAAAATTATGCTCGCCTCATAAAAGGAGCTTGGAAGTCTTCCTTTCTCTTGAATTTTTTGAAATAGCTTGAATTGGATAGGAGTTAGTCCTTTTTTTGAATATTTGGTAGAATTCACTTGTGAAGCCATCAGGCTCAGGATTTTTCTCTGTTGGGAGTTTTTTGATAACTGTTTCAATCTCATTTGTTGTAATTGGTCTTTTTAGGTTTTCTGATTCTTCCAGGTTGATTTTTGGAAGATTGTATGTTTCAAAAAATTTGTCAATTTCATCTTAATTGTCTAATATTTTGTTATACAGTTCTTCATAGTATTTTCTTACAATATTTTGTATTTTTGTTGTGTCAGTTGCTATTTCTCCACTCTCTTTTCTAATTTTATTTATTTGAGTCCTCTCTCTTTCTTGGTGAGTCTAGTTAAAGGTTCATCAATCTTGTTAATCTTTTCAAAGAACCTGCTCCTGGTTTCAATGATCCTCTGTATTTTTTCTTTACCTCTATGTCATTTATTTCTTCTCTCTTTATTATTTTTTTCCTTCTACTACATCTGGGCTTTACTTGCTGTTCTTTTTCTAGTTCTTTTAGATTCAGGGTTAAGTTGTTTATTTGAGCTTTTCCTAGCTTCTTAAAGTATGCCTGTAGTGCTGTGAAGTTCCCTCTCAGTACTATTTTTGCTGTATGCCATAAATTTTGAGTTGACGTATGCTCATTATCATTTGTTTCTAGGAATTTTTTATTTCTTCTTCAATCTCATTGTTAACCCATTTGTTATTCAACAACCCGCTATTTAGTTTCCATGTGTTTGAGAATTGTTGAGTTTTTCTTTTGTGGTTGATTTTTAGTTTCATACCACTGTGATTAGAGAAAATGCTTGATATAATTTCAATCTTCTCAAATTTGTTGAGACCACTTTTGTGCCCTTACATGTGGTCTATCCTAGAGAATGTACCATAAGTACTTGAATAGAATGTATATTTTGCTGCTTTAGGGTGAAAGATTCTGAAGATATTTATTAAATCCAATTGATCTAGTGTGTCCTTTAAGTCTGCTGTTTTTTTGTTAATTTTCTTTCTTGAGGATCTATCTAGTGATGTTAGTGGGGTATTGAAATCCCTTACTATTATAATATTGCTATTGATCTCGCCCTTTATAGCTATCAAATTCTGCTTTATATATTTGGGTGCTCCTATATTAGGTGCGCAGATATTTATAATGGTTATATCTTCTTGTTGGATTGCTCCCTTTATCATTATGTAGTGGCCTTCTTTATCTCTTAATATAGCCTTTGTATTAAAGTCCATTTTGTCTGATATAAGTATTGCTACCCCAGCTTTTTTTCATTTCAATTTGCACATAATATTTTTTTTCCATTCTTTAACCTTCAGTCTATGTGCATCTTTTGTTTTAAGGTGTGTCTTTTATAGACAGCATATGTACTGGTCCTGTTTTCTTATCCATGCAGCTACCCTAGGTCTTTTGATTGGATCATTTAATCTTTTCACATTTAAGGTTATTATTGATATGTAGTTGTTTCTTGCCATTTTATTTTTTAAAGCTGTATTCCTCTATTGCTATATTCTTTTCCCCCTTTGATCTGTTTATAACAGTCTCCTTAACATTTTTTTTAGCATTGGTTTGGTTGTAATGTATTCTTTGAGGTTGTTGTTTGTTTTTTTGTCTGGAGAGCTTTTCATTTTCCCTTCAATTTTAAATGATAGTCTTGCTGGATAAAGTAGTCTTGGTTGTAGGTTCTTGTTCTGCATTACTTTGAATATTTCTTGCCGTTCCCTTCTGGCCTCAAGTATTTCTGTTCAGAAGTCAGATGTCATCCTTATGGGGGCTCCTTTGTAGGTTACAGCCTACTTTTCTCTAGCAGCTTTTAATATTTTCCTTTTATCACTTTGGTATTTTAATTATGATGTGTCTTGGTGTAGATTTGTTTGGGTTTCTCTTTAATGAAGTTCTCTGTGCTTCTTGAGCTTGTGAGAGTTTTTTCTGCATTAATTTAGGGAAGTTTTTAGCTATGATAGGATTGAACAATGTTTCTATCCCTTGTTCTTTCTCTTCTTCTTCAGGAACTTCTATGGTGCAGATGTTATTTTTCTTCATGTTGTTACAGAGCTAAGAATTTCCTCAGACTTTTTGAGTCTCTTTTCTTTTTTCTTCTCTGCTTCCATGCCTTTGTTCAACTTGTCCTCCAATTCACTGATTCGATCCTCATCTTCATCCATCCTGTTTTTAATTCCTTCTATTGTGGTCTTCATTTCTGATATTGTATTTGTCATCTCTGACTAATTCTTTTTTAGTATTTCAATGTCCTTTTTTATACTTGCTATTTCTTTATTTAGGTGTTCATAATGACCATCCTTTGCTGTTCTACTATCCCTAAGCATTCTTAAATCACTACTTTAAACTCTGCATCCGGAAGTTTGGTTATATCCATACCACTTAGTTCATATATAGAGGTTTCTTTTGTGGTTTCATTTGGATTACAATTCTCTGTCTTCTCATTATGTCTGTGTGATTGGGTGTATTGTTTGTAGAGCTGGTTGAGTCTAGGCTTGGTGTTGTCTGCCTCTAGTTTTCAGTTATGTTTAAATACATACAATTTTAAAATCTGCAATACAGGGAGACTGTGAAATGTGAACTGCGATATGGGTAGTGATGAGTGTAATTTGAAAAAAATAATTAATAAAATACCAATTTTAAATAACAAGGACAGAACTTTGATAAATCATGAGAGTAGACAAAGAAGTATAATACACTGGAATTTTTGACTAAATGGAATCGGAGACATTAATAGAAAGATGTGTTTAGAATAATTTACACATTTTAGTCTTGATGACTGTATGCTTAATGATACCATTCATTGATGTAAAGAATATTTAGGAAGTTTTTAGGAAGTTTTAAGTTTAGGAAATGAACTAAGAATGATCCTGAATTCAGTTTTCAGAACGCTGATTTTTAATTTGTAGTATGTCTAATTTTTAGTTGCATATAACATAGTGAGATTGAATTTTTAAATTATGGGATAAAAACAGTTATTCTCTCTATGAGAGTGACATTAATATCCTGTGTAATTAGCCTGACCAGGTGGTGGCACAGCAGATAGAGCATTGGACTGGGATGCTGAGGACCCAGGTTCGAGAACCCAAGGTCACCAGCTTGAGCATGGGCTCATCTGGATTGAGCAAAATAAAAAATGATCGCCAGCTTAGACCCAAGGTTGCTGGCTCAAGCAAGGGGTTACTTGGTCTACTCAAGGCCCGTGGTCAAGGCATATATGAGAAAGCAATTAGTGAACAACTAAGGTGTCGCAACGAAAAACTGATGATTGATGTTTCTCATCTCTCTCCATTCCTGTCTGTCTGTTCCTATCTATCCCTCTCTCTGACTCTCTCTCTCTCTGTCCATGTAAAGAAAAAAATTCTGTGTAATTAAAAATATTTAGTCTGCTGGTGTGGGGGGAGATTGAAAAAACAATATGGTGTATAGAGATGTGTTGAAGAATTGGGCTTCTGAAACCTGTATAATTATGTTAACCAGTGTTACCCTAATAAATGCAATTAAAAGATAAATATAAATTTAATCTACAAGATGTTATAGATTGTAGAGTATAGAATATTAAGAAGATACCAACAGACAATTTTTAAGAGATTGGGCAAAGAATGGCATCCAACAAAGAATATTGAGAATAATGACAAGAATTAGACCACAGATAAAAATGTTGATAGATTAAAGTTGATTATTATATTTAAAATTACTTTTAGTTGCACAAAACCAAAATCATTAAAGTAACATCAGCTTTAAAACAATATAAGATTAATTACCATATAAAGAGATCTAGGTAGTGACTAGGTAATAGTAAAGATGTTTTCTGAGTACCAGTTTCTTGGTGAAAATAAGAAAATCCCTATGTCCAAGGTATCTAGGCCAAAAAAGGATAAGTTGGAAGTCTTACTCTCTATGAAGTATTTTTAGAAATCTTTAATGTGTGTAAGCTTCAACTTCACATGGTAAATGTCAAAAAATTTTCAAAGCACTGTACTTAGTAGAGCACAAAATATTGTTAGAATGTGACTCATTGATTTTTAAGACTACTCAAGACCTAATAGTAACATTTCGCTGTAAATATTGATCTAACTGGAGTTGATAAAAATGTTACTCTTCACCTAGAATCAATTCTCCTTTTCAGCCATCTGATAGCCACTAATCATTCTTCCAGGAGCAGCTAAAATGCCACCTTTTCTATGGATGAGTATTCATTCCTTTCTTTGTTCTTGTGACCCTTGGTAATCATTAGAACTTTTTTAGATCATAGCTTCCATAAGATAGGAACCTGACTTTATGTATCACTGTCACCCCCATATCTACTAGCAAATGCCAGTGTTAATTAAGGGAATTAGAATTCAGTCTTATATTTCTCACTAATACAGGTAAATTACTCCAAACTTAACCCTCATCTAAAAAATCGGTGTTGACCAATTCCACTTTTCTCTTACACATTATATTTGACTAATTTGTCTATAAGTCTGAACATATAGCCAATTAGGACTGATGTAATAATTTCCCTGCAACTAGAGATACCATCATACCCTTGTGGATTAAATGATGCTCTTTAAATGCCAGCCTTGCCTGACCAGGTGGTGGCGCAGTGGATAGAGCATCAGAGTGGGATGTAGAGGACCAAGATTTGAGACCCTGAGGTCACCAGCTTGAGCACAGGCTCAACTGGTTTGAGCAAAAGCTCACCAGCTTGGACCCAAGATCGCTGGCTCGAGCAAGGGGTTACTCAGTCTGCTGAAGGCCCGCGGTCAAGGCACATATGAGAAAGCAATCAATGAACAACTAAGGTGTTGCAATGCACAATTAAAAACTAATGATTGATGCTTCTCATTTCCCATTCCTGTCTGTCTGTCCCTGTCTATCCCTCTCTCTGACTCACTCTCTGTCTCTGTAAAAAATAAATAAATTTAAAAAACCCCGAAAAAAAAGGTGATTCTGGGAAGCATTCAGATATTTCTTATAAACTGTAAACTCCATTCTCACTGTGAAAAGTTGTCATCACCAGCAAACTAGCAATTCTCTATATGGTTGGTTGTTTTGAGATATATTTGAAATGGCAGACTTGCCTCTTAGTAAACTAGGAAAGCAAAATGCCATCTTCCTGTGGCTAATTTAAAGGCCATGTTTAGCTTAAAGACAAAGAGAGATTCTCTGTGTAGAAGGGAGATATATTTGACTTTGTGTGAGGGGGATGCAACATAATCAAATGTCAAAATAATCTGGAGATATTTTCTCTGAACATATATACCCTGATTTATCAAAGTCACCACATTATAATTAATAAATGAAAATGAAAACTTAAATGCTAAAAAAATAGAAAAAAAATTTAAATAAACATACAAGTTTGAAGTCTAACATGTTATGTCCTTGTATGCAAATCAAATTGTAGCTTAAACAATGCTTCTTTGAAAAAAGACAGAGATTGAAATCTAAAAAATATACAAAGGAGTGAGACTTAACTTTTCATCTAAACAACTCATGAACTGATAAGAGAGATGAATAAATGAGTGTATAATACAAAAATGTCATAGAGACAAAATACAGTGTGTCCATAAAGTTATGGTGCACTTTTGACTGGTCACAGGAAAGCAACAAAAGATGATAGAAATGTGAAATCTGCACCAAATAAAAGGAAAAATCTCCCAATTTCATATCTATTCAGTGCAGTTTGATGTGGACTCATACACAGATTTTTTAGGGCTCCTTAGGTAGCTATCCCATATAGCCTCTACAGACTCATCACTGACTGATGGCCTACCAGAGCAAGGATTCTCCACCAAACTGCCAGTTTCCTTCAACTGCTTATCACACTGAGTAATGTTATTCCTCTGTGGTGGCGCTTTTTTATAAATGTGCCGATATTCACGTTGCACTTTGGTCACGCATTCAAATTTAGCAAGCCACAGAACACACTGAACTTTCCTCTGTACCGTCCACATCTCGACTGGCATGGCCATGGGCTGCTCCGCTGTATACACGGTGTTACGTCATCATCTGCGCATGCGCACATGCTGCCACATCATCCTACAGAAACTGGGAGGTTTTTTTCCTTTTATTTGGTGCAGATTTCACATTTCAATCGTCTTTTGTTGCTTTCCTGTGACGGGTCAAAATTGCACCATGACTTTATGGACACACTGTAGAATGCTTTTTGAACTGGGAAGAGAGAAATCTAACTGAATTTGGGACTGTGGGAATAGTATATGAGTTGAATCACACAAGAGATTAGGAAATGGCAGGTTACTCAGATTCATTAAAAGTAAAAACTAGTAATATACTGAGAATTTATTTTGTGTTTATTGACATTCTAATGCCTTAATATGTTATCTGAATTAGGAAACATTTTGAGGTAGGCATTATAATTTTATTCTTTTCATAAAGAGGTAAACAGAGATTAAATAGCTTGCTTAAAGTCACCATCTAATAATGTATAGAAATTTTTCAAAACTATAGAAAATAATAGTCTTCTAACTACTCTGCACTAGATCCCTTCTTTAATAAAGTGTTAATTAATTTGGATATGTGGACTTTTTCTCTCTTATATATATATATCTGAAGTATCTTGGTTACTCAGTAGAACAGGGGTGGAGACCAAATTGAAATCCATGTTGTTTAATCCAGACTGCACACTCTCCCATTAAGTTATTGGACTTTTCATACTTGATTTAATCTGTGTTTATTTGACTGTTTGCTTAAAAATATATATAATTAGGTGGTATTTCTTTTGTTAAAATAATAAAATAGGCCTGACCTGTGGTGGCGCAGTGGATAAAGCGTCGACCTGGAAATGCTGATGTCGCCAGTTCGAAACCCTGGGCTTGCCTGGTCAAGGCACATATGAGAGTTGATGCTTCCTGTTCCTCCCCTTTCTCTCTCTCTCTTTCTCCTCTCTCTCTCCCCCTCTCTCTCTCCTTTCTAAAATGAATTAAAAAATAATAAAATAAACTATTTTTCCATTTTTTAATACATATTTTCAGTATCTGTGTTGACTCTTTCCTTGGGCTATTTTTTTTTAAAGGAATGAAAAATTTTGCTTTCACATTATCTACAGTACCTCTTACATCATTTAAGAAACTTCTATCATAAATTAGTATTATGTAATCCCTAAATCCTTTTATTTCTCTTTTAATTTTAAACAAATAGTAGTCAGAGTTTTAAAATTTATTTCTAGAAAATAAATGTAGCATTGTTCAATCTGGTTTGTTTATTTTTACTAAGAACATTATTGAGGGCTACCAAAAACACAATTCTTCTTGTAATTCTCTTTTCTTCAAAGTCTTGTTTAAGTACAACACTTTTATTTTAGAAAAACCAAATGAAATTTTTTATGGTCTCTTGTCAATACTGAATCAGAAGATTTAATTCAAGTCAATAGTTGTAACTCAGTAGAACTAAGATTGACCTAAATGTTACATAATCCCACTATTCGAGACTACACCAATGATTAAAAAACTTAATACTAAAGTAAAAAAAGTATATTGAGAAGCAATTGTTTATGAAATATATAATTGAATTATAAAAAACATGTCAATCATAACTTAAAACATTGTGAAACATTTAGCATTACATTAATTAGCACTGTTGTAAAACAGATATGCATCTGGAGTAAATGGCCATGACTAATTAACAGGGTCAGTGGAAGAAGAAAATGTCTATTTATCATCTTAGCAATAAAGTCTAATGTTTGGTCTTCTCCACATGTATTCCTTTTCTAACAACCTGCATGCCATTCATATCACCACTAAATCACTTCATCTGCCTGAATTCCTTAATGTCCCAACATTCCAAACTAAACCTCATTGACTCTTCACAACCAGGTTCAATCATCCAATCCATAATTAATTTCTGCCGCTTGCAAATCCTAATTTATTTTCTGTTTTGCAGTTTTCTATTACGAAACACATGATAAAGTAATTATGAAATAAAAAAATACTGCCTACTCAAATATATGGAAGATTCTGAGAAAAGCACTGTATCTTTTATTTCTATCTACTATTCTAATATCCAACTGTCATTTCCAGTTATCACTATAAATTATTTATTTTTCCAATGAATAATTCATTTCAATCTCCCAGCTACTTACCTCAATGCTTCAGTTTGAAAAGAAAATGTTTAGTTATTTGATCTTTAATGGAGCTGTAGCTTTCTAACTCTAGTTCAGCTGGAAGCAGCCATGTATATACCTGGGATTATTAGTTGCTACTGTAAATATTTAAGAATATACTACCCAAAGGAGATTATAATATAATGTACTTGATGTACATTTCTAAGACTCTCGGACTTTCAGCTGTGGCTATAGTATGTCCCATTTCAGCTTGTCAAACTTATTGCTCCTGGTAGGTGTAAAAAAGAAGTTGACTTTAGTTCACCCAGACATAATTTTTAATGCTATACTGCACACACATTTTCTAAGCACTATACATCAGACCTTAATTTTTAAATAACTTTTTCTAAACTTTTTAACTGCTTGCTATATGAGGCATATGTTAAGCTCTTTAGATGTGTTAATTCTCACAAGTGTATTTGCTCAATGGTGTTATTAACCTTCCTTTAGCCTAGATTAAACTACTCCAGTGGGAGTTGATGATTTATTTACTCTCATGCAGTTATTCAGAGTTGGAGGCATAGTTTTAACTGAAAGAGTCTGACTTTAGATCTGCATTTCCATCACTACTCACATTTGTTCTTTATCAAAATAATGTCAATTGGTTAATTCAATCAAGCAAACTCTTCAATAATGTTTGAGTCTTTTCTGTTATTCTTTAAATTCTAGAAATGTTATTATTTGACTTTTCCTAAGAAAAAAAGTTTGTATAAATAAAAGATTCAGTCCAAATAGATGTTTATTTCATCAGAAAATTATTTAACTCTATAGGTAATATGTTTTGCTCTAGCAACTGGACTATTCAAAAGAGGGCAAACTAAGTGTAAATTTCTCAGAAATCTTTAGCACATATTCTTTTCAAGGAGTGGAGAGCCTGATAAGTAACAAAACTTTCCAGTAATTTACTTCTCTAATAATAAAGTACAAAATACTAGAAGATGTTATTAAAATATTATCAACAAATATTGACATCTTAAATTTCAAAAACAATTATCTTTACCAGAGAACTTTTTGATTAAAAAATTTATAAAGGATGATAGAGACAATACATAGTTTGAACTACATTTACCATAAAGAATAAAAGCTGTACTCGTGGTAATTCCATATGGCAAATATTATCAATAGCAAATATTTTTCTGGTAATGGTTTGCCTTGACAGATTTTTATAAATTTGATTTGGTAACACATACATAATCAAAATATGCTAAAATATAAAAAAAAACTAAGAATGGCCTTAAAATATTTTATATTTGTGGCCCTAGCTGGTTGCCTCAGTGGTAGAACATTGGCCTCGACATGTGGATGTCTCTGGTTCAGTTCCCGGTCAGGGCACACAGGAGAAGTGACCATCTGTTTCTCTACCCCTCCCCCTTTCACTTTTCTCTCTCTCTCTTCTCCCACAGTAATGGCTCGATTAGAGTGAGTTGGAGCCAGGTGCTGAAGATGGCTCCATGGCCTCTGCCTGCTCTACTTATGAATCTGTCTCTGTTTTTCTTGTTAGTTCATTTTGTTCATTAGATTCCCCATATCAGTGCAATTGTATGGTACTTTTTTTCTCTGATTGGCTTATAATAATGAGGTATTTAAATGAATAAATTTTTTTAATTACAGCTTTTATTCCAACTAATTTAAAAGTGTTTTTCTATATTTATTATTCTTTTAAATTTTTACTCTGATCAAAAGTTCTTTGATAAAGACTGTGTTCTTATTCCCAAGGTGTCTGCATTTGTTGCTAATATTTTAGTAATGTATTTCCAGTTTTTATATTGTATATTTTATTAGATTAGATGCCCTAAATTCTCTAGTACTTTTTGAATAGTTTTAAATTATTTTTACTGTGAGTAATTACATAAAAATTTCTTTTAATTATTTTATGCCCATATGAAATAAAATGAATAATCACTGTATAATAGGTCAATTATATATCTATATATTAGTAATTATATTGTCTGATATTTACATAATTTTATTTTTCTACAACGTCTGCCAAATATGAAAAAGTTAAATTGTTTAAATGCCTTTGAATTGTATTTTATTTAATTACTAATATAATTTCTAATAATGCTCTTTGTATTTAGCTGCTACCTTGATCAGTGCAAATTGCATTCTAACGTATTGTCTTAATAAAGTGTTCATTTTTAAAATCAGTATTCCAGTAAGATCTATTGTGTGTTTTATTTGCCTCCCACATTGTCTGACACTAACATAGGCAGACTTGCTATTTTTTTCTTTCTTAATTTATACTTGTTTAGAAGTTTTGGCTTGTAATTGTACAAGGGAGATAACATTAACTAGAAAGACCCCATGATTAGTGGCATATTATGAGCTTTAAATATGTGCCCAAAGGAAACTGCAGCTGAACTCACTAAATTCAAATAACCCATATTATGGCAAGGGTCCCATTTATAGTTCTATAGCTTTCATTCTCTTAGCAAACACCATCTGCACAATAAATGATGGATCTGAAAACCATTCATTGCCACATTGTTTGGTGCAGAAAATAAAAATATAGTGGAGAGAGAGAAACGTTGAGAAACCCATCCATTATAAAGTTAGGTTAACAGATGATTAACACCTAATCCAAATTAAAAATGGCCAAAGGACTAATATCACCAGGGACTTTGATATCTATAATAATAAGAATCAGTAAGGATTTACCTCATTGAGTAGAGAGAGTAAAATTAGCTGGTATTATATTTACAGAGACTGGTTTTATGTCTGTTTTAGCACAGGCTGTTATTCTACAGAAAAATTCAAAAGGCACAAAATCATTTACTTTTTAGAGGGTGTTTCTTCTTAGGTTTTCAGAGTCTCAAAAATATATGAATGTTAACCAAATGAGTTAGGCATTCTATATTACCTTCTATTTCCTGAGGTGGGGGTTAGGGTGCTGTGCTTTAGTGAGTACATACATACTCAGATCTTGCGCTCCATATTTCAGATAACAGAATCAGAATGATCAAACCAAATGCATTTCTTGGTGATCAATGGGAATATGGTCCATCATATACTTCAGCATTAGCACAGGATCAGACATTTAAATTACTCATATATATAGTTGAGAAGTTAAGTGAACAGCCAAGCTAACAAAACATCTTTGGTTGAGTTTCCAAGAGGACTAAGCTAGTCTGTGCCCAGTAACCCAAGCCAGTCTTAATTTCTTCAGTGACTATCTGAGTTGATTTGGGAAATAAAAGAATAGGCAGCAACTGGTAACAACTTTAGGGGATTAGGGTGAGGTGCTTATTTTAAAGTAAAAGAAGCTCCAACATCCAGCAAATAAGCAAATCTAAGGGACTAGTACAAGGTCAGGGTTTCAAATTATCATCTAGTCCAGGTGTGGTCAACAGTTTCTGCCCCCGGGCCAGATTAGAAAGAAAAGTTTTTTCACCAGCCAGACGAAATATTAAAATTTAAAAATGTTAAATACAAAAACGATTCATTTAAGTAAACAAAATTTTATTATGTAATTTGTTTATGAGTAAATGTAAGTGAGTGAAAAAAAATTTAATATATAATATTATTTTAATAAAAATATATTTTAATAAAAATATAATAACATACCATATAAATATCCAAACTCTATCACAATCAAATCAAAACAATATTTAATTAATAGAATGAACTTGAAGGATTTATATAAAAAATAAAACAATTATTTTGTTTTACAAATGGCCTGAATACGTTTTCAATTACCAACAACAGCTATTGTCTATGCTACAATGCCATTTAATTCAGTACATTTGACCAAAAAAATAACGAATTGTTTGACCTTGGGAGTGCACTGGCAAACTCCGCCTAAAAGAATGTGGATTTCACATAGCCGCTAAATGTCAAACAGTTCATACCAAGTACAAATGAGTACAAAAGTTGTAAATCTTTATAATGGAATTTAAAAAAAAAGTAAAGAAGTATCGTGAATCCATTCGACCAATTATTGGAAGTTAACCCTAGATTAGTCACACGCGGAATTCTTTTCCACATATTGCTATCTTAAATATCTCGATTTCCAATAATCAAAGATGATTCCGCTTCTGAGTAGGTGAGATTTTAAAGTAGTGGAGAATATTAAAAATTTGATTGCAGGCCGCATAAACTCATTGCGTGGGTTGTAACCAGCCCACGGGCTGTATGCTGGCCATGCCTGATCTAATGCCTGAATAAGACACCTTAATGATAATAACGACAATACCCACAGTTTAAAGCTGAGGAAATGGAGACAGGTTTTAAAAATATATATATGTAAGGGCAGCAATCAGATGGCAGTGAAACAATGCATTCATCAAAGTATTATGGACCCAATAGTATATGACTAATGTGCTGAAACTTTTGAAGGAGTTAATTTTCAGAGAGTTAAGGCTCTGAAATAACTGGTGAAATAGGTGCTGAATCAAAAATCACATTTTTGACTGTATATAAAAATAAGAATATTCCTTCAGCCCATTTTTTTTTTCTAAGTAAGCTTAGGTTTCTAAAATTAAGTAAGAAAGTACTTATTTTAGTTTGTAGTGAGAGAAAATCTATTACATAACAGAAATCAGATGCCTTAAATCTATGGTAACATCTCTGCATACAGGAGTGCTATGAGAAGGATCTGAATTTTATGACAACAGTAGGATATATGATGGGGCTTTTGGTTGCATATAACCTGCCACATATTCTATACCAACTGAGTACAGTTCTACGTACTTTGTTCTCTTTCAATTTTATCTCCTCACCTCAGGAGCACCATATTACCCAGACCTGTCAATAAGTTTCCTTGGACCTCTAAACCAAGCTAAGATGTAGTCATATTATTTAACTCTCAGCCAGTCATATTATTTAACTCTCTAGCATGGCCAGACAAGAAGAAGAAAAAGTACTGAGCAATCGTATTACTCAATTTCTGCCAGTTATCACATGCTCACCTAAATTACAGCTATTTGATCATTCATGTGAATAGTAATGATCTAATTTGCTGACAGGTGTATCACTCTAGTCCAACTTTATAATTCTTATTCAACTTTATCTCACATCATGGCAATTGTTATTAATTATCATTGTTATTTTGATTTGGTAGTATTATCTTTTCTTGTTCTTTTAGGGAACTTAATCAACACTAGTCAGATTCTTAAATTTATATTTTACCCACTCCATGTTCATTAATTAATTCACTTATTATATAGCTTTTGTATAGTGTCATGTTCTATGCAGTATACTTTTAAAGAATGCAAATTTAAACAGAAGTTAAAATATATAATGTGAGCCAAAATTATTTAATATCAGAACTAAAGATATAGATAGAATCAACTGCATGTTATAATTTTATCCCTCAAAAAAAAAACCCATGAACTTTTCCATAAAAAATAGATATAAAATTAAAATGATTAAGATCTGAAAATGCAGAAATGAGATGTAGAAATAGCTTGGTTGGTAAAAAGTTTAAGGAAACATTGAAAGACCTATAGAGAAAGTAAATAGTCTTTCATTTACAGGAGTAATGACAGAGAATGGAAAATAACTGGAAGATTTTTATAGAACTAAGACAGGAGTTTTTCAGATCAATAAGCCTTGTTGCTTATTAGCATTTGGAAATATATTCCTCATATTGAAAATGCTTCAAAATTATGTCTAATTAGCTGAAACAATATAGGAGTTTCTGACATGCCAATACTGCCGTGAGAACCAGGTAGCTAATTATTATTTTTTTTAAATTCCTCAGTTTCTTAATACACAGAAAGTATTAAAAACACTGAATAAAATATTCATACCTTTTTTATTGTTGACTGTTTTAATTTGTTTTCTCACCAATCAAATACATATATAAGACTAAGGGGAGAAAGATTTTATTTTTATTTTGTCTTTCTTCTAAGAAGATAGTAATATCCCTAGGAAAAGAAAAAAAATTAACAAGAAAATATCAAAACAGAAAAGAATTAGCTCTTTATACATGTAATATTTAGAAGTGTTTTAGCAGCTTCTACGAATGTCAGGTAATTTTTCATTTTGAATTTTTTAGCAATTTTGAAGATAAGTCTTGGAAAAAATAACTCCATAAATATCACTTGCATGTGTCTATATCATTGTTTAATAATTCTGTATGACACATCAAAATGCCATTTGCACCTAGCAATGATGTAGAAGTCTCATTACAAACAAAATTATGGATTCATTTATGATGGCTTGTCATTGAGCTAGGAAACAATACATAAAGTCTATGAAAAAAAAGAAAAAGATAAGATAAAAAGAAAAGGAGGAAAGAAGGAATAAGCAAAATAAACAACTGCCAGGTCAAATAAACTGGCGGATCAGATAAAATAAGAAATTTACAGTCTATGTCAACAGGAAAAAAATATACAAAGAAGTACTTTCCAGCAGTACTTTATGTTTTCGAATTTTCAAGAATATTTTTGAGTAAAGTCTGTTCTGAAATTGCTATATAATAGCAGTTGACCTATAAAAAATGATGCCTGTTCTTTTCATTTTAAAGAAAGTCTATCACTTATTTGTAGGATATAAAAAATATTGGAAGAAGCAAAGAAACTCATTTCTTGTGACTTCTTATCACATATTTCCACGTGATAAGATTCATTAGAGTCAAAAGAAACACTTTCTTATTCTTCTCCGCACTATTCCTCAGGAGAAATGGTGCCTCAAATTGGTGAATTGAAGACAGAAGCTCAGTTTTCTGGCTCATCTTTTTAATTTTTTTTATGTTTTTGGAACCCTGCTGTACATAAGAAGCAAGCCAATATTCTCACCTGCTCTCAGCCTAGAATTAAGTTTCCTGGGTCATCCTCTGACTTAGTTTTGAAAGCCAGGCTTGATTCAAGCAGTGCTAACAGGCACTTTGGTGAAATTTAAGTCACACCTTCAATCTAACCCCAAAAGTGACACCAGTAAAATGCCATTGTGGATTACCTATCTCCTACCTCTTAAATATCTATCTCTCAACCATTTCTGAACATGTGCAGAATATAAGGGGAGTGACCTCTTGAAACCTTAAATCCCAAGAACACTGAAGCATTACTGGTTACCCATAGGACCTATACATTAGGACTGCTATAGGAAAGGAAAGTTAATTAATTAATTAATAAGTGGATGGATGAAAAAACAAGTGAATAATACATTTGCAATTGGTATAGTGCAAGTAACACTTTTGGTGAGACTTTATTTTTGTACATTCTAGTTTATAACAAATAATGTGTAGCCAATTAATTTATTAACAAACAACTTGCAAAACATAAAAACTCACTAAAATACAATCAAAATAAGCTCTGACATCAGATAGCTAGCTTTACATTTTTGTTGTTGTGTCTTATCCAGATGCTAGGAGTCATGTAGACACAGTCTAATTTATACAAACTTAGCTGGTAAAATAAAGAACAAGTATCAATTTCAGATGCTTCTGTTTTTGGAAATTAAGTTTGGAATTGAATATTTAGACCTTTAAATAGTTGAAATTCTGTGTGAGAAGAATAACAATCTGCTATAGGTCTTGCTTAGTAGTGTTCTCAGCTCACTCACATTTTAACATGCTCTGACCCTAATGCATTACTAGCAGGGGTCCCCAAACTTTTTACACAAGGGGCCAGTTCACTGTCCCTCAGACGGTTGGAGGGCCGCCACATACAGTGCTCCTCTCACTGACCACCAATGAAAGAGGTGCCCCTTCTGGCAGTGCGGCGGGGGGCCAGGGATGCCTGCTAGAGAGTGGATTATTTAAATACAGGTAAATAAAACTGAGGGGCTGCAGAAGAGGTAGACGGGGAATTGTGAGCAGTTTTGTGATGACCAAGAAAGAAGATGCATTTATCAATAGATGAAAGCGTACAAATTAAATATTATGTAGACATTATTGCAGCTTTAAATAGGTTTTTAAGGATGCCAGTCTAGATTTATATTACTCCCTATAGCTCTATTTAAATATACAACTATCTCTAAGTTTCTTTTCTCTGACATGATGGTTAGTGGACATAGGACACTTGATATTACCCACCCCCCGCCAATATTAAACTAAATGGATTTTCATTTCAGAGAGCATAGAAATTCAGCTCCCAGCTTTAAACACACAACACACACATCAGAAACCAAAGGAAGCTAGAAAGTTATAATGTACTCCTAAGAAAAGCCACAAAATACACTAATGTAGAACCTTAGTTTTACAGAATATTTTAAGTGATTAGACATTTGTATAACTTACTATCCCAATATATCTCATACTGATCTGACACTATACATTGTTCTTAGAATATCATTGACTATATTCCCTATGCTGTATATTACATCCCCTGACTGACACTAGCATTTTGTACTTTTTAATCCCCTCAGTTTTCTCACCCAGCCACTCAAATCCTCTCCCATCTAACAACCATCAAAATGTGCTCTGTCTCACTAAGTTTATTTCTGTACCACTTGATCATTTTTTGTTTTTGTTTTTTAGATTCAGTGTTAATAGATGTGTATTTATTGCCATTATATTGTTCATATTTTTTTCTTTTTTTCTTTTCTCCTCCCCCCTCCTTTCTCCTCCTTCCTCTTCTTTTTCTTCTTCTTCCTCTTCCTCCTCCTCTTCCTCCTTTTCTCTTTCTTCTTCTCCTCCTCCTTCTCCTCCTCCTTTTTTTTTGAATAGCCCTAGCTCTACATCAATCAGGCATACCTGATTCAACTTCCCTGTACAGTGGGACACTCTTGCTTAACAACAGGGCTGGCAGCCTCTTCCACTCTACTCTTTTTTTTTTAATTATTTTTATTTATTTATTCATTTTAGAGGAGAGAGAGAGAGAGAAGGGGGAGGAGCAGAAAGCATCAACTCCCATATGTGCCTTGATGTGCCTTGACCAGGTAAGTCCAGGGTTTTGAACCGGTGACCTCAGTGTTCCAGGTCAATGCTTTATCCACTGCACCACCACAGGTCAGGCCTCTTCCACTCTACTCTTGAGACAGCTATGAGGATTCTACTTATTAGTGCTGAGACCAACTGCCACCAGAGAAAAGACACGACAACACACAAGTTAGTTGCAAGAATCACATAGGTAGGCCCTGGCTGGTTGGCTCAGCGGTAGAGCGTCGGCCTAGCGTGCGGAGGACCCGGGATCGATTCCCGGCCAGGGCACATAGGAGAGGCACCCATTTGCTTCTCCACCCCTCCCCCTTTCCTTCCTCTCTGTCTCTCTCTTCCCCTCCCGCAGCCAGGGCTCCATTGGAGCGAAGATGGCCCGGGCGCTGGGCATGGCTCTGTGGCCTCTGCCTCGGGCGCTAGGGTGGCTCTGGTCGCAGTATGGCGACGCCCAGGATGGGCAGAGCACCCCCCCCTGGGGGGCAGAGCACCGCCCCTGGTGGGCGTGCCGGGTGGATCCCGGTCGGGCGCATGCGGGAGTCTGTCTGGCTGTCTCTCCCTGTTTCCAGCTTCAGAAAAATGAAAAAAAAAAAAAAAAAAAAAAAA
The DNA here is from genome assembly GCF_036850765.1 of Saccopteryx bilineata. Taxonomy (NCBI): domain Eukaryota; kingdom Metazoa; phylum Chordata; class Mammalia; order Chiroptera; family Emballonuridae; genus Saccopteryx; species Saccopteryx bilineata. The sequence continues at coordinate 135,689,376 of NC_089492.1, read as the reverse complement.
AAAAAGAATCACATAGGCAGTTTATTACTTCACAAATCCTTTTGGTGTGCTTGGTACAGCTAAAAGGGGCCCCATCAGTGTGCTCCTCTGGGCTGTCCTTGGTCAGAGCAGCATTGAGACACTCCACATCAATGTTGGAGTCTAGGCAAATAGTGCAGCAGGAGTGCTCCTCAGCTTTAGTACCTTTTCAGGCCAATACCTTCTAACAGGTGTCAATCTACAGGATTATCACCTCAAATTACCTTTTTGGGAGTTTCTTGCAGGGAGCCCTTTTTATGTTAATCTACCTAAATGTCACATCAAGCCACTTTTAAGGTGTTCCTAGGGAAGTTTCTTGTTTATGTCAACCTACAGAGCTATGACATCAAATCACTTCTTATCTATATTTAATTTCACACACACACTATCTGGGCCCTGTGCAAAAGACAGAGTCTGCCTATCATATCTGTACACACTAGATTACTTCCCATCCAGATGGCATAACTTTATTTACTTTCCTTAATTGCTTTTAATATTATATCCTAATTATTTTTATATATCTTCTATATATTTCTATATATTTAATTACTATAACATTATATTACTGTAACACTCCTCCTCCTCCCCTTTATCATCATTTTCTTTCTTCTTCTCCTCCTCCTTCTTCTTTCTTCTTTCTTCTTCCTTCTTCTCTCTTCTGCTTTCTTTCCCTTTAACACTTCATATAATTGGTTTGGTGGTGATGAATTTCTTTAGCTTTTCCTTGTCTGGGAAGCTCTTTATATGTCCTTAGACTCTAAATTCCTTAGAGTCTTAACTGGGTAGAGTAATCTTGTTTGTAGTTCCTTGCTTTTCATCACTTTTAATAAGGCTTTCCAATTACTTCTGTCCTGCAAAGATTCTTTTGAGAAATCAGCTGACAGTTTCATGAACACTCTCTTGTAGGTAACTAATAACTTTCCTCTTGCTGCTTTTAGATGATTCTTTTTTTATCTTTAACCTTTTTTATTTTAATTATATGTGTCTTGGTATGGACTTCTTTGGGTTCATCTTGTTTTGGACATTCTGTGCTTTCTTGACTTGTATGTCTATTTCCTTCACTAGGTTAGGAAAGATTTCTGTTACTTTTTTTTCAAATAGGTTTTCAATTCCTTATTCTCTCTCTTTGTCTCCCCTCCTTCCAGCTCCCCCATGATGTGAATATTGGTATGCTTGTCCAGAGGCTCTTTATACTATTATAATTTTTTGAAAACTTTTTTTTTGTTCTGATTGGGTATTTTTTGATTATTTATATTTTAAGTAGGTGTTTTTATTCTTGGCTTCATTACTATTGATTGCCCATAAATTATTCTCCATTTCAATTAATGTATCTTCATTTCTGACTTGTATTTTTTTTTAGTTTTTTTGTCCTTTTTTATGCTGTTGCAGTTATCTCTAAGTCTACCTACTCTTCCCCTAAGTTCATTGAACATCCTTATAACCAGTATTTGAACTTAGCGTCTAGTAAATTACTTTTCTCCATTTTGCTTAGTTCTTCCATAGTTTTGTTCTGTGCTTTCATTTGGATATGTTCCTTTGACTTCTCATTTTGGAAGCTTCCCTGTGTTTTTATATACATTTTTTCAGGCTTGGTAGAGTGGTCTAATGTAGTAGGTGTCCTGTACGGTTCAGTGGCACAGCCTCCACATTCACCTAAGCTGGAAACTCCAGGTGCACTACCCCTCCCCTATGTGGGCTATGTACAATCTCCTATTATAGTTGAGCTTTAATATCTGTTGGCACATCAATGGGATGAATTTACTCTTAAGACAATTAGCTGCAATTACTGGCTGCAACCGTTGTGGAGGACTAGTTGTACAGGGTCCCACCCCATGAAGCGGGATTTACTTCAGTGGAGCTTTTGTGCCTACAAAATCTCCTTGACTTTGTCAATGTGGAGGGGTAGCTGGGTGATTTGAGATGGTCCATGAGTTCTGCTGGCTCAGGGGCCTCCCAGTAGGTGACAACCAAGGTCAGCTACCCACTGTGTTCTACCTGGGACCACCCAATATAAGCTACAAAGCAATCTACAGATGGCTACTACTTGCACTGGGCTTGGAGGTACCCAGAAGAGGCCAAGCTGCAAATCAAGACTGGCTGCCACTAGTTCCAGGCTTGGGCCACTTAGTAAGAGGTATGGGGCACACACAGGTCAGATGCTGCTTGGTTGAGAGATTTTAGGAAATTCTGAAGCATGAGGCAAGATTAGGCTATGCATACAGAAAAGCTACTAAAAACAGCTTGGATGGACCGACAGGTTGATGGGTCATGGTCTCAGGACTTCACCAGGGCAGGATGAACAGTAATAACTAGGTTTGTAGTGACTCAGATATGGACTCCACCTATAGTCTCTTTGGGGAGAGGGCTCAGAAAAGAAACAATGGCCTCTGTCAGCACTTGTGTTTGGAAGAAAGCTTTCCCTCCAGCTTTCATATGAATGTCTTTTGAGCTGCTGTCCCAGAAATGGATCAAAGAGGGGGTGAGTCAAATAATTCCGTGTGCAGGCACTTTAAAAGAAACACTTGGGTTTCCAGCGGCTCTCCATCTCACTCAGCCACAGTCCCCATAGATTTTACAGCCAGAAGTTTGGGTCCCTCTCTTCCTGGCATTGTGACCTTGGGCTGGTAGCCCTGAAATGGGACTGGGTTCCTTTAGTCCTCAGGGAAGACCTCTGCCATTGAAATATCCTCCAAATTTTTATTTTTTATATATTTTTATTTATTTATTAAATTTAATGCAGTGACATTGATAAATCAGGGTACATATGTTGAGAGAAAACATCTCTAGATTATTTTGACATTTGACTTGATTGTGCTGTATACCTCTCCCCCAAAGTTAAATTGTCTTCTGTCACCTTCTATGTGGTTTCCTTTGTGCCCCTCCCCTCCCCCAACCCCTCTCTGCCGGGGTCCAGCCCCGGGGGGGGGGGATCCAGGGGTCCCACAGGAGGAGACGGCGTCGGCGAAAATGGAGTGAGAGAGCCAAATTCTTTTCTTTCTCTTTATTCTCCGGTTAGCATTTACTGCCAGGCATCTCTACCAAATGCTAGTATAGCTTCCTTTTTATACACGCACACCGAGTTACAATCACATGGTGTTAATTATTGCTTTTGTTTCACTATGTTTGCATGTTTCCAGATAACAGTTAATTTACATCTATGAGTCACAAACCAGGTAGCAAATCATTCAAAATACAAAATAACTTGAATAGTGATAACAACATAAGTAAAAGCTTTTAGAGTATTAGTTCTAAAAGTTAACTAACTTTACTACTGTTGTGAGTTAAGGGGCAGAGAGAGATTTAGCAGACGACTAACAATGGACCACCGCTTGCTCAGGTAAATGGCCTTGGGTTTATGCAGTGTCCTACTTTTTCTCACAAGATTCTAAAAGGCTTGCCTCTAAAGAAATTAACATAACATCAAAAATAGCTTTCATCCAAAGATATGCAGAGTGCATTTGCAAGATAGCCCAGCAGCAACACAAGACATTCCATGGATTTCCCTACATTTTTAAATCTCATGAGAACATCTCATTGAGAAAGCCTAGCAATTGCCTTTAGTCAAAAGACAATTCTCTTAGTAAAACATTCTTTTCTTGCTGACTACGCTCTCATCCTAGGCCACACAATGGGCCATCCTACTATACCTTACCTAAGATACTATTGTCTAATCAAATATTACTTATTTATTATATTTAAACACTAGTTAAGTTCTGACTCTATTCTTCTCAGAATATACCACTATTTGCAGATCAAATAAGCAAGAAGAAAGGAATGTTTCTCTACTTATCACATGAAAAGGCTAGGGAGGAAAAATGTTAAGTGAAGGCCAAGGGTGCTCTGTGCACAGCCACTGCCTCCTAACCATTCACAAGTCACAATCTATTCTTTTTAACATGATTAAGAAGAAATTCTCCTACAAACTTAACCCTTTACGAGGGATATCATAGCCAGCCTCTTATGTCTATGAGCCCAGTTCAAGGGGCTTACAGGCTTTTCTGTGGAACTCACACCCTCTGTCTCATTTCCAAAGAAATCACTATGAATCTACAGGGAAAGCATGGTACTATTATCCCTGTGCCATAATTAATAGCACATACCCAGAAAAGGGGGGATATAAGGCCAGATTAATTCAAAAAGTCAAAGGGGGAAGTATCGTTGTGCCTTTCCTTTGTGGTGATTTTGTCACCCCACAGCCATTGGTCTTCACTGCAGTGACTTTGTCACCCCGCAGCCATTGGTCTTCTCTGCTGTGACTTTGTCAATCAGCAGTTTTTGATCTTCTTCTGCTGTGACCCTGTCAGCCAGCAGTTGTGGGTCTTCTTCTGCTGTGACCTTGTCAGCCAGCAGTTGTTGTTCGGCTCCCGACACCTCTCTCCTTCTTTACCCCATCTCCCCTCCCCCCACTCCCCACCCCTGTTGCCATCACATTCTTGTTCATGTCTCTGAGTCTCATTTTTATGTCCCTTCTATGTATGTATTCATTTAGTTCTTAGTTTTTTTTCTGATTTACTTATTTCACTCCGTATAATGTTATCAAGGTCCATCCATGTTATTGTAAAGGATCCGATGTCATCATTTCTTATGGCTGAGTAGTATTCCATAGTATATATGTACCAAAGCTTTTTAATCCACTCATCCTCTGACGGACACTTGGGCTGTTTCTAGATCTTCGCTATTGTGAACAATGCTGCCACAAACATGGGGGTGCATTTCTCCTTTTGGAGCCGTTCTATGGTGTCCTTGAGGTATATTCCTAAAAGTGGGATAGCTGGGTCAAAAGGCAGTTTGATTTTCAGTTTTTTGAGGAATCTCCATACTGTTTTCCACAGTGGCTGCACCAGTCTGCAATCCCACCAGCAGTGCAGGAGGGTTCCCTTTTCTCCACATCCTTGCCAGCACTTATTCTGTGTTGTTTTGTTGATGAGTGCCATTCTGGCTGGTGTGAGGTGATATCTCATTGTGGTTTTAATTTGCATTTCTCTAACGATTAGTGATGTTGAGCATTTTTTCATATGCCTGTTGGCCATCTGTATGTCCTCTTTGGAGAAGTGTCTATTCACCTCTTTTGCCCATTTTTGGATTGGATTGTTTGTCTTCCTGATGTTGAATCTTTATAAAGATTCACCTCTTTATAAATTTTGGTTATTAACCCCTTATCAGATGTATTGTCAAATATGTTCTCCCATTGTGTAGTTTGTCTTTTTATTCTGTTCTTGTTGTCTTTAGCTGTGCAAAACTTTTTAGTTTGATATGGTCCCATTTGTTTATCCTGTCTTTTATTTCACTTCCCCATGGAGATAAATCATCAAATATATTGCTCCGAGAGATGTCGGAGAGCTTACTGCCTATGTTTTCTTCTAAGATGCTTATGGTTTCACAGCCTACATTTAAGTCTTTTATCCATTTTGAGTTTATTTTTGTGAGTGGTGTAAGCTGGTGATCTAGTTTCATTTTTTTTGCAGGTAGCTTCCCAACACCATTTGTTTAAGAGGCTGTCTTTACCCATTGTATTTTCTTACCTCCTTTGTCAAATATCAGTTGTCCATAGAACTGTGGGTTTATTTCTGGGTTCTCAGTTCTGTTCCATTGATCTATATGCCTGTTCTTATGCCAGTACCAGGCTGTTTTGAGTACAATGACCTTGTAATATAACTTGATATCAGGAAATGTGATACCTCCCACTTTATTCTGAGGCTATTTGTGTTCTTTTTTGGTTCCACATAAATTTTTGGAATATGTGGTCTATATCTTTGAAGTACGTCATTGGTATTTTAATTGGTATTGCATTGAATTTATAGATTGCTTTGAGTAATATAGACATTTTAATGATGTTTATTCTTCCTAACCATGAGCACGGTATATGCTTCCACTTGTTTGTATCTTCCTTGATTTCTTTTATCAATGCTTTGTAATTTTCGAGTACAAGTCTTTAGTCTCCTTGGTTAAGTTTACTCCTAGGTACTTTATTTTTTTGGTTCTAATTGTGAAGGGAATTGTTTCCTTAATTTCTCTTTCTGACAGTTCTTTGTTGGTGTATAAAAATGCCTTTGATTTCTGAGTATTGATTTTATATCCTGCCATTTTGCTGAATTCATTTATCAGGTCCAGTAGCTTTTTGACTGAGACTTTAGGGTTTCCTATATATAATATCATATCATCTGCAAATAATGATAGTTTTACTTCTTCTTTTCCAATTTGGATGCCTTTTATTTCTTCTTCTTGTCTGATTGCTGTGGCTTGGACTTCCAGGACTATGTTAAATAAGAGTGGGTAAAGGGGGCACCCCTGCTTTGTTCCTGATCTTAAGGGTATTGCTTTTAATTTTTGCCCATTGAGTATGATGTTGGCTGTGGGTTTCTCATAGATGGCTTTTATCATGTTGAGGTATGTTCCCTGTATTCCCACTTTGCTGAGAGTTTTGATCATGAATGGGTGCTGGATTTTATCAAATGCTTTTTCTGCATCTATTGAAATTACCATATGGTTTTTCTCCTTCTTTTTGTTTATGTGATGAATCACATTTGATTGATTTACGAATATTGTACCAGCCTTGCCTCCCCAGAATAAATCCCACTTGATCATAGTGTATGATTTTTTCCATATATTGTTGGATTCAGTTTGCTAATATTTTGTTGAGGATTTTAGCATCTATATTCATCAGAGATATTGGCCTATAATTTTCTTTCTTTGTGTTGTCTTTGCCTGGTTTTGGAACACAATTATGCTCGCCTCATAAAAGGAGCTTTGAAGTCTTCTTTCCTCTTGAATTTTTTGAAATAGTTTGAGAAGGATAGGAGTTAGTTCTTCTTTGAATATTTGATAGAATTCCATTGTGAAGCCATCGGACACTGGACTATTTTTTGTTCAGAGTTTTTTGATAACTGTTTCAATCTCATTTGGTGTAATCGGTCTGTTTAGGTTTTCTGATTCTTCCAGATTGATTTTTGGAAGATTGTATGTTTTAAGGAATTTGTCCATTTCATCTAGGTTGTCTAGTTTTTTGGCATACAGTTCTTCATAATATTTTCTTACAATATTTTGTATTTCTGTTGTGTCAGTTGTTATTTCTCCTCTCTCATTTCTAATTTTATGTATTTGAGTCCTCTCTCTCTTCTTCTTGATGAGTCTACTTAAAGGTTCATCAATCTTGTTTACCTTTTCAAAGAACCAGCTCCTAGTTTCATTGATCCTCTGTATTGTTTCTTTAGCCTCTATGTCATTTATTTCTGCTCTGATCTTTATTATTTCCTTCCTTCTACTACATTTGGGCTTTACTTGCTGTTCTTTTTCTCATTCTTTTAGATGCAGGGTTAAGTTGTTTATTTGAGCTTTTTCTAGCTTCTGGAAGTGTGCCTGTAGTGCTGTGAACTTCCCTCTCAGCATTGCTTTCACTGTGTCTCATAAATTTTGAGTTGTTTTATGCTCATTGTCATTCGTTTCTAGGAATTTTTTTATTTTTTCTTTGATCTCATTCTTAATCCATTCATTATTTAACATCCTGCTATTTAGTTTCCATGTGTTTGAGAATTTTTGAGCTTTTCTGTTGTGGTTCATTTCTAGTTTCATGCCATTGTAATCGGAGAAAGTGCTTGATATGATTTCAGTCCTCTTAAATTTGTTGAGAGCACTTTTGTGTCCTAACATGTGGTCTATCCTAGAGAATGTACCATGAGCGCTTGAAAAGAATGTAGATTCTGCTGCTTTAGGGTGAAAGGTTCTGAAGATATCTATTAAATCAAGTTGATCTAGTATTTCCAATAAGTCTGATGTTTCTTTGTTAATTTTCTTTCTTGTGGATCTATCTAGTGATGTTAGTGGGGTATTGAAATCTCCTACTATTATAATATTGCTGTTGATCTCGCCCTTTAAATCCATCAAAGTCTGCTTTATATATTTGGGTGCTCCTATATTAGGTGCATAGATATTTATAATAGTTATATCTTCCTGTTGGATTACTCCCTTTATCATTATGTAGTGGCCTTCTTTATCTCTTACTATATCCTTTGTTTTAAAGTCCAATTTTTCTGATATAAGTTTTGCTACCCCAGCTTTTTTTTCATTTCCATTTGCATGAATTATTTTTTTCCATCCTTTTACTTTCAATCTATGTGTATCTTTTGTTCTAAGGTGTGTCTCTTGTAGACAGCATATGTATGAGTCCTGTTTTCTTATCCACGCAGCTACCCTATGTCTTTTGATTGGGTCATTTAATCCATTTACATTTAAGGTTATTATTGATATATAGTTGTTTATTGCCATTTTCTTCTTTAAACGTGTATTTCTTTTTTGCTATATTCTTTTCCCACTTTGATCTGTTTACAACAGGCCCCTTAACATTTCCTGCAGCATTGGTTTTGTTGTAATGAATTCCTTGAGTTGTTTTTTGTCTGGAAGCTTTTTATTTCTCCTTCGATTTTAAATGATAGCCTTGCTGGATAAAGTAGTCTTGGTTGTAGGTTCTTGTTCTGCATTACTTTGAATATTTCTTGCCATTCCCTTCTGGCCTCAAGTGTTTCTGTTGAGAAGTCGGATGTCATCCTCATGGGGGCTCCTTTGTAGGTGATAACTTTTTTTTCTCTTGCAGCTTTTAATATTTTCTCTTTATCGCTTAGCTTTGGTATTTTAATTATGATGTGTCTTGGTGTAGGTTTCTTTGGGTTTCTCTTTAATGGAGTCCTCTGTGCTTCTTGGACTTGTGAGAGTTTCTCTTGCATTAATTTAGGGAAGTTTTTAGCTATGATATGATTGAACAAAGTCTCTATCCCTTGTTCTTTTTCTTCTTCTTCAGGAACCCCTATGATGAGGATGTTATTTCTCTTCATGTTGTCACAGAGCTCTCTAAGAGTTTCCTCTGACTTTTTGAGTCTCTTTTCTCTTTTCTTCTCTGCTTTCCTACCTTCATTCCAGATGTCCTCCAACTCACTGATTTGATCCTCAGCTCTATCTATCCTATTTTTAATTCCTTCCATCGTGGTCTTTATTTCTGATATTGTATTTGTCATCTCTGACTGATTCTTTTTTATGCTTGCTATTTCTTCATTTTGGTGTTCATAATGACCATCCATTGTTGTTCTAAGATCCCTAAGCATCCTTACAATCATTATTTTGAACTCTGCAACTGGAAGTTTGATTATTTCCATATCACTCAGTTCATCTCCTGAAGGTTTCTCTTGTGGTTTCATTTGGATTGCACTTCTTTGTCTTCTCATTATCTGTTTTTGGGTGTTTTATTTGTAGCATTGGTTGAGTCTAGGCTTGGTGTTGTCTGCCTCCAGTTTTCAGTTGTGTTATTTCTAAGTCTTCTTGGGTTGGTATCAGCTGTTATCTGTAATCCACTTTTGGATTGGGCAGCTTTGAAGTCTTGATTTGTTTGTTTTCTTAACAGGTGATAGTCTTGTTTACTGATCTCAGCAGGGGGCTTCCTTGAAACTGTATCCAGGAATGCGGTTGGTGTAACCTGAGACTCTGAAGGCCTCTTTAGCCAGCTGATCTCACTGAGGGCAGGGTGTTTTCTCTGCTTCAGTAGGGGGAGGTGTATCTCAGATCTCCATAGAGACCTAAGTTACTGCCCCTTCTCCCTACTTCCTGTTTTCAGCTGTGTCTTGTTGTGCTGATTAGAGCTGGAAAGATGTCCGGAGATCTCTGATCTGGAAGCAATTCAGCTCTGTTTTGTGGAAAGTTCAGTCCCTCCCCCAGCTATGGCCACCTCCAGCACAGATGAGTCAGCTTTCTTAGGTTGTCTCCTTCATTCCTTATCCCCTCAAAGTCTGTCCCTTTCTCTTTTTTTTCCACTTGGGAGATAAGCTGGTTTTTTCAACACACCTCGCTCCGTGGTCGCCAGGCAAGTGGCTGTGAGCAGTAGTTTCTGATCTTTTCCCTTGTGTGAAATCCCCTCTGGGCTCTCAGCCTCACCCCCCCCCTCCATTCCTGTAAGCAGGGGAGATTCAGGCACTCCCTATCAGGTTTGTTGTGGCTTCTTCTTTGCTCCTTGGTTTATGAGAGCTGTTCTTGCAGTTCAGAGTTGGTTTTTCATGCTGATTTTTCCTAAATTGATTTGTATTCCAGTTTGGTGGTGAGAGCTGGGTGTCTGTGCATCCAACTACTCTGCTGCCATCTTTTTCTCCCCCAAATTTTTATTTTTATCCACCACCCATTGCTGTGTGACCAGCCTGTTTCTTGTCTCCACTCCTCTTACTAGTCTCAATGTGATTTCTTCTTTACATTCTTAGTAGTAGGACTTCCATTCCACTAAAGTTCAGGTGGTTCTGAATGATTGCTGCTCTGTAGTTTAGTTGTATTTTTGATGTGGTGTGTACATATAGTTTTAAAATATGTATTTTATATATTAAAATTTTAAAACTGGTTTTTGTTCAGAAGACATTAATAAAGACATTAAATATTTATTTTTTCTAAAAAAAAAGTTTATTTATTGATTTTAGCAAAAAAGAAAGGGAAAGAGAGAGAGACAGGTACATAGATCTGCTCCTGTATGTGTCCTGACCGGGGATCAAACTGGCAACCTCTGAACTTCAGGACGATGCTCTAATCAAATAAGCTATTTGGCCAGGACCATTAAATATTTTTGAGAAAAATAAAATTACATTACCAAAAAAATAAAGTTTGTAATTCTCATGGCATTTTTATACCATTAAGGAACATTAAAATCTGCTCAATTTATAGAAAATTTTAGGTTTCATCAGCAGACAAAAAAAAAAAAAAAAAAAAAAAAAAAGAGACAGTAGTCTTAGATCCGGAAATTTTAAATGTTAAGGAAAATATTACAAGCAAAATTTTTCAATGTTAATATGTATTTGTACTACAAATAGTCTTTCAGAAAATGAATCTTTATAAATGCTTTATACAGAATTAATGGGTTATAAAGAGATAATTATCCCCCACTACCTACCTTCTCAACAAACCTAACACATATGAGTAATTTTCATAAGGATTTTATAAAATATCTTTTGAAAACAATTGTTCTAATATAACTGCTTCATTTAAAAAAAATAAGACATCCAAGAAGATTCAGTTAATTGTTTAAGTATTCCAAAAATTGACAAAACTGATCTTATAATGTATATTTTTGGATTTTCAGTAATGTATACTATTTTTTTAAATTTTTATTTATTTCATTTTTTTAAAATTTATTCATTTTAGAGAGGAGAGGGAGAGACAGAGAGAGAGAGAGAGAGAGAGGACAGACAGAGAGAGAGAAGGGGGGGAGGAGCTGGAAGCATCAACTCCCATATGTGCCTTGACCAGGCAAGCCCAGGGTTTCGAACCGGCGACCTCAGCATTTCCAGGTCGACGCTTTATCCACTGTACCACCACAGGTCAGGAAATGTATACTATTTTTACTAAACAATATTGATTATAGAATGGGAAAAATTTTTTTAAAGAAATAGTTACCTAAATGTTGCAATAATATAAGGTTATAGTAATTATATATAAATAAATATAGAAAAATATGTAAGATATAGAAAAATAATTAAAATATAGTAATAAAAGCAATTAAGGAAATTAAATAAAGTTATGCCATCTGGATAGAAATTAATATAGTGTGTACAGATATGATAAACAGACTCTGCCTTTTGCATAGGGCCCAGTTAGTGTGTGTGTATGAAGTTATATATAGATAAGAAGTGGCTTGATGTTATAACTCAGTAGGCTAACATAAAAAAGAAGCTTTCCTAAGAACACCTTAAAAATGGCTTGATGTAACATTTCGGTAGATTAACATATAAAGGGCTCCCTGCAGGAAACTCCCAAAAAGGTGGTTTGAGGTGATAATCCTGTAGATTGACACCTGTTAGAAGGCGTTGACCAGAAAAGATATTAAAGCTGAGGGCCCCCCCAGCTGCAGAAGTGGCCCAGACTCCAACGTTGACGTGGAGTGTCTCCACGCTGCTCTGACCAAAGACAGCCAAAAGGAGCATGCTGACAGGGCCCCCTTAAGCGGTACCCAGGCACACCAAAAGGATTTGTGAGTAATAAACTGCCCGTGTGATTCTTGCTACTAACTTGTGTGTCGTTGTGTCTTTCTTCTGGTGGCAGCTGGTCTTGGTTCTGATAAGTAGAATCCTCATAGCCACCTCAAGAGTAGAGTGGAAGAGGCTGCCAGCACTGCTGATAAGTGGGAGTGTCCCACTGTGTGGGAAAATCATACTGGGGAAGCCTGATCTCTGTAGAGCTTGGGTTATACTGGGACATTAATTTAGCACAATAAACTCAGTGGTATTCAGATTCACTGTATTATTAAATTTGGACTAAATTATTTGTAGACATCTGCCTGAGTCTCAGAATCAAAGGTAATTTTTTAAACAAGATATGACATTAATATCATATTAGTGACCAGTGTAAATTTCCAACTAGACATTCAAACCACTTAACGGGAACAAAGAGAAAATTCACTGAAATGGTTTGTCTGTAATTGAAGATAGGATGTGCTATATAATCATTATGAAACAGCTGGGAAAATAAGCATCTTAATAGTAAGACCTCCTAGCAATCTGTAATAAACTTTTCTTTGTGGAATTAGAAATTAACTGTATTCAGGGTTATCTAGACTTTATTTTTTTCTTTTCTATTTTTTTCTTTAATATTTATCTTCACTAGATTAATTTATTAATTTACAGTTCATTCATATTTATGTATATAATTATGTATAACTATTATATATAAAATATATTTTAGTATGTATATATACTATATGTAATATTGTGCATGTTATATATGCTAAATATATATTTAATAATTATAATACTATATTATATATATTAATATATATAAATTTCCTAATATTACTTTAAACATTTTGATCATTTTTCTTTACAGTTAAATTTTATATGTATATGAGTGTGTATGTTTGTGTATATAAATATATATATTTATATATTTATTTTACTTTAAAGAAAAATGACCAAAAATTATGATAGAAATATTATTAATATAGATACACACAAAATTCTTTAAGAATTATTTACAACTTAAGTTTGATCAGTATAAAGTTTGAATTTAAAAAATCACTTTATAGAATTTAATTTGGGGGTCCAAAAAAGAGTATATAAAAAACTTTTTAAATTATGCACAATACAAGAAAAACTAATTCAAAAAATGTTTCAGTACCTGGTTCCTTCTCTTTATTAACTGGTGTTCTGAATACAGCAAGTCTCTTGTTTGTACCTTGAATTGAAGAGGGTCTTAAAAATGATGTGATGCTTACTCTTTTCCTTCCCTAAGGAGGAAAAACTAGTGTGCAAATCAGAACAAATCCTAAAAGGTATCCTTTGCCCTTAATTGCACTTCACTGACATCTTCATGAATATAAAAGGAATTTGAGTCTTCTCTTCAAATTAGAAAATGCAGGAGATAAACTTTCTCCAACGTAAAAAGGAAACTAACTTTCAGAGCTTCTTTTTTCAATGGTAGTCTCAAGAAAGAGGTAAACATAATGATGGATTAGAGGGCAGATTAATTAAAACATCTACTATTTCAAAACACGAATCTGGAAAATAAAAGAATATACTTTCCTATGATTTGCTGCGAGCCTATTTGAAAGTCTGCTCAGTAATGAGCTCTAACAGAAGGTAGTGCTAACATGGTGGATGGGAATACTGAAAGTCGTGGTTGTGCAGTCCAGGCATATGGAAACGAACTAACCTAACAAGTGTTCTGACTCTATACAACTTCTCTAGAAACGTTTCATATTCAATAATACTGAATCCCTCACTAATGCCTCAACATTCCAGATCTATTTACATTGGTCTTTCTTTTATATTTATGTGAAAATTAAAATTTAATGGGGTGATATCGATCGATAAGAGTACATCAGTTTTAGGTAAACATCTCCATAGCTTTTGAACTGTTGATTATGTTATGTGCCCATCATCCAATGTCCGTCACCATATATTTGTCCCTCTCTACATTTATCTTTCTTCACACCTAATTTCTTCCCTCAGAAATTAGTATTCTTTCTTCTTTACCTTAAAAACTCCCATTTGACCTATAAAACACAATGTTACCCTCTCAATGAATTGATTCCATCTCTTGCCTAGAATGTCACTTGAGGCTGAAAGTCCTATTACGGTGACATAGTGAGAGAACTTATAGAAGCACAAATGACCAAGCTATCCCATGACATTATGTGTTAGTACTAAATACTTGACTTTTTTCTTATACTAAACTTAAATTTGCCTTTTTAAAAAAATGTGTTTTTAATTTTCTATATAAAACTTCACAGAGTAATTTTAGTTTCTCTTCCATATATATAAACACCACCATATCCTATACCTCATTGTTTTTACCACAATAGACACCCCAATTAATTTAACTCTCATAACTTTATACTACTTTTATAGTCCATTCACTATACCCTGAAAAATCTGTTAATATAAACTTTCTAAAAATTTAACATCAAGCCCTAAAGTAAGTATGATGGTTCCTGCTTGTAGATAAGTTCTTGCATTTTATGTTTATACATCTCTCTTGTTATATTCCAAGATTCCAATGTTTTTAAGTTTTCTCTTTTAAATCTATAGGACCTTTATAATCATGCTGTTGTACATGAACCCATGAAACAAAATGAAATGTCTTTATATTAAGTCACCATGGCTCAAACTATATTTAGTGGGAGAAATTCGCCTAGCTGTGAATAAAAATCAGGATCTCTATGACATCTCTGCTCTCAGTAAGTAATAATATAGCCTAGAGTGTCAATTGAGAAACCAGAACATTCCATCAGTGTTTTCATAAGATTATTAAAACTTTTCAAACTTGATAAACACATTTACCTTTTCAGCTTGAGCCAGCTTCTGTCTAAAAGCCTATGAAAAAAGAAATGAGCAAGGTAGTGTGCCTCCTTCCCAAGTCCCATATACAATGGTTTCATCATCTGTCATTAGACATACCTTAGCAAAATGCGTAGAGTTATGCAGTATCAAAGCTCCTTGATGTTGGGTGGCTGTATCCTAATAATCTATGATATTCTGAGGATAGGCCGAGCAAGTTTTTATATACCAAATTTTCAAAAGAACACCTGATCCAAGAAAATAATTAAAACGAAGTTGGTGAGTATTTTCTTCACCATCTTCCCTTATGTCAGAGATGAAGGACCTTAAGGTTAAGTATATGCAGTAATACATTCAATGTTATATACCTATTAAGCAGTTGTCTGATTTCTTTATCTAGTCTGGTTACGTTATTTTTCTAGCAAGAATCAAGTCAAAAAGACAGAACCATTTTTTTAATTGAAATAGCTGTTAAGTTACTAATATCAGTGTTGTTGCAAATGTTTACTATGGGCAGAGCAATGGTATAGCTGGTAGATTCAGCCAAGATCTTGTATGTCACCTGTCATCTGAGAATGCTCTTCAGACATTGACAATTGATAGAAACCGGATTTTGAAATACTCTCAGTCGTGGTTCATTCTCATCTCTAGCCTAGTCACGTCACAACTGATAGTAGCAGCAGTTTTGAGGTTAAACATACCTGCTATATTGGGTTTAGGCCACTATTTCAGCTATCAATCTGGGAAAGTAAGACTCCCAGAATAAAATCTGATCTCCATTTCCACATAGCATGCATAAATGTATGCTTTATGAGCATGGAATATAATGTTTCAGGGAAATAAACTTTCAATTAGCTTCCTCAACTTAACAACACTTATCTACTAATTACTGCCTTTAAAATCCACCATTAGAGCTGCAATCCTTTAAGGATAAATGTCTTCAAAAAGCATTAATGCTATTTAAATGATTACTACCTCACTCCAACCTAATTCTCACATACAGTGGGTAAAGTAAAAAGTATAAGAACAGGCCCTGGCCGGTTGGCTCAGTGGTAGAGTTTTGGCCTGGCGTGCAGGAGTCCTGGGTTCGATTCCTGGCCAGGGCACACAGGAGAAGTGCCCATCTGCTTCTCCAACCCTCCCCCTCTCCTTCCTCTCTGTCTCTCTCTTCCCCTCCCGCAGCCAAGGCTCCATTGGAGCAAAGTTGGCCTGGGCGCTGAGGATGGCTCCATGGCCTCTGCCTCAGGCATTAGAATGGCTCTGGTTGCAACAGACCAACGCCCCAGATGGGCAGAGCATCGCCCCCTGGTGGGCATGCCGGGTGGATCCTGGTAGGGTGCATGCGGGAGTCTGTCTGACTGCCTCCCTGTTTCTAGCTTCAGAAAAATACAAAAAAAAAAAAAAAAGAATAAGAACAATACACAAATAAGTGCTGTTTAGAGAAACAAACCAAAGATACTAAAAAAAAAGAAAGAAGTGCAAAAGTGTAAAGAAAAATTTTATATACACCATTTTCTGGAGTGTTGGCTTTAGGAGAAGGAATGATCAGAAAGACCTTTGAAGAAAGGCATTTGCTTTCTAGAAGTCACTATATAGTCTGTAGTTGATTGTTTTGCTTAAGAAAAAAAAATGTGTTCTTTGTTCAAGTGTCCATGTAAGAGATGCCATTCATGTGACACATTGCAATAAACTTAAGAAAATAGACTCATATTGTTATTAACAATAAAATTTACTTCTGAGAAAATGTGAGAACACTGGGAACTAGGCCACTGGTATCATTTATCAGTTTGGTATCACATGCAGTAAGGAGGCTGGGCTTGAGGGAATGGGAGTCAAGGAAGCAGCACAGACTATCAGAGGGGTAAGCAAGAGGCCAGAGAGAAGTCAATTAAAATAATGTATAAATAAAAAAATAATAGAAGAAAAATAGGATGATAAAACAATAATTTAAAACAACAATTTATGTCAACCTCATAATATATTAATATACAATAACATTATTTTTTATAAACACTTGATAGAAATAGCTGAGGAAGCCATTTGGAACTAATTCTTTCCTTTGGGAAAAAATTAAAAATTTGAGCTCTATTTAACAGTTATAAGACTTTTAGTTTTTATATGTAATCTTAGTTTCTTTCTGTATGTTGGATTTTTATAAAAATTTATTCTTTTTCTAGCATTAGGGATTGCTTGTGTTATCTCCTCCCTCCACTCCTTCTTCAAGTCAGTTTCACTTCATGTATGTCAACTTATAATTTTTTATCCAAAAAATCAATTTTGGCTTTCTTTAATCACATATATAATTGCAATCTTTATTTTTAATTATAGATATTAAGATATAGAGATATATTATTGTTATTATTTTCTTACCTTTATTATCACCATCCATTTACTTTGAATTTAATCTTCTGTTCTATTTCTAGCACCTGTATATGAATATATTGACATTACTACTGTCTTTAACACAATAAAATTTTTATTCTAAGTTGACAGACCATTGTGATTTCTCCTTTGACCTATAATTTAATTAGAATTATTTTAAATATAATTTTTAGTTTTATAAGATATTCTGCTAACAGTTTGTTATAAATGTCTCTTTTTAGTTCCATGCAGTCCAATGATATAACTTTAAGACATTGAAAGTAATTGAAGTATATTTATAATCCAGACTGTTTTCATGAATGATTTGTAAGTGCTCTAAAGAAAATACATTGATGAGTATTGTATTCTGTAAATTTTGTTTCTCTATCAGTTACTGAGAGACTTAGTATTTTTCTACTTTTTGTAACTCTGTGTACTTTGATAATTTTCCTCATCATTTATATGTTTAAAGGTTACAGTATTAAATACATGTAAATTTTTATTTTGCTGGTGTGGTAAACCTTTGTTTTGAAATATTTATTTCTAACTAGAGTTTTCTTTAAAAATCTAATTTACCTGCTATTATCATAGCCACAATAGCTTTTATAGTTTTTTAAAATCATTTTTAACACTTTTTCTATCAATCATTTATGATAAACTCTATCTTTTAATAGACCATTAGGTAAATTTACATTTAGTTATTACAAATATAAATGGATTTATATTTACTATGTTACCATGTGCTTTATTTATTTACCATCTGTGTACTATGTCTTACTTATCTCTTTTCCTTTTTACTGTGTTTTAAGTTGTTCTTTTGTCATCCTTTTGTTCTATTATTTTATTAGTTATAGAATATTTTATGTTTACTTTAATGGCTAATATCACAAATTAATCTACCAATTTTTAACAACTAGTAGAAACTATCAATGTTAACTCCTTATGGAAATGAAAGGACCTTAAAAGTCATTAACTCCATTTACCACCCAACTCCTGACTTGTATTTTATACTAACTCTGGGTTTAAATTCCAAATATATTTTTAAAATAACATCTATTATTATTTTTTCTTTTTTTTAAATGAAATTCATTGGGGTGACACTGGTTAACATAATTATACAGGTTCCAAATGTCCAGTTGCACGTGTCTCTGCACACTGTGCTGTGTGTTCACCCCCAAGTTCCGCCTCTGTCTGTCACCATTTATCCCCCACACCCTCCTCCACCTCCCCCACCCCTGCAATCACCACACTGTTCTCTGTGTCCATGCGGTTTTTTTTCTTTTTGTTTTTTGTTCCTTTTTTTTTTCTCAATTCTTTTATACTTCTTGTAGTCAAGATGTATTCAGATTTGGCCATATATTTAGTATTTTTATAGACCCCTTTCTCTGACAAAACAAAATGTTTTATTGGAATCTCCTGGCATGCTCTTTATCTTTTTTGTCTATAAAATGCCACCAGTTTACACGTATTTTGAATGATGTTGTCTCTGGCTGTAGACTTTTGGATGGTCAGGTATTTTATTTCAAGCATTTGATTATTCCGTCTATTGATTTCTGGCTTCACTTGTTTCTATATCTGCCTGTTAAGTTCTTTTTATTTTTCCTTCTGTAACTCTTCTATGAATTTCTCTTTGTTTTGTAAATTTTCAGAAGTCTGCTATGATTTGACTAGGCATAGACTGTTTTTACTATGTAAGATATATAATTTTGCTTGAATGTGTGGCTTTTCTTTTTCATTTTACAAAGTTCCAGCTTTTTGTATTTTGCTGATGTGATTGAACCATTCTGGGAAAGACAATTTAGAAAGTTTTTATAAATTAAAAAAAAAAACTTAGCAAATGACACAGCAAATGAAAATATATGGGTCACACAACAGGTTATATTCAATGATGATAACAAATGTATTCATAGTGTCCAGAAAAGTCAAAACAGCCAAAGTTGTCCTTCAGTTGGTAAAAAGAATAAATGTGTTCAGGTGCATCAGTTCCATGGAATGCTACTTAGCAATGAAAAAGTAACAACTATTGTCATAATAGCAAAATGAAAAAAGCCTCAAGAGAATTATAACAAATCAAAGAAGCTTAGAGCACGACAGTATTTATTGTGTAAGCTCATTTATTAAATAATTAAAAAGGCAAAAATTTTGTGACAGAAAAATCAGAGTGTACAAGGGACTGAGCTCAAGAGGGGGAATATATAACAAATGGACAAAATAAAAATTTGGAAGGGTTAGGTAGAAATATTTTTAATTATAACGGTTGTGATGGTTTTACACTGTACTAGTTTCCACAAATTCAGCAAATTGCAAATAAGTGAATTTCAGTGTATGTAAATTATGTGCAATCACACTGATTTTAAAATATTTTAAATAAATAAATCAATTAGACAACTAATTAGACCTGTATATAAATTGTTATTTGAAACTAAGCTCTTTGCCACAGTAGTGGGTGTTCTTGAAATATTTTTATTAAACAAATAAATCAGTATATTAATTGATAAAGCAACTTGGACAAGGTCACATGACTGTAATTTTAACTCAATCTTGTATTTGACATCTTTTATTTCTTTTGTTCTAGAAGGTTGAATTTATTATAATCTTTAAATGAGCCTGTTTTTTCCATCATTATTGTCTTCTTTAAATAATTTTTATGAAATCATGTTATTATCCCTGACATTAGCAAAATCACAAATATATATATTTTCTTTTTTAATCTCACCTTAGCTTCAAGTACTGTACCAAATGCAGCTATATAAGGTAATTGCAAAAGTTATCACCCTTAGAAACAATCACTTCAAAATCTAAGCAAACAATATTACTTATTTTTTACAATACTTTATAAAATTTTTGAGTTCAGGGATTGTGTCTCTTATATAGATGGGCACAATGTCTTACAATGGTCCCCAAACTTTTTACACAAGGGGCTAGTTCACTGTCTCTCAGACTGTTGGAGGGCCGGACTATAAAAAAAACTATGAACAAATCCCTATGCACACTTCACATATCTTATTTTAAAGTAAAAAAACAAAATGGGAACAAATACAATATTTAAAATAAAGAACAAGTAAATTTAAATCAACAAACTGATCAGTATTTCAATGGGAACTATGCTCCTCTAACTAACCACCAATGAAAGAGGCGCCTCTTCTGGAAGTGTGGCAGGGGCCAGATAAATGGCCTCAGGGGGCTGCATGTGGCCGGCGGGCCATAGTTTGGGGACCCCTGGTTACAAATATGTTCCTGTTTTCATTTTTTTTCATGAATATGTTTATAAGCTATTTCCATGTTGACTTTGTCTAGACATATGGCCTGAAAGAAACTATTACAAATATCGGTCTTATTAAAAAGATACTTATTGATTCAAAACAAGAAATGAGAAATGATAGTTGACTGAAATTAATCACATGACTGAAATTAATTTGATCACATGAATATCTCCAAGGAGACTGCTCGAGATATAAGCAAATATTTAATGAAATTACCAAAATCATCCCTTGCTATTAAATAGCTTAAATATACAGCCTGAGATAATTTCATAGAATCTTTCCTTCCTGTGATTATTTTTAAGATATTTTATCTGCATCATCATTAGCTTGTCAGAGGAAGCAAAATTTGATTAAAGTGAACAAGAAAAGAGAAAAGTATGCTTTTATTCTATTCCCTATTGACATTATGAAGTTTCTTAACAGCTATAAAGAGAGTACATTTAAGTGCAAAGGGATACCCCTTAGAAAGAATAAAAATTACAGATTAGACTGTGCCACAGAGAAAAATAAACTGCAGCCATGTAAAAGGTATATTAAAACTAACTAGAGATGGAAGAAGAACACTGCGAGACACACTAAGGTAGTCTTTAGCAGATTTTCACATCAAGCTTAGGCTTGCTTTTAACAGACACATGTGACAAAATATTTTTGTAAAACTAAAATGGCACTGCATTTTGCCGAGCTTCAACAACTACCATAGCAATTTTCTAACATATTTTCAGAAATAAGAATGTTTAATTGACAGAAATGTTATTACTTCTGGATAAGGACATAATCAGGACACTGTTAAACTGTGTTACATATTTAAGAAACCAAAATATAGGGATAGCATCTTATCAGATGAAAGACTGGAAAAGTATCTAAAAGAATAATGCAGTCAGGGCCCTGGCTGATTGGCTCAGTGGTAGAGCATTGACCAGAGTGTGGATGTTCTGGGTTCAATTCCTGGTCAGGGTACACAAGAGAAGCGACCTTCTGTTTCTCCATCCTTCCCCCTCTCACTTCTCTCTATCTTTATCACCCTGCAAGGGCCCTTCCTTCCTTTTTATTACACAATTTGGGGGGGCACACACTAGTGGGAGTTTTATATTCAAAATACCTTGCTGTATTCCTTTGCTTTCTTCAAAAATAATAGTAAACTTTCTGTGGAAAGCTGTATATGTTATTATCTACCAGAGGTACAGACTTGTTTGCCAGAAGGACACCATATCTCTCTTTCTTACTCAAATAATGATTTAAGATATATCCTTAGACAAATTCTTTGATAATTAGTTTCAACTAAGATGAACTAATATAATTATCAGAATTGAACTTACAGTGCCTCTGTCTGAGTATAAAGCTCAATGGGACATTCTTATAAGCATTATTAGTATCCTCAAAATCTAAAGCCACTATCTCAAAACTAAAATTATAAATGCAACTGGTGAAATATAAATATATTTATTTGGTCTGAAAGATTTTAAGATGGTAAGGTACAGGTTTAACTCCAATTCATCTAGGGCTTAAGGAATGAATATAATAAATAGTCCAGGAAAAACTATCTATTGGGTTGGGGAATAAGTTCGTAGCGTTTTTACCGAAGACTTTTATTTAAACAAAAAAACAATAATTATATCAATAAGTTAATCAATTATATATTCGCCGTTGCTGTTTACAACCTCTTCCCACCTCTCGACCAATTTGTTGATGCCGTTCCACCAAAAATCGCCTAGTCTGGTGTCAAAGAAGTTGTTGAGCCAGTTTTTAAGGACCTCTTTGTTATCGAAGGTAACGCCCTTCATATGGTTTGACAGGGAGCGGAAAAGATGGTAATTGGTCGGTGCAAGGTCCGGAGAATACAGCGGATGCTGAAGGACCTCCCATTCGAGCTCTTGGAGTGCGGCTTTGACAACTTGTGCAACATGGGGCCTGGCGTTGTCGTGAAGGAGTATGGTTTGACCATGTCGATCAGGTCTTTTCAGTCGAATAGCCTCATTCACACGGTGTAGCTGGGCAATGTAGAGCTCCTTGTTGACCGTGGCATTCTTTTCGAGCATTTCCCAGTTCTTTATCAAATTCAGAAGGCCTTCCGCTGCGGCACATGTCATTGACGTCAAAGTCAACATTTTTGAACTTTGCAAACCATTTCCATGCTGTAGACTCGCCTATGACACCTTCTCCATACACGTCGCAAATGTCCCGGGCTGCTTCAGCAGCTTTTTGACCTCGATGAAAAGCAAAGAAGAGCAGGTGTCGAAAATGTTGATTTTTGCCTCCTGGGTATTCCATTTCTAAGCCTCAAAACTAATAAAAAATTAAATAACTCAAAAATACAATTAACATAGTTTTGTAGAGCAGAAAGAGTTTTATCGAATGAATACTTAACCTTTGCCAAACAGCAAACAAATCGTTGTAAAATAAAAGAAAATATAAAAACGCTACGAACTTATTCCCCAACCCAATTGTTCACAGATAAGGTGATCTTATTACCCTTGTCTACCTAGATCAGGATGCATGGATGCTTTACAAAATTGAGATCACGTTTATAAATTCACCTACTACAAGGAATTTCATCAACCTGACTGTTACCATCAAAAGTAGCAGTATGAGCCCTGGCCATTTCTCTCAGTAGTGGAGCATCAGTCTAGCATGTGGAAGTCCTGAGTTTGATTCCTGGTCAGGGCACACAGGAGAGGCAACCATCTGCTTCTCTACCCTTCTCTCTCTCTCTCTCTCTCTCTCCTATCCCACAGCCATGGCTCAAATGGTTTGAGCAAGTTGACCGTGGTGCTGAGGATGACTCCATGGCCTTGTCTCAGACACTAAAATAGCTCAATTGCCGAGCAATGAAGCAGTGGCCACAGATGGGCAGAGCATCACCCTATTGGGACCCTGCCAAGAGGATCCCAGTTGGGGCACATGCAGAATCTGTATTTCAGCCTTTCTGCCTCTCACTTAATAATAGTAATAATAATAATAATAATAATAATTAATGTAGCAGTATCAGTACAATGATTCTTTACATTTATGTTTTTCCTATCTGTGACAAGGCCAAATTCGGAGCATGTGATCTGTGCATTCATATGAGCCAAGTGCTTAATCTAATGCTCTTCTTTTGCACTCTTAAAGTTCTTAATAATTTTGTATATGGGATATCACTTTTACATTTTATACTGAGCCCCAGAAATTACAGAACACCTGACTGGAATTTATAATATTCATAATTCCATTTGTATTTGATCAAATTGTCCTCTTTATTTGGAAATATTATATCATTGTCTCTGCTTTAATATGTGCTGTTTGTCAATAGCAGCACTTTGGAAAATGCCCAAGGCTCATGCAATACTTGAATTTCTATGTAACTAATGGAAAGCTTGTTAAGATCATCACATGAATGACTTAGTCCATTTGGATTTCTATAAAATTTACCGTAGAATGAGTGGCTTATAAACAAAAGAAAAATATTCTTATAATTGTAGAGGTTGGAAAACTCAAAATCAAAGTACTGACAGATTTAGTGCCTGGTGAGAACCCAGTTTCTGGGTCATAGACAGCTGACTTTTGCTGTGTCCTCACATAGTGAAAGGGATAAGAAAGTTCATCAGGCTTGCTTTGTAAGGGCACTAATCCCATTTATGAAGGCCTCACACTCTTGACCTAATCATTTTCCAAAGGTGCCAATTTCAAACACTATTATATTGGGCATTAGTTTTCAACGTATATATTTGGGGTAGATACAAATATTCAGCCCTTAGCAATGAATAATTCCTTGTTGTCTGATTTTATCTTAAAGACAAAGTACTTTGTTATTTAGGTATTATAATTCCAACACCCTCTCTTCACCCATGTCTTTGTCCAACTCTAGAAGTTGTAGATAACCCAAAACAAACCTTTTAGGAGTTCTATAGTTTGATGAACCTTTAATAGGGTGAGCAATTGCACCCTATCTACCATATTCAATATATATCCTTTATACTGTAACAATACTAAGAGAAAAAAGATGTTATTAAAAATTATATAAAGGCATAATGCTAATCTTGGGCCAACAAGGCCCAAGATTAGGTAACATACAGTTACCCTAAATATAAGGTTATTTTTTGTTTGTTTGGTTTTTTTGTGTGTGTGACAGAGACAGAGAGAGGCAGAGAGAGGGATAGGGACAGACAGATAGAAAGGGAGAGAGATGAAAAGCATCAGTTCTTCGTTGTGGCATTTTAGTTGTTCATTAATTGGTTTCTCATATGTGTCTTGCCTGGGGACTACAGCAGACCAAGTGACCCCTTGCTCAGGCCAGCGACCTTGGGGTTTCAAACCTGGGTCCTCCATGTCCCAGTCCGATGCTCTCTCCACTTTGCCACTGCCTGGTCAGGCTCGAACTATAAGTTTTGTATTTCTCTAACTCCTGTCAGTCTTTGCACTACCTTTTTTCTTTTAAAAGTTTATAAATAAATAGCTCATTATTTATTTGTTAAAATGATTGTCATGTACATAATATCCTGATTAATTGTTATAATCAACCTTATCTAAACTCTCATTTTTGGGGTTTTGACAAATACAACTACACATAAAGCTTCCTCCCTTCCTTCCTCCTTCCTTCCTTTCTTTCTCCTCCTTTTCTTTTTTCTTTCTTCTTTCTTTCTTTCTTTCTTTCTTTCTTTCTTTCTTTCTTTCTTTCTTTCTTTCTTTCTTTCTTTATTTCTTTCTCTTTCTTCCTTCCTTTCTTTTTATTTCTTTCTTTTCTTTCATCTTTCATTCATATGTATGTTTTTAATTCATTTATGCTGAAACCTATACTCAAAAAAGGTATTAATAAAATCTACTTCAACGGCCTTGCATTTTAACCATAAAAAGATTTTTAAATAATCAATGGAAAAATCATGATTACTTCATGACCTTTACAAATTTATGTGAAAATATTAAAAACTCTTACTCTTGATTATATGGGTGCAGGGAAATAAAAATAATGGTAAAATGAATTTTTATTCATTATACTAATTTAAAACTTTAGAAACATTGAGCATTACTTTTTTTAGTAAAAGTTTATCAAGAGTGTTTGGACAACATTTGCCTTTTTCTTATTAAATAACTTATAATATGGATCAACCATTTTTCTATTCCTTAGATAATTACCAAGGATTAGTTTTCAACATTTTATCCCTTGTCCTTTTTATGTAGTTAAATATCTCAGAGTTTCTTTGATTTTAATCACTTTAGGTGGGGAGAGCTTTTTTTTTTTTCTTTTTTGCTTGTGTCATTTTTTTCTGAAATATCTTTTTCTTCACAATCATTTCCTCATTTATGTTAGTAAGTTTGCCTGTACCAAGTTTTTCTGGCTCACTGTCTAAAATCTCTTCTTTGTGGACACTCTGCAATTCTATGTGATTCTTCATGTAAGCTCTTAATAGAGTTATCTTCCAAAAAAAATGCCTCATCAACAGTAAATGATAATTATCAGAATCATCTGACTTAGCTAATCTGTGGAACCTGGGGCCAATTTCTTAGTGGCACCCTTTGTGCTGGCAACACCATCAGCTTGCCCCACAAAACTGTTTCACCAAGCTGTCATTACAATAGTATGTAAGATGTACTTCTAACCTAAAATTTAGCAAATTCTTAATTGCTTCTGGTTAGATACACAGAGAGTGAAATTTCACATCTTCAGTCTTAGTGAGGTAAAAACTTTTTTAAAATTAAATTTATTAGGGTAACATTGCTTAATAAAATTACATGTTTCTAGTGTACAGTTTCACCCAAAGTCTAATCTTTTGTTGCCATATATTTGTATATGACTTGGATTTATTCTTTTGAAATTTTCTACCTTAACTGAAGTACTAATATTTCTAGATTATAAGAGCACCTTATATAATAATAATATTTTTGATATTATAAACCTTTAAACTTGAGATTACCTTAAAGAAAATAATAGAAGTTAATATATGTTGAGGGCCTAATATGTATTGATAATGAGATTACATATGGTTTATCCATTTAGTATACATTTTAATCAGATGAGACTTCTATTATTATTTCCACTTCAAAAATTTTAATCTTAAATTAGGAATTCAGTATAATAAGATAAAGCAATATAAAATAGCATATGATTCAGTTCTTTGTGATTCAGAAAGTAATTGGCATAGGTAACCACAGGAGAGCAGATCATTTAAGGCCAGATTATTTAGACAAAGTCAGAAAGGAAGACATTGTGATATCTTGCAAAAAAATAGATTTTAGATAATACAGTAAGGATAATATTAATTGTAGCATCAGGTCTTCTTTCCTCTTTTGGTTATGCTAATTTTTGAGTGTCAGACTTTTTAGTAGTCATTCATTTTTAGTCTTATTTACTTTTTCCATGATAACAGATGGAATGTCTACCTCCCAATGACATTCTAAGAATTAAAAGAAGTAATGTATATATAAAGCATTGAATAGTAAAAAAGAAGTTCTGTTGCAGAACAGAAAAGGTATAAATTAAGGCTCAGAAGAAAAGGTGAGTGTGACAGGTGAGCATCAGTGTTGTGGGCTGTATGGAGACAACAGCCTTATTGAAGAATAGAATGTATGCTCATCCATTCTCTGATATGCACAAGGAGAAGTTACTACACGAGACACTTAGAGGGGTGGCTAGTCTCTGTAATTGAGAATGTGCAAAGACACCTGCAATTCAAGACGATGAGAGCTGTAGCAAAGTTATATGGTTGGGATCACATGAGTGAACTAGTCAAGCTAACTAGTTCCTGCAGGGAAAGTGACTGTGCCTTGTGTATTTATTTGTTTGTTTATTTACTTATTTATTTATTTATTTTGATGAAGAGAGAAAGGAATGGGGAAAGAGAGAGAGAGAGATAAACATTGATTTGATATTCTGTTTCTTTATGCATTCACTGGTTGATGCTTACATGTGCCCTGACTGGGATCAAACTGCCAATTTTGGCATATCAGGATGATGCTGTAACCAACTGAGCTACCCAGCCAGGTCCTGTAGACATTTTTTATATGATCAAGGTGAGAAAATATATTTTAGGCTAATTGTAAGCAGAACTGTGAGATCCTTGACTATTTGAAAGACTGGAAATATGTTTATCAGGGAGAAAGGTTTCTGGCAGCATGGCAGAGGTGATAGAGAAAAGACTTGATTTGGTAGGGCATTGCATGCCACATTGGGGCTGTGGTTAATGGATTTGCACTTAGCACCGTGAGCACCATTTTATAAGACAGTGTGGACTGAAACATTCAGGATGAATTTTTAGGTGTGACAGTGTGACTTCAAATGGGCTGGATAAATGATAGTTGGATCCTGAAATAATCCAAGAAAATGGAGATGACATGGTGCTAAGATCAAACATCCATTACTTAATGGCTTAATTTGCTTTGTGGATAAAACAGTGAGGTTCAGGAAAACTTTCAGCTTTCTGTTTTTTGATGCCTAGATAGTTGTTAGTTGTCTTAACTAAGTTTAGAAAAATGAGAACTAGGACATTTTGAGACAGGGATAAATGAAATTAGCTTACGAGGTGTTAATTTTGAGGTTTCTACTGGAGGTGTGACTCTGTTCCTCAAGGATCCATAGTATGGAAGCTCAATTTAAAAGCTTTGTAATGCAGTTAGAGAGTTTTATTCAATGTAATAGGAAGGAAGGGCTTACTAAATATCATTAGCAATATCACATGATGAGAAAGAAGTTTTAGGAGGGTGAAATCGGCAACACTGTGTATTATGATTCTTCAAGGAGACACTGTCTGTGGGAGATTATTTAATTAATGTGCTTAAAATATTTTTTATTTGTGTGTTTGACATCTTGAGAGACTGAACTAGAATAGATACTGTGAAGAAGAAAAGGCTGTAAAAGGAAAGAAAGAAACTGATCTTAATTGTGAGTGCAGATCACAACAAAAGAACTAAAAATAAAAGTTATAAACAGGTCATTTATAAATAGACAATGAAAATGATAAACACCCTCCATGTAAAATGCAGACAAATATGACTTTGAGCTGCTGTTTTAAATTTTATGATTTATTATTTTGCAGTGTCTGCCATGCACTAGCTCTGTAGGGACATCTTGTTTGTCTTGACCCTTGACTTTCAGAGGGTTTAAGTCTCTGATTTTCAACCAACCCTCTGCAGACTGGTGCCGGTCAGCCAGAAATTTCACGCCAGTTCACAGAAGAGTTAACCATCTTGATCTTGTATGAAGACTACATTAATGTGGTTAACTCTTTCAGGAACTTGCACAAATTTTCTGGCAGCCCAGAGGTTGAAAAACACTGGTTTAAATAACATGCTAAATACCCTCAGAGTATAAATAGGTGCTAAAATTTTAACTCAGATCTCTCTGGTTTTAAAAGCCCTTCCTCTTTATTTTGCATCTGGTGAGGAACAAACAAAATATAAGGTACAAAAAAAGAATAAAAGAAAATGTGAACAAGAAAGCAGAGAGAGTGAATCCAAGATTATGGTTCAACAGCAAGATGTTTACTGCCTAACTTTTCTTGATTCAATCACCAAATAAATAGTAATAGTAATAAAAGGAGTCACTTCCTTTATATATATGATATATAACACAAGTATATATAACATAAATATATAATACATGATACACAAATGTATATATAACACATAAATATACAATATGTGATGCACACATGTATATATAACACATAAATATATAATACATGATGCATACACAGAGCACCTACATACACACATACACACTTCCCTTCTGTTTTATTTGTTTAATAGTGATTCGTCTCAAGACTGAATCTGGGAGATGGCAGTCACTAAAGCATTTTTATCTCCTTTAGTGGATGTTTCAAATTAATTTTGAAGGATCAAAGAAGACACAAAATTAAATTAACGTCTGAGATAATTGTAATTTGAAAATAAGTCCTTCTGTTTGTGTGCATATAATTATTGCTCACAAATTTATTTTTTGCCACATTTATATCTCAACATTTTAGATAATTGTTAATATAATAGTTACCAAGGTCTTCCCAAGCTTATTACTTCCTACTACTTCACTTCTAATCTTCAGCAATGGGTATTTGAATTTGGCCAGGATTTGCATGCTGGAGGTGGGACACATATAGCATGTTACTGAAAATAATAAGAAACTGAAATGTATAAATTGAACACAGTGACCTCTAGCAACTATTACATGCCAAGTTCTGAGAGAATACCTAGATATGCAAAATTGTATGCGACAGAGTTACTGCCCGGCAGAATTTTATTCTGAAGCAGAGGAGAAACTAAGTAAACCAATAATCACAGAACAGCACAACTTGATCAAAATGTAAATAGAATCTATATGTCAGAGACCAGGAAGTGTCTAACCCTGTTAATAAGGGATGTAGATGGCTTCCTAGAGAAAATCAAATTTATTTGACCTGAGTATTGGAGCTACAAGATAGCTAGTGATTAACAAATGTAAAAAAGATATATAAATTATCAAAAGGGAGGGGGTTGAGCATTAAACATAAAGAGATATGGGCTGAAGATCTTCAATACTGGTAAAACCAACCAAACAAACAAAAATAATGCCTCCATAAATTAAAGGGGCCAAAAGGTTGTGTTCTTCCTTGGACTGTTCTTAGTCTTAAGAAGAGCTTTGAACTGTGTTTGCTCAACTCTGAATATTTTTGACATTTGTAGCTATTACATTTTGAGATGTTTTTGTTTATACTATGTATAATTATGCAATAGGAAAAACAATCTATTTTTTATACTGTGTATAGGCCCTCAAACTGTGGTTTTACAATAAT
Source organism: Saccopteryx bilineata (assembly GCF_036850765.1). Taxonomy (NCBI): domain Eukaryota; kingdom Metazoa; phylum Chordata; class Mammalia; order Chiroptera; family Emballonuridae; genus Saccopteryx; species Saccopteryx bilineata. The sequence goes on along the minus strand of NC_089492.1, from coordinate 135,659,208 downwards.
GCCCATCTTTAAACTTACTGTTTTATACTTCAAATGACCACATATTTTAAACATATTTCTGTCATGCTCAAGAATCCCTTATATAAAAAATATTTTAAAATAGTATTATATTTAAAAAGCATTATTTTTAAATAGTATGTATCCCCAACTTGTAATAAGAATAAGTAAATATGACCTGAGAGGCAACTTGTTTTTAAACAGATAGTGTTATCCTTATACAATTAACTTTTCACACAAATTTTATATACTTGGTCAACATTGTGAATATGATTCTATTTTTTCCCCCAAATAAATGCTTCAGAACAGCTTCTATAGTGATAGAGTAACACAAGCTGAATACAAAAATAATTACAGCATGCCCTGGATTTTAGTTGTTTTTGAGGTTTTCTGAAAATGATAATGTAATTTCTGTTTGAAACATGTCTTAGAGTGAATATTAGATTAGTAATAATAAAAATATCAAAAATAATGGAATATTGAAAAACTTTAAAAACTACATGAGTAACTTATTTTGTTTCTGTTAAACTTTATTATTTGTGAGGAAAGAAAATTGAGAGATATAATTTTCTATTTTGCTACATATAGTACTTTATAGAGAAAATTAAGTAAATATATATGACTAAATATAATGTTATATCCTGAATGGAATCCTAGGTAAGAAAATGGACACTAGGTGAAAACTAATTTCATCTCAATAACACATGGGCATCAGTTCATAACTTCATAACACTGTATCATTATTGGTTCATTGGTTGTGATCAATATACTATACTAAAATAAGATGCTACTATGAAAAATCTCTTCATTATCCTCTGAATTTTTTAGTAAATCTAAACCTTTATAAAACAAGAAGTTTATTTAAAAAGAAGAGAGAAAGATTGTAGTAAGCCTAGCTTTCTTGATGGCCAGCATCCAGCTATTAGATACCATGTGGTAGAATAAGTTAGAGACGTAGAACCCAGGGATAATGTGGTGGGGTAGATATTGGGGAAGCCTTATTTAATAGTTATTTGTTGATATAGCTAGACTTACCATGACATTTTGTGATCAAGTGTTCCACTATGTGAAATAGCAAAATAGAAGAAAACTGAACTTCCAGAGCTTTAGTGAGAACCTGTAGTTGGTCATAAGTCTAAACTTTTGTTCCAGATATATTAAAAAGGAAAAAATAACACCCATTTATTTAAAACCAAGCATTAAATGATGAGATGCCAAATAAAATGGTTAAAACTTCTCTGGTGTTTAATATATATATATATATGACAGTATATGGCAGTGATTTTCAACCTTTTTCATCTCATAAACTAATTGCTAAAATTCTGTGGCATACCAAAACACATTTTTTTTTACCAATCTGAATATATATATATATATATATATATAATTTTTATTTACTTACAAAGAGATAATAGTAATTATCTACCTTTTTTGCTCAAAAGCGAGTTTTAAAAAAATCAGGTATTTGCTTGTACATAATTATTTCTGGTACCAAGAATTAACAAGAAAACACATTAATTAAATTTAGAAAGAAATGTGCAGTGCTGAAAAGTCTCTGTACTCATATTACGAAGGCAATATTAATATTTGTTTTCATTGCAAGAAGCATATAAAATTAATAAATTGCTTATTCTTTCTATATCTTTTGAGTGGCACTGAAAATTTCTACTAATTAGAAATATTCTATAGGTCTGCTATTCTAAAGACTTCCTCTGCCTTAACTAATTCTTTAGTTTAATTAATAATTCTAACTAACTTCATGAGAATGATTTGTTAGTCTATATATCTCCACCCCTGCTATCCCATATAATATTCAAAATAATATTTTTTCTTTAGCATACTTCTTTAGATATTTATTTATAAGATATTTGTGATAGTAACTGTAAATCACTATGTTCCACCATATCCAAAATGAATTTTTTGTTTCTCTTTTCCCTCCCTCAACATTCTTTACCTCTCAAAATTCTTTCAATTTTTTAATTCATAGTAAAATTATGTGTATTATTTTTCAAATCTCATGTCTAAAGAGGTAGACAAATCTTATTGACTTACATTTTTACATTTCTTTTTACGTTCTGATGAACATCTTCCTCAATGTGCATTCTATAGCTGCTGACACTTTTCTTCATACCATCAATGACCACATTCATCTTTATCATTAGTATAGTCTCAAACTTCATCATCACATACTTTTAAAAAAACTGCAGTAACTCCATGTTTCTTAGCAAAAAAAGGACTAATATCAGGTTTGAGCAATCAGGATTTTCATATTCTATCCCCAAACTATCAATCATATTTCTTATTTTCCATAATATAAATATCTTGCTCTAAAAGCACCATGTTGACCCTGCTCATGGAGCTCAGTTGCTTAAAACATCATTCTGACACTCCAAGGTTTCTGGTTCAGGACCTGGTCCAGGCACATGCAAGAATCAGCCACTGAATGCATATAAATGGAACAACAAATCGATCTTTCTCTCTCTCACATCAACAAATTTTTTTAAATATTTAAATTAAAAGTTATCACAATGTTGTCAAAGTTCTGTTGTTTATATTTCTGCTATTGTGGCTTTTTTGTGTTTTAATCTCACAACAAATTCTCCCTCAAAATAATTGTTCCGTTTCTACACTATTTTTTATCAAAGCTCTAAATATTTTCTGGCATAAATAAAATAATTCAGCCCAATTATGTTATACCTTATTCTGGATTTTAGTCAAATTCAGATATATAATCTTATTCAATACATATGTTTTAAGTTATTTTCAAATATCTTCCCCCCTCCAAGGAGTTATTTATGAAAATTTAAATACCTCAGGGAGATATAAATAGAGTGAATAAATTAACATGCATTTATACTTCAGCTGAGATAGATTTTGTTTTCAGAGTAGTTAATAGATCCCAGAGGGAATGGGAAATTAAATTGTAAAGAAAAAAGCCTAAAGATAGGGAAATCTAGTGACTGACAAAGAAAGGCCAGAGTGAGAGACTCTGACAACAAAGTCACAAATTTGGCTGCTAGAGACACGCAGGAAAGTAGGGATATTCTTCATCAAATTTTAAGGTTTCCTAAGTATCAAAGAGAAGTGAAAAGACAAGCTTCTCTTCTCAGAAGGATTCAATAGGGCTTCCTAAATGTATTCATACTAATCTCAAAGTATTTCAAACAGATATTTTACATGGAGACATTTACTCTTGACTGGGGACCCTAACTTCCCAATTAATGTGTGTGTGTGTGTGTGTGAGTGTGTGTGCGCGCACACACACACATACACATACAAAGGGTGGAGAAAAAGTAGATTTACACTTGTTTGAATTTTTCATATGAAAAATAACACAATAATTAATAAATAATAACATAAGGGTAAACTCTGTTTTGTATACTCACAACTGTAAACCTACTTTTGCCCTACCCCTGTATATATATAATACTATGTGTGTGTGGACATGGCAAGGAAGTAAAGTAAGGTTATTTATTTTCCTGCCTCATTCCCTACTAACTTGCATAGATTGTTGTTATGTCTAACAAAGACTATGGTTGGTTTCTCCTTATAAAAACTACCCTCTTTGGTTACTAGTAATAGTTCCTTTCCCTTATCTCTTTGGGTCTAGGGTTAATTACAAGTCTCTATTGCTTCTAGTCTTGGAATAACCCACTATCCATTTTTGTGTTGTCCTTCTAAACACTGGCCACAGGCTTATAAGTAACTTACTTATTAAACTGTTCTCATTTATCTGACCTGGGTATAACATGCCTTCTTTATTGGGACTATGGCTAATATAAGTATAAACCATGCAATCAAGAAATAAAATAAGAATCTTAGGCTACATATAATAATTGCATACATTTATTAAGAAAAACAATTGCTACTTAAGTAGAATTATAATTATAATATCATATGATTCAAAATCATATTGAATCTAAAGAAATTTTGAAAAAGTATATTATTATGAATTTAGTGATAAAGTAGAATAAACAGTTGGAAACACAAACCACTAGAATCCCACTGTCAAATTTTTTCAACTTGATTGAGAGAAATAATTTTATCTCAGTCCTCATTACCACCCAAGGTGACAGTATAGAAAGATTAGAGAAGAGAAAAAAATTCTCAGATTTTGGGAGAGCACTGTCCATAAAGAAAAGTTAGTCCTTCAACTTAGGTTGCTTCTCATCTCCAAAACACAGGCACAGAGGTTTCTTCAGATGTGTCACATGAATATATCATTTATTAGTCATCCCATTTTCTGATAGCCATCAGTTCTAACAAAAAAACTCTGGGAAAAGATATTTTGTGAGGAGATAAAATGGTGGGGAAGAGTCAAGTTTAAAGGGTCTGAGATTATTTAGCTCCATTTCAAGATTTAGGAAAGATGTAGAGTTAGGTCTTATTGGTCCACACAAGCACATTTTAGAGAGCCATAAGGGTATAAGAGGTAGAGGGATTAGGCTCTAGATGCATAGATCAAATTGGAATACTGTGACCTAAAAAATAACCAAAAAGGCTAAACATTATGTCAGAATACACAAAATCTCCATTCATATTGTGGAAAGTATTGATATTTATTGGTAAGAAGTGAGTAGTGATCACTCTACTATATTGATTAAAAATGCTACTTAATTTATTACAAATTGGTGTTATATGAGATAATACCAATTAAAGCATATTTGTACCATATAATTATACAGTCATGTCAGTAACTCATTGTCTATGGTTATAATTTTATAGAATACACTTATAGACTTCAATCACATACATGAATCAATGGTGCAAAGTAACTAAATTTAATATCACTATAAACACACTAAAATGAAAATACAATGTTTTATTTAAATTAAGCCAAAAATAAAAGTCTCATACAATATATTGAATTTTATGCTATTCAAAATTTCATGTGGTCTAATTAATTTTCCAGTCAATTGAGAATATCCTTCTATAATATTGTAGGAATATGCTATGAAGACATGCAGAGTTAGAAAATAATCAGAGAAAATGAAGTACCCTAGCCTGAAAGCCCTGTGTGGATGAGAGTTCAGGAGCCTCTCTGTCCCATAAGAGACAGTGCATGCTGAAACAGCAAAAGAACAGAATAAGATTAGGCAAAACAGAAATGTTTAGGCTCTCAGAACAGAGATTAGAAGTCAGTACATTTCTTGTCCTTTATTTCACTCCATAACATCTTCTGCTGTCTGCTTCTTTGAATTATTTATACTGGCTAATAAATATCTGACTAAGGCTGGGGACAGGGCTTCTGCCTTCAGTCTGCTGACCAGGACTGTTGCTCTCCCTCAGCCCCTCAGAGCATTTCCTCTGGTCCTCAGGTAGTTCATTGTTGCCATGATGTTTAGGCTCTCAGAACAGAGATTAGAAGTCAGTACATTTCTTCTCCTTTATTTCACTCCATAACATCTTCTGCTGTCTGCTTCTTTGAATTATTTATACTGGCTAATAAATATCTGACTAAGGCTGGGGACAGGGCTTCCACCTTCAGTCTGCTGACCGGGACTGTTGCTCTCCCTCAGCCCCTCAGAGCATTTCCTCTGGTCCTCAGGTAGTTCATTGTTGCCATGATGTAATAATATCCATGGGAAATTGCTTTCCCATATTTATTTAAAATGTGCACTGTATAGGTAAACAGGTGCTTCATAAACTGTTGAAATTCAGTCTCGGAAAAATTATTTGCTAATAATCTACCTCTTAAGGAAATAAAACCTGGTACTATAAAATACTATGTAATGATTCTAAAAGTTGGCTGCCTGTAACCACATAGGCCATTATATAAGGAAAGGTACTATTTGAATATCTATGTCTTACCGAGCTGGAGCTGCCATAACAAAATACCATGAGAATAGGAACAACAAACACTTATTTCTCAAAGTTCTGGAGACTGGAAGTCTGAGATCAGGGAGGATTCTGCTGAGAGTTCTCTCCCAGGCTTGTAGACTGTCCTCTTCTAATTGTGTATTCACTTGGCTCTTCTCCTTTCCCTAATTGCATTATTAAGACCCCTATCTCATTACTTTTTTTTAATTATAATTTTATTTTTTAATGGGGTGACATCAATAAATCAGGATACATATATTCAAAGATAACATGTCCAGGTTATCTTGTCATTCAATTATGTTGCATATCCATCACCCAAAGTCAGATTGTCCTCTGTCACCTTCTAACTAGTTTTCTTTGTGCCTCTCCCCCTCCCTCTCCCCCTTTCCCTTTCCCACTCCTCCCTCCCCCCCGTAACCACCACATTCTTATCAATTTCTCCTAGTCTCACTTTTATGTCCCACCTACATATGGAATAATGCAGTGCCTGTTTTTTTCTGATTTACTTATTTCACTTCGTAAAATGTTATCAAGATCCCACCATTTTGCTATAAATGAACCAATGTCATCATTTCTTAAGGCTGAGTAGTATTCCATAGTGTATATGTGCCACATCTTCTTTATCCAGTCATCTACTGATGGGCTTTTTGGTTGTTTCCATGTCCTGGCCACTGTGAACAATGCTGCAATGAACATGGGGCTGCATGTGTCTTTGCGTATCAATGTTTCTGAGTTTTGGGGGTATATACCCAGTAGAGGGATTGCTGGGTCATAAGGTAGTTCTATTTGCAGTTTTTTGAGGAACCACCATACTTTCTTCCATAATGATTGTACTCCTTTTCATTCCCACCAACAGTGGATGAGGGTGCCTTTTTCTCCACAGCCTCTCCAACATTTGCTATTACCTGTCTTGTTAATAATAGCTAATCTAACAGGTGTGAGGTGGTATCTCATTGCAGTTTTGATTTGCATTTCTCTAATAACTAAAGAAGATGAGCGTCTTTTCATATATCTGTTGGCCATTTGTATTTCTTCCTGGGAAAAGTGTCTGTTCATGTCCTCTTCCCATTTTTTTATTGGATTGTTTGTTTGTTTGTTGTTGAGTTTTATGAGTTCTTTGTATATTTTGGATATTAGGCCCTTATCTGAGCTGCTGTTTGAAAATATCATTTCCCATTTAGTTGGCTGTCTGTTTATTTTGTTATCAGTTTCTCTTGCTGAGCAAAAACTTCTCAGTCTGATGTAGTCCCATTCATTAATTTTTGCCTTCACTTCTCTTGCCTGTGGAGTCAAATTCATAAAATGCTCTTTAAAACCCAGGTCCATGAGTTGAGTACCTATGTCTTCTATGTACTTAATTGTTTCAGGTCTTATGTTTAGATCTTTGATCCATTTAGAGTTAATTTGAGTACAGGGGGACAAACTGTAGTCCAGTTTCATTCTTTTGAATGTGGCTTTCCAATTTTCCCAGCACCATTTATTGAAGAGGCTTTCTTTTCTCCATTGTGTGTTTTTGTCCCCTTTATCAAAAATTATTTGACTATATATATATGTGGTTTTATTTCTGGGTTTTCTATTCTGTTCCATTGGTCTGAGTGTCTATTTTTCTGCCAATACCATACTGTTTTGATTGTCGTGACCCTATAATATAGTTTGAAGTCAGGTATTGTAATGCCCACAGCTTCATTCTTTTTCTTTAGGATTGCTTTGGCTATTTGGGGTTTTTTTATAGTTCCATATAAATCTGATGATTTTTTGTTCCATTTCTTTAAAAAATGTCATTGGAATTTTGATGGGAATTGCATTAAATTTGTATATTGCTTTGGGTAATATGGCCATCTTGATTATATTTATTCTTCCTAACCAAGAACAAGGAATATTCTTCCATCTCATTATGTCTTTTTCGATTTCCCTTAACAATGGTTTATAGTTTTCATTATATAAGTCCTTTACATTCTTTGTTATGTTTATTCCTAGGTATTTTTTGTTGTTGTTGCAATCGTGAAGGGGATTGTTCTTTTGAGTTTGATCTCAAATGTTTCATTGTTGGCATATAGAAAGGCTATTGACTTCTGTATGTTAATTTTGTATCCTGCGACCTTACTGTATTGGCTTATTGTTTCTAGTAGTCTTTTTGTGGATTCTTTGGGGTTTTCGATGTATAGGATCATATCATCAGCAAAAAGTGATACCTTTACTTCTTCTTTTCCGATATGGATGCCTTTTATTTCTTTGTCTTGTCTGATTGCTGTAGCTAGAACCTCTAGTACCATATTAAGTAAGAGTGGAGAGATTGGACAACCCTGTCTTGTTCCTGATTTAAGGGGGAAGGCCTTCAGGTTTGTGCCATTTAATATGATGTTAGCTGATGGTTTATCATATATGGCCTTTATCATGTTGAGATATTTTCCTTCTATACTCATTTTGTTGAGAGTCTTAAACATAAAATTGTGTTGTATTTTATCGAAAGCCTTTTCTGCATCTATTGATAAGATCATGTGGTTTTTGTTCCTTGTTTTGTTGATATGGTGTATTACGTTAACCGTTTTACATATCTTGAACCATCCTTGAGATTCTGGGATGAATCCCACTTGATCATGATGTATTATTTTTTTAATATGTTGTTGTATTCGATTTGCTAGTATTTTGTTTAGTATTTTAGCATCTGTATTCATTAGAGATATTGGTCTGTAGTTTTCTTTTTTTGTGCCATCCTTGCCTGGTTTTGGTATGAGGGTTATGTTGGCCTCATAAAATGTGTTTGGAAGTATTGCTTCTTCTTCAATTTTTTGGAAGACTTTGAGTAGAATAGGAACCAATTCTTCTTCAAAAGTTTGATAAAATTTGCTGGTATAGCTGTCAGGTCCTGGACTTTTATTTTTGGGGAGGATTTTAATGGATTTTTTTATTTCTTCTCTACTAATAGGTCTGTTTAGGCTTTCTGCTTCTTCTTGACTCAGTCTAGGAAGTTTGTATTGTTCTAAGAATTTATCCATTTCTTCTAGGTTGTTGAATTTAGTGGCATAAAGTTTTTCATAGTATTCTACAATAATTCTTTGTATATCTACGGTGTCCATGGTGATTTCTCCTCTTTCATTTTGGATTTTGTTTATATGAGTTCTTTCTCTTTTTTCCTTGGTAAGTTTTGCCAAGGGTTTGCCAATATTGTTGATCTTTTCAAAGAACCAGCTCCTTGTTCTATTAATTTTTTCTATAGTTTTTCTGTTCTCTATTTCATTTATTTCTGTTCTGATATTTATTATCTCCTTTCTTCGGCTGGTTTTGGGTTGTCTTTGTTCTTCTTTTTCTAGTTCCTTAAGATGTGAAGTTAAGTGGTTCCATTGGGTTCTCTCTTGTTTGTTCATATATGCCTGAAGTGATATGAACTTCCCTCTTATCACTGCTTTTGCTGCATCCCATAGATTCTGATATGTCGTATTGTCATTTTCATTTGTCTGTATATATCTTTTGATCTCCGCACTTATTTCTTCTTTGATCCATTCATTTTTTAAAAGTATGTTGTTTAGTTTCCACATTTTTGTGGGATTTTTTTCCTCTTTTTTGCAGTTGAATTCTAGTTTCAAGGCTTTATGATCAGAAAATATGCTTGGTACAACTTCGATTTTTCTGAATTTGCTGATGTTGTTTTTGTGGCCCAACATATGGTCAATTCTTGAGAATGATCCATGTACACTGGAGAAAAATATATACTCAGTCATTTTGGGATGAAATGTCCTGTAGATGTCTATCATATCCAGGTGCTCTAGTGTTTTGTTTAAGGCCACTATATCTTTGTTGATTCTCTGTTTGGATGACCGATCTAGAGCCGTCAGCGGTGTATTGAGGTCTCCAAGTATGATTGTATTTTTGTCAGTTTTTGTTTTAAGGTCAATAAGTAGCTGTCTTATATATTTTGGTGCTCCTTGGTTTGGTGCATATATATTAAGAATTGTTATGTCTTCTTGATTCAGTGTCCCCTTAGCCATTATGAAATGGCCATTTTTGTCTCTGAGTACTTTTGCTGTCTTGCATTCAGCATTATCAGATATGAGTATTGCTACACCTGCTTTTTTTTGGATGCTATTTGCTTGGAGTATTGTTTTCTAGCCTTTCAGTTTGAATTTGTTTTTATCCTTGTTACTTAGATGGGTTTCTTGTAGGCAGCATACAGTTGGATTTTCTTTTTTAATTCATGCTGCTACTCTGTGCCTTTTTATTGGTGAGTTTAATCCATTTACATTTAGTGTAATTATTGACACTTGTGAGTTCCCTATTGCCATTTTATAGATTTCTTTCCGTTAGTTTTGTGTCTTGTTTGATCCTTCTCTTTCGTTTTTCTATCTTTTGTTTTTATTTGGTTGTATTCCATACATCTTACCTCTGTTGCTATCTTTTTTAAATCTTGTGCTTCTGTGGTGGTTTTTTCAATGGTGGTTACCTTTAAGTAATGAAAAGGGTTCCGACCCTGTTCATTGTAGTACACTATTTTGTGAGTACTTTTGCACTCCATTGTCCTTTGCTACTGTTAATGTCCATCCTCTCCTCCTCTTTTTTTTTTGTTGTTGTCACAGTTTAAATTTGGTTTTATTGTGTTCTTCTTGGAGCTTTTACTTGTGGCTTTTTTGTTGTTGTTGTTCTTTGTATCGGATTGGAGAACCCCCTTTAGTAATTCCTGGAGTGGGGGTTTTCTGATGATAAATTCCCTCATCTTTTCTGTATCTGTGAATGTTTTTATTTCTCCTTCATATTTGAAGGATAGCTTTGATGGGTATAGTATTTGTGGCTGAAAGTTCCTCTCTTTCAGGACTTTAAATATTGGGGTCCACTCTCTTCTAGCTTGTAGAGTTTCTGTTGAGAAATTGGATGATATTCTAATGGGCCTTCCTTTATATGTTGTATTCTTCTTTTCCCTGGCTGCCTTGAGAATTTTTTCTTTGCCGTTGGTTTGTGCCAATTTCATTATGATGTGCCTTGGATGGAGTAGGTTTGTTGTGGTTAAGAAAACTTGGAGTTCTGTTTGCTTCTTGAATTTGAGGCTTTAGTTCTTTCCACAGGCTTGGGAAGTTCTCATCTATTATTTGTTTGAGTATGTTCTCCATTCCATTTTCTCTCTCTTCTCCCTCTGATATACCTATTATTCTTACGTTATTCTTTTTGATGGAGTCAGATAATTCTTGTAGGGCTATCTCATTTTTTTTTTTAATTTTTTGAGTCTCTTCCTTCTTCTCGCTGTTGTGCCTCAAGTTGCTTGTCTTCTATTTCACTAATCCTCTCTTCTATCTGGCCTTTTCTATTAGCCAAGCTTGTTACCTCGTTTTTCACCTCATATATTGAGTTTTTCATCTCTGTTTATTTGTTTTTATAGTTTCAATTTCCTTGGAAATATATTAATTGTGTTCATTGAGTTGTTTTCTGAGCTCCCTAAATTGCCTTTCTGTGTTTTCTTGTATATCTCTGAGTATTTTTAGGATTTCTATTTTAAATTCTCTGTCGTTTAACTCCAAGGTTTCCAATATATTAAATTTTTTCTCCATAGATTTTTCCTCATCTGTGTTACCTCTTTCTTTTGTATCCATGATATTCAATTTTCTCTATTTTAATGGCATATGAGGGTGGTTTTGTTGATAGTATTAATGAGATTTAATAAAGAATAAAAAGTTAAAAAAATAAAAATAAAAAATCAAAGAGTTTTAAAAAAAATAATTAAATAAAGAAAAATAAAATAAAATAATCTTTTTTTTAAAAAAAAGGAAGGTATTCTCCCCCTTCTTTTTTCCTCTCCTCTCCTCTCTCCTCTTTCTTGAGAAAATCTTGTGGTGAACTGTGAGTTATATTGTACTAAATAGAATAAGCAATGCCTGTACTGGAGGGCCTGAATTGGGGAGAAGTAATAAAGGGGCAAAAAAAAAATAGACCAGAAAAAAAGGGGGTATGGACCCACAAAAAGCAAATAAGGAAAAAATTTGGGTCAAGAATAAAATGATTTGGTTTTAGGTGTTGGTTGCCTAAGAGTTATTATGAGAGGAATAAGAGGAAACAGGAAAATAGGGGGACAAATTAAAAGTTACTGTTGTATTTCGTGGAACAAGAACTAGATAAAATGGAGAGCCAGGGATAGGAGCACTGCTACAGAGTTAAAAAGGTGAAGTAAACCCCCCCCCCAAATCCACAAACATAAGTTTGAGTCCCAGATAAGATAATTTGTTTGTTATTGAGGTTTGAATGAGAGGAGACGTAAAGAAGAAAGGAAGAAACTAATATAGAGGGAGAAAAGAAAGAGAGAGAGACAGAGAGAGAGAGAAAGAGGGTACCACTAAAAGAAGAAAAAAGAAGAAAGAGGAGAGAGAGAGAGAGAGAGAGAGAGAGTTAAGGGTTTTGGAATGCAACCTTCATAGAGAGAAAGGAAGAGGAAAGAAAAGATAATGGGAGATGTAACACTTATGGTTAGTGTAGTTCAAAGAGAGGAGAGAGTAAGACCGACAGAGAGTTAAATGACCAAATTGGAGGAGGAAAAAAAGAAAAAAAAATCAAGAATGAAGATAAGAGAAAGAAACAAACAAATATAATAAAATGGGATAGGTTATAAAGTCTGCGGATTATTCTTGATTTTGAGAGGTTATCTTCTTGCTTTTTCTTTTCTCTCCCTCTTCCTGGTCGGTGACTCTGTACCCCGAGCTCTGCTCCTTTGGCACGCTCAGGTAGAGGTTTGCAGTTAATAAGTCTCTATGGCGATGTCATGTATTGTGCTTCAGTCTCGTTGGCGGTCGAGGCTCATTAGCATTTATAGTCTCTGACAGTGAGAGAGTCTGTGTTCCTGGAGCCTCTCTCCTAGTCTTTCTTTCCTCAATTAGTAGCCTGATAATCCAGCTATGGGGTTGCTGCTGCCTCTGCCTGGATAGTTAGAGGCTCAAAGAGCTGGCCACTCCCCACTCTATTCCCACTCAGCACAGGGCTTTGGGTAAGGCTCAGTCAGTCAGAGCTGCTAGCATAATCAGGCGAGGCTTCTGCCCACTCAATGACCTCTGGCTCTGCCACTCTGTCCAGTAACACTGGTGGGCACCCACTCATGGGGCGCTTGGAGGAAACTCTGGCTCACTATCTGCGCGCGCAGACCAGGATATCAGGCCGGAAGTCCCACCCTCTGAGTGACACCCCCTCCCACATGGAAACGTTGCAGCATTGGAATTGGCTCTCGCTCTGTCCCTGTGTGCAACTCCCTCAGGGCGCTGGGGCAGCTCGAGTTTCCACTTTTGGCCCACACAAAGGCCCCTGACTCTGCCCCTCTGTGGGATAACATGGGCTCCCACTCCTGAGGTGCTGGGAGGAATCTCTTGCCCTCTCTCCATGTGTGTCAATCAGGATATCAGGCCAACCACCTCACCCTCTGAGTGAAACCCCTCCCACACGGAAAAGTTGCAACATTGGAATTGGCTCTCACTCCCTCCCCGTGCGTGGCTCCCTCAGGTCGCTGGGGTGGTCTGGAGATTCTGCTTTTGGCCCACACAAAGGCTCTGACTCTGCCTCTCTGTGGGATAACACGAGCGCCTACTGCTGAGGCACTCTCGGAGGAATCTCTCGCCCACTATCTGCGCTCACCGACCTGGGGATCGGGGAAAATGGCTGCCCTGCTTGTCTTTCTTTGTCTGGGTTTGGCACGAATCTTAGCTTGTACTGACCGGGTTGCCACAGGCACAGTTTTTCCTCGGCTTGGATCTCTGTGCTACAGCCTGGTTCGGCCGTTTATGCCGCCACCTGGATCTATCCACCCCATTTGCCCGCCTCAGTTTCTATATTCTCAGTTCCCAGTGAAAGCCACCCTGTTTAGGTTAGTGAGGAAAGCAGAGCATTTCTTACTCCCTATTTCCTTCAGGGTTTGATTATATATTTAGCCAATTTTTCGCTCAACCATACCTTCGGGTGTATTGCCAAACATCTGGAGGCTCCAAGGATAAGTTTTTCTGTTTCTGGTTGAAGATCTTGTTGAATTTTGGGGGAGATTTATCGGTATCGCTTCCTACCACGCCATTATGCTAACGTCCCTATCTCATTACTTTGTAGAACCCAAATCACCTCTCAAAAGTCTCATCTCCAAATGCCACCACATTAGAGGTTAGGGCTTCAATGTATAAATTTGAAAGAGACACAAACATTCAATCCATAACAAGCTGAAATGACATTAATTTATACTCTTTTTGTTTCAAGTTTTATGGGTAAAAATACACCTCATTTTGGTATTTATGAACCCTAAAAAACCACATTGGTTTGTCAGCATGCCTCTAAAAATGTCCTGGTTACAGTTTAACTAGGTTTCAGTTTAGAGTCAATTATATTTTTCTTCTGAAAATCTAAACATCATTTTGCACATCTTTTTTTGATGTTTGTATATTTTTTTGTTTACTTTAAATTGTGGCCAATATGAAATTCCCAATATGTTGTTCAACTGCTGCCAATTTAGTGTATTTTTTTTCAAGTCAGTAATTCATTCAGAATAAGAACAACAAAAACCAGAAAGCTATTTATTTTTATTTATTTTTTAAATGATCCTGACTTGGTCATGTAAATTTGGTATAAGAATTAAATTAAAATGATATCATATGTCTGCCCTGTGACTCTGGAGTTTGTCTCTGCCACTGCCTGCTTACCTGCTTTCTCCCGTCTTATTTTTCCTGCACTTTCTCCCTGATGTCAGTAAAATACTTTTTTTCTTCCTAATTTATCCTGAACTTATTATGAGTCACAAGACTCTTAGTTTAATTTTCAGTCTCCTTGGTAGAATACTTTACTTAGATAACAAACATTCCCACTCCCAGCCAGCAGAATCATATAATCACAATCCACTTGATTTTGATAGTTTCAAAACACTTGAGAATAAAAGAAGGTACTATTAATAATCACTCTTGGGCAATAGGCATTAACCAGAACCTTTCTTTGTAAACCAGTTGGTGGGATCACATCCCAAAAGCCCAGTCCTCACTTGTTGATATAAATAAGTGGAAGGTTATTCTAGGTATTTCATCACACAGGGACATTTTTGTAATCAAGAAAAGAATATTAATAGTAATACTGTTTTCTGATGTGAAAGTAAAGTATGCTTACTCCTATTAAAAAAATGTTGATTTTAACATTGATCTTTACCAATGTTTTTTTTTAATTTAACTTTGAGAAAATTCACTTTCTAAAAAGGTTAGTTTAATTTTGTATGAAATCTGAGACTTATGCACAGAGATAAAAGTGAAGTGGTTATCAGGGATGTGGGGGAGGGGACTGAGGGCTGGGCGGAAGGGTGTTAAAAGGGACAAATATAAGGTGATGGAAAATGATTTGACTTTGGGTGATGAGTATACAACATAATAAACCATTCAAATATTATAAAAATGTTAACCTGAAACCTATGTCTTCTTATTGATCAATGTCACCTTGTTAAAGTTTGAAAATAAAATCAAGACAATTGTGCAGAGGAATATTTAAAACTAAATACTATAGAATTTCGACTCATTCTTCTTCCTTTTTTTTTTTTTTTTTTTTTTTTTTTGGTGCGAGGAGGGGAGATAGTGGAGCAGATGGCTGCATGTGCCTCGACCAGGATACACCCAGCAACATGGGCTGATAATGGAATTAACCAAGCTATTTTTAGTGCCTGAGGCTGATGAATCAAACTTTCCTCAGTGCCCAGGGCAATAGTCAAATCAATTGAGTTACTGGCTGTGGGAGAGGAAGAGGGAATAAAGGGAGAAGGAGGGGGGCGGGTAGAAGCAGATGATCACTTCTCCTGTGTACCCTGACCAAGAATTGAAACCAGGTCGTCCATACACCAGGCTAATGCTTCACCCACTGAGTTACTGGCCAGGGCCTCTACTCAATCCTTAAAGTCTGATTAGAGTGTTTTTCATTTTCTTCATATAAACAAGAATTTGATAGTATACAGGTTTAATATAACTTTGGGTTATCAGATGTTCTTTAATTCTCATGTTTATTACTGTAATATGTTTCTCTTTCCCATTTTATTTTATTTCCTAATAGTATATATAGGTATTCTTTTATGGTCAAAAATTGAAAAAACACTATATTGGTATGAGTATAATAACACTTTTTTTATTATTAAGTGAGAGGCAGACAGACACCCACATGCACCTGGACTAGAATCCACCTAGCAAGCTCTCTACAGGGCAATGCTCTGCCAGTCTGGGATCACTGCTCCATTGCTCGGCAACTGAGCTATTTTAGTACCTAGGTGAGGTAATGAAGCCATCTTCAACACCTGGGACCAACCTGACCCAACCATTTGAGCCATGATTTTGGGAGAGGAAGAGAGAGAGAGAGAGAAGGGAGAAGGGTGGAGAAGCAGCTGGTCACTTCTCCTATGTGCCATGACTGAGAATCAAACCCAGGACTTCCAAACACAGGGATGGTGCTCTACCACTGAACCAAACGGCCAGGGCCAATAGCACTTCTATAATATTACAAGAGGTAATAGAACCAACAAAAGTGCATAATACATGACATTAAGTTTATTTTGCAGATGATCATCATTACTTTTCTTTAATATCCATTTCTTACCCAAACATTTTGGAGTCATATTCTTATAAAGAATAAGAATGTAAGCAATAGTACATATGTTGATTTTATATAGGGAAAGAATTCACAATAATCAAATAAAGTGAATGATTAATAATATTATCTGGACAGAGGGTAAACTTTTCCGCTCTGAGATCCCAGGAAAGCAACTGGTTAGCAATGACAATTCCTGGTGGAAATGAGGCTTATTTAAAGAAACAAATCTTTCCATTATTAGGGTCAGCATATTTATATCTTCCTTATTTTTTAAATATACAATATATCAACAGCAAAAATCTACAGTACATTTTTAGAGATGGTTCACAGAATTATAATGTATTCTAATCACATTGTTTGCTTTTTCAAAATGATAAAATATTATATAAGCTTTTATGCTTTTAGATCATCATCTAAAGTCCATATATTTCATTTTTATTTTTTGAGCAAGTTATTTAAATTATTTTTATTTAACTGTAAGGAATACAATTAAAATATATTATGATTCTATAATTAATAACATGATTATGAAATAAGACATGTACTTTAATTCCTCTGTGCATTCTACCATTTCAAATAATTCAAAAACATAAAAGTCAAAATAAAATACACACACATACACAAAACCTTCCATTAAGTTCTCATTATATTTATTAAATATAAAAAGACCCAATTTAGAAGAATTCAGAAAGAAATGAAAACATGAACTCTGAGTATGTATAAATATTACTTCCCTACTGACTAGTTTCTCATCTTAGAATACAATTTCCACTAATTAATTCACTTAACAGAATTCAGAATCAGCTAAGCCACTTGATGACAACCAAGGGTCCTTTGTAAAGTGGATAAATGCTAAAGCTGTACAGTACTGTCTATTCTACTGCCTCTAACATCAATATTAGGATGTTATAATTATTGGAAAGCCAATGAATACTTATTTCAAATAAAATCCTCCTCTTAACAATAGATATATAATATAACAGAGGTATGCAGAAGATATGTTAAAATTAAGCTAGCCACTGTTTGTTAGATGGTGTGATCCCAAAAATGTGGGAGAGGAGAGTAGAAGAGATCAATATGGATATGCGAATCACTCATTTTTTCTAAGCTAATTGAGCATAAAAATTGTGGTTCAATAAAGCCTAATGCCAATAGGCATGTACTCAGAGAGGCAGCAAATTAGATCAGACATCTTAATAGAACAACTTCAGATAAGTGATGTACAAATAAAATATAAATGAGCTATATATATAAACCATATGAGTAATTTTAAATTTGGTAATAGCAACGTTAAAAAGTAAAAAAATAACATAATTAATTTGAATAATATTTTATTTCACGCAATATATTTAAAATAATATATTTTCAACACTAATTTACTATTAAATTTATTAACAAAATTTTTATGTTTTATATTAAATCTTTAAAATTTGGTGCATGTTTCAAATAGTACCTCTCACTAGATGCATTTCAAGTGTCTGTAGCCACATATGACTAATGACTACTGTGCTGTAAGACTCAAATCTAGAATTATGTGACTTAGGGTTTGACAGTATATCTAAGCAGAGGTGGTGCTACATGGAGGAAGAGTAATGAGTGATTAAAAGAGCCGTTTTTCATCTTATACAGGTGCATAGTTCCTAGCACTTCAGTAAGATGGAATGGAGAAGTGGAAAATATTTTTTAAAAATTGTTGATTTATAGCTAACTTCACTGAGTTTGAGAGCAGGAAAATGGCGGTGGTGGCGGCGGCGATACGGTTAGGTTTCTACTCATACAGTGGTGAAATCTGGCTATTCTACTTTTGCAATAAAATTGATGAAGTCATATTATGAGTATTTTTTTTTCTAAATAGCACTTTTTCAACAATGTATATTGAATTCAGGTTTTTTCTTTTGTTTTGGCTTGTCCTATTTTAAGAGACCCTCATATTTCTGAACATCTTGCAAGCAGGAACAATGATCACTTTTTTAGGACTCTGTTTAAGAATGTTTGTATAGCAAGCTGCCTTAGAAAACAGAGAAAATGGTTTCTTCTAAAATAGAGCGCTGGCAAGCTTATTTCTCACTATAGAAAAAATAGGTTCTCTAAACTTAAAATTCTTCTGTCATACGATCCGTTCTATGTGCAGGAATTACTTGGCGTTCTTTGTGTGCTCGTGTGTGATTTGTGACATGGAGAATAAATGTAGTCATGATTCTTAACTTTCTGGTTTCCTGTGTTAAACTCTTGTGTTTTCTACCAGCATTCCTCCAACTGTGAAAGGCTGATATGACAACTTCCAAGCATGGTAATATTTCAGACTCTTTATGTTTCTTGACACCATTGACAATTTTATTCACCAAAGTCTTCCATTCTGAAAACATCAGGAAAACTAGGTAAAGACTTTTATGTATGCAGAATTTCAAAGTGCTTAATTCAGATGACAGGCAAGCTCTCAGTCAATAACCTAGTCATTTAGATTCTACTACACTCTGATTTTTTAAAGCACTCTAAATAAATAAAAAATAAATATGCATGTAAAATATAATAAGATGTAGCATAGCAGTTATGGTCTTCTCTCAAGAAGATAACAATCTAATTACAAAATTAATATGCCTATTTATGAGGAAAACTTATCAGATGAATAGTCAATACAAGTGGTTTGTAGAGCAATTAGAAGGGTGAGACAGCGCTTCCAAGTCAGTGAATGTAAAAGAAAAAAAAGGTCCAGCTCAAATTTAATATTCAACAAGATACTTCCAGAAAAATAATAGCAAAGAGTAATGAAGAAATTAGAGCTACATACCCAAGAGATAGTATGGGAACAAAAAAATCATGAAAGTGAGCATTATGCATATAGTATAGATGACGAAAACAAGCTGTACTTGATCAAGAGCAAGTGAAGATGGAACAAGGGACAGAAGATTGCACGAGGCTGTTAATCTCTGTCAGTTTTCTCTTTGTCAGTCCCATGGCTAACAGAATTATAGAAACCTTTTTAAAATTAAAAGTAAATGTAGTTTTAGAGAACTGAATCCAAGCTATCACAAATCAGTGTGGCTTTTTAATATCCTAGAATATACCTGGTGGGCTTGAGGCTAACAGAATAGTATTTTCACAATATTAATTTTAATGGATATATTGATAGTTTCTGAATTATTTTCACACAATAATCACACAGTTGTGTTCTGTTGATTTACTATTGACAGTATATTTCTAAAACATATTAGACTCCTAAAATTAACAACAACAAATAAAATAAAAACAAAAAGACTCTAAAAGCTAATTTGTAAGTTATAGGGGGGAAAGCCTTTTGCTCAATGAAGTGTATGGTTAAATTTTTGACTAGTGAATTTATATATAAATGGTAAGATGTTTTATTATATCATAAGAGTCCATGTATCATTTTTGGAAATGAAGATATAAGGAGTAAAAATAGTTACAAAAGCAAAAAAGAAAGAAAAAATTAAGGAGCATGTGTGGATTGAGGATGGCTCTGTTTGCTTTTACAAATAACCTGCATATTTTTAATGATCTCTTCTAGAACAATGTTGGATGCCTTTTTGTTTTTTTTTTAATTCTCAAAATGAAGTCTATATATTTATATTATGATGAAATTTCAATTATGGAAGAAGAGATAGGTTTCAGACCTAATGTCACATTGTAAGGAGAGTGACTTTTCCTATTTCCATTTCACTAAGTCTGAACACCTAAGGGTTTTATTTATCACACTTTGTAGACTTATGTAAAAGTAGTATATTTTATCTCATGCTTTCTCTGTCAATAACAATGACAGCATAACATTTCGATAAACCCTAACACAAAATAAAATCAATAGCACAAATACATAAGACAAAAAAAAATGAGTGTAGATTCAAGTTGGAAGAAAATTACATATTTTAATGATTCAGCCAGGAGTAAAAATAAGCCATGCAGTATTGCGATCTCTGTAACACAGTGGCTAATTATTATGAGATTAAAAACAATTAGGATATTTTGCATTTTTTGCATACCCAACTACCTCTGTGATAATTACCAGTGAAGGAATTAAATGGTTCACTAACTATTGAATTCAGCATCCCAATACCACAGAGAACAATCCTTGCTATGTAATTGAAATGTGATTGACTGATTGGCATTACAAAGATATTTTTATTTTCCTAAAACTAATGCAGACTCATGAATATTCCTCAATGTTGTGCTATTTCATTTTAGAATTATCAAAGAATTAACACTGAAATATTTTACTTATTTATACCCTGGTAGGTGAATTAAATATTTAATTATAGGTGTGTGTGCGCGCGATATGCCATTGTTTATGTCTACTTATAATTATATGGAAATATTTATATTTGCATAAATGTATACTTATATTTATTGACTTATGGATAACGAATGAAACAAAATGAGCAGAATATTTATAAAATAAAACCAAATTCATCTCATTTCTATCATGACAGTAACTATATTTACACCTAGAGTGCAGCATGGTGACTCCTGCCCTCGGCATTAAACCTTGGGTGGCCCACCCTGTGAAGTACTTTTTATTGAATGTTCTATGAATCATCCTTGTCCTTGACCTTTCTGGTTGACAGAAATATCCCCTGCATAACAAGATGCAAATCCTGGTCTCCAGAAGTACCCTTCTGGGGGGGGGGGGTTACCAAATGTTTGATACCCTTTCTGAGTGGCTGAGACCAGCCAAGAACAGTGGTGCCATTTGGGCTAATCTGAGACTAGACATGGAACCGAGTGATGCTCTGCCTTTGCTTCTCCATTTCAAAGCACTCTACAACCCTTCACTCCATGTCTATTGAAGCACCACACTCATACCTAAACTGTCTTCATGACAGGATGGCTTGGTCAGCTGATCACTCCTTCTGTCAGCATGTATTTCTTTGCCAGTATCAGAGGGCTGCCAAATGGCTGCAGAGATGCTGATTTTGGTGGACTCTCTGAGAGGAGCAGGACAGTGATGTAATCCAACCATGTGTCCATGGGTTACACATGCAGCCACTTCTGGTCACCTATGTTCTCCCGGAAGTAGAAGCGCATTTTTTTCATTGGTCAGCTGTACAAAGCAGAGTAGTGGTAGACTATATTTAGCAGAGAGAGCAACGCTATAGTAAGATAAATTCTCTAGACTTTTCTGAAAATTGTGTGGTGAAATGTATTGTTTTGGGACCTGAGAAGGGAATGAGAGGCCCATATTTGGAAAGAAGCACAATTCTACAAAGACCATAGAGATTAAATAAAAGTGTTAACTTAGTTTGTAGTCCCAGGTTAGTGTGCTCAGAGATATATGAATTATAAGTATACAATTTAGAGCAAGGAGAAGAAAAAAAGATCTAAGGAACAAAGGAATGGCTAACCATGAGGTGACTTTATTTAACATGCAGAATGGTAAAATAAAGCTAAGAAAGTCCAAGAAATGATAACATTTAAAGAAGGAAAATTAACACCTATTTCTTATCACTTTCCTATTAAAATATGAAAATAATTTAAGGATTTTATACACATTTACTTCCAGTTTTGTGTGTGGCCTTTTTTAAGGAGACTTTTGCAATGGCAGCCAGGATACCCTTTGATTTGCACCAAGATCTAATATTATAAAAAGCTCAGACTATAAAAATGCATTTTCCATTCCATCTCTGGTTACTACTTATAAAACTTGATCAGAGAATCTTGATAAAATGCAAAGAAGCAGCACTGGAGCATCATCCAGAAGCGCAGACGTTGCCAGTTTGATTTCTGGTCCTGACACGTACAGAAACAGCCATATGTTCTTGTCTCTCTGTCTCTCTCTCCCTGAAGCTCTCTCTAAAAAAAAAAGAAGAAGAAGAAGAAGAAGAAGCACTCTCACAGTTTCTATACTGCTCATTGGACAGTTTATTATTATTATTTTTGCCAAAAGGTTTATTTGAAAGACAAATATGTATCATTAAAATCTTGGAAAAGTAAAGGAGGTGATATATAGACAGAACAGCAACTGTCTTTCTGCAGACACTTTCTGGGTCTTCAAGAACCAGTCATGTAATTTCACTCTATAGGGTGTCTTCTGGGGAAATAGTTCTCCAACCAACATATATATGCTTTATGAAAAGTCTCTGCCCACTCTTCCACACCAGCCCTAATTTTCAGCACAGCACCTGAAGAGCAGGGAGTGGAGGGAACTTTTACATATATAACTGAATCTCTGCCATGTGCATTTACAGCTCTCGTGGACTGGACTGCCTCTTACTGAGCCTAATCCACTCGGAGTTGAAGGACAGTTTCAGAATTGCAGTTGTGACTAGAGATAGATAAGAGTGACTTCAATGACCTGATTTATTTTCCAATGAGAAATTTAAGAAAATATCTAACATTTCTCCTCTTGCTTCCAACCACAGAGCTGATTGATGTAATAGGGTCACTGCCTCGTTTAGATTTCTTTTCTGGAATGAATTTACTTGCTAAGAACTCAACACGCTGCAATCTGTCTCTTCTGATTTTACTCAACCAGAGAGAAGATAATGAAGAAAGTGTTTTTAAACAGATGGCAAAATAAAAGATATTGATCTTTGAGACTGAATATAGACTCTGTGACCTCACAGAGCTCAATAGCAAACTTGATGTAATTTAGCATAATAGAACATTTAAAAAGTATAATTTCACACAAATGTGTAATTATATGCACTTTAACATATATCTTCATAGAGAAATATATTGTATGGTTCACATTTTACATTTACTTACACTACCAGCAAAGGAAGGTTCCTACATTTTACCACATGCTCAACCTCTATCATCTCTTCTCTCTCTTTTTGTCTCTCTGTCTCTCCCCCTCTCTCGCTCTTTCCCTCTCACACACATACACAGATATTTTACCTCCTATTGCTATTATTATTTGGGATCTAAAGCCTGAAACATGGGAAGACACAAGTGAAAAACAGAATTAATTTAATATATGAGAGGTGAATTAACACAGAAGAAAACTGAAGATAATCTTATGTTTTAACATAGTTTATACTACTCTCAGCCTTAATGGAGCATCTAATATTGAGGCTTGAGAATGAAGAACAGCAAGGCCAGTGTTGTACCAAGTAAGTATTATATAAAATAATGTATTAAAAGGTTTAATTCAATCTAGATAGGAGAACAAGTAGTATGTTACTTTTAATAAAAAATGCAAATTTCTTAAACATTGTCCTGCAAACTCCTGCATGTGCCCTGACCGGGATACACCCAACAAGTGCTGTCTGGAGCTGATGTTTTCCCCATCTGAGGCCACTGTTCCACTGCTCAGCAACCGAGCTATTTTACCACCTGAGGCAAGCCACAGAGCCATCCTCAATGCCCAGGGCCAACTAACTCATTCTTATTCCAGCTGCAGGAGGGAAGAGAGGGGGTATGGAGGAACAGACGGTCACTTCTCCTATGTGTCCTCAGCAGGAATTGCACTCAGGACTTCCACATCCAGGGTCAATACTCTACTGCTGTGCCAGCCAGCTAGGGCCTTAAACATTTAATTTTTATTTCACTTTGGTAGCCCAGGTATTGTACTTTAACTCAGTGCATTTGCTTCTCACTTCAAACAAGCACAACACGAGGTTACTATTTTCCATTCATTAAAGGTTTTCACTATAGTTTATCTCCCTGTCTGTCTCTTTGTCTCCATTTCTGTCTTTGTCCTTTTCTCTCCCTCTTTTTTCTCCCATGTTCTTTCTCTTTTTATCTAGTATTAAAACTTGCCACACAATACTATTGAATCATATTCAAGTTGGTCACTTTTTTAGCACCTGCCATAAATCAGACATTTATCTCTTGCCTATCCTGCCTGTAATGACTTTCTTAGAATCCTAATTTTACTTCTTTTTTATTAACTTATTGTAAAAATTCTTATTTGAAAACACTCAGAATAGCAAGAACACCTTTCAGCCTCACTTGTTTCTCTATAATATATGCCAATCTGTAAGCAAACTTAAAATTCTCCTGTCCTGCTACTGCTCCATTGGGGTTCTGTGCTCTTTAAGACACTTAGATGTCCTCTACTTATATTAGTCTTGCCACCCCATGTGTATTATACATGTTTAGAATAAAGAGCACTTATAAAATACCACTTCCACTACTTAGAAAGTTTCTAAGTATACAGTAGAGCTAAAATAACTACTTATTCTCAGTTGGCTTCTAAAATTCTTTCTAATAAATATTAATTCTTCATATGGTTGAAAGAAATTATGTTATCTAATTATGGTCATTATTGCTAATGCAGAATAAGACATTTTTTTTAAAAGAAGTCTTGTTAATGGCAAACAGGATCAGATGTTAGACCTTGGTCCTTGAATTTTGTTAAGAAAGATTTCTGAGTCAATGCTCAAATACAAGCAAAAGTTTATTTAGACAGTCACAGAGGTAGAAGAAGTGAATAGTGGAAGCAGTGAGCCAGCAGAAAAACCTATCTGGGGGAAGAAGAGAGGAAAAGGCATGCATGTGCTCCAGAAAGAGAGAGAGAGAGAGAGAGAGAGAGAGAGAAATGGGTCCTCCTTCTTAAAGGATGTTATCTAGAGGTCTCACAGAAGGATCTCAATAGAATATTCATCAACTTTCCAGGTGTGTCCTTTCAGGGTGTGGTTTCTACTGATTGGTTGACATCAATGCAGGTAATCATTAATCATTGCAGCTGGTTCTGATGTCAGATTTCAAATAATGTTCTTTTTTTTTTTTTGCTCCAGGGTCCAACTCCCAAATAATATGTTGCATTTATTTTTTTCATGTTCCTTAGGCCCCTCTGGGCTGTTTGTTTCTCTAATTTACCTTGTTTTTAATAACATTAACAACTTTGAAGACTGTTGGTCAGGTATTTTATAGGCTTTTCTCTAGTAAAATTTGTCTGCTGTTTTTTTCGTAATTAGACAGGAGTTATGGCTTTTAGAAGGAAGACTATGGAAGTAAAGTAGCATTTTCATCTAGTCATATTTTGGGTGCATGCTATCAATATAACTTATCATTGTTAATGTTGACCTTGATCACCTTCCTGAAATAGTGTTTCTAAGTTTACAACTGTAAGGTTACTATTCCGTTTCTTTTTCCATACTGATCCATTTGGAAGGAAGCCACTATGTGTAACTCATACTTACAGAGTGAATTAAGTTTCACAGTTTATTGCTGAGTATTTAAATCATTAATTTGAAATTTGTTTTCACAGAAAATTGGTCCAGTTTCTTTTATTTATTTATTTATTTGTTTGTTTTATCATTTATTTACGTTAACAATGGCCTGTGGATATTTATTTATTGGGTCATAATCCAATATTATGTGTTTCTGTTACTTTTCCTAGTATTAGCTTTGATTATAGGGAGCTCTTTCTGTGTTCTGTATCCTTTTGTCCTTTTGATATGCTCATTATTTCTTTTGTTTTGTTTTTCCATATTTTTTTTTTTACTTTTTGGCACTACAAGGACCTTCAGACTCATCTTGTATATTTCTTTCCCCAAACCTAGGGGTAGCAATTTTTCAATGAAGTTCCTTTTTTTTTTCCAGTGCGTAGAAAGGAGGCAGAGAGATAAACTTCCGCGTGTGTACCAACTGTGATCTACCCAGCAAGCCCTCTAGGGGGCAATGCTCTGCCAATCTGGGGCATCACTCTGTTGCTCAGCAACTGTGATCTTCTTAGCACCTGAGATGGAGGCCATAGAGCCATCCTCAGCACCTGGAACCAACTTGCTCCAACTGTGCCATGGCTGCAGGAGGAGAAAAGAGAGAGAGAAGCAAGAAGTGGAAGGGTGAAGAAGCAGATGAGTGCTTCTTCTGTGTGCCCTGATTGGGAATCCACACACTAGACCCATACTCTACAACTGAGCCAACCAGCCAGAGCCAACCATGAAGTTTTTAATTTAAACTCTTTAAAAGTTTACAATGACTAAGTAGATATACCAACTTATACCACTTCTAAGTCCCCAAATCCTCTATCAACTATTACTACTGTTGCTATTTTAAAAATATCTGCATAAATTTACATGAACAACTTATTGCCTGCCTTTTCTTCCTTAACAATATTATTTTCACATCTTCAATTTTTTTCTTTTATTCAAGTTGTGTCCTTGTTCCTATGAGACAGAATTGTACTGAAAGTGTTTTAAAGTCTGTATAAATGGCATTACTGGCTATAGTTTGCTCATTTGTTCTGTAATAGATAGTGGCATAGTGTTGCAGTTTTTACATTCCAGAAATGCAAATTATTTAGTTTCAGTCTTATGACATTTGCCTTTGAAATCAGTGTCCTCTATTCAAAGTGAATTGAACTAGGGTAGATAAGAAACTAGGAATTAAAATAACCCTCTCTCTATAATTTTAATAGTAAACGCAATGATGGTGAACAGTGTACCTACAATGTCATCTATATTTCCCTCTCAACATGAGAAATATGTTTAACATACACTGTTACTTCCTACAGAATTTTAGGTGATTACAATCAAATTTCTTTTTCATACTTACCAAAATTCTATTCAAATGAATCAATCTTATTTCACTGAATAATAAGAGACAAAGAAAACATGTGTTGTTTAAAAGACAAAGATGAATTTTTTTTATTAATTTATTTTTTTTACAGAGACAGAGAGAGAGTCAGAGAGAGGGATAGAAAGGGACAGACAGACAGGAATGGAGAGAGATGAGAAGCATCAATCATCGGTTTTTCATTGCGATATTGCAACACCTTAGTTGTTCATTGATTGCTTTCTCATATGTGCCTTGACCGTGGGCCTTCAGCAAACTGACTAACCCCTTGCTCAAGCCAGCAACCTTGGGTCCAAACTGGTGAGCTTTTGCTCAAACCAGATGAGCCCACGCTCAAGCTGGCGACCTCTTGGGGTCTCAAACCTGGGTCCTCTGCATCCTAGTCCGACGCTCTATCCACTGCACCACCACCTGGTCAGGCAAAGATGAATATAAAGTCATAAATTTACAAATATTCCTCATTTCAACCATTTGTTTTTTTTATCAAATTGTTTTTCAGAGCTGTCACTGACTAGTAGAAATGTGCTAGACGGGAACAAATCTTTTCTCTGCATCACTAATAAGTGAAAGTAGGAAATAAAACAAGGGCACAGGAACTCTGGAATTGAATGAGCATTCCCAAAGCATGAGACTTCCTTGTCTTCTTGTCTGAAAATAATATTATAGGAAGTTAGTTGTCATCTTAACCTTATTCTATTTTTCAGAAAGTGAAGCCTAGTGCCCAAATAAATCTCATTGAAAGGCATCACGGTAATAATGCCTTCTGTTTCTATCATAATGAATGCAAATGGAGTGGCTTCATTATTATTTTTCTGAAGTATAGCAACCTGAGATTATAAGACAACTTTATTCATCAATAAAAATGAAAGATAAGCAGGGCCACAAAAACTAAGACACATAAGTCAACTCATACGCAACCAAGTACTGGGTCTATATCTTTACTACTTAACATTGGTAACAAATTTCTATTTAAAAAAATTTGTTTCCTTAACTAGACTATAAAGTTCTCAAGTATGTAGATTTTAAGAACTTAACATAGGAAAAGCAATATATTCAGTGTTTGGTACAATGTTTATGAATTTATATATTACTTTTATATTTTTATATTTATAATCCCCTTAACTATACATATTGACCTGTAAAAATTCTCTGCAGAGATTTCCACATCAAAAATATATTCTGTTATTGCCTTTTATAATAGCCTTTTGCTATAGGAATAATATAAGAACAACCTTTTGTTTTTTCTCTGTCTCTATTACATATATTAAGAACTTACCACATGGATTCTCTTGTAGGGTGTCATGCATTAATATCACATACCCAGGTTATTCTCTTCATAGAGCTCATCATTCTCTAAAATTGTTTACTTACATACATTTTTATTGTCCGCCACAGTTTATTAGATCTTTCATTACATATAGTAATTAAATTTGTCCTTTGGTCATAAGGATTTTTCCAATACCTAGAACAATGCATTACATAATAGGCTGCCAATAAAAATTTTTGAATAAATTTGTGAATTAAGAAAATAACCTGGAGAGAAAGCAATCATTACCAGAGACGGCACTTCTGCTAAAGTAAGATGTGCTTGTGCAGAAAAGCTAATACATTCACTGAATTGGATATACTCCCATTACACTGTATAAGAACTATAGACCTCAAGAGGGAGTCAATTAATTCAAAAAGCAATTGTTAAATAAATGATTTTCTTGGTGAACTGAATTTAGCCAGGCATTTAAAATTAAGAAATAGAAACCAGTGTTTTACCTATACCAAATTCAAAATCAAAGCACAAGAAAGAATATCAATAGGTTATTATGAAAACAGTGTAATAAACACTGCATTAATAGACAGCATAAGGTGTCGTAAACAAACTAATTTTTGAAAATGGGTTGAAGGTTGGATTAAACAGCATTATGAAAAGGAATCTTTAAATATTATATCCAACATGGTACCATTTATTAATACTTGTAAGTCCTCAGTTGTTATCTACTCAAACTTTTTCTTGGTTCTATATTCTTTTGCTGTTCTCACTTCTAGAACTTATTTCAAACATATACTATGTAGAAATGCAAACCTAAAGCTTATATAATCTTATTAATCAATGTCACCTAAATAAATTTAAAACAATTTTAAAAATCCATATTCTGGAACCTTCCTCTATAAGCCCAATGTCTTTTATTTTCTCTTCAATATTGTTTCAATATTTACTTCTATATATAATATATAATAATTTCTATATAATATATATATTAATTTCTATGCTACATTCTGAATATGGTCTTCCAGTTCACTAGTTCTTTCTACTCTGTGTCCAACAGGCTATCCCAATTACTTCCAAATATGACCCTTGAGGTTTTCAATTTTGGTTATTGAATGCTTAAATGTTTCTGTTTTGTTCTTTTTCAAATCAGCTTTGCCACTTTTATTGTTTTCTATTTTTTATAATAAATTTCAACTTGTAGTTTATGGCTTAAAACATTATAACTACAGTTAGTTTAAAGCATCTGTTGATTAATCCTAACATATGAAGTCTCAATCAATGTGTTTATACAAGTTTGCTCATTAGGCTTCATGCTACTTACCACAAGCCTGATGAATGCTGATATTCTGTGGTTACTGACCTAGTTAAAAAATTTCCCCAAATCATTTGAATGTTCTAAAAAACACATTTCAAGGCCTGCACTCTTTCCACACAGGTCACATCTGTGTGAGGGCTTCATCTGGCACCACCCTTTCTCAGGGACAGCATCTTCCCCCATTGTTTTCTCTTTCCTTTTATTCTCCTCCTTGACTTCCTACTGCTTCCAAAGACCTGTTGGATTAAAGTCAAAAAGTTATATTTATTGCTTGTTTGCTACTTTCTTGAAGATTTGGCTTTTTTCCTGATAAGACCCTCCACAATAAACTTAAAATGTTATAGACATATGGTAAAAATATGAGTTACTCTAGTTTGAGTAAATTATTTGAGAAAAATAGAAAATATAAAAATATTTTTGTTAGAACCTTACATTCACTATATCATTATCCACCATCAATTTCTAAATATTGTATTTACTTAAAACACATTGTATCTTTCCTCTACAAGAACAGAGACTCATCACTGCAGGTTTGGGCTTATCTTCTAACTAAATGATAAGTAATTATATTATGAAAATGAATGCATCCCTATTTTGTTTCAATTAGTTGCCAGGCTATTTTTCTTTTTATTTTTTGGGAAATTTTTCAATGTTAAACTAATAATAATGTAAAGTAGATAAAGATTAATTTTTATCACACTTACATTAAAGAGATAAAAACAGATATTGTCAAAGTAGAAAACTTATAATTAATCCCATCTCTATTTTTATCCATTTACTTGTAAGTAGTGAAATATATGTTTATACCAAGAACATTGTTGCTATATTCCAACAAAGAATTTTCCTCACTTTGTTAACAAATATTAAAGGCTTTATTAGATGCTGCTGATTCTAATGATATGAAAAAGAATAGTCAAAATACTGCAGACAAAAAGTATCTTAATTTGAAACCAAAGCAGAATTGTAAATAGATGGATTCTTCTTTTAAAAATCTGATTGCTTAGCTGTGACTAGTGGAAAGATGGTGAGGATTGTGTATCTGTATCAAGACAGAGAGAATAAAAGGGGTCAATTCATGAGTTAGACCAAGGATAGTCAACCTTATACCTACCGCACACTTTTGTATCTCTGTTAGTAAAATTTTCTAACCGCCCACCGGTTCCATAGTAATGGTGATTTATAAAGAAACTTTACTTTACAAAATTTATAAAGCAGAGTTACAGCAAGTTAAAGCACATAATAATAATTACTTACCAAGTACTTTATGTTGAATTTTCACTAAGTTTGGCAGAATAGATCTTTATAAAACAACTTACTATAGTTAAATCTATCTTTTTATTTATACTTTGGTTGCTCCGCTACTGCCCACCATGGAAAGCTGGAATACCCACTAGTGGACGGTAGGGACCAGGTTGACTACCACTGAGTTAGACTATGAAAGCTCTTTGAACCAGTAAGGAGTGAAAACTGACACCATGAATTACAAGCTGCTTGAAGCTAGACTCATGACTTATTAAGCTTCTTGTCATCTCATCAGAATGCCACACATGGTAAAAACAAAACAAAACAAAATACAGCATTTGTTTGTAGATTCAAAAATGATTAAACAACAGAATGAACACATTTAATGAGCACTTGTAGACTATAGTAGGCAATCAACATATCTTTTTTGTACCTATCACAATGCTAATGTGTACATATTTATCTGTGTTGTATTTACACAGATACAAGAAGGATCAGGTTAGGATGTTCACAAAGCAGAATATGGTCTAAAATATATTTTTTTTATTGGTTAAAGGTGTAGACTGAATATGAGATTTCAGGATTTTCCTCTAGGAAGAGTTGAAATGCCTGTCCAAGGATTCTACCTGATACTTGGGAAAACTGGAGAATCCAAGGTGCTATAGTAAAAGAAAATGTCCCACCTGTTCCAAGACTCAGAGAGGAGATAGAGATATCAGGGGAGTATTTGAGCTAATTTAATTCCCTAAGGGCACAGGAAAAAAATTGGAGTGCATTGTAATGCCAATGACTATACTAGCAGATTATGAAAACAGTCTTTCCCAATTTTTAATTCTAGGACTGTTGAGGAAGAATGAGTAATACGGAAGTATTTTAAAATAAAACTATAAGTAATTACAGAAGGCAGCTTCAATAGCCAATAATCAAAGTTAAGTTTTAGATGCAGTATTCTATTCTTCATAATAATTTTATGTCTTCAGATAAATCATAGTTTATTATAAAGTTGGCAAGAAACAGTACACCCTGGGAGATAAAGTGGAGATTAGCTTTTCCTTTTTATTAGGTAGCTAGAGGCAAATAAAAGTCATAAAAATATTTCAATAAGTGACTGTCTCAACAGATCCTATTGGATCAACATCAACTATGTCTCCTTCCCCTGCACACACATACACTGAGTGGACAATGAAATCTCATTACTGTTCCATTTTTAATGCAAAACCAGGATTAGAAGTCATTGCTTCTGAAAAGCTTTTTCTAAACTTGTCTTATAAATACCTATAAAAGTTTTCTATAAAGTGGATCTAAAAATAACTACTTGTGTATTCTCAGAAATCATGATTTTGGTATTATGTCTAAAATCTCACTTAACGCAAGGTCAAAAAGAAATTTCTTTTATATTTCTTCTGTAATTTTTATAGTTTTGTATTTTACACTTAAATCTGTGATCTATTTTGAGTTAATTTTTGTATATGGTGTAGCTATGGTTTCAGGTTCATCCGATTATAGACTGATGTTCATGTCATTAAAAAGACAATCCTTTCTCTACTGAATTGTTTTTGTATTAAAGTTGAAATCAGTAAGCTACATACAACAGGGCCTTTTCAGAGCTCTTTACTCTGAGCATTGATCTATTTATCTATTTTAATAGAATCATTCTATCT
Source organism: Saccopteryx bilineata (assembly GCF_036850765.1). NCBI lineage: Eukaryota > Metazoa > Chordata > Mammalia > Chiroptera > Emballonuridae > Saccopteryx > Saccopteryx bilineata. The sequence continues at coordinate 135,626,882 of NC_089492.1, read as the reverse complement.
TAAATACTGTAACTTAAAAATAAGTTCTGAAATCAAGTAGTTTTATTTATTCAACTTTGTTTTTTTTTCAAAGTTGCTTTAGCAATTGTAGGTCCTCTAAAATGACATATAAATTTTAGAATCAATTTTTAATTGCTACAAAATAAAAATATTTAACACGCTATAATATGGTAAATTAAAATAATTTGGTTGTGTCAAATGATAATTATATATAGAATTTTCTTCAGTTATTGTTCAAATTTCTCTTTTATGGGATGATTTTATACTTTCACTAGCATAGAATGCAAAGGACACATATTTTGCACTATTGATTCCACCACTGTCCAACTGTATAGAGAGTATATTTTAACTTATTATTCTGCTGTTTGCTAACAATTGCCAGCATTTTAAAAGCATGTGTGTGTGTGAGTGTGTGTGTTGTATAAAAAACTAGAATATTTTTTGCCATCTTATTTTTTCACATTATTGTTTTCATGACTTTGATAATGTAATCTGGATATTTAAATGCAAATAATATTATCGATCATAGTATGTATTTTATTTCCAAAATACTTATTTAGACAAATATAATAGTTGATCTTAGTTATCTTCACAATATTTGCAGTATAAATTTTATTTTTTTGATAAGTTTAATTATACTTAAAATCATATTTTCAAGTAGAGCTGTTAACACATGTTGTTTATTTGCAGTAACAGCTTGCAATTTTAATGTTTCTTGAATCTGAAACCTGAGTTTATTTTCAATACCCACCCAAATTTACCTTTGTGGTTTCTGTACTATTTTCTTCTACTGTTTTAATGACAAATATATATATATATATATACATATATATATATTTTTTTAAGTAAGAGGAGGGGAGACAATGAGACAGACTCCTGCATGTGCCCAGACTAAGATCCACCCAGCAAACCCCATCTTGGCCCAATGCCCAAACCAACCAAACTATACTTAGTGCCTGAGGTTGACACACTTGGAACAACTGAGCTATTCTCAGCGCCCAGGACCAGGGCTCAAACTGAGCCACTGGCAGGAGGGGAAAAGAAAGAGAAGATGAAGAGGGAGGGGAAGAGATGCAGATGATCACTTCTCTTGTGTGCCCTGAGCAGGAACCGAAACTGGAACATCCGTAAGCAGGCTGACGCTCTATTCACTGAGCCACCAGCTAGGACCAAATATACAATTTTAGGAAAGCATCAGTATGTGTGTGTGTCTTTAAAATTATTTATTATTTTTGTTCTAAACGCAGAATGTTTAGATTATATTTTCAAAGGTGGCAGAATGTGGTAGTTAGTCCCTAAATTTTCAGGATCTATTTAAATTTTATATAATTTTTATAATAAATTGATTATTTCAATAAAATTTTGATGTTAATTGACTAAATTCATATGCACCAGTATTTTCTAGAAGTTCCTTATGTTCAGCACTAATAAATGCTCTTTTAAGAATAGACATCTGCTTGGTCTTAGGATTCCAAAAGCTGTGTACACATCACATTTAATATATCATTGCACTGTTTTCCCAGTTGAGTTTGTTTGCTCTGCTTGAGTTCCAGAAAATCGCTGCGGACATAGCATTCAATTCCTAGAATAAATCTTATATAAAAGAGAGATCACATTGGACAACTCACTTAAAAATATTTTTTCATTGTAAAATCAGTGCATATTGCATCAAATAGTATATGTTTGTGTGTGTGTGTATCTATTATATGATTAATATACATTGCGTGCTAATGCATTGACTCAAAGATTTTAAATGTTTAATTTACTATTTTTTGTATGTAATGGAACTTCTTGGTTTTATTATTTGTTCCTCTTAAATCTGCCTTTAATAACTCATTGCAATTTAGTGTCTATATTTTCTTAATCACTTTGTAAGATACTTAATGACTTTGTAAGATACTTAAATGACTTTGTAAGAACTTTGAAGATGTCCTCTGGCATGTAAAAATATACAGAGTAGAGTGAACACTTTTGAACTTGGATAAATAATATCTAATTGAGAAATCCAAATCTTTATAGTTTTGGAATGACATATAACCCTGTCTGTATCAGAAACTATAGACTCTCTCGCACTCTGTGACTCTTGAATATAAATGAGGTCATAACCCCATGTTTTTGAGCCCAGACTTCTTCCCCTTTTCCTCCTCTCTTGCATAAAGCCATTAGAAACTTTTCATCAGATAATATGAATCTTAAATACAAAAAGAGGATTTGTGGAATTTGAACACAAGTTCTCAGCAGTACTGCTTAGCATTAATATTTCACTCACTAAGGAAAATATAAAGAAGGTAACTGATTAATCTTTTGCCTCAAAAATATGCTGCAATATGTTAAGACCTGATTATGCATAAAGAAGATAAATAGGGAGTGACGTCACAGAAATGGCGCCGTGAGCAGTGCGTCCGACAGATCTCCCCAAAATCACAACAAATTTATCAACTAGAAACAGAAAAATTTATCCTCGGAGCATTCCGGAGTTCCACACAAACTGAAAGCGAAAGGACTGTTATCACTTGAATCTGAGAGACGAGGGTGTGGAGGAAGCTAACTACCACAGGGACGTTCATTCAAGCCATGGAGGGAGTGTGCCGCGCCTGGTCCGGTTGCAGAGCGAGCACCGCTAACGTTCCCAGCGGCCCGCGCACTGCGAGTGAGAGTCCCCAGCCACCGGTGCCCGGAGCACCCCATTCGCGTGCGTGCCCTGGGCATCCCACGCGCCCAGAGTGCCCTACTGGCCCGCACACCCAGGGTGCCCCATTATCCTGCGCCCGATGCGCCCCAGCCGCCAGCGGCAGTGCGAGCGGGAGAGGTGCCAGGGTGGTCTTCCCTACTTGGGAGATTCTCTCCATGGGCAGGGCACCTCACCCAGCCATTCAAGCTAACAATCAAGCGTTGGGGGAGGGGTGCGCAGGCAGCCTGAAATACCTTCGGGAGCACAGCTGTGACCCAATCACTGAAATTAGCTTAACCCATGAAATCTGCGCACCCACGGGGCTCTAATTGATAAGATCTCTCTCAGTTCAGCGATCCAAGACAAGAGGCGTGATATTTTTTAGTGCCTCTCGCTAAAGGGGCGGGGGCAACTTCTGATTGATAGAGCCTCCATATTCAGGGATAAAAGCTAACAAGAGGGACTTGGCACATAATAAGATCTATACTACACTAGTCACAAGCAGAGACTAGTGCCTCTTCTTCCCAGCCAAAACAGGCTACAAAGTGTGGAAAGCCTGGGTTGAGTGGTCCAACTGAATGCTAGGCGCTGAACAGTCACCTTGAGAACAACTGACTCCCACCCCCGCCTGATTACACTGGAGGCTCTGACTGCCAGAGCCTTTCCCAAAGCCTTGCGCCGAGTGGGGATAGAGTGGGGATTTCCTAGCTCTTTGAGCCTCTTACTCCCCAGGCAGAAGCAGTAGCAGCCTTATAGCTGGATCACCAGGCTGCTAATTCAGGAAGGGGGGACTAGGAGAGAGACTCCAGGAAAGCAAACTCTATCATCATTGGACCCTGCAAACGCCAACAAGCCAGCAAGACTAAAGCCAATTATATGACATTGCCATAGAATCCCATCAACTGCAAATCCCTACCTAAGTGTGACACAGGGGCAGAGCCTGGGGTACAGAGTCACTGACCAGGAAGAGGGAGAGAAAAGAAAAAGGAAGAAGTTAACCTCTCAAAATCAAGAAAAATCCACAGACTTTACAACTTGTTCCACTAATTTTTTTTTGTTGTTTGTTTCTTCTATCTTATTGCCTTTATTATTATTATTTCTTTTTCCTCCACCTCGGTCCTTTTATTCTCTGCCCATCTTATGCTTCCCTTTTCTTGAACTACACTACCCATGAGTGTTACATTTTATTTCTTTTCTTCATCCTCACCCTCCTTTAAGGTTATACTCCAAAACACTTAACTCTCACTCTCTCCTCTTTTGTTTTTTTTTTGTTTTGCTTTATTTGGTTTTTTTCTCTTACTTTTTATTTCTTCCTTCATTTTTCTCTTTTTCTTATTTTTTCCTTTCTATTTGTTTATTCTTCTCTTGTTTTACTTTTCCTCCCATTTAATCCTCAATCACGAACAAATTAGTTAATTTGGGACTCAAGGTTTTTTTTTTTGGTGTTTTTTTTTCGCTTTTGTTTTTGTTTTTTTTGTTTGCTTGTTTATTTTTGTGGCATTTTGGGTACTTTTTACATTGCTTTTTAACTCACTAGCATTCCTCCCAACCCAAGGTCTCCATTGTATTTAGTCTTCGCTCCACTCAATACACAGATTTTTACTTATTATTTTTATTTTTTTCTTCTTTATTATTCTTTTTTTTCTTCTTTTTTCTGGTTCCCTCTTATCCCTCTCATTATATCTCTTAGTCGACCATCACTTACAAGCAAATCATCTTATGCTTGTCTAAGATTTTCTTCCTTTTTTTTTTTTTTTGCATTTAGTAGGTCCCTACTCCCTTTTTTTGCCCCTTGAACTCTTCACCCCAAATCAGGCCCTCCATTATAGGCAGTTTTTGTTCCATTTAGCATAATATAATTCACAGGTCATCACGATATTTCCCTGAGGAGGGGAGAGGAGGGAAAGAGAAGAAAGAAAAAAGGGGGAAATAATAAATTATTACTGGGTTTTTTTGTGGGGTGTTTTACCTTTTTTTTTTAATTTTTACTCTTTATTAATTCTAATTAGTGCTATCAACAAGACCACCCTCAGATGCCAATAAGAAAGAGGAAATTGAATATTATGGATACAAAAGAAAGAGAGGTAACACAAATAGATGTGGAAAAATCTATGAAGAAAAGACTTAACATATTGGAAGCCTTGGAGCTAAATGACAGAGAATTTAAAATAGAAATCTTAAAAATACTCAGAGATATACAAGAAAACACAGAAAGGCAATTTAGGGAGATCAGAAAACAACTCAATGAACACAAAGAATATATTACCAAGGAAATTGAAACTATAAAAACAAAACAAACAGAGATGAAAAACTCAATTCACGAGCTGAAAAATGAAGTAACAAGCTTAGCTAACAGAACAGCCCAGATTGAAGATAGGATTAGTGAAATAGAAGACAAACAACTTGAGGCACAACAGAGAGAAGAAGAAAGAGACTCAAAAATAATAAAAAACGAGAAAGCCCTACAGGAATTGTCTGACTCCATCAGAAAGAATAACATAAGAATAATAGGTATATTAGAGGGAGAACAGAAAGAAAATGGAATGGAGAATATACTCAAACAAATAATAGACGAGAACTTCCCAAGCCTGTGGAAAGAACTAAAGCCTCAAATTCAAGAAGCAAACAGAACACTGAGTTTTCTTAACCCCAACAAACCCACTCCAAGGCACATCATAATAAAGATGACACAAACCAATGACAAAGAAAAAATTCTTAAGGCAGCCAGGGAAAAGAAGAGTACAACATATAAAGGAAGGCCTATTAGATTATCATCAGATTTCTCAGCAGAAACTCTACAAGCTAGAAGAGTGGACCCCAATATTTAAAGCCCTGAAAGAGAGGAACTTTCAGCCAAGAATACTATATCCATCAAAGCTATCCTTCAAGTACAAAGGAGATATAAAAACATTCACAAATACAGAAAAGATGAGAGAATTTATCATCAGAAAGCCCCCACTCCAGGAAATACTAAAGGGGGTTTTTAAACCAGATTCTAAGAACAAAAGAAAACAACACCACAAGTAACAGCTCCACCAAGAATACAATAAAACCAAACTTAAACTGTGACAACAAAGGAAAAAAAGGGGGGAGAGGATGGAGATTAACAGTAGCAAAGGACGATGAAGTGCAGAAATACTCATAAGATAGGGTACTACAATGAATATGGTAGGTACCCTTTTCATTACTTAATGGTAACCACCCTTGAAAAAACCACCACAAAAACACTTGACTTAAAAAAGGTAGCAACAGAGGAAAGAAGTATGGAACACAAACAAACAAAAACAAATGATAGAAAAACAAAAAAGAAGAATCAAACAAGATACAAAACTAACAGAAAGCAATTTATAAAATGGCAGTAGGGAACCCACAAGTGTCAATAATTACACTAAATGTAAATGGATTAAACTTACCAATAAAAAGACACAGAGTAGCAGAATGGATTAAAAAAGAAAATCCAACTATATGCTGCCTACAAGAAACACATCTAAGCAACAAGGATAAAAAGAAATTCAAAGTGAAAGGCTGGAAAACAATACTCCAAGCAAACAACACCCAAAAAAAAGCAGGTGTAGCAATACTCATATCTAATAATGCTGACTATAAGACAGAAAAAGTACTCAGAGACAAAAATGGTCATTTCATAATGATTAAGGGGAAGTTGAATCAAGAAGACATAACAATCCTTAATATATATGCACCAAACCAAGGAGCACCAAAATATATAAGACAGCTACTTATTGACCTTAAAACAAAAACTAACAAAAATACAATCATACTTGGAGACCTCAATACACCGCTGATGGCTCTAGATCGGTCATCCAAACAGAGAATCAATAAAGATATAGTGGCCTTAAACAAAATACTAGAGCACCTGGATATGATAGACATCTACAGGACACTTCATCCCAAAGCGACAGAGTATATATTTTTCTCTAGTGTACATGGAACATTCTCAAGAATTGACCATATGTTGGGCCACAAAGACAATATCAGCAAATTTAGAAAAATTGAAATTGTACCAAACATATTTTCTGATCATAAAGCCTTGAAACTAGAATTCAACTGCAAAAAAGAGGGAGAAAAACCCACAAAAATGTGGAAACTAAACAACATACTTCTAAAAAATGAATGGGTCAAAGAAGAAATAAGCGCAGAGATCAAAAGATATATACAGACAAATGAAAATGAAAATACGACATACCAGAATCTCTGGGATGCAGCAAAAGCAGTAATAAGAGGAAAGTTCATATCACTTCAGGCCTATATGAACAAACAAGAGAGAGCCGAAGTAAACCACTTAACTTCACACCTTAAGGAACTAGAAAAAGAAGAACAAAGACAACCCAAAACCAGCCGAAGAAAGGAGATAATAAAAATCAGAGCAGAAATAAATGAAATAGAGAACAAAAAAACTATAGAAAAAAATCAATAAAACAAGGAGCTGGTTCTTTGAAAAGATCAACAAAATTGACGAACCCTTGGCAAGACTCACCAAGGAAAAAAGGCACAGGACTCAAATAAATAAAATCCAAAATGAAAGAGGAGAGATCACCACAGACATCATAGATATAGAAAAAATTATTGTAGAATACTATGAAAAATTATATGCCACCAAATACAACAATCTAGAAGAAATGGATAAATTCCTAGAACAATACAACCTTCCTAGACTGAGTCAAGAAGAAGCAGAAAGCCTAAACAGACCAATTAGCAGGGAGGAAATAGAAAAAACTATTAAAAACCTCCCCAAAAATAAAAGTCCAGGCCCAGATGGTTATACTAGTGAATTCTATCAAACATTCAAAGAAGACTTGGTTCCTATTCTACTCAAAGTCTTCCAAAAAATTGAAGAAGAAGCAATACTTCCAAACACATTTTATGAGGCCAACATAACCCTCATACCAAAACCTGGCAAGGATGGCACAAAGAAAGAAAACTACAGACCAATATCTCTAATGAATACAGATGCTAAAATACTAAACAAAATACTGGCAAACCGAATACAACAACATATTAAAAAAATAATACATCATGATCAAGTGGGATTCATCCCAGAATCTCAAGGATGGTTCAACATACGTAAAACGGTTAACATAATACACCATATCAACAAAACAAAGAACAAAAACCACATGATCTTATCAATAGATGCAGAAAAGGCTTTTGATAAAATACAACACAATTTTATGTTTAAGACTCTCAACAAAATGGGTATAGAAGGAAAATATCTCAACATGATAAAGGCCATATATGATAAACCATCAGCCAACATCATATTAAATGGCATAAAACTGAGGACTTTCTACCTTAAATCAGGAACAAGACAGGGTTGTCCACTCTCTCCACTCTTATTTAATGTGGTGCTAGAAGTTCTGGCCAGAGCAATCAGACAGGACAAAGAAATAAAAGGCATCCATATCAGAAAAGAAGAAGTAAAGGTATCACTTTTTGCTGATGATATGATCCTATACATTGAAAACCCGAAGGACTCCACAAAAAGATTATTAGAAACAATAAACCAATACAGTAAGGTCGCAGGATACAAAATTAACATACAAAAGTTCATAGCCTTTCTATATGCCAACAATGAAATATTAGAAAATGAACTCAAAAAAATAATCCCCTTCACGATTGCAACAACAACAAAAAAATACCTAGGAATAAACATAACAAAGTATGTAAAGGACCTATATAACGAAAACTACAAGGCATTATTAAGAGAATTAGAAAAAGACACAATGAGATGGAAAAATATTCCTTGTTCTTGGATAGGAAGAATAAATATAATTAAAATGGCCATATTACCCAAAGCAATATATAAATTTGATGCAATTCCCATCAAAATTCCTATGAGATTTTTTAAAGAAATGGAACAAAAAATCATCAGATTTATATGGAACTATAAAAAACCCCGAATAGCCAAAACAATGCTAAGGAAAAAGAATGAAGCTGGGGGCATTACAATACCTGACTTTAAACTATATTATAGGGCCACGATAATCAAAACAGCATGGTATTGGCAGAAAAATAGACACTCAGACCAATGGAACAGAATAGAAAGCCCAGAAATAAAACCACATATATATGGTCAAATAATCTTTGATAAAGGGGCCAACAACACACAATGGAGAAAAGAAAGCCTCTTCAACAAATGGTGTTGGGAAAACTGGAAAGCCACATGCAAAAGAATGAAACTCGACTACAGCCTGTCCCCGTGTACTAAAATTAATTCAAAATAGATCAAAGACCTAAATATAAGACCTGAAACAATAAAGTACATAGAAGAAGACATAGGTACTAAAATCATGGACCTGGGTTTTAAAGAACATTTTATGAACTTGACTCCAATGTTAAGAGAAGTGAAGGCAAAGATAAATGAATGGGACTACATCAGAAAAAAAAGTTTTTGCTCAGCAAGAGAAACTGATATCAAAATAAACAGACAGCCAACTAAATGGGAAATGATATTTTCAAACAACAGCTCAGATAAGGGCCTAATATCCAAAATTTACAAAGAACTCATAAAACTCAACAACAAACAAACAAACAATCCGATAAAAAAATGGGAAGAGGACATGAACAGACACTTCTCTCAGGAAGAGATACAAATGGCCAACAGATATATGAAAAGATGCTCAACTTCATTAGTTATTAGAGAAATGCAAATCAAAACTACAATGAGATACCACCTCACCCCTGTTAGATTAGCTATTATCAACAAAACGGGTAATAGCAAATGTTGGAGAGGCTGCGGAGAAAAGGGAACTCTCATCCACTGTTGGTGGGACTGTAAAGTAGTACAACCATTATGGAGGAAAGTATGGTGGTTCCTCAAAAAACTGCAAATAGAACTACCTTATGACTCAGCAATCCTTCTACTGGGTATATACCCCAAAACCTCAGAAACATTGATACGTAAAGATACATGTAGCCCCATGTTCATTGCAGCACTGTTCACAGTGGCCAAGACATGGAAACAACCAAAAAGCCCTTCAATAGAAGACTGGATAAAGAAGATGTGGCACATATACACTATGGAATACTACTCAGCCATAAGAAATGATGACATCAGATCATTTACAGCAAAATAGTGGGATCTTGATAACATTATACAGAGTGAAATAAGTAAATCAGAAAAAAACAAGAACTACATGATTCCATACATTGGTGGAACATAAAAATGAGACTAAGAGACATGGACAAGAGTGTGGTGGTTACCAGGTGTGGGGGGAGGGAGGACATGGGAGGGAGGGGGGAGAGAGTTAGGGGAGGGGGAGGGGCACAGAGAACTAGATAGAGGGTGGCGGAGGACAATCTGACTTTGGGCGAGGGGTATGCAACATAATTTAATGACAAAATAACCTAGACATGTTTTCTTTGAATATATGTACCCTGATTTATTAATGTCATCCCATTACCATTAATAAAAATTCATTAAAAAAATAAAAAAAATAAAACATGAAAAAAAAAAGAAGATAAATGATAATATTCTCAATCATTAAATCTGGTAAGTCTGTCTGCCAGAATTTGAAGAGTAGTTTGCCCTGATATACATGTGTATTTTGTTCTCTCCATATGCATGTGTGTGGTTGTGCCTTTTTGTGTGTTTTAATTCTACTCCTTTTGTTTGTATTTTTGTACTCATAGGGATAGGAGAGATCAGTTCTCCTTAATCACTCACATCATAACTCACCCTACAGTGTTCTTATTACCCTACACTACCATGTTTTTGTCTTAAAGTCATATTCCAAATATGCAACGGGGACATAGCCTCATACTTACAAGAAGTATTCTCTGTGTGTGTTTGTGTATTTGAGAATAGGCATATCTAGAGGCATATGCATATATGTAAAGTTTAGAAATAGGGAATTAGTCTACATTTAACATTGAAATTGATTTCCCCTTTATCTCTTCTTAGAAATGTATGCCCTATTTTAAACTATGCTAATTTTTTCCTGTTGGGATTGTTGTCTTTATCTCACTTTGTTCCCTGTAGTCAGCGTCTCTGTATATTTTATAGTTTGACTAGCTCTCTTCTTCAGCATCAGTGGTTCCTTAAAGCATTGGATTTAGCACAAAACCAATAGAAACCCTAATAATTAGCCCTGATTCTTTATATTCTGTACAATTTGCACTTGTCTTTGTGTGCAAAGGCACTGCATAAATTCTCTTAAGCCTTCATACTTTTGAGGCATGCACTATCCCTGTCTGCTGGAATGCTGATACTTTCAGTCCTACTCAGATTCCTTTTTTTTTGCATAAAATCTGTGACTGAATGCAATGCCATACTTTTTGGCCATAGAAAGCAAAAAATCCTCTTTGTAATGGAAACACAGCCCTTTCTAAAAAGGTTCAAGAAAATGATTTTTATGGTAAATGAATAAATAACCTCTGCAAGTCTTTACAATTGAACATTATTAAGTTAAACAGGCTTATTAAGATTCATAAAGCAATTAGAAGCATTAGGATGAATTCTCTTGTCAGTTTCTTGTGCCTGTCTGCATATTAAAGTCAATGGGAATTGTAAGCTTTTGGCCGTGGGCAAAATGTGGCCCATTTTGAATAAGAATAGCATCTGCAATTATACTAGCTGAGATAAAAATTAAAAGGTCCATCAATTCTCATGCTTCAGAGCATAAGATTATAACCAGATGGTGCCAGAAAGTTTCTCTTGGGCATGAGGACTTACTAACGGACAGGTGCATTACGATAATTTTCTTTTGGCCTCCCTTCTTGTAATGTCTATAACACACACAGACTTGCCAAACATAGGACATCAAAACAAATGGGACATTTGCATTTTGCCAGTTTTAAAATCTGCCATGGCCTAACGATATTGAGACTTAGTGATTCTCACAGGTGTGGGGAATTTCAGGGAAAACATTTTAGAATTTCTTTCAACTCAATGGCAGTGTAAATTATCCTCTGTGACTAAACTGGCTATTTTTGTCTTTACAAGTGCCCTGATAATTTACCTTAAACTACATTCATCTCTCGGCATAACAATATGAGAAGACACTTGCTAAGGGAAAAGAAATATTCACTGAAGTTTAGAAACTTCTACACCTAGATGTAGAGAATCAATTTATTGATACATATTTACTACACATCCACTAGTGTCTGTACATTCACTGGATTTATAAATACTAAACAAAATTACAATGCCATACTTTTCTTCAGGGAGCTGAAACTTCTACTTTTAAGTGTGTGCAATCGTGTGGTCTATAAATTAATAGAAATCTAGCAAATAAAGTGTAGGTTGAAGCATCAGAAGACTTTATGATTTTATATCTGTAGTTGTAGAAAACTCTTAAAATACCAGAGGATTGTTATTTTCTCTTATCATTTATAGAGATCCTAAAAGTAATGTATCTTTATTTTTAAAAACTTTGCTAAAACACCTCAGATATTGTGTTGTTAATTTAAGTAGTAATATTATATATTTGCATAATTGTATACCATAAAATTAATTTAAAATATTGTTTCCAAACACCCTTTATATTGCAAACACCCTGAAGAGTGTTGTAAAGTACCCAATCCACAATCCCATGGGTTTTCATAGAGACACCAAGTCCAGATAAAATTTGAGAAGTTTTATTAAAGGAGGAAATTTATTAAATATGCCGGCCACATATATCTTACACGGAGCAGCAGTCCCAAATCGTGTGTCTCATTAATATTCTAGGGGCTGGTTATATATCCTTAATTATACATGGGCAGGGAAAAAACCTGACATCATTGCATAAGCTTATAACCCTTGTTTTCACCTATACAGGTTTGGGAAAAGGAAGAAGGGGGATGGGACACAATTCATTAGCAAGTTTATAACATTTGTCTATAGGGTTCATAAAAAGACCTTTCTACACATTAAAATTTACAAGGTAACACAATAGTAAAAATGTCACTCTACATATTAAAAGATATTGCTATATTTTTCAGTGTTCACCTTCCATTTCTTTGTTCAGAGATATATACATTAACTACATGCCTTCAGGAGGGGAGGGGTAGTTTCCATGGGGACAAATGCCTGTAAATGGCCCATCAATATAAGAAAAGGTTTAATTTAATCTTTTCTCTTTCTGCACCTGGCTAGCTATTCACTCGCTTCTTTACAGGTGTGGGGGGAGGTCAGAGAATCCAACTCTCCTTCCCCTCTGCATTTACAATACAATGCTATCAGCCATCCTAATTTTGAATCTAATCACACAAGCATAGAAATAATACTTACAAAGTCTTTCTGCATGCCTAGCTCAAATTAATAAAATGTTCTTTAAGCTTTCTAAAATATTAATATTAATTCTGTAACTTATAATACCTTACAACAAGAGTGGTAGGTTATACCTATACTGTATTTTGGGAGTTTAATTGAACTTCTTTATAGTGATGAGATTAAAATAATGCTATTCTTACTTTAATAAACAAATTGTTATTTAGAGAAAGGTGGTCATGTATTTTCTCTTAATGCCATAAAACCTTGCATTTGATCAGATACTCCCAACATTCAGTGCAATGTTTTGTGATTTATTTGCTTAATGTGATGACTTGTATTGACACATCAATAATAAGTAAATTTGTTCTGAAATTTTGTGTTTTTTTGGACAGATTATAGAAATATAACATTAATTGATTGTGTAATAATAATTATAAAATGTACACTGCCAGCAGACACATAAATTTAGGAGGAATGAAATAGACTTAACATTGAAAGATTAATAATAGGCACTGCCTTTCTAGGGATGTATATGACCAAAGCATAACTCATATTTGACCTTGGCTACATGAGTTGTGTGCACTCATCACTCATTTAAGTAATTTTCTTGGGCACATGATTTGACAGTCCAAAAATAAATAACAATAGCCACAAAAGAAATTTATATTTTGATTTGTTTCTTTTGAAATAACTGAAAAACAATAGCAATATCAAAATATCTTTCATTAAAATAATTCATTTCTATCTAGGACAGCTGTAATTATTGCAAATTGTTTCTTGAAAAGGAATTTGATTACTAGCTGATTTTAACTTCTGGTCCTACTGTGTCTCTTGCAAAAATGTGAATAAACACATTTAAATATTTCAGATTTCTTTAAACATTTCAAATCATTTTACCATGATGACCAACATTTTCTGGACAAAAACTTTGTGTCCTTCTTAAGTAAGGATCATTTAATTTAGAATAAGAAATTTATATCTTTTTGATTACTGTAAACAACACAATTAGAACAAAAATAACTAAAAGTATTTTCTCTCATAGAAACAATAGTTTTTCATTAATGCAGCTTGTGTTTAGGTGTGCATACTAGGAAGTCATTTTAGGCCTTGTAATAGACCTTAAATGTTATAATACACTCAGAGTTTTTTCACCAGAGCCATCTTAGGCTCTGTCACCCAATGCCCCCATAATCAAAGTTGATTTTTAACTCAAATATTTACATTTATTTTTACAACATATACCTTGTTTAATTAATTTTATAGTTTGTCAGGTTTATTTTAAATCTTGATTTAACTATCTATCATGTCAGCTGTCCCTCTCAGTTTTGTTTAACTTCAGGCCTTAGAAGGCTGACACAATGTGTTCTTTTGTGATACATTTATTTTAAAAATAGATCAATCCTAGCCTCTAGATTTCCATAGTTCCTCAACACACTTTCATAATGATTTTCATTTAAAAGCTCAATTATATTTTCTTTAACTCACATTTTCCATTATTTAAAAAATGTGCTGAGAGGCTCATGCTTACCTCCTCCACATGTATTCTATAAAAACCTAGTTTTTGTGTATTAACCAGATAAGAAAGATCAAATATAATCATAGTGGGATCAAAGACAAAATTGGAGAAATGTGATTCAATAATAGGTCTGAAAATAAATACAAAGACATTGGAACAAACTGGTGTTGTTAACATTTAGTAATTTTATTTTCTTATCTTTCTCATTTTTGCCAATTCACTGAACTCAAATAGTAGAATGTCTAATAGTAGAATGCTTAGAACTAAAATTGTCCAGAGATATTATCTGGTAACTGGCCTTGGGTGTACATATTATGTATACAGAAACAATAAAGTGACCAAATAAATACTGGATAAAGGGTTTGACAGAATCTGTGTTTAAGTCTTTTTAAAAAATTCTCTTGCTTGAATTATTGAAAAAAAATTTATTTTATTTTGGTTGTAGGGAAATGAAATGGGGAAACAATAAAAGAAGCAAACTATCAGTTATATATAAATTTAAGATTAATCATCATTATTCTGAATGGTTAAAATTTCAAGTATGTAGTATAAAGAGAAAATATCAATCCTTCATATCTTTAAAGCTTTAGATACCTGTCATATTTAAAACAAACTATTAATCATAATTTCATTGGAATTAAAACTCAAACCCTAGTATCATATCATTATACACTTAAAACAAATTTTTGGTATCTTTTTTACATGGTTTCACTAAGTCCATACTGGTCTTTCTGGCAATGAGAATGAACATAGAATAGGTACTGCTGTCTAGATACAAGAGAATAAAGATTGGCTAAAATAGCGACTCTAGCTCTGACAAAGTAGATTCTGCAATAAAGGTGTTGCTAAAGACCAAAAGAAAGAAGAGAGGCATTATGGCAGGGAAAATCTCATGGAAGAATTATGACCTAGGTGGAGGGTCTCTGTGAATACTTTAAGTGTCACAACAAAGATAGAAGATAAATGTGTTCCAGCTGGTAAATTCAGTTAAAGTGAGGAAGTTTAAAATTTTAGTTATGATGGGTTTAAATCACTCTTTAACTCCATAATAATTTGCTTCTATGTGTGATAATTTTTGGAACTTGTATACCTGATATTAAGTAATCTAGGGTATATTTTTATTATGCACATGTGTGTTGTATATAGGAATAAATCAAATATGATATGGTATACAATATTGGGACATATAGCATATAACCAGCCATGTTTATTATTGAAATCACTTAAATTTCCATTCAGTTAAATACATTATTGAGTTTGTCAACTACTACTATACAGCTCAGAATAACTCAGTAACTTAAATCGATCACAGAGATAGTAGTATCACAGAAGAACAATTCAATTTTTTATTTTGTAATAAATTAGGTGACTTTTTATAATGAACACCTAATCCAGAATAGATAAAATATAAAGGTGATTTTGTGGTGCACATACTTGAATGGTACAGAAAGGCAGATATATTACAGGTCAATTTAATTCATTATCTCCCAGAGATCACTCAGATATCATTTTTTTTTATCTCTCTGCACTACTTTTTACAACATCATGTTAGATTCAGGAAGGGGTGCTGAGACTGCCAGAGTGTAATTAGTGAAGGAGCCAGAACAGGGAGGTGCTGATAGAGCCCTTGTGAGGCTGAGAACAAAGAAGATCAGCACAAAGGAGAAAAAACATTTGCATTCCATTGGTCAGAGACCCTTATCAGAAGTTTATGTTTGAAATTCACCACTAAGCTAAACCCAGCCCCTGTTGCTATGCTGCATGCGGACCCCTTAGCAAATAGGTAACTGCCACATCTGCTTCTGTATAATGCTTGCTTACTTAGGATATATAAGGACTTGGCTGTAAGCGCCAGGGGCAACTCCCATTTGCATCTCCCTGTGAGTATGGTGTCTCAGGACATCTGGGGAGTTCGCCCCTGCGCAGGTTAAACTTGGCCAATAAAGTACGGATCTAAGCTCCTGAAAGTCTCCGACATTTGTTCTCGTACCCAGTGGATCCAATACATCACATTTATGACAAAACTGTTTTCTCTCTCAAAAGATGATAAAACATTTGTGTGTGCTACTATGTCTCCCAAGAGGATATACAGATTGACTATGAGAAGATAGAGAACAAGTAACCATATCCTAGCATATTTTTAGTCTGTATAGGTTGAAATGTTGTCTTCCATAGGCTTCTGTCTAGGAAGCATGTTTTCAAGCCTGACCCATGTTCTAAACATGGTGGTTGTTTGTTTTGTATTTTTCCAAAGTGAGAAGTGGTGGGGGGGTTGTGGAGGGGGTGGCAGATAGACAGACTCCCACATGTGGCTAACAGTGATCTACCTGGCATACCCATCGGGGGGGGTGATGCTCAGCCCCTCTGGGGAGTTGCTATACTGCAACGCTGCAATCAGAGCCATTCTAGTGCCTGAAGTGGAGGCCATGGAACCGTCCTCAGTGCTTGGGCCAACTTTGCTTCAATGGAGCCTTGGCTGCGGGAAGGGAAGAGAGAGACAGAGAGAAAGGAGCTGGGGAAGGATGAAGAAGCAGATGGGTGCTTTTCCTGTGTGCCCTGATTGGAAACAAACCCAGGAGGACTTCCTCATGCTAGGCTGATGCTGAGCCAACTGGCCAGGGCCTAAACGTGATAGTTGTTTACATTAAACATTTTAATTTTTGGCTTCCTTTGAAAAATAAAAATAGGAACATATGAAAATAATAGGCTCAACATTCCACATGAAAATAATCCTTTTGGTTCTCAGTAGATATGCCCTCCAGATAGGGTGTGGCCCTCCAGTTTACTTCAGTTGCAAGTTTCTTATTGCTCTCCACTGGGTCCATTTTCTCATTTCACAAGTTTATCTGATTTGTGTAAGAATCTGAAGAACTTGAATCTAATACTATTTCCCATTTAACAAACATACTGTCTTCCTTAAATGTGGTTGATTGACTCACTGATTTACTTATTTATGAACTGAGAAAATATTTATTAGATAACTTCTTACCAGCTGTTCTCTGAAGGTACTGAAAGAAGGGATTCTCTTTTAGTGTTCTTGGTAGTTAATGAAAGGATGTGGTGAAGATGTTAAGGCTTGACAAAAAGGCAAAATTTTGAACATAGTAAACAGTGCCTTTTAATACATGAAGAGAAGAAGACTTAAAGCTCAAGAAGGAAATCAATGCAGAGGTTAAGGGCTAGAAACAAAGAGCTCTGTATGAAACAAGTAAATGTTTCAAAAATGAGGTAACTGGACTAAAAGTGAAAAGCAATAAAACAACAAAAAATTGAAATAAGATCTAATATTTCACTTTTAAAGTTTTTGATGAGTTTTTTGAGAAAAATCATTTTTAATATGTTGGAGACAGCAGTAAGTCCTGAATGAAGTGACTATCAGTTGAGTATATTATAGAATAAAAATATATTGTCTTAATTCAAGAAGATTGATGAAGGGGACATGAGCCATTGAAGCTATGTTACCCAGGAACAAAGAAGAGAAATAGAAGGTCTTCTACCTGTTAATAAGGAAGAACCAATACATGTATTTTCTGAAGATGCAAGGAAAGAATATAATTGATGAAACTAGGTCAGTGAGAAGAAAAGCATATGGACTTTCAGAGTACGAGTGGAAAAACACATTTTGTTTTAACAGGAGAAATAACCTTCCTCATCACTAAAACTGAACAGAAAGTAGAAAGGCTAGATACAGATAAAAAGATTGTTAATACAAAAGAGTACAAGGGGATAGAGGATTATTTTCAATTAGGTTATATTATCTGTGCATATATAGAAACACCAATGCCCTAAAAATTGAAAAGAAAAGAGAGCAGAAGCTGAAGCAGATCATTTAGTATATGAGATGAAAAGGTTTCAGAACTTCAAGGTATAAAGAATCCCAGACAACAACACAATGGAAGCGTCAGAGCAACCCTGAAATCCACATCCTGGAATTTTATGGACAAAAAATATTGTCTGTTTTTGTTTAAGGTACTGTCCTTTGGACTTTTGTTTTAGAAGTTGAAACTATACTTGTAAAAAATGCTCCAAAGATTGCATAGAAAACAATGGCATAGCCTGTGGACTAGAAAAGCAGCTACTGTGATTGGCATTGCCTTATATCACTGCATGAAGGAGAGTACTGTCAACAAAAGAGTGCAGCAGTACTAGAGACAACAACAACAATATTGATTTTCAATATACAGATCTGGAAAATGGTAAAAAATATGAGTTGACACTTACAGGGTCCTTCCTATGTGCCCAAATTTTCAAACACTTAACTTTCATTCCCTGGAATAAGTACTATTAATTTCTAATTTTATACACAAGAAAATCAAATCATACAGAGTTAAATATCTTATTTATTTAATTAATTAATTACCATATTTCTCCATGTATAAGATGCACTCTTTTTAAAAATATTTGGGGTCTAAAAACTGGATGCATCTTATACAGTGGTCGTGGCATTTCAAATGCCATAGATGGAACTGAGAATGAGGCAATATATGAAGACAGTGATTTGTCATCAGACACAGATGAAGACAAGCTAATGGATGGGAGTTTTGACATGATGCGGAGTTGTATAAATTCTGTGATGAATAAAACTTGAGTTCAATAACTTTATGTAATACACTATTTTTTAAATTTTGGACCCCAAATTAGGGTGTGTCTTATACATGGGAGTGTCTTATAAAGTAGAAATACTTATAACATTACAGTGCCCTGATTTAAAACCAGGAAGTCTGGCTCTAAAAGCGATACTTTTAACAACCATATCTATCTATATATCATCTATCTATCTATCTATCTATCTATCATTATCTTAATCTCTCTTTTTCTACTCTCCCTATTTTTCTCATTCTGTCTTTGTAACTGTTTTAAGGAGTAAAACACTTAGTTGAGATATAAAAGAATCACTGGGCATTCTTTAATGACTGAAAATGAATTATTCTACATAGTTGAATGCTTGTTTTTCCAGTAATATTCAGGAGCTGATTCTTGTATAATGTAGGGTGGTGGGTGTCTATGAGAAAGGAACTACTTTCTGTTAGGTATACAGTATATAGGTATATAGAAGAAAAACAGAAATAAATTGGGCAGGTCTAGCAACATAATTGTTGGATATTATTATGTAAATTACATAGAAAAAGAATTGTGTGAAAGGCAACTGATTGTTCTAAAGAAAATTGTGGTCTAAGTACTGGAAGACTAACCAGACTAGAAATAAAGCAAACTGTAAAATAAGAGGAAAGGATATCCAACTTTGACTTTAAGTATGAAAAATTATGCTAAAAGTCATAGTATAGTTATGGCTGTAGGAGTTGTGACCATTGAAATAGAAGAGGTGAAGGTACTATAGGGTAAGATTGTTGAAGTACTTGGAGTAGGGTTTTTTTATTTTTATTTTTTTTATTTATTCATTTTAGAGAGGAGAGAGAGAGAGAGAGAGAGAGAGAGAGAGAGAGAGAGAGAGAAAGGCAGGAGGAGCAGGAAGCATCAACTCCCATATGTGCCTTGACCAGACAAGTGCAGGTTTCAAACCGACGACCTCAGCATTCCAGGTCGACGCTTTATCCACTGCACCACCACAGGTTAGGCGGAGTAGGGTTTTTATTTGTGGTTGTTTAAAAAATAAAGTTATGTTGAACTTTTGATAATTAAAGCAGTTGTTTCACTGATAGAAAATCCTATGTATCCATAGAATGTCTTAAATATGAAGTTTTAAATCTGCAACTGTATTCATTGGTACATACTTTCCTGATTACTGAAACAAACAAACAAAAAAACCAAGTCTGAATTTTCTTCTTTTGTATGAAAGTTTAAAGGTAGATAACAGGTGTTTATTTAATTTTGCTTTGCTCATGCTAAATACTACGCACAATAAAGGGTAACGTGGGATGTGGGAAGAACAAAGACTTTGGAAGCAAACAAATCTGACTCTAAAAATCGAGTATATAATTCATCTTAACTTCTCTCAGCCTTAGTTTCCTTGTTGTTATATAAAAATGATTATTAGTGCAGATACTGTTGATTTTCTATTCAATAACAATCTTTGCCTTTCTTATTTCTAACAAACAGAGCCAGTTTTCAATAAAGAGGTCTAACCTATTAAAAATTTACTTTGTTAGGCTCTCTTGTATCTACAGTTTGACTATATGATGCAATCATGGGCCATTATCTTGAGAGGGCTGTATGGCGAAAGGCTTCTTCTGAAAAATTTGCTTCTCATAATAAAATAGAGAATTAAAAAAATTGTCTGTGTTTCCCTTATGCTGTGGACAGTGGCTTGGTGGTTAGAGCATTTCTGCAGCCATTATGTGAACAGAAGGATATGTTGTTGATATGCTGAGGGTGGAAATTATTAAATGACCCAAAAACATCTAGTCCAGATATAGTGTTAAGTGAAATTATAGAGTTTATAATAATTCAGTTTTAACAAAATATTTTATTACTTCTAACCAAGAAGACTAACTGATAAAATTATTTACATGAAAAAGAATGTAAACTACTCTGGTAGTACAGTTGATATTAATTATTTAGAAATTACTTTAATCAATATTATGTAGTGCTAATTTAAATATAAACTGCAAACAAATATAGACTATGTGTAATACAATATAACTGATCATCTCATCATGATTTACACTTGCATTAATGCTACATAGATTTAATAATTAATAAGCCTTTTAAAACACTCATAATTTATGGTTGACTGATACTAAGCTTTTCACCAAGATACTCACACACACACACACACACACACACACACATTTATAGGGCATGGAAAAAGTAAGTTTACAGTTGTTCATATAAAAAATAATACAACAATAAATAACAATATACAAACAAACTTTTGCATACTCACAACTGTAAACCTACCTTTGCCAACCCATGTGTATATATCTATATTATATCTATATCTACATCTATATCTATATATAGATATATACTGTCTATTATGGTTTAAAAAATAAAAAAGAAGAGTGGTTATATTTATATAAATTTAGAATAGAAAGATAAATTTTTAATCAAATAGTAAGAGTTTTGATAAAAAAATAAGGAGATAGAGCTTAAGTATTGTTATCACACAAAGGAAAAGGAGACAAGAAACTTTTAGAGAGAAAAAGGAAGATTAAATCTACCCTTGAAAATTATTGCAAAGTGCTTTTTCTCTTCATAAAAAAATTAACATAATCACCCTTCACATTTTTCTCCCCGCTCTCCCGCTTTCATCCTGACAGTTGTTGGTCTGTTCTCCATATTTAGGAGTCTATTTCTGTTTTCTTTGTTAGTGTATTTTGTCCATTAGATTCTACATGTAAGTGAGATCCTATGGTATTTCTTTTTCTCTGAATGGCTTATTTCTTTAGCATAATATTCTCCAGGTCTATCTATGCTGTTGAAAACATTAACATTTCCTTCTTTTTTATGACTGAGTAGTATTCCACTGTGTATCATAAATACAGAAAACAATATGAGGATTACAAGAGAAAAAGAAACATGGTGGGAGGTGTAGAAGAGAATAGAGTGGGGATAAATGATGATGGGAAGAGATTTGACTTGGATGAATTCATAATACACTGTACAGATGATACATTATAGAAGTGTCCATCTGAAACTTATATACTTTTATTAACGAATGTCACTCCAATAAATTTTAAAAAATTAACATAATATTACTTTTCCAAAATAATGGCTCTATATTTCCATGTCCTATTAATTTACAAATAAAGGTAAAGACATATCCATTTTCATTTACCATTATTTAATATGAGATTGCAATTTATACCATGTGCATTGAATATTCAATTATTTTCTCTATAAACATCTCATTCTACATTTTAAACATAAACTTAAGAACCAATTAACAGTGACACCTTTTACTCCACAGGTTTGAAGTGGAAAATTAGAATATGGTTAGAGGCTCTGTGTAACATAACAACCCTTTTAATGCTCTAGCTCGAACTAGAGTTCCTTCAGCAAGCAAAATAAATGTGCTATTTGGGGACCTCCAGTCCACTCCTAGGAAGATGATGGGCAAATAATTTCAGGGAAACTTTCAGAGTACTTTCCCAGAAGATATTCGTAACAACATAGCACAGCTGTAAATGTAAATGCTTCCATTCATCCAGCTTTGAGTTCAGTCCTGAGAGTCAGTTTTACTTCTTTCCTCACAATGGACCATGCCTCTATTAAAATGGTAGATATGATACTTCCCAGTCGATAAAGGTGAAGAAACTTCACTAAAAGTTTGTAATTATAAAGTTGTTTTTATTGGTTAAAAAAAATGCCTCCTTGCAGGATAACTCACATATTCCTTATACCAATGCCTAGTAAAATCACATAAAAAAAATATCATGCTTCTAGGAAACTTTGAAAGACTATGTTCCATATATATATATGTATAACATTATATATAACATTATTTTATGAATTAATTGTGTTTGCATTTTAAAAAAGTTTAAGGTCATTGAATTATTTTATTTTAGAATTAAATACTTTCACGTTGAGTCCAACTGTGTTTGAAAATGAATACTATAGATTTTTATTAAGGTAAATATTGTAAGGTAAATTACAATTAGTATATATTGTAGAAAATGGTTTTTTTGTTGTTGTTTTTTTTGTATTTTTCTGAAGCTGGAAACGGGGAGAGACAGTCAGACAGAATCCCGCATGCGCCCGACCGGGATCCACCCGGCACGCCCACCAGGGGGCGATGCTCTGCCCCTCCGGGGGGTCGCTCTGTTGCGACCAGAGTCACTCTAGCGCCTGGGGCAGAGGCCAAGGAGCCATCCCCAGCGCCCGGGCCATCCTTGCTCCAATGGAGCCTTGGCTGCGGGAGGGGAAGAGAGAGACAGAGAGGAAGGAGAGGGGGAGGGGTGGAGAAGCAGATGGACGCTTCTCCTGTGTGCCCTGGCCGGGAATCGAACCAGGACCTCTGCACGCCAGGCCGACGCTCTACCACAGAGCCAACCGGCCAGGGCCATATTGTAGAAAGTGTTGTTTTTTTTTATGTATATGCCATGTTCTATCCTTCCAGCCAGGAATGCTTGCTTCATGGTAAAATTAGCCTTTCTTTCTTATTTATGTTGACAAATGAATTTGAATTTTACCTGTTGATTGCTAGATGGAATATATCAGTTAAGAGATTGTTCCTCAAACCCTCAAATGGTGACCATGTATGCAGTTGTAAATCCTAATTACCCATAAAAAAACATTGTTTATATTAGATTCAACTGTATTTTACTCCTTTTTCTCTCCAGTTGATTTAAATCCAATTTTTACAACATTTGTTCTAGTAATTAACATGGTAATAAGCACTTTAAAATGCTTAATAAATTTTTGTTGTATTGAATTAAGAATATCATAAAATGGAAGAGAGAATTGATCCAAGAGGCAAAAGCCTGGTTCCTATTTCAGGCTCTGCCTCTGATAAATAGTATATTGTCTAGTTTTATTACATTTCCTCTTATTTTGAATATGTTTTTTAAATATTTCCCATCTACAACAATTGCCACATCAAAATTCACTTAAATTTTTTTTTTCTGTATCTAATACATTTTTGTAGCTATTCCATTAATTCAAAGGAGATTTTTCTACTATATTTTTATTATTGTCTATCAACAATGTCTTTTTTTTTTTTTGTATTTTTCTGAAGTTGGAAACGGGGAGGTAGTCAGACAGACTCCCACATGTACCTGACCAGGATCCACCTGCCATGCCCACCAGGAGACGATGCTCTGCACATCTGGGGCATTGCTCTGTTGCATCCAGAGGCATTCTAGCACCTGAGGCAGAGGCCACAGAGCCATCCTCAGCACCCGGGCCAACTTTGCTCCAATGGAGCCCTGGCTGCAGGAGGGGAAGAGAGAGGCAGAGAGGAAGGAGAGGGGGAGGGGTGGAGAAGCAGATGGGCACTTCTCCTGTATGCCCTGGCCCAGAATTGAACCCAGGACTCCTGCACACCAAGCTGACGCTCTACCACTGGGCCAACTGGCCAGGGCCTTTTTGTTGTATTTTTAAAAAGATTTGAATTGGTATTTTTTTAATTTAGAAATAAAATTTTTGATGGGATGATATTAATCAGTAAGAGTACATAAGTTTAGGGTAAATATTTCTATAATATTTGAGCATTTGGTTGTAGTGTGTGCTCATTGCCCCAAGTCAAATCATTCTCTGTCACCATATACAGTGTGTCCATAAAGTCATGGTGCACTTTTGACTGGTCACAGGAAAGCAACTAAAGATGATAGAAATGTGAAATCTTCACCAAATAAAAGAAAAACCCTCCCAGTTTCATACCTATTCAGTGCAGTTCCATGTGGGCTCATGCACAGATTTTTTTAGGGCTCCTTAGGTAGCTATCCCATATAGCCTCTACAGACTCATCACTGACTGATGGCCTACCAGAACGGGGTTTCTCCACCAAACTGCCGGTTTCCTTCAACTTCTTATCCCACCGAGTAATGTTATTTTTATGTGGTGGCGCTTCATTATAAATGTGCTGATATTCACGTTGCACTTTGGTCATGGATTCGAATTTAGCGAGCCACAAAACACACTGAACTTTCCTCTGTACCGCATCTCGACTGGCATGGCTGTGGGCTGCTCCGCTGAATACATGGTGTTACGTCATCATCTGTGCATGTGCACATGATGCCACATCATCCTACAGAAACTGGAAAGGTTTTCCTTTTATTTGGTGCAGATTTCACATTTCTATTGTCTTTTTGTTGCTTTCCTGTGACTGGTCAAAAGTGCACCATGACTTTACGGACACACTGTATTTGTCTCTCTTCACTCCTCTCTCCCCCACCCCATTAAAAATTTTGTGAATCAAAGCTTCTCTGTAGAAATTGTGTTAGTTACATAAAAAAATTTAAACAATAATGACAAAACTATTCTTTTAATACTTGAGACCTGTTTGAGCCTCATTCATTTTGCTGGATCCCATAAATATTTTATAGTTCCTAGGATATCTTGTTGTTCATTAATCCTTAAAATATACACTGCTCACAAAAATTAGGGGATACTTTATCACTGCATATTCATTTTGAAATATCCTCTAATTTTTGTAAGCAGTATATTAAATTACATACTAAAGTAGGCTATCTCTTGGCATCACTACTTTGAATCTTTTCATGTAGGTTTAGTTTGCACTTTAATACATCAAGACTTGGCCTTGGCTGGTTGGCTCAGTGGTAGACTTATGGTCAGTGTGTGGAAGTCCCAAGTTTGATTCCCAGTCAGGTCACACAGGAGAAGCGACCTTCTCCTTCTCTACACCTCCCCTCCTGCATCCATGGCTCAAATGATTTAAGCAAAGTTGGCTCCAGGCACTGTAGATGGCTCCATGGCCTTGCCTCAGGTGCTAAAAAATAGTTTGATTGCTGAGCAACAAAATAGCAACCCCTGATGGCAAAGCATCCCCCTGGTTGGGGGCTTGCTGGGTGGATCCTGGTGGGGGCACATGCAGAGTCTGTCTCTCTTCCTCTCTGCCTCTCATTTAAAAAGAAAATTGCTTTGAGACTCCTCCTAAGTCCTTCTCTTTTTAAATATACTCATCAGATTCATTTTGGCTCTTTTTAATCTCCAGAGACATATATATTTTTATGTTTATTTAACCCTTTGTGTAGTATGTTTTTTTCATGCTTGCTGAACCCCAGGTGTGAGTTTTTTTCAAAAAATAAAAATTAGTTCCATTTACAGTTTTATTAACTTAAAATCATGTTTGTTTGATAATCAATTTATGAAAACAAGAACATATCTTTACCCTTTTTAATATTGCTTTATATATTTTTAAAATAAAAAGTTTTGTACAATTTTAGTCTGGATGGTCAGGAGATACGAGGATGTACATAATCATTCATACTACTCAAAGGATATAAATATACTTTAGTTTTTTTCTATTTGTTGATTAACACTTTTGCACTGATTTAATGACAACCTGAATCCCATTACCAAAATATTTCAAGCATGAAAATACAGATTTTCTTTATAGAGTATAGGCTTGCTTTCCAATGTAGTGCTTATTAAGTTATAAAAATATCATTGCAATTTTTTTCACATTTGGGCAGCCTGCATTCTTAAATTCTTATATAAAAGTGTTTGTTGTATATCTTATTTATTTGTAAAAATTCATCATGATCTGGGTTATATAGATGTTAATACACTATCATGATAGAATTTAGAATTTACTTAGATGTGTAGAGATTGAAGATTAAACACAACTACTATGATAATTTGTTACTCGTGATATTCAAATAAATGAAGAAGAATTTACTTCGGAATTAGGCTTTTAATGATAAAATACAATTCATCTTTATCTAGCATGAATTGTTAAAAGATAAAAAATAACTGCACTATGAAATCATCTCTTGTGGCACATAAACTTACCTTTAAATATTTTTGAAAAATTTTACTTATCTATGTATAATAATGTTGATAAGAGACATAAAAAAATTAAAACTTATTTTTCTTTTTTTACTGTAAGCACTATTCAATGCCATGTAATCTCCATATACCAGAGTCTTAACCTCTCCACATAATGCTTCAAATTCAAATACCAGTCCTCTGTTTTAATATAGCAACTTTTGTTCAGAGCTTTAGAATATTTAATAAATTTTTAACAATTTTTAAATAACTAAGAAATGTATAATAGAGATTATATGAGTACCAAAGAGAGTATCATCTTCCATATCTGACTTGTACTGGAGAACATGAGTTAAGACTCATTTTGTAAAATAAAATAAGCTATTATTCTGCCCATTATTATCTCCAAAAGCATAGAACTAAATTCAGTGCCCCCCTGTTCAGAGATACTGTACTTACATCAAATATCACATCCTGCTTCCTAAACCTACTTCTTGTCAGAGTTGCACCAAAGGTACAGATACCATGCCCTTACTATTTGGAAGAAAGGTGACTATGTATTTTCAGATGTACATGGACAAATGGATGTCAAGATCTCTATGTTAGCTCTAATATAAATAAATTGATTACTTTGTTATGGGGGTGAGGCTAAATTATGAAATCAGTAAAAGAATCAAAAGAATTCACTTCAATTTTACTCTTTTTGAGAAATAGAAAAGAAGAATCCTGAGCTCCCTGAAATGAGAAAACTTGGTGTATTAGTCAGGTTTTCTAGAGAAACAAAGCCAACAGAACAAAAAACCAATATAGTATGTGTATGTATGTATGTAACCACATACACACATTTATATACAGTATACATGGAGAGAAAGAGAGAGAGGTAGAGACAGACAGAAACCACTGGTGATTTACTTTGAGAAATTGGCTCACATAGTTCATGCAGGGCAGAACAACTGATTGGAGACCCAGGGAAGAGTTATTAAAGTTCAAATTCTAAAATAGCTTGGAGACAGAAATCCCTATAATTCAGGGACCTCAGTTATTTTTTTGTTTGTTTTTTCTCAAGGCATTCAAATTATTAGATAAAGCCCAATTTTATTATGGTGAGTAATTTGTTTAAATCTAAGTCTCCTGGTTTAAATGTTAATTTTGTCTAAGAAATACCTTGACAATGATATCCAGATTGATTTTTTAAAATTTTTTTATTTATTCATTTTTAGAGAGGAGAGAGAGAGAGGGAGAGAGAGAAACAGAGAGAGAGAAGGGGGGAGGAGCTGGAAGCATCAACTCCCATATGTGCCTTGACCAGGCAAGCCCAGGGTTTCGAACCGGCAACCTCAGCATTTCCAGGTCAACGCTTTATCCACTGTGCCACCACAGGTCAGGCCTCTAGATTGATTTTTGACTCAATGTTGGTATCATGGCCTAGCCTCATTGACACATAAATTCAACAATCATATTTGATAATATAGTCCCTCTCTATTTACTTAGTCTATAATAACAGGTCAAGTGTATGCACAAGTAAATATTTGAATCACATAAAAATAAGTCTAAATAAATATATTAGAAACATTATACTCTGGCATACACACACATATGTATGATCTCAGAAAAAGATAAAAACCTATTTTGTAATTGGCTTTTCAATAACTTATTTTTTATTTATTTGCCTTTTTTGAAAAATAGACGTCATTATAAATTTATTACTTGTACAATTTTTAAATTAAAAATAGTGGTAATACATATGTTTAGCTTAGGGATGCTGGTTACCAATATACTGTACAGATTTATACAGACATTCTAGCTATGTTTTCTATAAGAGATAATGGAAAACTAAATATTGGAAACAGGAAAACTCTGTTCACAACCAAACAAAATTAAAAAGTTAGGATTTGAGTGTACTTATTAATGTTATCTAATCTCTTTCATTGTTCTTGTAGTTTTAAATATTTTATCTGAAATTAGAGTGGAAAATAAATAGATAAAAGAAATAAGTACCGAGAGAGAGATGGCAGCGGAGTAGGCGGATGCACAGACACCCAGCTCTCAACACCAAACTGGAATACAAATCAATTTAGAAAAAATCAGCATGAAAAACCAACACTGAACTGCAAGAACAGCTCTCAAAAACCAAGGAGCAAAGAGGAAGCCACAATAATCCTGGTAAGGAGTGCCTGAATCTCCTCTGCTTACAGGAAGGGAAGGAGGGGGGTGAGGCTGAGAGCCCAGAGAGGATTTCACAGAGGAAAAAGAGCAGAAACTACTGCTCACAGCCACTTACCTGGCGGCCAGGGACCAAAGTGGGTTGAAAAGACCAGCTTATCTCCCAAGTGGAAAAGACAGGGAGAGGGACAGACTGTGAGGGGCTAAGGTATGCAAGAAACAAAATAAAAAAGCTGACTCATTCGTGCTGGAGGCGGCCATAGCTGGGGGAGGGACTGAACCTTTCACAAAACAGAGCTGAAGTGCTTCCAGATCAGAGATCTCCGGACATCTATCCAGCTCCAATCAGCACAACAAGACACAGCTGAAAACAAGAAGTGGGGAGGAGGGGCAGTAACTCAGGTCTCCATGGAGATCTGAGATACACCTCCCCCTACTGAAGCTGAGAGAAAAAAACCTGCCCCCAGTGAGATTAGTTGGAGGAAGAGACCTTCAGCGTCTCAGGTTACACCCACAGCATTCCTGGATACAGTTTCAAGGAAGCCCCCTGCTGAGATCAGTTAACAAGACTATCACCTGTTAAGAAAACAAATCAAGACTTCAAAGCTGCCCAAATCCGAAAGTGGATTACAAATAATAGCTGGTACCAACCCACGAAGACCTAAAAATAACACAACTGAAAACTGGAGGCAGACAACACCAAGCCTAGACTCAATCAACTCTACAAATAAAAAAAAAAGAAGAAGATGAGAAAACAAAGGAGTGCAATCCAAATAAAACCACAAGAGACACTTTCGAGAGATGAACTGAGTGATATGGAAATAATCAAACTTCCAGATGCGGAGTTCAAAATAATGATTGTAAGGATGCTTAGGGATCTTAGAACAACAATGGAGGGGGAGTTTGAAAACCTAAATAAAGAAATAGCAAGTATAAAAAAGAATCAGTTGGAGACGACAAATACAATATCAGAAATAAAGACCACAATGGAAGGAATTAAAAACAGGATAGATAGAGCAGAGGATCGAATCAGCGAGTTAGAAGACAACTGGAATGAAGGCATGAAAGCAGAGAAGAAAAGAGAAAAAAGACTCAAAAAGTCAGAGGAAACTCTTAGAGAGCTCTGTGACAACATGAAGAGAAATAACATCCGCATCATAGGGGTTCCTGAAGAAGAAGAAAAAGAACAAGGGATAGAGACTTTGTTCAATCACATCATAGCTGAAAACTTCCCTAAATTAATGCAAGAGAAACTCTCACAAATCCAAGAAGCACAGAGGACTCCATTAAAGAGAAACCCAAAGAAACCTACACCAAGACACATCATAATTAAAATACCAAAGCTAAGCGATAAAGAGAAAATATTAAAAGCTGCAAGAGAAAAAAAAGTTATCACCTACAAAGGAGCCCCCATAAGGATGACATCTGACTTCTCAACAGAAACACTTGAGGCCAGAAGGGAATGGCAAGAAATATTCAAAGTAATGCAGAACAAGAACCTACAACCAAGACTACTTTATCCAGCAAGGCTATCGTTTAAAATTGAAGGAGAAATAAAAAGCTTCCCAGACAAAAAACAACTCAAGGAATTCATTACAACCAAACCAATGCTGCAGGAAATATTAAGGGGCCTGGTGTAAACAGATAAAGTGGGAAAAGAATACAGAAAAAAAAAAAGAAAAAGGAATACACCTTTAAAGAAGAAAATGGCAATAAACAACTACATATCAATAATAGCCTTAAATGTAAATGGATTAAATGATCCAATCAAAAGACATAGGGTAGCTGCGTGGATAAGAAAACAGGACCCATACATATGTTGTCTACAAGAGACACACCTTAGAACAAAAGACACACACAGATTGAAGGTAAAAGGATGGAAAAAAATGTTTCATGCAAACGGAAATGAAAAAAAAGCTGGGGTAGCAATACTTATATCAGACAAATTGGACTTTAAAACAAAGGATATAGTAAGAGATAAAGAAGGCCACTACATAATGATAAAGGGTGTAATCCAACAGGAAGATATAACTATTATAAATATCTATGCACCTAATATAGGAGCACCCAAATATATAAAGCAGACTTTGATGGATTTAAAGGGCGAGATCAACAGCAATACTATAATAGTAGGGGATTTCAATACCCCACTAACATCACTAGATAGATCCACAAGAAAGAAAATTAACAAAGAAACAGCAGACTTATTGGAAACACTAGATCAACTCGATTTAATAGATATCTTCAGAACCTTTCACCCTAAAGCAGCAGAATATACATTCTTTTCAAGTGCTCATGGTACATTCTCTAGGATAGACCACATGTTAGGGCACAAAAGTGCTCTCAACAAATTTAAGAAGACTGAAATCATATCAAGCACTTTCTCCGATCACAACGGCATGAAACTAGAAATGAATCACAGCAGAAAAGCTCAAAAATTCTCAAACACATGGAAACTAAATAGCAGGGTGTTAAATAATGAATGGATTAAGAATGAGATCAAAGAAGAAATAAAGAAATTCCTAGAAACGAATGACAATGAGCATACAACAACTCAAAATTTATGGGACACAGCGAAAGCAGTGCTGAGAGGGAAGTTCATAGCACTACAGGCACACTTTCAGAAGCTAGAAAAAGCTCAAATAAACAACTTAACCCTGCATCTAAAAGAATTAGAAAAAGAACAGCAAGTAAAGCCCAAATGTAGTAGAAGGAAGGAAATAATAAAGATCAGAGCAGAAATAAATGACATAGAGGCTAAAGAAACAATACAGAGGATCAATGAAACTAGGAGCTGGTTCTTTGAAAAAGTAAACAAGATTGATGAACCTTTAAGTAGACTCACCAAGAAAAAGAGAGAGAGGACTCAAATAAATAAAATTAGAAATGAGAGAGGAGAAATAACAACTGACACAACAGAAATACAAAATATTGTAAGAAAATACTATGAAGAACTTTATGCCAAAAAACTAGACAACCTAGATGAAATGGACAAATTCCTTGAAACGTACAATCTTCCAAAAATCAATCTGGAAGAATCAGAAAACTTAAACAGACCAATTACACCAAAGGAGATCGAAACAGTTATCAAAAAACTCCCAACAAAGAAAAGCCCGGGGCCCGATGGCTTCACAACGGAATTCTACCAAATATTCAAAGAAGAACTAACTCCTATCCTTCTCAAACTATTTCAAAAAATTCAAGAGGAAGGAAGACTTCCAAACTCCTTTTATGAGGCGAGCATAATTCTGATTCCAAAACCAGGCAAAGACCACACAAAGAAAGAAAATTATAGGCCAATATCTCTGATGAATATAGATGCTAAAATCCTCAATAAAATATTAGCAAACCGGATCCAACAATATATGGAAAAAATCATACACCATGATCAAGTGGGATTTATTCTGGGGAGGCAAGGCTGGTACAATATTTGTAAATCAATCAATGTGATTCATCACATAAACAAAAAGAAGGAGAAAAACCATATGATAATTTCAATAGATGCAGAAAAAGCATTTGATAAAATCCAGCACCCATTCATGATCAAAACTCTTAGCAAAGTGGAAATACAGGGAACATACCTCAACATGATAAAAGCCATCTATGAGAAACCCACAGCCAACATCATACTCAATGGGCAAAAATTAAAAGCAATACCCTTAAGATCAGGAACAAGGCAGGGGTGCCCCCTTTCACCACTCTTATTTAACATAGTCCTGGAAGTCCTAGCAACAGCAATCAGAAAAGAAGAAGAAATAAAAGGCATTCAAGTTGGAAAAGAAGAAGTAAAACTATCATTATTTGCAGATGATATGATATTGTATATAGAAAACCCTAAAGTCTCAGTCAAAAAACTACTGGACCTGATAAATAAATTCAGCAAAGTGGCAGGATATAAAATCAATACTCAGAAATCAGAAGCATTTTTATACACCAACAATGAATAGTCAGAAAGAGAAATTAAGGAAACAATCCCCTTCACAATTACAACCAAAAAAATAAAGTACCTAGGAGTAAACTTAACCAAGGAGACTAAAGACTTGTACTCGGAAAATTACAAAACATTGATAAAAGAAATCAAGGAAGATACTAACAAGTGGAAGCATATACCGTGCTCATGGTTAGGAAGAATAAACATCATTAAAATGTCTATATTACCCAAAGCAATTTATAAATTCAATGCAATACCAATTAAAATACCAATGACATACTTCAAAGATATAGAACACATATTCCAAAAATTTATATGGAACCAAAAAAGGACACGAATAGCCTCAGGCAATCTTAAAAAAGAAGAATAAAGTGGGAGGTATCACACTTCCTGATATCAAGTTATACTACAAGGCCATTGTACTCAAAACAGCCTGGTACTGGCATAAGAACAGGCATATAGATCAATGGAATAGAACGGAGAACCCAGAAATAAACCCACAGTTCTATGGACAACTGATATTTGACAAAGGAGGTAAGGAAATACAATGGAGTAAAGACAGCCTCTTCAACAAATGGTGTTGGGAAAATTGGACAGCTACCTGCAAAAAAATGAAACTAGATCACCAGCTTACACCACTCACAAAAATAAACTCAAAATGGATAAAAGACTTGAATGTAGGCCGTGAAACCATAAGCATCTTAGAAGAAAACATAGGCAGTAAGCTCTCCGACATCTCTCGGAGCAATATATTTGCTGATTTATCTCCACGGGGAAGTGAAATAAAAGACAGGATAAACAAATGGGACTATATCAAACTAAAAAGCTTTTGCACAGCTAAAGACAACAAGAACAGAATAAAAAGACAAACTACACAATGGGAGAACATATTTGACAATACGTCTGATAAGGGGTTAATAACCAAAATTTATAAAGAACTTGTAAAACTCAACACCAGGAAGACAAACAACCCAATCCAAAAATGGGCAAAAGAGATGAATAGACACTTCTCCAAAGAGGACATACAGATGGCCAATAGGCATATGAAAAAATGCTCAACATCACTAATCATTAGAGAAATGCAAATTAAAACCACAATGAGATATCACCTTACACCAGTCAGAATGGCGCTTATCAACAAAACAACACAGAATAAGTGCTGGCGAGGATGTGGAGAAAAGGGGACCCTCCTGCACTGCTGGTGGGAATGCAGACTGGTGCAGCCACTGTGGAAAACAGTATGGAGATTCCTCAAAAAACTGAAAATCGAACCGCCTTTTGACCCAGCTATCCCACTTTTAGGAATATACCCCAAGGACACCATAGAATGGCTCGAAAAGGAGAAATGCACCCGCATGTTTGTGGCAGCATTGTTCACAATAGCGAAGATCTGGAAACAGCCCAAGTGTCCGTCAGAGGACGAGTGGATTAAAAAACTTTGGTACATATATACTATGGAATACTACTCAGCCATAAGAAATGATGACATCGGATCATTTACAATAACATGGATGGACCTTGATAACATTATACGGAGTGAAATAAGTAAATCAGAAAAAAAACTGAGGTGAATCCATACATAGAAGGGACATAAAAATGAGACTCAGAGACATGAACAAGAATGTGATGGCAACAGGGGCGGGGGGGTTGGGGGAGGGGGGAGGGGGTGAAGAAGGAGAGAGGGGTTAGGGGAGGGAGGGGCACAAAGAAAACCAGATAGAAGGTGACAGAAGACAATTTAACTTTGCGGGAGGGGTATACAGCACAATCAAATGTCAAAATAATCTAGAGATATTTTCTCTCAACATATGTACCCTGATTTATCAATGTCACTACATTAAATTTAATAAAAAAATATTAATATTAAAAAAAAAAAAAAGAAATAAGTACCTGGATAGACTAAAAGTATTTAAAGATAAGACATGTTGATTTTGTATATTTTCTGTACCTTCCTTAGAAAATGTGGGAAGATATAAGCTTTTCTGTATGCCAAATAGTGAAGAAATATCCTAAAACCATGGCATAGACTCATTTCTGCTCAGTATCCTTCTAAACGCTGGGAACATGGCAAGAGAACTCTGACAGTTCTACTGAGGAGATTAACTGTTTAGAGATCTCCGGACAAGAGGAAAAACAGCAGCAGGTTTTCTCCTTATTCACATAACAAAACAAAATGGCCGAAGCCTGATGTTTCATGATTTCAACTTAATGATTTAAGATGACCCTAAGAATAAATGTGAATTTCACCAACAAACTAGGTTAGCTTGGTATCCCTGGCTTATAGTATATTAATTGGGCACTCCATTACAGTAAACAGCAAGCTAAGCTCTCTCTTTTCCCCTTTTCCCTTCACCTAGGCCTGAGACCTTCACCCCACACAGAGCTAAATCATGCAACCATGCATCATTAGCAATAGAATTATGATACAACAGCCAGCCCAGCAGGTCTTTTCATCTCCTAGAGTCAAGATAGATCATACAAAAAAATGGGGCAGGTACAGAAAACGTTTTTTTTTTTTTCTGTACCTCAAATTTTCCTCTTCAACATCAATAGACTGGTGATAATAGCAAGACTAATATTGGCTTAATAAAGACCTAAACCTAAGTAGCCTCTTTTTTTCTATGGGCTGGAGAGTCCTTTCCTGTGTCTAGGGGTACCAGCTGTCCCAGCCTAGAGAAAGTAGTCTGCTGCCTCAAGCAGGAAGATCAGGCACCTGTGGGAGCCATAGAACCCCCAAATAAATCAAGCAGGAAAATAAAATAATGTAGCATTGCAGAGGCTCTGAAAATTTCTCTCTGCAACCATAGCTCATAAAATGTTGGCCAAAAACTTCATGTTACCCTTAAAATTACAGATTTATGTAAAACCTAAAATTACATAATAATAGAAAAAATGTTTATGTTACAAAAAAATAATTCTACGCACACGCACAAGGAAAATTATAACTTAAATGTAAAAAGCAATTAACGGATACCAATGCTTAGATTAATCAGATACTAGAATTATCTGACAAAGATTTTAAAGTAATAATCATAAAAATGCTTTAACAGGCAATTATAAATTATATTAAAACAAATGAACAAAATAAAATCTTAGAATAAAAAATTATTCAAAGAAAATTGTAGAATCAAAAATCATAACAATCAAAATAAGAAACTCAGATGATGGGCTCAGTGGTAAAGTGAAAATAACTGAAGACAGAATTGTGAACTTGAAGATATCCATAGAATTTGAAGAATCTCAACAACAGAGAGGAAAAGATGGGAGGATAAGAAGACAGCAACTTCATGGTCTTATAAGACAGTAAAAAATAAAATAGCCAACAGTCATATTATCAAGAGAGAAAAGGTAGGGCTGCAGGAGTAATCAAAGAAATAATGAACAAACAAATTTCAAATTTGATAAAAGAAATAGACCTACACATTCTATGTTGAGTAAAGCCAAATAAGATAAACCTCCCCAGATTCATGACAAAACGCATCATGATTACACTTTTAAGAACTGGAAACAAAGAAAATTATTGAAAGCAGCTGGATGGAAAACATACATTACTATAAAGTGACACTAAACTAAATGAGAGCAGATTTCTCAGCTGAAACCATTTAAGCCAAAAGAAAGTGGCATATTTTCAAGCACTGAAAGCAGTGTCAACCACAAATCTACATTTGGTGGAACACTTGATCCGTAATGAAGAGGGAATGAAGACATTCTTAAACAAAAATGATAATAAAATTTTGCTATCTGACTAATCCTTAAATAATGGCTAAATGAAGTTCTAATAGAAACTCAATGATAAAAGAAAAAATCTGAGAGAACCAGTAAAGATGAAGAAACAATGGAAAGAACAGAGCTCTGGGAATACATGATAGATTGTCCTTTGGTCATCTATTTTATTACTATAATCATGTTTGATGCTTGAAATAAAAATATAACATCATCTGATACTAAAGACTATAGCATTTAAAAATGGAAAAGACAAAATAAACTAAAGGGGACTTAGTTTTCTACATTATACTGTGATAAGCTATTTTAGTGTTAGAAAATATTGTTATCTGCAGACTGTGATCCTTAACTTATGTGCACTCTAGCAATGAGTAATCACTAAAAGACATACACAGAGATAAGTTCAAAAACACTACAAATAAAGAAACATAAAGCCTGACTAGGTGGTGGCACAGTGCATAGAGTATCAGACTGGTATGTGGAGGACCCAGGTTCAAAATCACAAGGTTGCCGGCTTGAGTGTGGGCTCACCAGCTCGAGTATGAGATCATAGACATGATCCCATGGTCGCTGGCTTGAGCCCATGGGTCACTGGTTTGAGCCCAAAGGTTTCTGGCTTGTAGCCTAAGGTCACTGGCTTGAGCCAGGGGTCACTCATTTTGCTATAACCCCCCGTCAAGGCACATATGAGAAACCAATGGATAAACAACTAAGGTGCCACAACAAAGAATTGATGCTTCTCATCTGTTTCCTTTCCTGTCTGTCTCTATCTGTCCCTCTCTCTGACTCTCTCTCTGTGGCATATGGTCCCAGAGGCACCATGTCCCGGCTGTTCCTGGGAGACACTTGACTCCGGTTGTTTTGCAGATTTACTAAGGACACCGGATAGGACCATGCTGATTGGCCCTGTGTTACATCAGAACTTGCAGAGGAGACTTTCCTCCAGGTGAACCCCCACCTCTTGCATATTGTTATGTAGTAACTGCACAAACTTTTCCCTTATTTTTTTTTCTTTTTCCCCTGAACCCTTTAAAAACCACCAGCACCAAGAGAATGTTAAGGCAGTTCTTTTGGACAGAAGTCACCTGCTTTCTTAGGTTGCTGCAATTTGCTGACACACCTTATTCTTATTCAGTCCCTGTCTCTCTTTATTGGCATTAAGGGTGGTGGATAACCCCAAATTAGGCTTTTTTTTTCTGGTTACAGCCTCAGGTGGCACTATCTTGTTATGAAATCAGTATTTTATCAGGAGCTATGGGGTGAATACTATTCTTAAGGTGGGATTTTCCCTAAAGGGATTTGATTATCTTGGGCCATAGTTACCACCATACTGGGAAGGTTGATGAACAGATAGAAATGAGGACTTTTGAGGTAGGATTTAAGTTAAAGGGAAGATGAACTTCTCCCTGGGACTTCATTCTCAAAATGTAGTCTGAGGAATAATCAGGTGCTAAATGTGGTTATGAAGGTGATAGGGGATCTTACAACATCTGGAAGCATGTTAGCAGAAAAAGACCACTAAATTAAGTTTAACCTAGGTTTTTAAACAATAAAATAGCAAAAGATGGTCTATGTTGTATTTTATTTTTATTTTTTTATTATTTGCATTTTTCTGAAGCTGGAAACAGGGAGAGACAGTCAGACAGACTCCCACATGCCCCTGACCGGGATCCACCCAGCACGCCCACCATGGGGCGACGCTCTGCCCACCAGGGGGCGATGCTCTGCCCATCCTGGGCGTCACCATGTTGCGACCAGAGCCACTCTAGCACCTGAGGCAGAAGCCACAGAGCCATCCCCAGTGCCCGGGCTATCTTTGCTCCAATGGAACCTTGGCTGTGGGAGGGGAAGAGAGAGACAGAGAGGAAGGCGTGACGGAGGGGTGGAGAAGCAAATGGGCACTTCTCCTGTGTGCCTTGGCCAGGAATCGAACCCGGGTCCTCCGCACGCTAGGCCGATGCTCTACCGCTGAGCCAACTGGCCAGGGCCGGTCTATGTTGT
Organism: Saccopteryx bilineata; assembly: GCF_036850765.1. NCBI lineage: Eukaryota > Metazoa > Chordata > Mammalia > Chiroptera > Emballonuridae > Saccopteryx > Saccopteryx bilineata. The sequence goes on along the minus strand of NC_089492.1, from coordinate 135,588,313 downwards.
ATTTTGATGCTTGCTGTTAAAAGTAACAATATGTTCTCTGCAATAATTACAGTGAATTAAGGGAAGGATCTATGACTGTATTAAAAAAAAGTAAAGAAAAAAAGGAGAAATAAGTATTTAATTAATGTTTAACTTTACCAATGAGGATCTACACCAGGGGTTCCCAAACTACTGCCCGCGGGCAGCATACGGCCCCCTCCGCACTTCTGGAAAGGGCACCTCTTTCATTGGTGGTCAGTGAGAGGAGTGCTCCTGGAGTACTGTATGTGGCGGTGCCACAAAGCACAGCATAGCTCACATACAGTACTACTTCTGGTGACGCGAGATGCATGGTCACGGCTCCAGAAGTGCGTCATATCACTTGTTACTGCTAGCAATGACAAATATGGAACCAGACATTGACCATCTTATTAGCCAAAAGCAGGCCCATAGTTCCCATTGAAATTCTGGTTAGTTTGTTGATTTAAATTTACTTGTTTTTTATTTTAAATATTGTATTTGTTCCTGTTTTTGTTTTTTTACTTTAAAATAAGATATGTGCAGTGTGCATAGGGATTTGTTCATAGTTTTTGTTTTTGTTTTTATAGTCCGGCCCTCCAATGGTCTGAGGGACAGTGAACTGGCCCCCTGTATAAAAAGTTTGAGGACCCCTGATCTACATAGCCGTCTCAAAAATTCTAGGAAAGCAAAACTCACTTTCTTTTGTAAAGAGTAAGGTATGGTGCAGGCATTACAACGTAGTTGATTAATGGACATATAATTTCACAGTCTAATGAAATTGTGACCATATAAAATTAGGAGAGGATTAAATAATCTCATAAAATTCATTTTTTAAAATAAAAAGGTATATTCAACCACAAGTGTAAATGCACTTAAAGCCAAAATTTTTACAGAAAAAAACAGCAGAAAAATTGAAAGTTAATGTGATTGTTCAGTAAGGTGATAGCAAATTCATTTTTCATTATTCCACATCAGCAAAATCAGAAAAATGCTTCCGATTTAGCAGCAAGTCCCATTTTTACTAATCAACCGTTATCCAGACTTGTAATTCCATATTATTCTCTTTTACGGGACAGGTTCCTACTTTTCCTTTTCACCTTGTATTTAACTTCCCTCAGGCATCCACGTTTCCGGTGCTGTTTGGCATTTGGGCGTTTAGTTCTGGTGTAGGAGCTCTTCTCATAATCCAATATTTTTTAGTCCTTTGTAATAATCCTTTTGTTTGGTTCAGTTCCTGCCCCAGCAACCCTTGATGCTTATGATATTTTGGCTACTGATGCCACTTAAGAAAATAAAAGCAGAACAGAACCCTCTTCCTTTGAAGATTCAGTCATTTATTTTGGTTTAAGGCTTGTTCCCCATGCCCGTATTTACAAATTCTCCACTTCTACAGCATTAGCACTAAACTTCCTGGCAGGAAACACAAATGTGGTTGGTTATTTGACCTGTTTTTAAAAGCATTCTATTGGGATTACTTACCAAGCTTTTTCAAGCACTCATTTAGAAAACAGACATAGAAAATCTCATTTAGAATAAATTCCAATTCTTGTAGAGGTTCATAGTCCAAATATTCTTAAACTCTCAAATACTTAACATCATGAAATTCACCACCTTCAGTAGCTAACCAGCAATGGAGTCATGTGTTGAGTCATTAGATAGAGTATTAACAGAAACAAAAAAGGATAAAATATTGATATAGTTTCAAAGTTTCCTGAAATGAAAGTTGAATTTTAAACTGTGTCTAATTTGTTTTTGTTGATCTATATGAGCTCCTGGTCTTTAGAGTTTTCCCAGTAACACACTTCAGATTTACTACCATCTTGATACCATTTTTAATTTAGTGAAGCAAAACTGTAATGCAATAGTTCCCCTAAAGATACAGTAGTGTCATTATTTTGTGGGTGAAATTCTTCAATGAAATCAATTCCAATTTATGCTCCCTTTGTTGTATAATTTCCTTTAAAGCACAGTGTTTAGCTGCCTGTAATAATGGTTTTGCACACTTTTGCTCACAAATAGTGGTCTGGTTAATGCGACTGTTAACTCTGAGAAATAACGCCCTGATTTGGGATGGGAGTACTGGGGTGTTACATCACTTACTTTGAATATAGAAAACATTGACAAATGGATTTCTTTATTTTCTTTTGAGAAATGCATAAAAACCTTATCTTCTGCCAGGTGTTGGGAAAAGAGTTACTATTACCAGGGTGTAAAACAGGGCAAAGGATAAAACTGTGTTTGTGTGTCCCACCATTCATCTATTAGAAAGCTACAGCTATTTTTGGATAGGTCACTGGTGTTTAATCTGAAAGGAACATACAGTTTACCGTTCCAATGACTCAGAGTACCATAAACTGTGTCAAACATGAATAAAAATTGCAAATTCTATCATTTGCAATATGCTTGGGTACTTAGTATAGGAATATAATGATGACACTGGTGCCATTGGAGCAAGTAATTTATTAATATTGAGGAGATGTTTTTCTCACCCAGCCAATAATGGAATGCCACAATTATGTAGCTAGGTAAATTATTTCTCCAAATTCACCTAAGAGGAAAAATCACACAAAGAAAGATACCAGATTTTTACTTCCTATTACATGAAATGTGATTAAAGGTTATTTTATTTCCCTTGGAACTTGTTGCCTATAAATATTGGTAGAGAAAACAAAGGTTCTTTTATTGTGATCTTGATTGATTATTCTCACATCAAGGGTGAAAAGGGTTGTAATTATCTGTGTTTTTTTTTTCAAATAATGGCAATAATCACCCTTCATGTGATGTGTACTCAGTGCCCTCAAACTTGTCTTCTTGTTCTTGAGGATAATTTTAGATGGACGAGCACATGCTCTTTGTCTCCCAGTGCCCACTATGTATTTCAAATAAAGATTTACCTGATACTGATGTAGTATATTTTAGAACTTTAAAACAAGATGAATACACAAGCTCTAAATTCCTTCCATCTAAGACTTTCTGAGGGAGAAAAATTCACAGTCACTATCTCAGTCTCAACAGCCTCACCTCTTCATTCTAATGTCTATCCTAATTTGATGGTTGAGAAAATATTTGTTGTTTCTTTTTTCATAAACATGTCCATACAACACTTTCTCACAGTATCTTGCAAAGCAGTCCCACATGCCCTGGAATGCAGTGGTCATGATCTTAGTCAGCTTCTTAAAATCAATTCCATCAGTAGTATACAATCTACTGTAAATGATTAACTTTCAAACCATTCAGTGCTTGCTATCTTTCCTCTGAATTAGCATAATATGTTCTATATACCTATTTGATGTCATTTGAATCATTCTTTGGTGGCAATATAAAAGAAAATATTTACCAATTATTAATTAATCCTAGAGGAGGTAGTACCGACTCTAGGCAAGAATGTATACTGGTCACTGTAAACATATATAGAAAACCCTTTGTCCAGGACCTCACAGTGTAGCAGTGAAACAATTCAGGGAATGAATAGATACAAACTGTTATAACTATTGTGAAAGAAGTGTATGATTACAAATTGTGATGAGCACTCCGAAAGAAACTATAATGTAACATGAAGGAAATTATGAAGGATAAATTCATATTGATTTGAGAGTCAAGTAGTGACTCTGAGGAAAGATATTTAATCTAAGACCCAAGTAATGGTAGCAGACAAACAGGCAGTCTAAAGAAAGTTCAAAAATGTATACTGTGATTTGAAAAAAAAATCAATGTGATTACTCTGGCTGGGTATCACTTAGAGAAGGAGAATGAACAGAAATGTGTATGAGATATTCAGTTGGGAATATGTTATAATATTTGAAGCACATGATTGTGGGGACTTTGCATTAAGGAGATTTTGCTTGACAATAGACAAGCAGAAGGGTGGTAAGATTGAGTAATAATTTGAATGTAGAATCATTGGTGTTTTGTGATGGTTTAGAGCTACAGAAGATTGAAATGTTGATTCCAAACTCTGGCTTAAATAACTAGGTTATCTTGTAGGTCATTCTGTAAGGTACTCAAGGCCAAATTGTAGAAGGACAGGCAGAGATTCCGTAAGTAAGAAATATCCAGAGTTCAATCTTAAACCGGAAATAGTTATAAGATATTTGAGAAGACAAATGAAAAGAAGATATAGGAAAAGATCTATGAGTAAATCCTCTTAATATTAACTGGCATAAAGTGTTCTAAAACAGACTGAAAGAGAAATGTAAATACATTTTCATTTGAAGAAAAATGTCTCTATTTTTAAATGCAACTTCTCTAATCATTAGGTAATTATTATTATGGTTTTTGCTTGGGAATGTTGTGAATATTTTTAAGTAATTTTAAGCAAAGGTAATTTTATGTTATATTTTTTATGTTCTCATTTTGGAGAATTATCTTTCCACTTCTTTTTTATATAAAATTACAGTTTAGTAGAAATCTGAAATCTGGAAGGCATACTGTCTCCCCATATAATTTTGTTTATATTGTCCTAGTAATTGAATATATTGATACCAAAAGAAAATTTATAGATTAAAATACATTTAATACTTTTTCAGGTAACTTGTTCCTACTTACAAATTTTGAAGATGTTTTCATAAAAGTTAAAAAAAAACCACTTTTGTGGTAGAGCGTCAGCCTGGCGTGCAGGAGTCCTGGGTTCAGTTCCCGGCCAGGGCACATAGGAGAAGCACCCATCTGCTTCTCCACCCCTCCCCCTCTCCTTCCTCTCTGTCTCTCTCTTCCCCTCCTACAGCCAAGGCTCCATTGGAGCAAAGTTGGCCCAGGTGCTGAGGATGGTTCTGTGGCAGGGGTCCCCAAACTTTTTACACAGGGGGCCAGTTCACTGTCCCTCAGTCCATTGGAGGGCCAGACTATAAAAAAAACTATGAACAAATCCCTATGCACATTGCACATATCTTATTTTAAAGTAAAAAAAACAAAACAGGAACAAATACAATATTTAAAATAAAGAACAAGTAAATTTAAATGTGTTTTTTTTTTTTTTAGGTTTGCTTGCTTATATATTTATTTATTTATTTATTTATTTTTTAGAGAGGAGAGACAGAGAGAGAGAGAGAGGAGAGAGAGACACAGAGAGAGAAGCGGGGAGGAGCTGGAAGCATCAACTCCCATATGTGCCTTGACCAGGCAAGCCCAGGGTTTTGAACCGGCGACCTCAGCATTTCCAGGTCGATGCTTTATCCACTGCGCCACCACAGGTCAGGCAAGAACAAGTAAATTTAAATCAACAAACTGACCAGTATTTCAATGGGAACTATGCTCCTCTCACTGACCACCAATGAAAGAGGTGCCCCTTCCGGAAGTGCGGCGGGGCCGGATAAATGGCCTCAGGGGGCTGCATGCGGCCCGCAGGCCGTAGTTTGGGGACCCCTGCTCTATGGCCTCTGCCTCAGGTGTTAGAGTGGCTCTGGTTGCAACAGAGCAACAGCCCAGATGGGCAGAGCATTGCCCCCAGGTGGGCATGCTGGGTGGATCCCAGTCGGGCGCATTCGGGAGTCTGTCTGACTGCCTCCCAGTTTCAAACTTCAGAAAAATACAAACAAACAAACAAACAAAAAAAAACACTTTTCTTACGGTATCTTGAAATACATTTCTGGTCATTACCTTTGTTTGCAGTTGTATGAAACAATGTGAAATCTTTAGTTTTATATCTAGGAACATTTCAAATATTGCTTCATGATTATTTGTTCTTTAATCTTGGACAATATTTGTGTTTTAAACACTTGAGAAATTTTTTTGTTATATTTTCTCTCTCATTCTTTTTAAAATAATAATGTTCCTATATTTTCATAATATTCTTAATGCTCTATATTCCTAACAAAGTTTCTATTAAGGTTTTTTAATTTTTTTCTTTTTTTTATTTTGATGACAGAAACAGAAAGAGGGACAGATAGGAACAAACACATAGAAAGAAAGAGAGATGAGAAGCATCAATTCTTTGTTGCAGCATCTTGATTATTCATTGATTACTTTCTCATGTGTGCCTTGACTGGGGTCTACAGCAGAGCGAGTGACCCTGTGCTCAAGCCAGCGACCTTGGGCTCAAGCGAGCGACCATGAGCTTCAGGCCAGTGACCTTTGGGCTCAAGCCAGTGACCATGGGGCCATGTCTATGATCCCACGTTCAAGCCACTACCCCACACTCAAGCTGATGAGCCCACGCTCAAGCCCTTAACCTTGGGAATTTGAACCTGGGTCCTCTGCATCCCAGTCTGATGCTTTCTCCACTGTACCATTGCCTGGTCAGGCTAATTAAGGGTTTTTTTTGACCAATAATGGCTTTTATTTCAGTGATTTCTCTTTAAATTCAAAACATTCTTTTTAGAGCGTCGGCCTAGCGTGCGGAAGTCCCGGGTTTGATTCCCAGCCAGGGAACACAGGACAGGCACCCATCTGCTTCTCCATCCCTCCCCTTCTCCTTTCTCTCTGTCTCTCTCTTCCCCTCCCGCAGCCAAGGCTCCACTGGAGCAAAAGATGGCCCAGGTGCTGGGGATGGCTCCTTGGCCTCTGCCCCAGGCGCTAGAGTGGCTCTGGTCATGACCGAGCGACGCTCTGGAGGGGCAGAGCATCACCCCTTGGTGGGCGTGCTGGGTGGATCCCGGTCGAGCGTATGCGGGAGTCTGTCTGACTGCCTCCCCGTTTCCAGCTTCAGAAAAATACAAAAAAAAAAAAACAAACCAACCAAACATTCTTTTTAGCCAAGTATATTTTATGTAGGTATTTTTGAGAAATTTGCTTTCGTTTCATGAAGAAAATATTTTCATAATTACTTTTGAGTCCTATATGATTAAAATGTCTTCCAATATAATGTATACATTTTTATTGATCCAAAATTATTATTATTTTTATTAGATATAACTTTATGTGCACATTGTTATCATATGTGAAGTTAGATAGTGACTTTACATTTCCTACTCAGTTTCTCCTTTTTTCCAAAATGTTTCTGGCCCTTTGTTAATCTGGGACACCAGCACTACTTCCTAGACTTACTATGCATCAGGCATTGATAGATAAACAAAGTAGCAAGGTAAATTGGGTTCTAGAGTAAATTCTTTTTTGAAGTTAACTCCCCAAATTATAGAGATCAGGAAGGGCTAGAGCACAAACTTCTACAATTAAAGGGAGTTTAATGTGTTCTATTACATTTAAAGAGCTAAAATAGAAGAGAGTTTAAAACACAGAACCCCATCTGATAAAAGCAAATGAAAAAGTGGCTCATTATTGGTCTATATGTTGTGTGTGTTTTTGTTTCTGTTTATTTTCTGTTATTATAGACCCATGTCTGACCCTCTCTGCATCAGCTTATTTCAATTTTGTTTAGAATATGTGCTTAACTCCAAACAGATAAGATGTATGTCAGGTTCCTATGCCATTCTTTATTCTATGACCATGGGGAAAAAATTTTATTGTCTCTTCATCTCATTTTTTCTGTACAATAATAACTCTAGTTGCATCCTAAATATAAGGAGAGGTTTTAATGATATATATATATATATATATATATATATATATATTTTTTTTTTTTTTTTTTTTTTTGTATTTTTCTGAAGCTGGAAACGGGGAGAGACAGTCAGACAGACTCCCGCATGCGCCCGACCGGGATCCACCCCGCATGCTCACCAGGGGCAACGCTCTGCCCACCAGGGGGTGATGCTCTGCCCACCAAGGGGCGATGTTCTGCCCCTCTGGGGGTCGCTCTGCCCCTCCAGGGGGTCGCTCTGCCACGACCAGAGCCACTCTAGCGCTTGGAGGCAGAGGCCAAGGAGCCATCCCCAGAGCCCGGGCCATCTTTGCTCCAATGGAGCCTTGGCTGCGGGAGGGGAAGAGAGAAACAGAGAGGAAGGAGGGGGGGGGTGGAGAAGCAAATGGGCGCTTCTCCTATGTACCCTGGCTGGGAATCAAACCCGGGTCCCCCACACGCCAGGCCGACGCTCTACCGCTGAGCCAACTGGCCAGGGCCTTAATGAAATATTTATAGACATTATTTAGCTCAGTAAAATCAATGTTACTAATAAAATTGTTAAATATATAAAAAAATGATAATAGTATAAAACAATTATCATAATGAATTTATCACAATGTAAGATATTAGAGGATTAGTAAAGTATATTAAATATATTTTTATGGTTCCAAGTGAATATGCGGGTTATAAAATTTTATATATGTATATATATGGTGTGATAACAATTATGTAAACAAAAAGGGAAACCTAACAAAGAGGGTCCTGGAATATTTTACCCACTTGCTATCATTTTATATATTACAGAATCTCCTGACATAATAGTGTATTTATACAAATTGATTTTGTTGTTTGATAGAAATGAAGTAACCCTGCTCAGACTTAGGCAGCTATAAAGCAAGCTGGATAAAATAGCTATTCTTTATTTCATGGGCTTCAAACTTTTGATAGAAGTCTACATTAAAAATTTGTTAGAACAAAACTCAAATAATGAGAAAAGTGCAACAGACAGATCTATGACAGGTTAGACACCAGGTAGAAAATAGATTGCACAAGAATCCACAGATAAAACAGAGACACAGAAAAAAGGTGGATGAATTGTGTTCTGCAGGTACTCAGATTATTTGGTCAAATCTGAGACTTTTTGGAAAAGTGTTTGTTTCTTTATGTGTTACTGGCATAGAGACAATTTCATAGAGTCTCTATTTGTATTGATTATGCAATATGCTCACCCTCAAATATTAATGATTATCTTAATTTGGACATTATAATTTACTTACTGTTGTGCTTGACATTTTTATTTTTCACTGGCATTGCAGGATAGATGTCTATAAATAATGGAGTATGTTCAGAGGACGTGGATGAGAAACATTTAGACTATTTGCAGCTGGATTCCGTAATTTGGAGAGTCAGTCTTCCTTAACTACATTGATCACTTATCCAGAGTATCATCATGACTTTTTGCAGATCTGGAAAAAACCCAAAAACTAACTTTCCCAAGTGAAATAATATATGATAATGACATTTACTTTATCTTGTATTAACGTTAGGAAGTCATGGAAATTGCAAATTAAGCACATTGTGAGCGTAGTGGAAAAGCTTGCAATTCCTCATCTGCTAAGAAAGGTCTCCACACTTTCCATCTAATAGAGAGTTTGCATTAATGAGACAGCTAAGAATTCACATATCTGTGCTTTGTCATTTATTTCGGAAAACATTGCACAAATGTGTAAACTAGAAGGGAGTTTACAGAAAATTTGATGTATCATTCTCATTCTACCTGTTTATGAAAAGTGCCCCCACAAGGAAATTATTTACTAAATCAGAGTGTATTAACTTCTTGATCATAGTATTACTCAAGCCTTCTGGTTGTCATTTAATGAGCATTTTATTCCTTGTGTTACATAAGCTAAGTGTCTGATGTATGAGTCTATGTGTAAGTGTGTGTTCTTTGGTATGCAAACAGGAGTTTTTTCTCTACTTTTATTCTTTTTCTTCTTTTTTTCCTTGTAGTTTGACATTCTGACATCAACACTGTAAAGTTTTGTTCTATTTTATTTCAGAATGAATACATTTTGCTGACAAACAGAAAACTAATAATAATAATTGTCCTATCTATTGACATCTCTTTCCATAACTGCAGAACCAGGGGCAACTCTCCATGGTATTAAGCATCTGACTTACATATCATAAGTTGAATGAAAAAAAAAGTCAAAATATGTATTCATTTAAATACTGACAGGCAAATCATTTGTGGGTCTAATATCAGTGTTCTTAGTCAAGTGGATCACATATTCCAAAAAATGGAAATATAGCTGCAGGGTCCTAAGACATCCAACTCTCTCTGAGACTAGAAAGACTGATCTTCTTAGGATCACATATCATGCATTAATTGCCTGTCAATCAGAAATCATGCCTATGCATTTTGTTTCCTATACACATCATGAACTTTCATAGTCCTAGCTTAAGCAATGTAGAAAGCGGAAAAGAATTCCTGAAATATTCATACAGGAATAGGATTTGAACTGAGATTAATATATTCTTGTATTTATTTGAGAAATATTTATGGAATACTAGTACAACATGTCAAGCTCACTTCTGACCTCTGAGGACATAATGTTAAAAAACACATGATCCCTACCCTGGAACCTATAGTACGTTTATTAGAAGAGCACACATGTGAACAGATATTTAAAGCAAAGTTTAATAGGAAGTCTCAAAAAGGTATGACAAAGATTTTTGAGACTTCAGAAAAAGAAATGATCAATGCAGGCATCACAAAAGAGGAAAACTTTAAGCTTAGTCTTCTAAAGGCTTTATACAGATGATAAAGTTTGTGCCAAGAAATAATGGGTAAAATAATTTTAGGAAAAAAAAAACTAGTCAAAATGAGAAAACCTTGAGATAGTATGCCACATATGAGAAATTGTTAGAAATTAAATGTAGCTAGAGCCTCCTGGATTTATCTGACATGCATAATATTGCTATAATTTGGGACAGATTGTCTAAAGCCTAAATTAATTTAAAGAGTATAAAATGCTTAACAAATATATATATTTTTAAATTTATTGATTTTAGCAAGAGAAGATAGAAAAGAAAGAGAGAGAGGAACATAGATCTGTTAATATGATATATGTGCTCTGACCAGGGATTGCACTGGCCACCTCTGTGCTTCAGCATGATGCTCTAACCAACTGAGGTATCTCACCAGGGCCTTAACAAAGTTTTTAACATAAGTAAAGAAATAAGGATAACTAAGTCTTGCTAAGCTTATTTACTCAGAACACTTGGTTAAAAGGTTCCAGGAATTACATTAGAGTTGTAAGGGTTTCACAGAGAACTGGGGCCTTAATCATGCCCATTGTTTCCTGTGGATTTCTTCTTTCTCCACAAAATCACTCCTCACAAACTAGACCTATATCTGTATATATCTACAAGACGGATCCTCCCATAAGATAAATAGACATTTCTCAATTTTGATATTTCATTGGCTTATTCAGCAATTCTGGTTCAAAGATGTTCCACTCAAGACTTCTGTTACTGTGATAATTACATACACCAGCCTATTAAATGAAGTCAATCTTTTTCTATTTAATCTCACTCCTGGCCGATTGCTCAGTGGTAGAATGTTGGCCATAGTGTGGATGTCCTGGGTTCAATTTCAGGTCAGGGTATACAGTTGAAACACCCATCTGCTTCTCCACCCCTCTACCTCTCGCTTTTCTCTCTCTCTCTTCCCATCCTGTAGCCATGGCTCAATTGGTGTGAGTTGGCCCTGGGCACTGAGGATGACTCTATGACCTCTGCCTCAGGTACTAAGAAGACTTCAGCTGCTGAGCAACAGAGCAATAACCCAGGTGGCAGAGCTTCGCCCCCTAATGGGCTTGCCAGATGGATCCTACTCAGGGTACATGAAGGGTCTGTCTTTCTGTCTTCTGTCCTCTCTTTGAATAGAAGAAGGAGGGGGAGGAGGAGGAGGAGGAGGAGGAGGAGGAGGAGAAGAAGAAGAAGAAGAAGAAGAAGAAGAAGAAGAAGAAGAAGAAGAAGAAGAAGAAGAAGAGAAAGAGGAAAGGAAAGAAAGAAAAAAAAAATCGCACTCCTGCTGCTCTGGCCCTATCTAATTTCACTACTTTTTGTCATCTGTGATCCATTACTGACTGATGAAAAGCTTTCAACTAAAAAAAAGAAAAGAAAAAATATATATACATAAATAAATAAAATAAACAATCTCTTCACTCATTTTGTATTCATAAGGATCTATGGTGTGTCTATTGTTGATTACAGATTTTTTAATGATGGAAAAATAAGCTAGCATCACAAATATATATAAAGTGGTGATAGCATGAGCCCCTCTAAAAATCACTTTTGACATACTACTATGCTCATTTTGCTTAATATTTCAGTAAAGATCTTGAAGATACAATGTTTCTTGGAAACTGCCCATGTACCTTAGTCATTCACTTCTTTTCACGCATCAAACTTATTTGTATAAAAGTATCAGAAGGCCAAATCATTTGGATATTTAAAACAGTTGGTTCAATAGTATCACTATGTGTAGAAAGATTCTTTTATTTCTATCTGGGCATTTGTAAAAACTAAATTTTAACTTAGGCATTGGTGAGATTCCAATTTCAGCAACAAGAAATAATTTAGGCAGCAAGTGATTTCTACTCAATGGCTTATTTTCAGAGCTTACAATTAGTTGACAGTAGATCTGAGGAAACCCTTCAAGGGACGTGGTTTCAGATGTGCAGCACCAGCTTCTGAAACTGATGTGTGGCAGGGAAAGGCTGTCACTTGCTTAAGTAGTTGAGATACAAATGAAAAGTTTGAAAAATCAGTCGGTGGTGCACATGCATGTTCCGGGCACTATCTTTCCATAAATCTGCACATTACCATTTCCCATTTCACCACTTTATTAGTCCAACTCTGCTAATAAAGACTTTATGTTATTATTTCTGCTCCCAATCATAGTTAGATTTTACTTTATATTGATCAACTTTCAGACATGCTCCCAAAGCATGCTTTGCAACTTAATGTGGTGACAGCCTTCCTTAAAATGTCAAGAACTCATTTTAGGTGAAAGAAGGTCACTTTGAAATGTCAAGTCTTGTTCCCCTTGTTACATCCCTCCCTACTCACTTGTAATAGGTCACTGATTTTTTTTCCAAAGAATTCCTCTTGTCAAAATCTCTTTCATGTCTGTAGGCTATTGGTACAGGTGACTTGTTTTGGCCTCAAGTTCTCATGATAATAATATTTTATTTCTCTATCAAAGTACAGTCCTAGATAAAGACTTATGTCTGAGCTTTAGTGAGCCTCATGGCTGTTTTCTCTTAGTGATAACAATATATGCAGCTGAAGTTCATGAGCCATTATATATATCCATATATATATATACACATATATATATTTGTTTAAAATTTGTTCTCTTCCCATTATATTATTTAAATAGAGCTATTAAAATCTTATGATTTTGTTATTAAACCTTTTGAAGTATCTCCAATTAAAATTTAAAACCATCTATGAAAGAAGCTTGGCCTGACCGGGAGGTGGCACAGTGGATAGAGTGTTAGACTGGGACACAGAGAACAAAGGTTTAAACATCGAGGTCGCCAGCTTGATGTGGCTCATCTGGTTTGAGCAAGACTCACCAGCTTGAGCCCAAGATCACTGCATTGAGTAAGGGGTCACTTGGTCTGCTGTAGCCTCCTGGTCAAGGCACATATGAGAGAGCAATCAATGAACAACTAAGGTACTGCAACAAAGAATTGATCCTTCTCATCTCTTTCCCTTCCTGTCTGCCTGTCCCTATCTGTCCCTCTCTCTGTCTCTGTCACACACACACACACAAAAAAAGCTTGGATTAAACACCTTAATGAGTATTTTAAAATAAGGTTTCAGAGAATATATTTTGCTTCAAATATGACACTCTGTGGGAGTGATATAGCCAGTCTCTGGAGGAAATGAAAGGCTGGAGGAGGAGGGGGATACACCCAATGCTGCTTAGGCTACTTACTGCTGTTTACCAAAGCTGGGATATTGAATTGGAAAACAAAACATGTTGTTAAGTAAGTGGCTTTGGTGTTTTTAGAGAATGACATTTGTGTAAATTATGGAAATTTTGTTAACAGGTGCATGTTAAATAATGCATTGTATCAAACATTTGGTTGTCTTCACTTTAGACATTGTTATAGAGCAACAATTTTCAACCTTTTTTGTCTCATAACACACATAAACTAAATGCTACAATTTTATGGCACAGTAAATATATATCTTTTTTGTTGGTCTGACAAAAAAAGGTATAATTTTAAATGATCTACAAAAAGAAATAGTAACCACCTACCCATTTTGCTCCAAAGTGACTTTTTAAAAGATCAGGTGACTATCTTTATATATAAGGATTTCTGGTATCAAGAATTAACCAAACAGACACAACCTTATTATGTGATATGACAAAAAAAGATGTAACCCAATTATATGACCTATATATTTATGGTTCAAAACAGGGTAGTCCTACCATATGGCTATTGTTATGTTAGCTGCTGTCATTTTTTATTTGACAATCTAAGGGAAAAATCAGTGCATCTGACTTAACAGTCAAGTATTGCATGATTTAAAAATTCTGTGGCACACCCATTGAAAATTGTTGTCACAGATAAATTCTGACATGTATTTAGGACCCAACCCTTGAGAGAGAGAAGAAAAATATTGATAAAAAGAAAGAAATTAGAACCAATCATATAATGAAAATGTCTAATCATAACATATTAATAACTCTCAAATATTCTATTTTCTTTTCTTATTAGCAGATCATTTGATATTTGTTCTAGTGATGTGTTAAAAACCTAGGTAAATGAAAAATTAACCTCTTAGGACTAACACATCTGTCATTTCAGATAACATCTCTCAATATTTCTTCTTTACTAATGATTGTTTTCTGGTAATCATTCAATATGTCTATAATAAATTTACACACATACAAATAGATATACACACAGGTTTAATACCAGAGAAAACATTCTGAGGATCTAGTTTGAAATATCTCTATTCATAACTCAGAGTAGATTTAAAAAGGAATACAGATAGAGAAAGCGCCATGATTCTAGGCAGGGCATATTATGATGGCAGTTTTGATAGAAGTTAAACATTTAACAGATATAAACCTAAGTAAGAGACATAGGATAGTTCTTTGGGTGCAGTGCACTCTAGACAAGATTTGAGGAATAGCCCAAAGCAGTTACTACTTCTCTGCTGTAGCTTCACATGACCTAGTGTTTCTAAAAGTGAGTTTTGTGAAACACTATTCTCCCAGTTTCTATTTACAGATAGACTCTGACTAAAAGTCTTTTTAAACTCAGAAGTTTGAATAACACTGAAATAAACAATACAAAACAGGTACCTTTTCTGTAGGTCTTATCTGAGGCTTTAATTTACACCCAAGTATGATACTATGATAGTATGTGTGGTAGTGGGAAAGAAGAGTGAAGGAGAGATTATGCAGGATACCAAAACTCATTTTACCATAAACATATTATTTCCTGAAAGAAAGTCTTAATAAAAGTGCACTGTACAGCTTGACCAGGCAGTGGCACAGTAAATAGAGTGTTGGACTGGGATGCGGAAGGACCTGGGTTAGAGACCCCAAGGTCACCAGCTTGAGTGTGGGCTCATCTGGTTTGAGCAAAGCTCACCAGCTTGGACCCAAGGTCACTGACTCAAGCAAGGGGTTACTCGGTCTGCTGAAGGCCCACAGTCAAGGCACATATGAGAAAGCAATCAATGAACAATAAGGTGTCGCAACGAAAAACTGATGGTTGATGCTTCTCATCTCTCTCTGTTCCTGTCTGTCCCTGTCTATCCCTCTCTCTGACTCTCTGTCTCTGTAATAAAAAACGAAATTATCAAAAGTGCACTGTACAATGTATTTTTTCAGTTTAGGAAATGCTGCTCTATACTTTTGCTTCTGGAAATTTTAGCTATGTAGCAGTTGAGCTTCAGTTTGTGTATTTTTTTCTATACTCCACTATAGTATTTCTGGTACACAATGTGTAAATCAGAACATAAAAATGTTTCATTGTGGTATTTAAGCTCTTAAATCCTCTGGCCTGAAGTAAATAAATGCAAAACATGAACCATAGAGTGGGTAAGAGCTCTTCCTGAGAAAACAGCAAAACGGAAAGTAACCTACCAGAATCAAAGAATGACATCAGAGTTCATAAATAGAACCTCAATGAATAATAGGCCTTGCTATGTGTCTGGGGTTGATAGGAGAGCTGGGGTAGGAGAAGAGTAATGATGGCTCACACGTCACATAATTGACAACCTGACAAAGATCTCACCAAAGGAGCCTGGCAGCCATATCCATGAGTTAAGGTATACTGACACATTTTCCTGAAGTATATTGTGATTATTTCCTAGTGATTCATGGCACAAACACGCACATAAACATACAATGAAATAGACAAACAAAAATTATAAACATGAAAGCAGTGAAGGGAATATATCCAGGGCTAGGAATGTGTGTTTTCATATAGTATTTTGGCTTTCTTCAGATTTTTATGATGAAAACATTGCAACAGTAAATGTAAAATAAAGAAGCACAAAGCTATAAGAACACACATAAAGAAGGCACCATGACTTTGATCATGTCATCATGTAATGTCAGTTTCAATAAAAGTTCAATATTATACAGATATAAACACATGTAAGGGATATAGGATGGTTTCTTGGGTGAAGTGCATTTGAGGGAAGATTTGAGGAATAGAGAAGTAGATAAATAAAAAAAAACATGAAAAGGAAAGAGAAAAATTTTTATTAGATGCAGAGTACAATAGATACATCAATATCATACTAGATTGCTTTGTTTTCATTTATCTCTTTGGTTTTTGTAGCCCTTATAGCAAATAAGTGCTTCAACCATTACAATTAGTTGTAAAAATAGTAATTATTTGAACCAACCATCAACTCAGTCAGCTGACTGAATAACTGCTTCACTACATCTTCCAAATAATTAGGTAATAGACTGTATTTCGGTACCATGATGTTGCTTACATAGGAATTCTTTGATTCTTTCATTTATTTATCTTACAGATACTTAGTCGGGTGTGGTGGTGCGTGCCTGTAGTCCCAGCTACTTGAGAGGCTGAGGCAGGAAGATTGCTTGAGCCCAGGAGTTCTGGGCTGTAGTGCTCTATGCTGATCGGGTATGCGCACTAAGTTCGGCATCAATATGGCGACCTCCACGGAGCCAGGGACCACCAGGTTGCCTAAGGAGCGGTGAACCAGTCGAGGTCAGAAACAGAGCAGGTCAAACAGATACTTCGTGCCAGGCACTATACCAACTACCAGATGTAGAAAACAACATAATGAAGTATTACCCAGCATCACAGGAGAAATACTGCACAGGCATATAACCCTAGTGTGTTTTCTCACATTTTAACCACTTTCTATTTTCTTGTTCTGTGAGTACCCCATCTTCTCCAAGTAACTCTCCTTTTTTAGATTTTTGTGAAACATCACAACACAAGGATGTGGGACTCGACTTCTATAGTGTCCACCGAAGAGTCAGGTGATTCTACCAGGAATGGGAGGTGTTATGTCCCCAGGTGGTGAAATAAGACAAGTGACAAACGGAGGTGAGAAGGATTCAGGTCCCTCAACCTCTCCCACTGAGGAAGATTGCTTCCAGTAGTGCTTCTCTTAGCCCATCCTAAGACCTGCTGGTTGATCTAGTTGGTGTATTTCATCACTGATCCATTTGAAATAGTACCCAGAACAATTATCCTTGTACTGCATCCTATCTTCTGTTGTTTCATTACATCCTTTTCCTCAGTCTCATCACTCTGAGTTTGCACTTTCCACTTATTAGCAAATTAATTCTTCTCTTCTACTCTATTGTAAGTGTGTCTGGGCTGAGATGCACATGGGAGCAAAATAATCTAAATGGCTAAATAATGAATATAAAAATAAGAAGATAATTAACAAATGGTAAAACTATCCAGTAATAAGATCACCACTTATTGAGTATCTTCTATGTACGAAATACTTTCAAGACAGTGTTTTTTTTAAATCACCGTGCAAGAGAAATATTGTTTAATTAGACAGTTTATGAAAATATGAGTCATATAAACAAACCTAACAAAATCACACAGCTAATATTGGTAGAATGAGGTTCAAAAATGACTATGGCAGGGGTCAGGGACCTTTTTGGCTGAGAGAGCCATGAACATCACGTATTTTAAAATGTAATTCCGTGAGAGCCATACAATATGTTTAACACTAAATACAAGTAAATGTGTGCATTTTATGTAAGACCAACACTTTTAAAGGACAATAAGTCTCTGAATTCTTTTTAATAATATCGTTATGGTGTTGCTAACCAATGATGAATAAATGACTTCTTACCATTAATGTGACTTCTGGTGATGAATGGTTTTGCTGATGGCTTTGTAGTCTGGTTGATACGTGGTGAAGTTAAGCTTCATGCAGGCGTTGAGACTTCCATCCATTAAACGTGATCGTAGGTTGGTCTTAACATTCTTTAGATGTGAGAAAGACTGCTTACATCTACGTATATTGGCATACGTAGAGCCAAACATTGTCACTACAGCAATACTCACACACTGCAGTGTGTGGTATGTGACAAGAAGTGCATTCCAAGTTTTGGCCATCAGCTGGTCCGCGGGTTGAAGTTTTTTTCATTTCTCCCCACTTTTGTTTGCTTGCCAACTCTGCTTGCTGTCATGCAAGTCTTTCCAAATCTTCATTCTGTGGTTTGAACTTATTCACCCACATGTCTGAGGCCCTCAGGTCAGCAGTTTGTAACTCAAAAATCTCTGACGGAGACAGTGGGCATGTAACTCAGGTCGGCGCTGTCCACTGCACACTCTTGTGGATGGGTGATGAACTTAAAAAGACAAGTGCGCTCATAAAATTCTCCAAAGCACACTTTGAATGACTGCAGGAGATTAGATGTGAAGCCTGCTAGCTGCTGGAGATCAAGATGTTGAGCAGGGTCACTTGCTGTGCATGCATCTTTAAACTCTCCCAGTTTTTCAAAGTGTAGTAAATGACTTCTTTCAATGTTGGCAATTAAGATTTCCAGCATGTTTTCAAATGCAAACACTGCTTGTTGAAGGGATAAGACAGTATTTCCAACACCTTACATTTTCACATTGAGCTGGTTCAGATGTTCATTCAGTCACATCCACGAGATAGTAGAACTTCAAGAGCCACTCAGTGTTAGCTAAGGATGCTCAACATTTTTAATTTCAAGAAAAATCCGGATTTCACTCAGACAAGCCGTGAAATGGCTGAGCACCTTCCCTCTTGACAACCAATGCACATTGTTGTACAGAAACAGACCAGGATAGTTATTCCCAACTTCATCCAGCAGTGTTTTAAACTGGCGATCATTTAAAGCTCGGGCAACAATAAAGTTGACCACCCAAATGACCAGTGAAATCACCTCACCAAGCTGCTCGCCACACATCTGAGCACAAAGTGCCTCCTCATATAGGATGCAGTGAAAACTTAAGATGAATCTCTTTTCATGTTCATGAAGAAGCACTACGAATCCTCTGTTTTTCCCCACCATACATGGTGCACCATCAGTACACACCGAAATAAGTTTATCCATCGGTAGATTTTTCTCTTTAGTGAACTCAGTGAAATAATTGAATAAATCCTCCCCTCTTGTTGTCTCTTTTATAGGCAAAACAGCAAGACTTTCCTCATGTAGTGTGTCACTGACAGCATACCTTGCAATCATGCTGAACTGGGATAAATGGCCTATGTCTGTTGACTCATCCAAAGCGAGAGAAAAGAATGGTGCTACAATTATGTCCTTCACTTCTGTTGCCTCAATTTGAATTGCCATAAGGATGGTATGATCTGAACAGTTCTTGCTGACAGAGACATGTCTTTTATTCATTTGATTGTCTTTATCTGAAAAGTTGTCAAAAAGTTCACTGGCAACATCAAGCATGAATGTTTTGGTATACTCCACATCTGTGAATGGCTTTCCATTTCTCACAATTGCTAAAGCACCAGCAAAGCTAGCCGAATTCCAGTAACCTTGTTGGGTCCAAACATGGAGTTGGGGCTGACTAGCTTGCACTCTGCACAGTAGATCTTGACATGGTTTCTTCCTTCTGTCCCTCACTGGATATTTCGATGCAAATGTAGTATGGCATGTGTCAAAGTGCTGCTTTATATTTGACCATTTCATTGATGCACTTTTATCATTGCATATTACACACTATAGAACCTGCTCTCTCCACAAAGGTGAATTTCTCTGTCCATTCCTGCTGAAAAGTACAATACTCCTCATCTTTTTTCTCTCAGCCATTTTCTTTGTCAAAAGGGTTTCTGCAGTTAGCTAGCTGATTACTTGATTAAAAGGAGGGAAGTTTACTTCCTGACCTCACAACAACCCGTGTACCTTACGCATTATCCAATAAAAATTTGGTGTTGTCCCGGAGGACAGCTGTGATTGGCTTCAGCCACCCGCAACCATGAATATAAGTGGTAGGAAATGAATAGATTGTAATACATGAGAATGTTTTATATTTTTAACATTATTATTTTATTTTATTAAAGATTTGTCTGAGAGCCAGATGCAGCCATCAAAAGAGCCACATCTGGTTCCTGAACCACAGGTTCCCGACCCCTGGACTAGGGTTTCTTGTGCCCCAGAATAGCGTTTTTTTCTGCCCAATGTTTAAGGAATTAAAAAAGAATTCTTTGAGAATGTAGCTTGGTAGTTTATAAGAGAAATAAAAGACTTTTCAATCTGAGAGAATAATATGAACAAAGGGATATATATTATATATCACAACTCTAGTATCTAAATTAAAAGGCTTGAACTTTCCCTGTTTGCAACTCCACTTGCATCTTGAGCATTTCTACTGTCTACTCCACTACAAGCAACATATTTCAGATAAGAAAACAAAATGAGTAGATCTCCTCTTGCCAAAAAGAATAAAGAATAGTTTACTACCACCTGCTGATTTCTAAAACTTTTGTTCAGTGTTTATTTTTATTTTTCTAATAATACATGAGCATTTTCAAAAATGTAAGCCAGAAAGATTATGTAATCTTTAATTAAGTTTCTTCCTAGATTTATAATTGCTGTATAACATGGACAAAGACCTGATAGTCCAGGAGAGAGGCTGCTTTTCTGGGAATGTCAAGGTCAATGCTGAGAAGACATTTACATGCTGTTGAGTGATCTGTAGTTTGCTGAGCCAGGAAAGTCTTAGAATTGTCAATGCTTGAATAAATAAATAAATGAATGAATAACAGGTTTCAGGGACAATGATTCAGAAAAAATGGAACTGGGGAGAAAGAAGTAGGACAAGTATGAATTAAACTAAGAAGAAATTGATGAGAAAGGGAGAAAAAGGAACCTGTGGCAAAGATTATTTTTGCTTTAAAGTTACTCATTGTGTTGATTTTTATTTATTTTGACTTGCTTTTGGAGTGAGTGAATATCTGTCTTTCAGAAAGTGTTTCTTATCATGGAGTGACATAGAAAGTGCCCTGAGTTTCTCTCCCTTGGTATTTTTTCTTTTAAGATCATTATCTTAGTGGATCTTTATTGATATGCAAATCTGTATTTAGAGCATAATAATAATTTATTACACATTGGGTTGTATTATTTTTATCAGATAAAGGATAATCACCTATGTATCCTCAGAACTCAGAAAAGTTCTTGATCCATATGTGAGTGTGTTGGGGTAGACAAGGTCTACTGAGAGTATACAGAAGTTTACATATAATGAAGTTGCTGGTGTAAGATGTATCTACAAAGTCAGCAAGCTGCCCAAAAGTTTGAAATGTTTGGGAATGAAATGATGAGACTTACAGAGAATGTGTGAGGTATCATTACTTGGGCTGTTTAAGTTATTATTGTAATAAAGGCCTGTATAAAAAAAATATAGGGTAAAGAGAGGAAAGAATATAAAAAGAAGGAGGGGAAAAAAGTTCTTTATGTTATTTATTTTTTAAAGTGAGAGGAGAGGAGATCATGAGACAGAATCCCACATACACCTCAGGCCAGTGGTGGGATTTAGCCAGTTCATACCAGTTTGGCAGAATTGATACCTAAATTTTGTTGAGTTTCATGAACCCATTTTTACAATGGCACTTGTAATCAGAGTTCTCTCTAACTTGGGCACTTGGACATCCATTCAATGTGGAAGTCACAAATTTACATTTCTTACTCTTTTTAAACATTCACGGGCCCCACAGTGTATTCTAAACTCCCATAGTAATGTCCCTGGGTGAAAAAAACTATGGAACTATGCTTGTAATATTTATTTATTCAATTCATAAAACTCATTATATCTTTGATGAAATACATTTTAATTCCTTTGCATTTGTTACTTCAGTAAACAAACATAATGTAAAGAGAAAAAGTACCAAGCAACCAGGAAGTGACAAGCTATCATTGCAATTACCTTAAATAAGAGTTTTATTGTTTTTTTGTCAGGTATTATTTTATATTTTTATTAATATTTTAAAACTCTTTCTTATAACTTAATCTAGTTTTGTGTGCCTCTTTTATTGTTCTTATTTAAGTATTAAATGCATAAAATAAAAAACTACCGTTTGGTATATTGTTTTTCTGTATTTAAAATGGTCATTAAGGCAGAGAACCAGTTGTGAAATTATTTGAATCCCACCACTGCCCAGTCAAACCAATCAAGCCATGGGCTGCAAGAAGGGAAGGGAAAGAGACAAGGGAGAGGGAGGGGTGGAGAAGCAGATGATCATTTCTTATAAGTACCCTGACTGGGGACCAAACCCTGGATGTCTGCATGCCGTGCCACACCCTATCCACTGAACAAATCAGCCAGGGCCCTTTTATGTTACTGACTTCTAATTCTGTAACTATTACATTTTAGGTTGTTCACTTTGAACAGTTCTCAAAAACTTATTATCTCTGATTTTTTCACCTAGAAAATGAAATATAATATTTTATATTCATTAAAGCAGAATACTGAAATAGTTGATTCTCAATTGTATAACTCTGAAAGTTATTAGAGAGAGTAGATGTATTTTACAAAGCAGAGAAATAAATTTGAAAGAAGGCAGATAAGAGTATGAATCTTTTCTCTGACTTTTTGGTTGAATTAACCAGGAAACATTATTTAGATGTGTTAAGATATTAGGAATTTACCCAACAGCTACAGAAGATGATAGATTGAACATAAGAAATAAACCAGAGCTTAGAGTTAATCATCTGAGGATATTATTTTCAAATGACCTTTAATAAATAAAACTTCAGTCTACATTTTCACCTGCTGACATTCATTGTCTTAACTTTTTATCTTTCTAGAACTTCTCATTTGACAAATGATCACATAATCTTTCCAACCTCCTCTTCTGTTCTTTTTTCCAGACTTCAGTAGTTCTTCTATGTTTGCATGCTGAAAATTCACATATATAACCTTTCAGTAGTGTTAAACTTGAATATCTTTTTACCCAGCTATGATAGAAGTATTTTATAATAAGTGCCAGAGCTACTATTTGTGCAATGCCTTCCTGAAAAATTCTAATCCCATGCTCCCTTCACCACTTGTTCCAGGTACATGGAGGCTGTAGATTCCACCACTGAACTAGTCGCAGTGAGCTTACTAAGGTGAGAAAGAACACTGGGTAATGTTCTGAACCAGTTACTGATCCATAATCCTTACCAAATTTTGACCATAATTAATTACTAATATTTGCATAATCTCATCCCCGAAATCCCAAGTAACTGTACCCTTATCTATAGATTTTATTATTGCATTTGATCCCCTTAACTTCAGCCACCCTAATTTTTTATGTGTAAACCTAATTTTTGATGAAAATGAATGGTTGATATTGTAAGAACCTCTAATTATTGATTGATATTCTTGGTACTTTAGGCAAAGTCTTGGCGAATTAGTCTAGAGGAAATGGTGAGTAGTGAACGACCTAAGGAGGAAGGAGAAAAATCAAGTTTACAGTTTAGAAAGTTCTCTCTTGGAACCATAAAAAGGATAAATAAATTGTGGGGAAGAAAGCCTTTTTAAAAAAAGCGAAGATATCAGCTCCCTGGCTTTTGTTCTAATACAAGCAAAGAACTAATAGAACACTATGGTGAGGTAATAAGAAGGGAAAGAACACTAACCAAGACAAATTAAAGTGGTACAATCAACATGACTCAGAGTCTAATTAAATATGACAAGTGAGAGAGAAGTGAGTTAAGGATGAACCCCAGCTTTTTATATTACAATACTTGACAAATAGAACAATATACAGAATTGAACAAAACATTAAGTTTAGTTTTATGTGTAAGAAATGTCATGTTTCTATGAATAATACAGAAAAAGTTGACGGCATTATAGAAACCAAGAGTGGAAAGGTTTGCAATATGGGGGAGTTTCGTTGAGCTTATGCACCCTAGACATGCAGGAAGGTCTTAAGTAAGGTGAGGGCTAAACATTCCTTACTACATTTCTGTTCATCACCACATTCACCTTTCTTTGAACATTTAGTTTAATAACTGGTTGCTGGAACAAAGGAACAAAGTAGAGCACTATGAAATAATGCAGTACTATGAGATCCATTTTCCCAAATCAGCTACTTACTGAATAATGCAAGCAGCAAACAGATTGCAACTTTTGTATTTATTTGTGTTTTCCAGTGGCTCCTGAAGAAAAAGGAAATTGACTTTTCATCAGTTTTTCTTTTATCTTTCAGTTCAAAATCTATATATTAAGAATTTATGTCTTTACTTATTCAATCATAAACATTAGTAATAAAGTAATAGCACCTTCAGGATATGTGTATATTCAGGTATTGAATGATATTTTTCAATTCCAAGAAGGCATAGCCTTCCATGTGTCCTATAATATTAGAACAAGCTGGTAAACTGTGCTTTAGTCTTAATTTCTCTGCTTGGTTCAACTCACTCCCTTGTCTCTGGTATCCTGTCCTAAACTGAATGTACTCCCTGGGATCATGTTGTAAGTAAAGTGAAGCTTAACATGCCACCAATACCAAATGTGTTATTGAGGATACAGCTGGATAATTACTTTTAGAAGCAGACTGACTCTCATCAAAGAGTTACATTGGTCTGTACCAAGCTTTTTTTAAATACCTGTTCTAAGTCTAGGTTAAAATTAGCCAAATATATTCTAAGTCCATTCTTTTAAAAACACATAGTTCTTTTTAGTACTATCCTTTCAAACTTTGGATTTCCCTAAAATCTTTTGGCTTAAATCTTTGCCAAATTTTCCCATGAACTTTGATACTCAACTATGTTAGAATACTTCCAAGATATTCCTGTATCTAGAAAAATACAAACTGTTCCCAATTTCCATCCAACCTTTCTGCCATGAAAATAAAATGCTTTGGCTAGTGCCTGGCTCCCCAGAATAACAGCACTGTTTCAGAGCCTCCCTGGAGTTTGATGTGGCCTTGTGAACAATTCTGATCCATTAAATGAAAATAGAGAGATCCTGTTGCAGCTCTTAGAAAACTTCTTTTAAAGAAAGTTGCCAAATCTATTTCATCTTCATCACTACCTTGTTTCTGCTTCCTGGATTTTAGCTGCTGTCATGTTGGTGAAGACAACATGTTGGAGTTAGTAGAACAGTGAGCTAAAAAAAGCTTGTTCTCGGCCCTGGCCGGTTGGCTCAGTTGTAGAGCATCGGCCTGGCGTGCAGGAGTCCCAGGTTAGATTCCCGGCTGGGGCACACAGGAGAAGCGCCCATCTGCTTCTCCACCCCTCCCCCTCTCCTTCCTCTCTGTCTCTCTATTCCCCTCCCGCAGCCGAGGCTCCATTGGAGCAAAGTTGGCCCAGGCGCTAAGGATGGCTCTGTGGCCTCTGCCTCAGGTGCTAGAATGGCTCTGGTTGCAACAGAGCAATGCCCCAGATGAGCAGAGCATCGCCCCCTGATGGGCAGGCTGGGTGGATCCCGGTTGGGCGCATGCAGGAGTCTGTCTGACTGACTCCCCATTTCCAACTTCAGAAAAACACAAAAAATACAAAAAAAAAGTAAAAAAAAAGCTTGTTCTCTAACAACATTGTGGTACAAAACTCTTTTCTAACATCTAAAAGCTTTACTACTTTACTTAATATATGTGAAGAAAAATAAATTGTGATATCATTTTTATTATGCTACTTACTGAGGATTTTATTGTTATTAGCCCAATAAAAATACCCTTTGTATTGATGCAACTATTTTTCCTCTCTCTATAAAATACATTATAGCTTAAATCTATGTCAGTTACATATTAAAGTAATAAATCACTAGTACAGTATATTTTAAAATACTAAATAAAATGCTGAAAAATTTAGACTTAATAGAATTACCCAATCTAAATATAAATTGATTATCAACAAACATACAAAAAGATAAGTAAATCTCATAATAACCACTCTTACTAATCATTAAATTATTTTTTGGATTACCAAGAACTTTAAAATTTCTAAATAGATGATTGCCTAATAATATTTTAATCTAATGTTCAATGAAGTTTTAATTTTAAAATAATAAAGTCTTATGCTAAACACTTTAATATATGCTCTGCATATTCAGTTGTCAGATAATTACATTGATAATTTAAAAATCTAAAAATAATTGTGGCATCTATACTAATTCAACTCGTTAATTAAAGACTGGAAAAAACAAAATCATTCACACTAGAAAGAATAGACCACTCAGAATATCCTCTTTTCTCCTTTACCTATAAGCCTATAAATTTGTTTTGCACTTATATATTTAGCACATTTTTAGCCCTCTAGTTTTTGTTTAGAAATAAGATATTCCATTTCCACTTCTTAGAGCTGTGGGTGAAGCCATGCCTACAAATTACTGGAGGCAATTTAAAATCTATCCTTAGAGAGATTAGCAATTTCAGGCTTTTAGGACATTCTTAAGAAATGGACTTACCCCATCCCCCACAATCCTTATCAGAAGAAATTTATCTTTAAGAAGAAAATCTAATATATTGTTCAATTCATATATTTTAGAAGTGAAAGCACTGATAGAATTCACAGAAAAAGAGAAAATGTTGAATCAAACGTGGCTGGTTTCAGCGGCATGAGACCTCCACAGTTTCACAGGCTGCTGTGTTCAGAGGGGACTTCTGCTTGATTAAGGACTTGTTATTTGGCTTTCTGAATAAAGAGATTCACGTTTTTATTTTTCACTGGGCCCCACAAGCTGTAGCCGGTCTAGCCTCTAGAGCATGTATGTGTATCTATTTTCTTTATAGAACTTACTAATGGAAATTATTAAATGTTATTTTACTATTCATACATCTAAGATAGTTTTCTGACAAGTAACAGTGAAGGCAGATTTTTTTGAAAAACTTTTTGTTAGGTTTGAAGAAATAAATACTGTAGTTCAAGGTTAATTGAACTCAAGGTTTGCCCTTTGCACATTTGCTTTAGCTTTGTAAAATGAATTATGTCCTAAGGGACAAAATTGGTGACTGTGATTTTGTAAAATATCACATTAACTCAGAGACTGCTTAGCTTTAGTTCTTAAAATGGGTTGTGCTTTTTTCATGACATCATTTTAGAGAGGAAGAAAAAATAACTTAAATAACTTTTTAAAAACAACAATCCAAATAGCAGCTTGAATAAGAACAATGCAAAACCACTCAGTTATTTGCTTGGTTTCTGTTTACCTTTACTAAGTTTTGTTGTTGTTTTTAAGATTCAATACCTTCATTATGCACATGTTATTTACTTTGTCTTCTTATTCCCAGCTATCTATCGCTCTCACACCTCTATTTTGGGGCCAGTAAGGTTTCTCTTCACAATTAATCAAAAAGCAATCTGTTTCAATAGATTGGTCAGGTAAACTAGGATCTATCATATTTATGTATTTACTTTCCAACAATACTTTTGCTATCTTGGTACCCAAGACTCTTCTGAGTAAACAATTGCCTACTTAGTTCTAAAGGCATTTAAATTTTTTTTTTTCATTTGCAAAGGTTGTCACTATTTCCCTACTTATTTTCTTTAAAAAAAGAAAAAAAAAAGTCTTACCTGGTGGTGGAGCAATGGATAGACCTGGGATGCTGAAGACCCAGGTTCAAAACCCCAAGTTTGCTGGCTTGAGTTTGGGTTCATCTGGCTTGAACACTGGCTCACCAGCTTGGGTTCAGGGTCCTTGGTTTGAGTGTGGGATTATAAACATAATCTTATGGTCACTGGCTTGGGCCCAAGGTTGCTGGTTTGAAGCCCAAAGTCACTGGCTTAAGCACAAGGTGTCTGGCTTGAGGAAGGGGCCATTGTCTCGGTTAAACTCCACCTCCCCTAGTCAAGGCCCATATGAGAAGCAGTCAATGAACAACTAATGTGAACCAACTACGAGTTGATGCTTCTCATTCTTCTCTCTTCTTGTCTGTCTGTCTCACTAAAAAAAAAAGTTTGATCTCTTATCTATGGCTATTTCCAGTTTTTATTTTATATTAACATTTGTATTGAATAAATATGTTATTTTGTTTCATTTTATTTTTTCTGGTGTCATAGTAAGTGAATGTATGTAGTTATTTCACTCTGTTTAAGTTGTCTTGGCACGTTTCACCCTGACCTCACATATTTTTACCTAAGTCAGTAACCTTGAACTCTTCCTGGCATAAAAAAGAAATATAATTCATGCAGTTAATCATTTGGACTCTATTTCTCTCTTTCTCTCTCTGTCACAACCTCCTAAAGAGCATCATCTGATTCCAACTTGCTTTTTTGTTTCGTTCCATTTTCAATCTGTGCTAGACATAATATGCTAACCATAATTATTATCTGCAGACTCATCTTAGTTATTTTCACTTCCACATGTTTAAAACAAATTGAACTAAGCTTACCATTTACCTGAGAAAGAAGACACTTACTACAAAAGGCTCCTGATGGATAACTGGGCTCAAATTGAAAACAAAACAAAACAAAACAGAGCATAGCTGCTATTTCTAAACAGGGGCTTCTCTAGCAAACTGTACTTCAGGGAGAAGCCCTCACTGAACTGCCTGTCTGCACTATGAGCCAGCAATTACAAAGGAGTTCCTGGAATATATTTCAACCAATAGAATTGAGGCTTTTGCTATGTAATTGGAGTTGTACTGCTATATTCCCATTAGCTTCCTCATTAACCAATCAGAAAAGCTCTATTTGCACCAATCAGGCTAGTGCCTTTTGGTCCAATCAAACTGTGAAGATTTGGAGTTCTTCTTTGCATGAGGACTGACCAATCAGGGATCAGAGGCATGGACTTCTGCCTTTTTAAGTCAGCTCTCCTCTGACACCTGAGAGTACTTTCAACCAAAAATTAAAAATCACCTTACCGTAGCTGAGATGAAACACCAAAGATGCCTTGCAGGAGCAGAGTGGACCAACCAACAAGTGCAGAGCAAACTGAGTAGCCAGAAAGGGGCCTGGCCCCAGGAACTCTTAAAAATAGTGCTTTTTTACAGCCAAGTTGTGTCACAATTGAAGTATTTGCATTTAATAAAGTTTCCTTTCTTACCACAGCCCAATTGTGGATTCCTGTTATCGAATTAATGCCAATGACCTTCAGTTGACATCATATCCTAAACTAAGTACTTTATGTTGAAACCTTACATGAATGAGCACAGTGAGGTACATGTAGTTATTATAGCCATTTTATATATGAGAAAGCAAAGGCAGAAAATCTTAAATAAAATTCCCAATGTTACACAGTTAGAAAGTGGCAGTGTTATCACATAAACCCAAATCAGTTTGGATATTACATATATATATATATATATATTAATTTACTTTGTGATTGTGAAAAGAATAAAGTATTTTGATAGGAATAAAATACATAAGTTTGTTCTGATTGAAATTTAGATAGCAATAAAACATCCATTTAACTCTTTAGAGTTTTTGAATCTATAAAAGAAAATAGTGTAAGAGTCCACTTGGCTCAAAACTATCACATACAGGGCAGGGCAAAAGTGGGTTTACAGCCATTCATACGCAAAATAAGACAATATTTAATAAATAATAATACAAATATAACTGTGTTTTGCATACTCACAACTGTAAACCTACTTTAGTCCACTCTGTATATCCTTTAACTTATCTAAATATAACCTCAAATGAGATTTTAAATAAGGATAAGTTTGATGGTAAGCTTTCTAAATGAGTTATATTTGGCTTCTTGGGTGTATTTATTTATTTTTTATAGTTTTCAATGTAGTAAACACATAAAGCACCTTACATGGCATTTGAATGTCAATGAAAGGTGCCTAATCAATTGCCTGTTTTTCCAGTGGACAAAGGTAGGTTGAAAAGATAGTAGCAGGCAGCAGCACTAATAACCATGGACAACCTGCTTGTAGTTGGGATAGAGAGACATCAGTAAAAAGTTTGTACTTTCCCTTTGGATTATTATAATATCTATATATCTATATATCTATATATCTACATCTATATATCTATATATCTATATATATATCTATATATATATAGATATATATATATCTAGCAGTCAAATACTCATACCCAACATATACATTGATTATCCTGTTAAGGGATCTGAATATGATTGGCTTTTTAACTTGTAACAAAATAAAAGAGGGTCATGTCTGTATTCTTCCACTGTTTAAATATAGTCATGAAAAGATTGTGGTTTGCCCCAGACAATAAAACACAACTAACTATTTGACTCAGCAGATATATTCAGGGTAAAATCAGAAAGAACCAACAGTAAGAGATTTCCAATAATCAAGTAATTATCTCTCTTTGACGGAAAATATCAAGTGGAGCTCACATGGTCATTTCGTACAGATGTTTCAGTATGGATTATTCTCTTCAGAGGGTGAGTAGAACAGTCAGTCTCTCAGAGGTGTTTCCAACACTAAGATTCTGTGATTTTATTATCTTATTGCTTCCAAGGTGTTCCACTGGTGAGCTGCCCTCACAGGTCTAGGACCTTGGCTCCTCCAGCAGCTCTGTGTACAGGGAAAATCACCAAAGGAGATGTGATTGTAATCAACAGCATCTGAGACATTAGGTTTCAGGGAAGTTTAAAGGGAAAATGTGCCCTGAATAAGAAATGACCAAAATCAGTTTGTCTTTTTTTCTGTGCTTAATCCCAGTTACCTTTTTTAAAAAAAATTAATTTATTTATTTTTATTTAGACAATTAAATTGAACAGGGTGACATTGGTTAACTAGAGTACATAGATTTAGAGAAAACATCTCCACATCATTTGGACAGTCAATTATGTTGTATACCCATCACCCAAAGTCAAATCATCCTCTGTGACCTTATATTCGTTTCTCTTTTTGCACCTTCCCCTCCCCCTTCACAGCTCCCTCTCCTCCCCTCCCTTCTCCCTGGTAACCACTGCACTCTTATCTATGTCCGTGAGTCTCAATTTTGTACGTTTTATAGTCTTGTGAACTATCTGTAGGCAGGCTATTTTGCTCAGCATTCACTCACTTCCCAATAACTGGTTTCTTTCTTTTAAAGCAGCCAATGTCAGGACTTAGTCCAGGACTTAGTGCAGTGTCTGCCCATTGTAGTTTATTGGACAATAAGCCTTACTGACATTTCCATTTGAAATCTTAATCCAGGGTCTCTGCTGCATTTCTATGTACATTATAACATAGGAATGGGTAACTAGAAAGAACCTTACTTAGTCATGATTTTAAATTTATTACTCATTACATTGGAAAAGTGAATTGGAGTGTTAATTTGAATCAATAATAAAATCAGTGACAAGGTTATGAATGTTTTGACACTGCCAGAATAAAACATTTCTCATAATGTGTTGACCACTGAGCTGCCATACAAGTTCTCCTAACATTTGATGAACTAGTTAGAATTACTCTATTATTTTTTCCAAAGCTGATTTTCTGCCCTGAATATATATATATCAAATGCCTCCAGAATTGTACTGCTTATAAATGAATTTTGGTTAGGAGGAAAAGAAAAATTGTTCACTGAATATAAACAAAACAGTTAACTTCGGGACAGAAATAAGTAGTAATTCTGGGCAGCAAAGTAAATAGACCAAAACCCTCAAAAGCAAACATTTAACAGTAAGAAACATATTTAACAGTAACACTTAGAATATGATCAACATGACAATGAAGATGAAGTATAAGCTATGATAATTAAAGTAAAATATTTTTCTGAAGAGTGGTATAAGGGAAGAACATAATAAAATCATTTCTGAAAATATTTAAATAGTTTGAATATAACTATCTATTTCTAACTGAAGCTAGTTGAATTGCACTAAAATAACCAGCTTACAAGTGTTGGATCAATTCTAAAGGACAAAGTAATAGAAGATAGTGGAAGTAGAATAGGCATTACAATTCATTAAGTTCTAACTCTTCATCTTTTAAGGAGGAAAATTAAAGACAAGATGTGTAAGTAACTCGCTCCTGACCATATACATAGAGGCAGAATTCTCCATGTTGTGGCACTCTTGCCCTGTCTCCCACATCCTGCTTGTATCTCTGTCTCCTCATTGATTCTCATCCCTTTTCATGCTTTCAAAACCCAGAAGGCACATAATACACTCTGCTGGTAATAGTAACAGGAACACTTGCTGAGTGTTTGCACGTATGTGGGGGGAGGATGGGTAAAGCCCAGTAAAGGTGGGGAAAGGTAGCATGTGTCTTTGAAAAACATCTGGAGAAATTCTGCTATACCTTTATTGCCCCCCTTTTCCATAACCTCATTCATCCCCAGAGTAATAACTACTTTTGAGAGTGAAATGTATACTCACATAATATACTGATTACATAGCTTGTTTATTAACTTTCCAGAAACCACTTTGCTCTACTATCAAATCACATACCATCACCTGAAAGAGAATGTGGAAATTATTTAAACATTTGTATAATGTAATAAAAAGCCTTCCAAACACTTCATGTTACTCATTTTGAATAGCATAATTAAGCCATACACTTAATCAGCCTGATTTTGTTTTTTGTTTTTTATAAAGCCAAATGCACATTTGATGGAGTTTGTTCAATTATTTGGTCATAACACAGACCCAGGCTTGGGGTGTAATCTGAGCAGTTGGTGAAACAGTGTCACTTGTCCCATGTAAGAATGACACAACACAAGCCAAATGTTTGACCACCTGAGTATTCGCCAGTTACTTGTAACTATTTATATTACAAAATAAATCAGTCCCATTTACTTTATCTGTAACTTTTCAGTAATTAAATTGAAATGTTTTATTTGAAGTCCAAATAAACATTGTTTATATTATGATAAGTTCCATGAATTTTTATTCTTTTTATAAAAAAAGAAAAAATATCCCTCTAAACAACTAAAGTATTTAATTCTCAAACCGCAGTTTTTAGATGATAGAAACATCCATCTGGTGTATAAGTGAAGTTGTTATACTATTTTAAAACATTAATGGCAGAGATTTTTACACATATTTTATTTTATTTACTTCTTTTTAATATATATATATATTTTAATATATTCATTTTAGAGAAGAGAGAGAGAGAGAGAGAGAAAGAGAAGGGGGAGGAGGAGCAGGAAACGTCAACTCCCATATGTGCCTTGACCAGGCAAGTGCAGGGTTTTGAACCAGTGACCTCAGCGTTCCAGGTCAACACTTTATCCACTGCGCCACCACAGATCAGGCCTGTTATACTATTTTAAGGAGAAAAGCACACTTAAGATAAAACTATGACAGAATTGTAAACAGTAAATATTTTATAGACAAGAGAAACAACACATTATGGAAACTCTGAAATCAGAGAACTGGAATTTAATTTTCTAGATCTATCACCCTAATAATTGTGTTGTTTAAAGCAAATGATTACCCTCCTTCTTTTTTGTTTAATGCTTATTTTATTGATTTTAGGGAGAGAAATGGAAAGAGAGAGAGACAGGAACATCAATCTTTTCCTGTATGTGCCCTGACTGGGGATCCAACTGGAAAGCTTTGTGCTTCAGGATACTGCTCTAACCAACTGATTTATCTGGCCAGGGCCTTCCCTCCTACTTACTTTTCCCTTCTGTAAGCTAATGGCAATAGTCTACCTGCATCATAGATTCTGAGAATGGCAGGAATTATAACTTATGTAGTGAACATACAATTTTTTGTATTTCTTTATTTATAGTGCCCTAAACAATATATAAGCAAAGTACACACAATTGATGTTGATTCTGAGCACAACGTTAGAATAGTTCCAGTAAATGAAATCTGTCCAGCATGTTTCCAGTAAGTCATTGAGTTCCACATCTTCCAAATGATCATCTGTATAGCACTTCTCAAATCCTATTGTGTGTGTGTGTGTGTTTGTGTGTGTGTGAGTGTTGGCACATACAAATACTAGCCTAAGCAGGTGGATATTTTTTAAGACCCGAAGTTTAACCATCTCCACTTAAGTTTTGATATTACTACTGAATTTATGTTATTTTTCTTAAATTTATATAAAGATATAACCAGAGAGCATAATAACCCCTTTGATATTCACTAGCTATATCTGTTTTAATTATTGAATATGTATTTTTCATTTTTACTTTCACATTTTTCCACCTTACTTTATGTTTTAGGTAAATCATTCAGTGTCTGTCTACTTAGGAGCATAGGCAGGTGTTGGTAAGCCATTATCTGGTAAATTGAATCTTTGTAAACAACACACCACAGTCATTCAAGCCAACAAAGTGAGCTTTACACTCAAATGATCTGGAAAATTGCCATAACTATTTTTTTATGTAAATAGATTTTGTGTTACTCAGAGGGATAAAGCTTTTTCGAAATCCCATTTGTAGGGCTAAAATACAGAAAATTACAAATAAATGAAGAGATATATGTGGTAGTTATCCTCATAGTTTATACAAAATAGTGGCCTAGGAATATATTTAACATTTACAAATGAGAAATGAGTTCAAGGCTTGCCATTTAAGTAGTATAGATGACTGTTGTACAATGCCCATATGTACATGATACATGCCTATCTCATTATGGAATCAAGATGAAAAAGCTAGAGTGGACTATATATTGTACAGAAATACCGATGAGTGGATTGCATTATCATTTCATTGTTAAATGCACTAGCATTTAAATTAACATTTATTTTCCATGAAGTAGATGCCTGAGCAGGTAAAATAAGATATACCTTCTTCTGTATAGAGAATGTAGTATATATAAAAACATTTTAAAAAATATTCCTTGCTACTCAGAGTGGGTCTTTTAAAAAATTACCAGTCATGTCATTGACCTTCCTCCCACAACCCAAAAAACTTCAGTGTTTTCCTAATGATCTTTTTTTTTTAGAGAGAGAGATAGACACATGGGAATAGACAGGAAAGGAGAAAGATAAGAAGCATCAACTCCTAGTTGCAGCATCTTAGTTGTTCATTGATTGCTTTCTCATATGTGCCTTGACTGGGGGCTCGAACTGAGCCAGTGATCCCTTGCTCAAGCCAGTGATCTTGGACTCAATCCAGTGCAGTTGAGCTCAAGTCAGCACCTTTGTGCTTTAAGCCAGAAACCTTTAGGCTTAAACCAGTGACCATGGAGTAACATCTATAATCCCATGTTTAAGCCGGAGACTGTGTACTCAAGCTGATGAGCCCATGCTCAAGCTGGATGAGACCACTTTTAAGCTGGTGACCCTAGGGTTTTGAACCTGGGTCCTCAGTGTCTGTAAAGCCAGTTGCCATAGCCACCAACATAGCCGCCTGGCCCATGCAGGTTTGCATTGGATTCAGACAGATGGTAATAAACAACGGAGCCAAGAACTGGTGGGCCGTTAGCTTTAGTCCTAGCTTGCACCCGGCGGGCAAGTAAAAACACACACTGGGGTCCAAAATCCACTCATGCAATGCTCACAAAGCTACTGACTTATCCTAGTTTCCTAGAATCTAAGGTTTCTTGCTCACCAGCCTTATTCACTTCTGTTCTCCATCTCCTTCTCGACTTCTCTCTGCACAAACTCAGCACAAACTGGCTTCTCCCTCAGCACTCCACCATCTTGGCTGCTTCTCCTGGTCTCTTCCACGTGCTTTCTCTGCTCTACTTTTCTACTCTCTCCTCTCAGGAACCAAGAGAGAGTAAGCTCCTGGTCTGCCCCACTTTATAGTGTAGAAACCAAAACCATTAATCCAATATACCAACAAGAAAGTCTCTGATACAAAGTCACTTATCTGAGGCATAATGGGATTCCTCATGAGTGTGCACCACCCTATATCAAAAAGGGTGGGAAAGGCTTAGTCCCAAATCTAAACTCCAGGCTACAAGGATCCTGCCTGCCCACAGCCCACCCCAACACACATTAATATAATCAAGTCCATCCCAAGCAAGAAGAGCAACCAATACCATCACCTGGGTAACAGGCTTCCATGTGGGCTGGGTCATCTTTAACAAAGTGAGCATAATATATTTTATCTGCCCAACAATCAACCCCTATGGTCACTTTACTACCCACAATCTACATCACCAGCATCCTTGTGCAAGGAAATTAGGCACATTACACAAATTACAAATACATGATAAATCATACAATTTCAACAATTACAAAGGTACATTTCACCAGTCTCTGAGCACTTTGTCAAAAGTGCAAAATGTCCCCTGTCTTCTTTCTAGCCACGGGAAAAGCTTCCCGGGGCAGGGGAGTGCTTCCAGCAAAGCTGCCCCCCACCCTCATCAGGGTATTTCACATTGTCCAAAATCTGCAAGTCCATCCAACAAAGGAGCCAGTGCCCACTGTGGTCATAGTCCAGGAATCAGTCCACACACATGGGGCCTCAGCCACCCCCCTCATCCCTGCCGTCCTGGCAGGTATTACACTGTCCCAAAGAGGAGCACGTGGCAATGGCAGTCAGCATTTTTTTCTCTGCTTCAGAGAGTATGATGACACCCACTCCTATGTCCCAAAATCACAGACCTACCAGGGGCATAGTAAGAACTTCTTGCTGCTGGGCTCTCACCTTCTGGAGACTGCAGTTTGCCCTTCCAGTTTGATTCTCCTCATTCTCCAAAGAGGAATTGAAAACGCCAGCTCCCACTGCCTGGCTCAAGCCCCGCGGTGCCGCCACCTTCTGCTCTGCGGGCTTTGCAGCCCTGGCCTTGGCCTCAGCCCCAACCTCCTGCCACTGCTGGCTCTCCACAACGTCCAGAGCATGCTGTAACTCTGACCTGTGATTCCTTCTCCAGGGTCTGCTCCATTTCCAGGCGAATCTCACGAACCTGGTCGGCCTACTTTAATGCTTGCTCCAGCTCCAGGGTCGGCATCTTTTTCTCCCATATTTGGTCCTGCTCCTTACACTGCTCAGTGTGCAGGTCCTGAGCAGCCTCTTCCACAGAGCTCTCAGTTTCCTCACACCTGGTTGTAAAAATCAGCCATCCTACATCCCCCAAAAGGACAGCCATGGGGAACCATAACAGCAGCCAGTCCTCTACTCCACCACTCAAAGGTGGTGGCAGCTCCATACTCATTTGTATCAAATCCTGCCACAGACTACGCCAAATGTAAAGCCAGTTGCCACGGCCACCATCACAACCGCCTAGCCCATGCTGGTTCGCATTGGATTCAGACAGATGGTAATGAAACAAGGGAGCCAAGAGATGGTGGACTGTTAGCATTAATCCTAGCTTGCACCCAGCGGGCAAGTAAAAACACACACTGGACTCCAAAACCCACTCCTTCAATGCTTACAAAGCCACTGACTTATTCGAGTTTCCTAGAATCAAAAGTATCTACCTCACCAGCCTTATTCATCTCTGTCCCCCATCTCCTTCCTTCTCTCTGCACAAACTCTGCACAAACTGGCTTCTCCCTCAGCACTCCGCCATCTTGGCTGTTTCTCCTGGCCTCCTCCATGTGGTCTTTCTCTGCTCTCCTTTCTCTACTCTCTCCTCTAATGCTAGTGAGCCTAATATATTTTATCTGCTCAACGGTGTCCCAGGGCTATTCTCTATCCACTGGGCCACCCATTTGTCAGGATTTAGTTGGTTTTAAAAAAGTCTAAAATTTAACTTAGTTTTATAAACCTCAACATAATTTGTCTCCTAACTTTCTCTCCAAACTCATCTACTACCATTCTTCCTTTCTTCTCAAAACTCCAACAAAACATTTTCTTAAGCTTTTGTGTTAAACATTCTGTGTGAGAGACTGACTACAAACTGACAAAGTCCTTATAGCCTAGGGCCATGATGGCGAACCTTTTTATAAAAACCACCCATTTTTGCAGTGCTGGTCAACCTGGTCCCTCCTGCCCACTAGTGGGCATTCCAGCTTTTATGGTGGGTGGTAGCAGAGCAACCAAACAGCACCGTGATTGACCTTAGTTTAAGACTAAGCTCTTCCCCACCTTTTTAAGACTAAGATCTTCCACACACCCTTTTAAGACTAAGATCTTCCACACACCCTTCTAATACTAAGACCTTCTCAACATCTTTCTAATATTAAGATCTTCTCAAACACTTTTTTTAAAAACTAAGCTTTTCCCCACACCTTTGACTGTTGCATGGTGGGAGGTAGTGCACTCTTATGAGGATTCCCGTTTATGCCTGAAAAGAGTGACTTTGTATCAGAGACTTTTTTATTTGCATATGGCTTAAAGGCTTTAATTCTCTACACTATATAATAAAGCAGACCAGGAGCTCTGGCTCTGATTAGCCATCAGCTTGCAGAGACCTCCTGATCCATCCTTTTTCTCTTTGAGTCTATTTCTTAATTTTGCACCATTCTCACTCGGGACCTGGACAATTACTAGCTGCGCTGTTTTACAGCAGTCTTGCTTGTACATGTGTCCTGCTCCTTTTATCTGAGCTGCTATGCTCTTTATCTAACTGACTTCCATTCTTCATTTTCCATCAATACTGCTCTATCAGGAACCTTTCTACAACTTCAATTCATGCATGCAGACCTCGTGAAACTTACTTGAAATTTTACATTCCTTGTACGATTATTTGGTTTCTGTCTGTTTCTCTCATTACACCGTAAGACTCATATGTCTCTTTTTGGTTACCCATAGCTTAATTTACAGTTTCTGGGATAAAAGTGATGCTAAAAAAATTAGTCAAATACATTACATTAATATAATGGTTTAAAAAACACAAAGGCCAAATATTTTATAATTCTATTTCTATGAAAATCCAGAAAAGGCAAATCTATAAAGAAAGATAAGTGGTTGTACAGAGCTGAGAGTGGGAATGAGGATTAACTGTAAATTAGCATGAAGGATTTTACTTGAGAGATAAAAATGTTCTAAAATGGGATTATGTTGAACATTGCACAACTCAATAAATTTACTACAAGGTCATTAAATTGTACATTTAAGTAGGGTAAATTTTATGTTATGTGAATTATACCTCAATACATTTATATTTAAGAAAATGTTCAGTGTGGTCTGGCTTTCCCATTAGCCATAATGTAATTCCATTTAGATAAATTTAATTTGTGTCCACTTGTCAGTATTCTCTTACATCAGTATTCTTCAAGGATTCTCTCAAAGCCTTTTATTTGTTTCTATGTGGCTCTTCACAGCTTCTCTGAGCCATTGCCTTAGTTTCCATCTCAGACTTTCTCAGAAAGATTGCCCTGAGCATTAGGAAACACTTTGCTCTCCTAGCAAAGAACATGCAGTTCTTGGGGTTACATAGGGCCCAGCATGGATTATATAATTTTTTTTCTAAAGTTAAGGGTTATACAATGTAAGAAATAAGGAGAAGTTATTCTAATATAAGAAGAAGAGGGAAAATCTCTGTGATCAGGTTTAAGAATTTATGAGCTTTATGAATTGCCAGAGTAGAAAATGTTTGTTTTGTTTCGTTTTTACAGATATTGCCTGTTAAGGAAGAAGAAGGGTCAGATATATCCTGATATGAAAGAAACCACCTTATCATCTTAAACACAAGGCCAACTTCATAAACTACATAAGTCTATTTCTTTCACATCAGGAAATAACTGATGATTAAACATAAACTGATTATTAAACATAGCTATTATTAAACAATATAAATGTATAAAATCTGTTCTAAAATCTTTCAGACAATTTCTGTATTTTAACAAATAGAAATCAAAAAGTCTGGCAGCCATTGTTCATTGGTTGAAAATCTTATCAGGAATCTAGAATAACTGTGTACATTTTTATTTTCATTCAGCAGACTTGGCAGTGGATATAGTACATGTCCTTTGGCACCCATTGAGAAATGTGTGCATTGTGAGTAAGTTTGTATGTGTGTGTATACATGCATGTGCATCTATATGCTATTGTAGGTGTGTAAGTGTGGTAACATCAATTTTCAAATGTTTAGTTAAAATTATTGGTAATTTGACATATCTAGTTGGTTGCCATCTGAGTAATTATTGTGTTGTTCTATTACTATTACAGCTGGTAATCCTGAGTATAAAAGAAAATAACATAGCCATGTCCAGATAGCTTCTTTGGTTAAAGCACCATCCAGAAGCCCAAGGGTTGATGTTCAATCCCCAATGAGGGCATATATAGGAACAGTTCAATGTTCCTGTCTTCCTCCCTCTCTCTCTCTTTCTCTCTCTCCTCCTCTTTCTCACTGAAATCAATTTTTTAAATAAAGAAGCTAATATAAAATCACAAAATGCCAAAAACCTCCAGAAAACTAGAACAAAAGTAGATCAGTTTGCTGAGAACTGACTTACGGCAGAATCTTACACGTTCACTTAAGGAGATTGTGCCTAAAGACCTCATTCCTGTGAAATGCTGTCCTTCGGAACATGTCAGCTGGAACATACATGGTTTCACAAACTAAAACTTTTTACTTTACATTTCAGCTGTCAGTTCACAAATGTTACATTTCCACCATCACTGAATTCTCTGAAAATAATAATACAAAAAAGGCAGAGAGAAAAAATGTTTAATTTTTACTAGGCAGAATAATAGATCCCTATCTTAGGTGATGGGCATAGGCAATTTTCCTCTTGGGTTTTATCTGAAACATAAAAAAAATCAACAAATGATTGAGTAAAAATGATAGTTTTTTTTCTTTATTTCTTTGTATTATAGTATTACCTGATCAAAGTCCCTGTGCCTAACACTTTGAAAGGAAAGGTTGTTTTTGATCAAAAAGGCACTAACCGAGAAGATGGTAGCCCTAGTGGTAACTCAAAGTCATCTTCTAGAAAGCATAATAGTGATGGTTTATTTATGATAAACCATCAGCTAATATCATATTAAATGGCATAAAACTAAGGACTTTCCCCCTAAAATTAGGAACAACACAAGGTTGTCCACTCTCTTCATTCTTATTCAATGTAGTGCTGAAAGTTTTAGCCAGAGCAATCAGAC
This sequence comes from Saccopteryx bilineata, assembly GCF_036850765.1. Taxonomy (NCBI): domain Eukaryota; kingdom Metazoa; phylum Chordata; class Mammalia; order Chiroptera; family Emballonuridae; genus Saccopteryx; species Saccopteryx bilineata. Next base: position 135,547,595 of record NC_089492.1, on the reverse strand, counting down.
AAAAGAAAGAAATAAAAGGCATTCATATTGGGAAAGAAGTAAAGGTTTCCCTTTTTTCAGATGATATGATGCTATACATCAAAAACCTCCAAAGACTCCACAAAAAGACTACTAGAAACAATAAACTAGTACAGTAAGGTCACAGGATACAAAATTAATATACAAAATCCCATTGCCTTCCTATATGCCAACAATAAAACATCTGAAAATGAGCTCAAAGAAACAATCCTGTTCATGGTTGCAACCAAAAAAAGAAAATACCTAAGAATAAACATAACAAAGAATGTAAAGGACCTATATAATGAAAACTACAAAGCATTGTTAAGAGAAACTGAAAAAGATATAATGAAATGGAAAAATATTCCTTGTTCTTGGATAGGAAGAAAAAATATAGTTCAAAATAATTATATTACCCAAAGCGATATACAAATTTAATGCAATTCCCATCTAAATTCCAATGTCATTTTTTAAAGAAATGGAACAAAAATAATCATGTTTATAGGAAACTATAAAAAATCCGAATAGCCAAAGCAATCTTAAGAAAAAAGAACGAAGCTGGGGGTATTACAATACCTGACTTCAAATTATATTATAGAGCCATGATAATCAAAACAGCATGGTATTGGCATAAAAATAGACACTCAGACCAATGGAACAGAATAGAAAGCCGAGATATAAAACCACATGTATATGGTCAAATAATTTTTGATAAAGGGGCCAACAACACACTTTTGAGAAAAGAAACCCTCTTCAACAAATGGTGTTAGGAAAACTGGAAAGCCACATGGAAAAGAATGAAACTTGACTACAATTTGTCCCCTTGTACTAAAATTAATTCAAAATGAATCAAAGACCTAAATATAAGACCTGAAACAATAAAGTACATAGAAAAAAACATAGGTACTAAACTCATGGACCTTGGTTTTAAAGAGAATTTTATGAATTTGACTCCAAAGGCAAGGGAAGTGAAGGCAAAGATAAATGAATAGGACCACAACAGACTAAGAAGTTTTTGCTCAGCAAGAGAAACTGACAACAAAAGAAACAGATAGCCAACTAAATGGGAGTTGATATTTTCAAACAGCAGCACATATAAGGGCCTAATATCCAAAATATACAAAGAACTCATAAAACTCAACAACAAACTAGCAAATAATTCAATAAAAAATGGGAAGAGGACATGAACAGACACTTCTCCCAGGAAGAATACAAATGGTGAACAGATATATGAAAAGATGCTCATCTTCCCTAGCTATTAAGAAAATGCAAATCAAAACTACAGTGAGATACCACCTCACACCTGTTAGATTAACGTCTATCAACAAAGGCGGGTAATAACAAATGTTGGAGAGGCTGTGGAGAAAAAGGAACCCTCATCCACTATTGGTGAGAATGTAAAGTAGTACAACCATTATGGAAGAAAGTATGGTGATTCCTCAAAAAATTAAAAATAGAACTGCCATATGACCCAGCAATTCCTCTACTGGGTTTATATCCCCAAAACTCAAACACACTGGTACGTAAAGACACTTGCAGCACCATGTTCATTGCAGCATTGTTCACAGTGGCCAAGACATGGAAACAACCAAAAAACCCTTGAATAGATGATTGGATAAAGAAAATATGGTACATGTATACTATGAAATACTACTCAGCCATAAGAAATGATGACATCGGATCATTTACAACAACATAGATAGACCTTGATAAGATTATACTGAGTGAAATAAGTAAATCAGAAAAGTCTAAGAACTATATGATTCCATACATAGGTGGGACAGAAAAATGAGACTCAGGGACATAAACAAGAGTGTGGTGGTTATGGGGGGGATGGGGAGGAGAAGAGAGGGGATGGGGGAAGAGGAGGGGTACAAAGAAAACCAGATAGAAAGTGACAGAGAACAATTTAACTTTGGGTGATGGGTATGCAACATAATCAATGTCAAAATAACCTGGAGATGTTTTCTTTAAACCTATGTACCCTGATTGATTAATGTCACTCCATTAAAGTTAATTAAAAAATACGATGTTGGGATAGAATAGACAAATAAACAAATGGAATAGAAATAGGACTCAGATATGCAATCACTTTACTTATAACAAAAGTGAGAGAAAAATGATCATTTCAATAAATAGTAATGGGTTAATTAAGTATCTATAAGGGTGGATCAACTTGACACTTTACTTTGCACCATAAACAGAAAACAATTCCAGATAGATTTTTAAACATAAATGAAAACAACAAAGCTTCTAAGAAATGACAGAACAACACCTCATGACCTTTAATAGGGATTTCTTAGACAAAATACAAAGGAAAAGACTAATAAGTAAGACCTCTTTAAAATTAAACTTTTTCAGGAAAAGATGCTATTAAGAAAGTAAAGAGGGCCCTGGCCAGTTGGCTCAGCGGTAGAGCGTCGGCCTGGCGTGCGGGGGACCCGGGTTCGATTCCCGGCCAGGGCGCATAGAAGAAGTGCCCATCTGCTTCTCCACCCCCGCCCCCCTTCCTCTCTGTCTCTCTCTTCCCCTTCCGCAGCCAAGGCTCCATTGGAGCAAAGATGGCCCGGGCGCTGGGAATGGCTCCTTGGCCGCTGCCCCAGGCGCTAGAGTGGCTCTGGTCGCGGTGGAGCGACCCCCCAGAGGGGCAGAGCATCGCCCCCTGGTGGGCAGAGCATCGCCCCTGGTGGGCATGCTGGGTGGATCCGGTCAGACGCATGCGGGATTCTGTCTGACAGTCTATCCCCATTTCCAGCTTCAAGAAAGATTAAAAAAAAAAAAAAAAAAAAAGAAAGTAAAGAGGCTTGCCAAATGTGGAAGAGATGATTACAAGGAATTAACCTGCAAAGGATTTATATCCAAAATACAGTATATGAAGAAAGACACTGACAAAACAATTTTAATATATAAGAAAAACAAACAAACAAAATATTTGAATAAGCATTTTACAAAGGAGGATATATCAGTGGCTAATATTTGAAGGGGTGTTGACGTCATTAGCCACTACACAAATACAGTACAAATGAAAATCCACATAAGATACCATTATGCATGCAACAAAATCAACAAAATGAACATAAAATCAACAGTTTTAACTACTGGCGCCTGGCATTTTTATTCACTCTGTTGAAAAATAAGTTGTTGTATATTCAGAAAATGAAATATTGCACAATGAAACTGAACAAACTAATACTCTACATAAGAATACAGACAAATCTCACAAATCTAATTTTGAGAGAAAAAAGCCAGACAGAAATTACCACATACTGGATGAGTCATTCTATGTACAGTGCAAATATAGGCAACACAAATCTAGAGTGATATATGTAAGACCAGTAGTTACTTTAATGGGGAGAAATGACCAGAGTGGGCAGGGAAACTGGAGTGCTGGTTATGTCCTTAACCTTGATCAGGATAGTGGTTACATGTACATTCTTTTTGTAAAAATTTATCAAGTTGGATATATAATTGTGAATTTTTGCCAGTATGTTATATTCAATTCAAAATTTCCAATTTAAATAAAAATAAAGTTTATCTTTTGATGCCAAAAAAAAGAAAGAAAGAAAGAAAGCACAGAGTACAGGCTTCTTCTATGTCAAGGAAAGAGGAAATGGGAAGGATTGCTTTGGTAAAACCTAAGCCCAAGCAGGATCCCTCTAGTGGTCAGCATGCCTCTATGCAAGTCTAAGTAGACCCTATTGGCCTAAAGGCCATGGAACAAAGCAGACTTGATCAAGATGGAGTCAGAGAGACCAAGCATTTTACTCTGTTAAAAATGTATTTTCTTTGATATTTTTTCTTTTGTTTCATTTTCTTTCCTTTTTATTTTTTTTATTCATTTCGTTTCTCTTTTTTCTTTTTATTTCTTCTCTAGTTTTCATTTTTCTCCTTCCTACCTTTCTTCATTCCTTCTGTTCCTCTTTTTTCCTCCTCCCCTCTTACTCTTTCTCCCTTTCCTGCTCCCTCTTTCTCCTTTTCTCCTCTTTCTTTTTTCTTCTTTACTTTGTATTATTAAGAAAAAATTTTATAAAACAATAAACTAACATTTGAGAAAGAATGTTATAGGACCATATTCATTTTAATATATAATATTTAAGACGGAAAATATCTTTTTCTTTTTTTTCAGAGACAGAGAGAGTCAGAGAGAGGGATAGATAGGGACAGATAGACAGGAATGGCGAGAGATGAGAAGCATCAATCATCAGTTTTTCCGTGCGACGCCTTAGTTGTTCATTGATTGCTTTCTCATATGTGCCTTGACCGTGGCCCTTCAGCAGACCGAGTAACCCCTTGCTCAAGCCAGCGACCTTGGGTCCAAGCTGGTGAGATTTGCTCAAACCAGATGAGTCCGTGCTCCAGCTGGTGACCTCAGGGATCTTGAACCTAGGTCCTCCGCATCCCAGTCCAAAGCTCTATCCACTGCACCACTGCCTTGTCAAGCCAGAAAAATATCTTAAAGACAAATTGGTAACTACAAAACACAAATGACTTATTGATGACATAACTTCGCTGAAATACCAGTGAATATAGTTAATACAGTTGATTCACTAGCCTACTGGTTTTTTACTCAAACCTCTTTACATTTAAGAACTTGTAAACCTTAGTCTCTACTGAATTAAATATTTAAGGTTGGGTCTAGCATATGAATATTTTTTAAAAGCTCCATGGACAATTGTGAAGTACTTTCCTTACTTAAAAATATCTCATTAGTATCATTGAAATTAAAACTTAATTGTTAGCAATGAACTTTTATGATAAGCTTTGATCATATGTTAGAAGTTCCAAATTACCTTTAACATTTAATTTTCAGATTTCCCCAGATTTTTGAGTTACCTCACTTTGAAAATTCATTTTTACATTTTTCATTTTTATCTACTTGAACACTTTTTTCTAAATGTTTGTGAGTTACTCTATTCAATCAGCAGCATAAAACAACCTTCTTATGACAGCTAAAGAGTCTTCCATGATTGCGCACGAATTACAGGTATGCAAGCTGGTTTTTATTTTCTATACAAAATTAACTAGTGTGTGTGGCTGGTTTATTTTTGGGTGAAGTTGGAACATAAATGTTCTAAATGAATGAAGGCTAATTGTTTACCAAGCTGGTTATATTGCCTAGAAAATTCACAAGTTCTATCAACTTTAATAAGATGTAATATACTGTTTACTCTTTCAATATATATTTAAGATTTTTGCAAAAACAGTATATTATTTTTATTAGGTTGCAAAATTCCCTAGGGCAAAATCTGAGACTTTTGCTACATTTATTTTATGCTATTGCTATTGTTGTTCCCATTTTTGCATTTCTAATATCCAGGCACCTGTAAAAATTTGGTAGAAGAACTGCTAAATAAATACTAGCTTGGACTTATGAATAAATTAGACTAATACTACACAACAATGATAACTAATTTAATGTTCTAGACTAAGTTTAACTGTTGAAAAAATGTGTGCAAAGAAAGTAACAATATGTGATGTGCTGTAAAGTGGAAGGTTTATTCTTCTTTATTCCTGAGATTGAGTTATCTCTACAGGCATAAGAATTACCTATAATTTGTGCACAATCATAGATGATGCTGATGACTGAGAAATGGATAGTAAAGCCAAGTTAAATTAATTAGTGATAAGCTATGAATCCATTTAAAAAGAGACCTAAGCTTCTGAAATACTGTGAGAAATGTAAACATTGAAGTTACATGTTCTATTATTCTAACAATGTCAAATTCAAAATGTAATTAACCAATTTTGGTGGATGGGACATTTGAGGAACAAGATAAATTTGTTATTATTTTTCTAGTGATTACTAAGTTTATTTTATATTGGTTAATCAAGATTTTAAATAAATTGTTCCAAGTCACAAAGGACAAATTTGAAAAAATTATATAACTGAAATAATTGAGAGTTAGATCAAGGGAAAGCATTGAGTAAAGTAATTGTTTCCTTTCTCATAATACATTGAAGGGATAAATCCCCAGTTTTCCTTGTTCCAAGATTCAGATATAAATATATATTATAAGAGTTTGCATAGCCTAGTTAATTATCAAAAAAATAAAATAAAAATAAAAACTGCTATATACTATTAAAACTCAGGTCTTCCCTAATTTTCTGTTCACGTTTTAAAACCTGATAATGCCTTCTTTTAAGGGTGCCCACAATAAATAATTTATAACAGAAATAAATGTTTTTCATTCTTTATAGCACACTTATAAGGTTCTAATCACTAATTCCTCATAACCAAGGTATATAAAGTCAAGTTAAATTGAATCATTTGGCATTTAATCTATTTAAAAATTAATAAAATCAATGAATGACATTACATTAATAACAGCTAGTAGCATAGAAAATATCTGCCTATGTTTCTACTTATTAAAATGTTTAGAGTAAATGGGTTGAGCAACTACTACTTGAGGTGAAAGGTTCTGAATTTATGTGGTACATTTTTCATATTTACAAACAAATTTGATACCTATAATCTCAGAAGCTCTTACTCAGAGTCAAATAGCAATTGTAGGCAGAAGATTGACTCTTGGCTTCTTCATTCCAGTTTCAGGATCTTTGCAAAACCTTTTCCCTTTTGCCCTATCCGGTTGGCTCAGTGGTAGAGCGTCAGCCTGGCATGCAGGAGTCCCAGGTTCGATTCCCGGCCAGGGACACAGGAGAAGCGCCCATCTGCTTCTCCACCCCTCCCTCTCTCCTTTCTCTCTGTCTCTCTCTTCCCCTCCTGCAGCCAAGGCTCCATTGGAGCAAAACTGGCCGGAGCACTGAGGATGGTTCTGTGGCCTCTGCCTCAGGCGCTAGAGCGGCTCTGGTCACAATAGAGGGATGCCCCGATGGGCAGAGCATTGCGCCCTGGTGGGCGTGCCGGGTGGAGCCCGGTCGGGCGCATGCAGGAGTCTGTCTGACTGCCTCCCTGTTTCTGGCTTCGGAAAAATACAAAAAAATAAAAAATAAATAAGAAGTTGATAGTCTCACCCTTGTTGACTAATCTGATTTGGGCTGCATTGACAAAGTCTAATCAATCAAACATTTTGCATTACATAGAAAGAGTCAACCTTAATCTTTCTATTAAGATTATTCTAACATTATATGCACACTAACAATCTTAGTATTATTTTATGTTTATCTGGTTCTTGCTAATTAAATATGATATGAAATATATCCATATTTACATATTAGCATTTTATTTTAAACTGAAAAGCACAAAGTACTTAATTTTTTAAAGGAAAGCTTAAACTAATTTTTCTTCAAAATATTAGCTAATATGTCAAAAGAATTCTGATGCAAAATTGTTTCAAAGTAAATCAGAACACCATGTAGACATGAGATCAGGCTTTAAAAATTATATGTATATGTACATGTACAATATATGTATCTGTATAACATGATAAAATTTTAATATAAAATTTTAATGTATATATGTATTTTTTATTTGAATCTGGGAACAAGGAAAACTGAGGGATTTGTCCCCAGTTCAATGTATTATGAGAAAGGAAACAATTACTTTACTCAGTGCCTTCCCTTGATCTTTCTAACTCTCAATTATTTCAATTATATCATTTTTTTAAACTTGTCTTTTGTGATTTGGAACAATTTATTTAAAATCTTGATTAATAATATAAAGTAAACTTAGTAATCACTAGAAAAATATTAACAAATTTATCTTTTTTTCTCAAATGTTTCATCCACCAAAATTGGTTAATTACATTTTGAATTTGACATTGTTAGAATAATAGAACATGTAACTTCAATGTTTATATTTCCCACAGAAAGCTTAGGTCTCTTTTTAAATGGATTCAGTGCTTATCACTAATTAATTTAACTTGGCTTGATTATCCATTTCTCAGCCATCATCATCACAATTTGAACATCAAGTTTGTTTTGTCTTATTTTTCCCTAAAAAGCTTCATGTACACTATAATTAAGAATCTTTACCTTAGCCCTGGCCAGCTGGCACAGTGGTAGAGCATCGGCCGGAGTGTAGATGTCTTGGGTTTGCTTCCTAGTCAGGGCACACAGGAGAAGTGCCCATCTGCTTCTCCAACCTCCACCTCCTCTCTGTCTCTCTCTTCCCCTCCTGCATCCTTGGTTCTGTTGGAGCAAGTTGGCCCTAGTGTGAAGGATGGCACCATGGCCTTAACTCAGGTGCTAAAATACTAGCTAGCTTAGTTGCCTAGCAATGGCCCCAGATGGGCAGAGCATAGCTGGAAGGGGCCTTGTCAGGGTGGACTTTGGTTGGGGTGCATGCAGGAGTCTGTCTTTCTGCCTCCCAGCTTCTCACTTAAGAAAAAGAAAAAAAAAATTATAGCTGTATTTTTAATTATTCAAAGAAAACAAATACTATTTTACCTTTACAAAAGCATTATAAAAAAGCATTATATAAACTTACAAATACACTTTTTTTTTTACAGAGACAGAGAGTCAGAGAGAGAGAGATAAGGACAGACAGGAACAGAGAGACATGAGAAGTATCAATCATCAGTTTTTTATTGCGACACCTTAGTTGTTCATTGATTGCTTTCTCATATATGCCTTGACCGTGGGGCTACAGCAGCCTGAGTAACCCCTTGCTCAAGCCAGCCACCTTCGGCTCAAAGCTGGTGAGACCTGCTCAAACCAGATGAGCCCACGCTCAAGCTGGTGACCTTGGGGTCTCGAACCTGGGTCCTCTGCATCCCAGTCTGACACTCTATCCACTGCGGCACCACCTGGTCAGGCACAAATACACTTTTAAGAAAAAAATAATTATATTAAATATAACCTACGAAGTTAAAAAAATAAATATTATTGAAAAAAATTTTGAAGAAAATGTTGGTAAATAAAATTCTGTAATGTTTTTGAAGAATAATAAAGCATTTGTAAACTTTATTTAAAAAGTAACAATTTTATGGATATATTTTAATAGTCAATAAATTGTTACAATATTAATGTACTGTGTTAATATTTTTATAATTAAAATTAATAATAGCAAAAAGATATACTTTAAAAGTTGTGTGCCACCACCACTATAGTATTTAGAAAGAAATCTGCAGATTTAGTATAGAAAGAAATGTTGAAAGTTTAAAACACAATAATGTCATTATGCTTTTAAAGGCTATATTACTAAAAATACATCAACAAAAGTAAATAAAATAATCCATTATAAAACTGAATCTTAAAAGTTAAAGTTATTAAAAATATACAGAGGAAGATTTCACATGTATAACACTAAATAAAAAGAATGAGTCAATATTTATGACGGTAACCACTGGTCTGTAACTTGACCAATCATGATTACAGTTGTAAGACTGTTAATGTTACAAAATAAAAACAAATCTAAACAAAATGTGTAAACGGAGCACATACTTGTACATAAATGGCCATTAAGGTGACTGAAAGAATCAACAACTGCTGACAGTGAACTGCTGAGGAAAACAAAATGTTAGTGCCCCCTATTGTTATGTCTTTATTTTAATCTCCTAACATAAAACAGAAAAATTTTAATGCTTTAAAAAACAAATGCATAAATGTTAAAAACAGGAACTGTGAGAATTTGCAATACATTGACATGCAAATATTACATATTACATACTTTTACTTTCTATTCAGTAAAATTTTTTTTAAGAGTAAGATGTTCAGTTGAAAATACTTCTGTTTTACTCTGCAGTTTTACTGTAGTTTATCTCCATGGAGCTTGCTTGGAGTTTGTCTTGGGAGGAGTCATTGGACATAGACTAATCTTATTCTATGCTAATGCTTGTAAATGAGGACTTTAGATGTAAATGAGACTTTAAATTGTGGTTCCCTTATGGTACTTTTTCTATGGAGTTGAATAGAATTTCTATCTCCTATACTTTTATTTGTGTAAATGTTTTGTTTTAATTGTAGATGTTATAAGAAATAAAAGTAGCTATACAGCTAATAAATTCAATGGGTAAAATGTATTTAGAATATATATGAACATTTATATAGCTATAGGTGTGTATATATTTGTATATATGTATATGTGTTTGTGTGTATACACACATAGTCTACACTTATGGTATATTATAACCTATATATAAACTGTAAAAAATATATTAATGTGATCTAATAATCTTTATATTTGAAAAATAAGTAAACAAATACAAAAATGAGTTATATAATGTGACTATTCTTCACATATAAACGCTCAGATCAAATAATCATACAGCATAAACTGTTTCCGTGGACTGACTGTAACTCAACTGCATCACCACAGAAAGGCAAAAAGGAGTTAGTTTTTGGTGCATGTGTATGAGAACTGTTCCTATTATGTTTCTTTTAGTTAATTTTTATATTAATTTTACTGGATAGAATAAATCTCATCATAGTATTTTCATATCTCATTTTTAACAGCAATCTGATTTGCTCCTTACAAAAACAATTAAAAATGCAAGTAAAAAAAACTTGATAAAAGAATAATTTAATATAAGGATGAAGGAAATATTGTATCATCATTTTCTTTCTTTGTTCATTTTTTCCTTTATCCTTTCATTTATTTTACTCTTCACATCAAAGTCATCCTCAGAAATACTTTTTAAAACTTGCAATCTATTTATTAGTATAATCTTTTTATCTACTGATATATATAAATGAGATTGTCAGCATTCTAATTTCTTTATGCTTGTTTTTCTTTCAAAATGGGACTTTCTTTTTTCCTTGTGTTCCTTAGTATAATATTTTGCAAATTTGAGTAAATAGATGATTTTTTAAATTTTATTTATTCGTTCTTAGAAAGAGAGGAGAGAGAGAAAAAAAGAGAAAAAAGGAAGGAGTAGGAAGCATCAACTCTCATATGTGCCTTGACCAAGTAAGCCCTCGTTTCAATCCAGCGACCTCAGCGTTCCAGGGTCGACACTATTCACTCACTGTGCCACCACAGGTCAGGCTCATAATACAAGATTTTTTAAGATTAAAAAAAATGGCCAGCTTGACCTTTTATTTTGATAAAATCTTATTTAAGTACACAAAATACAAATTTAAGTTTTTTATTATTTTACCTGTTACATATATCCTATTTAATTTTTCTCGAACAGTTCTATGGAACCCATAATTTACATTAACAACGTTAATATTCTAATTCAGTGTATTTAATATCACTTACATTAAATTTTATGTATTTCATTTGTGTTATGTGACGCTCTACTTCTTCTACTGTTTTGAATATATTTGCCATTATTATAATAATTATACACTGTACTTTTTATAATCCAATTATTATAAAAAAGAAGATCCTTTAGTTGAAGGAAAGATGATGTGTTTCTTCTTTCTGAAATTGCTTCCATGGAAGAATGAAAAAACATGTAATTGGTTATCATTGTAAGAATAAATAATTATACCTTTTCTTTCACTTGCAGAATTTTTCAACAAGAAAAGGAACATAACTACTGGGAGCTTTCATGGTGAACTGGACTCAGACTGGCATTCCCTGATTGTTTATAATTCAGACCTTGCTTCTTTTCAAAACTAGAAAGCACTCTTGTCAAGCCTGCTAATTGAAAATAAAGTAGATTTTCAGAAGCAAAGGACATTTTTACTTTTGGTTTGGGCCCTAGTAAATTTTAACTTTCCATAACCTGCATCTACATGATGCCATCAGATTAGAGAAATAAAGTTTATTTGGTATGGATTACTCTTGGTGAATGAATATACAAATTAGAGATTAATTTGAAAGCCAAAACACACACACATCTTTAACTTCCTTAAGTTTCAGGAAGCCTGTAGCTTCAACCATGTCTTTTCTTGGGGGTCATGCTTGGCCTTTTGAAGCATTGATCCCTGTTAAATTTATTTCAGGTCACAGAGAAATATTTTCTAGGAGCTAGCACACACCTAAATGAACAGAAGGGACAGATGAGCAGAGGGCAACTTTCCTGGTTGGAGTTCCACTTCATTACTGCATTTTTTAAAATTAATTATCTTATTTATTTATTTATTTAATTTTTTTTTTTTTTGTATTTTTCTGAAGTGAGAGCAGGGAGGTAGAGAGACTCCCAGCATATGTCCGACCTGGATCCACCCGGCATGCCCACCAGGGGCTGATGCTCTGCCCTTCTGGGGCGTTGTTCCATTGCAATGGGAGCCATTATAGCACCTGAGGCAGAGGGCATGCAGCCATCCTCAGTGCCCGGGCCAACTTTGCTCCAGTGGAGCCTTGGCTGCAGGAGGGGAAGAGAGAGACAGAGAGGAAGGAGAGGGGGGAGGGTGGAGAAGCAAATGGGCACTTCTCCTGTGTGCCCTGGCTGGGAATCAAACCCAGGAAGGACATCCACATGCCGGGCCAATGACCTACTGCTGCGTTAGCTGGCTAGGATGTGCATTACTGTTTTTAGGCTCCAAGAATAAAGCTGCCATTGGCAATCACTTTGGAAAAGCCTCAGAGATTTCTTTTAAGATGATGTAATTTTTGACAAAATGTGCTGATGTCTTCCAGGATTGATTATACTCCAATCCTGGGAAACTGAGCTCAAAACCAGGAGCTGGTCAACAGAGCTCTGGGTTTAACCTAATGCTATGATATAAACCATTCCCACAACTACTCTAAGTAATACAGTTAAGTGGCAAAGCCAGGGCTTACTAAGGACCCAATACTCAAGAGCCTGACTCTCTTTACTTTAGACTGAATTGAATCTGTTGTTGCACAGCCAAAATATTGGTTGAAGAACATTGTAAACTCTGTATTTATTGTTAAAATGAGAGTTTTGGGTCTGAGAGAGCTTCCATCTTGGTATCCAGGATGTATATAACTGACAATTTATAATCCAGGCTGTGAAAACCGCATTGACTTTATCAGTCTAAAATAATAAAATAAAACCCAGCTTGAGCTGATTTAGTTCCTTGCAGAATGCCCTTGATCTGAGGCCATGCCATCTGCTTACTACCTTAGGGTGCTTACCCATTTCTTTTTTCAATCACCATTCCCTATCCAAATTATAGCTATCCTCCCGCCCCTACTTGAGACAGCACATTCTTTACAAGAATACAGTGTTTCTTTTTGTTGAACCCTCAATATCATGTTATATTATTCTTGTGGCAGTTTAAAGTTTCCAGCATTTGCAATCAATTTTGAGGAACTCTCACATTTCCTCAATCACTGGCGGTGAGAAGTGTGATCTTTGGAGGCAGACAGGCACGCTGCATCACAACTCAATGACTTATTCATGTATGTCCCTAGCAAATCACTTAATTTCTTTAAAGCCTCAGTTTCTTCATTTGCAAATTGAAGATAACAATAGTACTTAGATCATATACTTTTGGAAATTAAATTACACAATATATGTAAAATATTTTATAGATTTTTCTAGCACAATAGAGATGTATTGTAGCCATTTTTAGTAATTGCTCAAGATCATTGCTTAAGTCAAATTCAACTTCTCATTAGAAAACCACTTACTTTACTCCATAATAAAATATTTAAGCCTGACCTGGCAGTGGCACAGTGGATAGAGTGTTTGACTGGGATGTGGAAGAACCAGGTTCGAGACCCCGAGGTCGCCAGCTTGAGCGCGGGCTCATCTGGTTTAAGTAAAGTTCACCATCTTGGACCTAAGGTCGCTGGCTCAAGCAAGGGGTTACTCAGTCTGCTGAAGGCCCACGGTCAAGGCACATATGAGAAAGCAATCAATGAACAACTAAGGTGTCACAACAAAAAACTAATGATTGATGCTTCTTATCTCTCTCCGTTCCTGTCTGTTTGTCCCTATCTATCCCTCTCTCTGACTCTCTCTCTGTCTCTGTAAAACAAAACAAAACAAAAAAATTAAAACAGGACTTTTTTTTCAGAATGTGTAAGAATACATACTTAAAAATCAAAAGTATCAAGGTAAAATAGTCTATGTGAATCATTCTCTTAAAACAGTCTCAAAACTTATCACTATCCTTTTAACTATAATTCATACAATGCACATACAACTTTTTTTCCCTCACATTCTGGGCAGGCCACATGCAGTTCCTTTCATCTTAGCAGTTTCACACCTTTATGTTTCATTACACACTCAGATGTGTGAAATAGGAAAACACTTCATTCACTTGCTGATAAAAATTTAACATGTCATTTTATAGACCTATTTTCCATTCTTAAAATGCTTTCTGATGCTGAAATAGCATGGTAGGTAAATAAATATGATGTTGCTATAAGCTTTTTTTTCAATTGAACTTATTAGGGTGACACTGCTTAACAAAATTACAGGTTTCAGGTGCCCAATTCTACATACAACACATCTTCTGTACACTGTATTATGTGTTCACCCCTTCCTACTCAAGTCTCCATCCATCACCATTTATTCCCCCACTCCCTCCTCTATCTCTCTACCCAGGCAATCAGCACACTGTTGTCTGTGCCCATGAGTGTTTTTTCTCTTTATTCGGTCCTTTTCTGCTCAATCCTTCTAACCTCTTCAGTCAGCATCCTCGCTCCCATCCGTCAGTTTATGCTCCATCTATGAGTCTATCTTTATTTTACTTGGTTTTAAGTTATTTTTAAATTTTTTTATTGATTTGAGAAAGAGAAACAGTGATTTGTTTTTCCACATAATTATGCATTCTTCATTGGTTGATTCTTGTATGTGCCTTGAAAGGGGATAGAACCTGCAACATTAGAAAGTTAGGATGATGTTCTGATGATGCTACCTGGCTAGGACTTGAAGTTTTTTTTCATTTTGTTTTTTTTTTATTGATTTGGGGGGGATAGAGAGATAAAAGGAGAGAGAGAGGGAGGAGAGAGATGAAAAGCATCAAGTCGTAGCTGCTTCACATTAGTTGTTCATTGATTGCTCCTCATACGTCCCTTGACCTGAGGGCTCACACCATGCCAGTGATCTTAGGCTCAAGCCAGCAACTTTGGGCTTCAAGCCAGAGACCTTTGGGCTCAACCAATCAACTATGCAATCATTTCAATGATCCTATGTTTAAGTTGGCAAGCTCACACTCAAGCTGGTGATCTCGGGGTTTCAAACCAGAGACCTCAATGTCTCAGGTAGATGCTCTATTTACTGTACCACCATTGATCAGGCAGGCCTAATGTTTAAAAAAAAGAGGAAAGCGTGACCTGTGGTGGCGCAGTGGATAAAGCATCAACCTGGAATGCTGAGGTCGCCGGTTCAAAACCCTGGGCTTGCCTGGTCAAGGCACATATGGGAGTTGATGCTTCCTGCTCCTTCCCCTGTTCCCTCTCTATCTCTCCCTCTCTCTCTTTCTCCCCTCTCTCTCTAATAAAAATGAATAAATAAAAAAATAAAATAAAATAAACCTTTAAAAAATTTTTAAAAAGAGGAAAAAAAAGAACAGAATGGCTATTCAAAAGCGTTATTGACTTTTTCAAGCCGTATGTCTTAATATTTAAAAAATATGACTGTGTGGGAAGCTACCTCACTGGAATAGTTTGAAGGGCAAAAAAACCCCACAAAAACAACAACAATAAAAAAACCCTCCTGCTCAAATATTTCAGCATATATATGGATTTTATATTTCAACATATATTGGTTTTCAGGAAATCCAAATTAAAATTCAAATTTTAGTGAGAGTGATAAAATTTTCATCTTTAACCAATTAACTTTATAGGTTAGCATTTCAGCAATACTTAGAAAAAAGAATCAAAATTGGTAGAAAGTTCTAGGGAAGTGAATGGAAAGAAAGAATAGAAAGAAAAAAATAGCAAGAATTTGCCGAGCCCATCTTAATATCTTCTACAGCAAGAAAGTAATTAGCACTCTTGGATAGTTCTTTTGGTTTGAGCGTTGTCTTGGTTAGAGATAACTGGTCAGGGCACACACGGAACCAGATGGATGCTCCTCTCTCTCTCTTTTTCTCTCTCCTTTCCTCTCTCTCTCTAAAATTAATAAATAAAATAACAATAATAAAATAATAAAGTAATTAGGAATGCTGTTATTCATCATTGACTGGTGTTACCAATATTAACCAAAAATTACTACTTAAGCCATTTTTAAAAATAAAGTCCCATGGAGGATCAGATTGGGGAGGCATATCAGTTTTATATATATTTTGGGGAGTACTGAACATTGTTGAAGAGGCCCAGTTTTTTATTATAAGCTATAACTATTCCGTATGCATAATTCTCTTACCTCCAAACCTGACTGATGCTAAATGAGCTCACATACTGGTTTATATTTTAGTTGGGATACAATACAATGAAATGAGTACAAGTTTTTAACACGTTTTATCATATATTTATTTTGTGATCTTGAATTATTCAATTAAATTCTATCTAGTTTTCAGTTTCCTTACCTGTTAAAGTATGAGAATAAAAAGGTTACTATTTTCTAATGATTGTGTGATGGTGAACATATTGAATGATATGAAGATAGATTAGAATGATATGAAGATAGATTATAGATATAGATAAATAGATAAGCAACATACAGCTGAATTTATGATTCTCTCTGAAATAGTCACTTCAGTATAATTATGTGAATGAATTTTCTATAACATTTGTTTTATATTACTCTTAAATTGTCTCTATTCTATTAAATAATTCACTCTAAAGGACTGAAGTATTAATAACAAGATGAGATTCACTATTTTTATTTAACATTTTTAAAGATTTGTTCAAATACCTGATATAAATTAATTATTAGAGTTAACTATTGATTTTATTTATTTAGTCTTTCCTCTCAATTTTAGGATGATTAAGTGTAAGTTATAATATATATTAGCATGTCTGCATAGTGAAGGGCTCAGTTGACTCTAAATAAAATATAGATACATTAATATATAGAATTTAGCATTTCTCCATCACCTGCAGTTGTGAATTTCAATGCTGACTATATTTAGTACTAATTAACTTATTTAAATATCTCTATATTATAATTTTCCTTGAATATACCAACATATCTATGAATACTTTCTATCAAAAACAACTATTTCCTCATCTGATTTGACAGATTCTTACCCCTTCCTGGGTGATCACTGTCACCTTCATCCAGGCAAATACTTCCATTCCATAACTTCTTGAGGACATAAATAAGTTTGACAAATCATATATCTTTATGGAGCCCACATTTCTCAGAGGTTCTAATCATCCATCTGTCCTTGATCTCTCCACAGCACTATACTGCTCATCACTCAGCCTTCGTTCATCTAACACTGCCCTTAGGAAACGAATGCAACAACCCATGTCTCCCTCAGTGAGTCTGGTGGCAAGTCTCTCTTCTTTCAGTTCCACCTCTCTGTCTATGGAATAAAAGATATTGCAACTAAAAGGCTCTTTGTACTAAATCAGGAGATTGTGTGTATGTGAGTTTGTGTGTTTGTGTGTGTGTTTCTTTCAACATTGTTACACAGACTGTTAAGTTGCAAACAGAAAGGTTTTTCTTTGGGGAAAAATCAAATGTGTGTATTCAACAACTGAAAATACTTTCTAAAAAACTGCACTGAATTCCTAATCTATGATTTACCTGATAATTCATTCAGTTCAGTATACTTTCCAAAGCTGATATTCTACTGTTGGATCTTCTTTGATAAGCATCCTCCTTTCTTCTGTTACCATTTGTGCCTTTCAGCACACTTGCATGATGCCAACCTTGCATAATCCTTTCTACATATGCTTCTGTCAACAGTCTTCTGCTATCAGAATTCTCTAGGACCAACAAATTTTCTAGAACCAACGCTTTAATAACAGCTTTATGATTTTTGTTAATTTTTCCCATGCCAGGCTCTATTCCAGCTAGAAAAATCAGAATCACATTTATTTAAACTAGGCCTGCCTGATAATATGTTATAATGATATTATAATCACCTTACATCTTATGTTTAGATCATTTCCTGACATCCTCTTGTAATAGCTTCCACAGGTGTCTTCTTGAGTACCTTGTTTTATTTTACCGTCCAGTTTTTCAAGTTCACAGGTTTCACCATTCCTTCATACCATCAATTTACTTATAACTTAACTCTGTTCTGCTCTCTTCCCACCATCAGGGACCATGAAAGGATTTTACCTCCTTTTCAAACTAATAAATTAACAATTAGCCATCAGAGTTTCATGGATACTGGCAAAGGCACAGGACTCTTGGTTCAGAAAGGGGACTCTAGTAGAGCCCAGTTGGCTGCTTGGATGTCATGTTTGCGTATTTCTCTCTTCACGCCATATTCTGCAGAATGATGCAGAGTAGGCCAGCTAGATGCTGTGCTCCCATAGATTTGGTTCAGAGCTGAGGAATGCCAAGCTTAGGAAACTCTTCTGTTTTATAAAGGGGCTGTTAGCAAATCTGTCCACCTTTTCCAAATGGAGACATTATTGTACTTGACAGAAAACAAATTTGCTCTCCACTCAACAAGGATATACTGTCAATCTGCTCTAAGATGTTTGCCATACAACATCCTTGAAAAGTAGTTTGGAACAACAGCTTTAAATGCCTTTCCTCAGAAGAAGTGTTAAATGCAAGGAATTAGGGAGTCCTAATTATCTCCCAACATCTCCCCAAATAAATATAGCTTATTTTGTTTTAAAACACATTGAAAGATAAGGAAAGGAAAGAAATATTTATTAATCACATAATTTTTCCAAGTATTTTCTTATATTTTATATTTATTATCTCATTTTAATTTTCTCAAAAGATTGAAAAGCAGCAGTTCTTGTTATTGTTACTTTACATAAGCAGGAGGCAGGACTTAAGCAGAGTCAGCTCTTAGAAACAAATATCACTAATTTCATCATTCCATGTTCTTCGTTCCTCAGCTTTATTCAAGTGGCATAATATTACTTATAGGTCAACAATAAAACATGAATTGGCTATATTACCACATACCTTCTACACTGAGATAGATGCTTTTGTGTGCCTATAAACAGTTCACTCTCAGAAATAAAAGCTTAGCTGCGGCCAGTGGGTTTAGTAGTAGAGCCCTGGTTCAGTGTGTGGATTTCCTGGGTTTAATTCCCAATCTGGGCACACAAGAGAAGTGCCCATCTGCTTCTCCACCCCTCACTCTCTTGCTTGGTGAATGTTGTAGGCTTCTACTTCTTGGATAAGTCCTCAGAAAAAGTCCATATGTTCCTGTCAATACTGAGGTCTGGCAGTTTGGACAAGTGAGCAAAATTTATGGTTGTAAGTTCTAGTCTCAAATCATTACTGTCCCCTTATATTAGTTCAAAATTATAGGTTTCAGACATTTTTTTTTGCAGTCAACATATTTGGCCATATGGCATCAAATTTGTACCATAAACTAATAGAGGTTAATCAATAAAAAGTATTTAAATGAATTTGTCAGTTAAAATGTTTTCTTTTCAATTGGGTCTTATTTTAGTTCAATGATTTAACAGACTTTATGGTCGTTAAGTCATTAGTTTCCCATGTCGTAAGGAGACAGTCCTCAGTAGAACCTTCTGTCCCCCCAGAAAATATTCCAATGAAATGGCTACATTTTTCTGTTTTATATAATTGATATTGCCCACCAGACAGACAAAACACCCCTTTTATTATAATTATTCCAACCATAACTACATAGAGATCTTAAGAATATGAAAAATATATTTTCTCATAAAATCTTTATGAACTACTGTCCTAGACTTATGTGTTCATGTTAAATTCTTACATCATTCTTTAGAGACTTTGTTCTCAAATATGTATTTTTTAAATACCTAATCTTCTATTTACTGATGTCCAATAGACAGTGAATTTTTATCATCAAAGAGCAAATATAAGTTAACCACATCCAAACAAATATGGAAATATAACATTGACTCCAGATTATACCAGCTAAACTGTCTGATTAAGACTTTAAGAATATTGAAATTCTTTCCCTATCCTTTATACAGAGGTAAATTTAATGGTGGGCTCAGCAGGCATGCACCCTGGGCCCCAACTTCTGAACGGCCCCACAAAACCCCAACTTTACACTTTTTTCTAATGACACCAACTTTGGTTTCATATGTACAATTTTAACATTAATAGTATATAATTTTTTTAATTTTTTAAAAATATGGTTAACATGTTGTTTTATTTTCCCTGTCTCTCTCTTTTTTTAAGGGGTCTGATATTTTCTGCTGCACCCAGGGCCTCAACCAACCTTAATCTGCCTCTGCCTTTATACCAACTATTATCTAACTGCCTTGACTAAGAGAGTTTGTGTGGAATGATTTTTCTGCTACATGTAAAATCAATGAGAACATAACAATAGGCAACTGTTTCTTTTTTTAAAAAATTTTATTTATTTATTCATTTTAGAGAGGAGAGGGAGAGACAGAGAGAGAGAGAGAGAAAGAGGAGAGACAGAGAGAGAGAAGGGGGTAGGAGCTGGAACCATCAACTCCCATATGTGCCTTGACCAGGCAAGTCCAGGGTTTTGAACTGGCGACCTCAGCATTTCCAGGTCGACGCTTTATCCACTGCGCCGCCACAGGTCAAGCAGGCAACTGTTTCATTAGAAATCACTTAAAATATGACAACACCTTGTTTTTGATATTTGACCTTGGTGGAGGGGAGGTGAACACACAATACAGTATATAGATGATGTGTTATAGAATTGTGTACCTAAAATCTGTATAATTTGTTAACCAGTGTTACCCCAATACATTATTAAAAAAGAATATAAGTAAATAAGTAAAATATCTGGCACATTAGTAAGTGTGCAAATAAGCAATAAAAATATTCAGTTATATTTTTAAAAAATCTTTTGAAAGCGAGAGACTTGTTTTAGCCTCTTTAGAGAATGCTTTTTGAAAAGAATCGTCATTCTTATTTCTCCAAATATCCAGAAGGAAATGAGAAAGTTCAGTTAGAAAAGTAAATTGCCATTGTTGAGTCAAAGAAAATTTACAGTGTCAAATCTGAAATAAATAGATAAAACAGGAGAATAGAATCTCTCCATATTTGAGAAAGAACTTATTAAGAGCAGACTGAAAAGGTATTATAAATATCCAAAAGAATTTTTTTTTCTTTTGCTGAATACTAGATGAGGAGAGATGTTTTCATCAAAATAAATTCATGCCTGACCAGGCAGTGATGCAGTGGATAGAGCATCAAACTGGAACACAGAGGACCCAGGTTTGAAACCCTGAGGTCCCTGGCATAAGCAGCACGAACTCATCGGTTTGAGAATGGGCTCACCAGTTTAAGCGCAGGATCACTGGCTTGAGCATGGGATCATAGACATGACCCCATGGTCGCTAGCTTGAGCCCAAAGGTCACTGGCTTGAACAAGGGGCTACTCACTCTACTGTAGCCCCCCAGTCAAGGCACATATAAAAAAGCAATCAATGAACAACTAAGGTGCCGCTGTGAAGAATTAATGCTTCTCGTCTCTCTCCCTTCCTGTCTGTCCTTATCTGTCCCTCTCTCTGATTCTTTGTCTCTGTCAAATAAATAAATAAATAAATAAATAAATAAATAAATCCATGATCATTGTTTATTTCCTGTGAGCATAGTAGTACCAAAAGTATATAGCTGCCAGCTCAATGATTAAAATCTTTATGCAACAAAATGTTCTCACATGTTTCCACATTTGATTTTATATATAATGATGATATGAACACTTTGTACAGGGTTTTTGTGGGCATCTGTTTACATTTCTTTTGGGTACATAACTAGGAGTGGAATCATATGGTTACTCTATGTTTAATCTTTGAAGAACTGGCAAGCTGTTTTCCAAAGTGGGTATAGCATTTTACACTCCTACCAGCTCTGCTTGAGGATTTCAATTTCTGCAATACTTGCCCACATTATTAGCTATCTTAGTGGGTGTTAAGTGCACCCTAGTAGGAGTAAATGTGATTTTGATTTGCATTTCCCTGATGATTAATGTTCTTGAGTATATATCATGCACTAATTGGTTATTTGAATGTCTTTATACAAATGTCTGTTCAGATGCTTGGCCCATTTTTAAAATTAGGTTGTTATTTATCTTTTTATTATTAAATAATGTTTTCTTTGTAATTCTGGATACTAGACCCTGTCAGATATGCAGTTTACAAATATTTTCTCCAACTCTAAGGATATAATGTCCTTCTTTTCAAAAAAGTTTTTACTTTTGATAAAATCTAATTTACATATATATATATTTTTTGTGTGTGGTAGCTTACAGTTTTGTGTCATATCTATGAAATCATAGATCAGAAACATTTCAAATCCTAGGTCAGAAACATTTATTCAACTATTTTATTTTAAGTATTGTGTAGTTTTAAAATACTTTTACATTTAGATCTTTAAATAATTTTTATTTAATTTTTGTATACAATGTAAAGTGAGAATATAAATTCTGTTATGATTTGTTTTGTTTGCATGTGGATATAGAATTGCCCAATACCATTAGTTCTTACCCATTGAGTGATCTTAAAACACTCCTCAAATATGAATTTAATGTGATATACAGATTTATTTTCAGATGCCAATTTGATTCCACTGATCTATATATTTATCCTTATCCCAATACTATACTATCTGAATTATATGAGTTTGTATTGTTTTGAAATTAGGAAGTGTGAGTCCTCCAGATTTGTTCTTGCAGTATAAGATTTTATATCCTCTTTTATGTCCCTTAAGCTTCTGTATGAATTTTGGAATGAGATATCCATTTCTTCAAAAAAGACCTCTGGGATTCTGATAGGAATTGAGTTCAATCTATATGTCAATTTATACAGTTTGCCATCTTAACAATATTAAGTTTTCCAATTCATAAACATGAGATGTGGTTTCATTTATTTGCTTCTTATTTATTTCCACAGTGGTATGTAGGATACCAGTTTTTTATACTTTCCGCTAAGTTTATTCCTAATAATTTTATTCATTTTAATGCTATTTAAAATATATTATTTTCTTAATTTTAATTTTAAATTTTGAAGACAAATCTGAAAGATATAGTTCTGGAATTAGCCCATATCACTAAATATATATTTCCTAAAACTTTTCATATTTTCTGTTTTTATCAATATTATTTTAAAATTTTTTATTCACCAGTGTTATGTGGTGAATAAACATGTACAGAAGTACAGGGCTGTTCTTCATTTCTGGGTCATTTGTGGCAACATCAAAAAGAATCACAATTTTATTGCAAGTTAGGATGTTTGTGAAATAGCAGAGAAATGATCAGCTTAGCTGTATTATTTTCCATTTATTACAATTAGGAATCTCAGTTCTGACTCAGAAAAAATAATTATTTACTTAACTAAGTACTTACTAGACTTACTAAGTCTAGTAAGTACTTAGTTAAGTAAATAATTACTACTTAACTAAGTACTTACTAGTACTTAACTTAGTAACTAAGTACTTACTAAGTATTTGATATGAACAATCAGGGCATTTTAATTAAAATTAGCCACTCTGACAATAATAGTCTTATCATTAACTATTAAAACAACTCAATAAAATGTTTATGTATTTATTTTTTGTTTTTACTTTTAATTTTATTTTGTATTGGTTTTAGTTGTACAGGTTAGTGGTTAGAGAATCATATACTTTATAGAGTGTTTTCCTAAATATTCACGGTACCCCACTAACACCATACATAGTTATAACAGTATTATTGAGTATATTCTAAATGCTTCACTTACAACCCTGTGACAATTTTGTAACTATCAGTTTGTTCTTTATAATCCCTTCACTTTTTTCACCAAATCCCCTAACCCTCTCCCCCTGTCTCAATTAGCACTTCACTCTCTGTATGTATGAGTCTGTTTCAATTTTATTAGTTCATTTATTTTGTTCTTTAGAGTTCACATATAACTGAAATCGTATGGTTTTTGTCTCTTATACAAACATCATGTGATTTTTTTTTGTATTTTTCTGAAGTTGGAAATGGGGAGGCAGTCAGACAGACTCCCGCATGCATCCAACTAGGATCCACCCGGCATGCCCACCAGGGGGAGATGCTCTGCCCATCTTGGGGCATTGCTCTGTTGCAACCAGAGGCATTCTAGTGCCTGAGGCAGAGGCCATGAAGCCATCCTCAGTGTTCGGGCCAACTTTGTTCCAATGGAGCCTTGGCTATGGGAAGGGAAGAGAGAGACAGAAAGAAAGGAGAGGGGGAGTGGTGGAAATGCAGATGGGCGCGTCTCCTGTGTGCCCTGGCCAGGAATCGAACTCGGGACTCCTGAACGTCAGGCTGACACTCTACCACCAGCCAACCAGCCAGGGCCAACATCGTGTGATTTTTACAAGAGTTCTTTCAGTCACTTGATTAAGACTTTCTGAGAATATGCATTTTCAGGAATTAGTAATATTATCCAAGATTCTAGGTACTAATCTCAGAGCTTGATGATAAATAGATTTGATATAGAAGAAATCATAAAAATAAAGAAAAACCATAGATGGTTCTTGGTGGACCAACCTTTCTTATATTTAAAATTAACATCAAACTTATAAAAATTGGTAAAATGAAATTTCTATTTACATTATTATTAATTTACATCTAGAAAAATTGTAGCGTGCTATTATTATACTAGAAAAATATCATGGTAAACATAAATGTCTTATTAAAAAGAAATCTTAGAATTTCTTATTGTTTTTTGCAGTGAAATAAATCTTGTCTTACAATGACATAATCAGAATGCTTTATCACGTAGTAAGTATAAAGATATATAGGCTGGTAGCTAGAAGAAATAAACGCTATGTTAGATAAATTTCATGCTATGCAGTTAGTTTTCAAGTGGTAAAAAGATAATATGTAACATTTGGTGATATCATCACTCATAAAAGGCATTTTCCATGTAGAAATATATAATTTTGATTGTAACAGAATAATTTGACCCTTGAACAACTCAATTTGAATTGTGCAGGTCCACTAGCACATGTCAATATATTTTCTTTTAATAAGTTTTTAAATAAAATTTTTTTTTTATTTTATATAGAATACCGTATATAATCCATTGACATAGAAAGTATGTGCTAATTAGCTATTTATATTTTAGGTAAGGTTTCCGATCAATAGTAGTTAAGTTTTTTGGGAGCCAAATCTTATACATGGATTTTCAACTGTCTATGAGGCCAGCACTCCAATCTGTGACAAGGGTCAACAGTACTTGAATTAATTTAAATGTTTCTATGTATGATTAAACAAGCACATTTGCTTTTACAGGGCAAATTATAAATTATAGGTACATATAATTGTTTTGATTTTCTGTTTCTACCTTTAAATATTTGTCAGTTTTATCAATGCTATTTTCAGGATTGAAACTTACCTCTTTGGTGTTATTTGCTAAGTGGAGAAAATATATTTCTTGCATGTCCAAGGACTTTATCAATGATAATCTAACTTAAACAGTATTTTATTTATTAGGCCATTTAATCACTTACTTAACTATTAATTTATTCTTTTGGCCATTACTTATTTTTCACTTCTTTCTTTCTCAGATGATTCTCTTATTTTATAGAAAACATGCAAAACTGAATTTTGTATACACATTTCTGTTTATATTCTGCAACTTAATTTTTTCTCTGCATTCACTTGTATATTTGTACTATCTTAAAATTCCCCTTTTGTGAAATAACTCTTATGATCAGAAATGGTCAAATTTTTATTGAGTATAAAATAAAATGCTTAAAGTGTTATTTATTGCTTTAAATATCCTTACTTCAAATTACCTTTTCCTTTTTATCTCTCTATTTTTGAACATACATTCTGAAATCCTTTTTCTCTCATATAAACAGTTATATTTTCTATCATCAAGAACAAATAATTACTTGTGGAATATAATATTGTATCCTATTGTGTCTTACTACATTTTAACCATCAAGATTTAGCAAAAGTTCTTTTATCTGGTGCAATTTCACTAATATCTCCAACACTATTGATCTCCCATATTTTTGAATTTATATAGAACTCAAATATTCACCTTGGCATTTAGATTTTGCTAATATTTACAAATAACTGTACTATATTTCTGATAAGTTATAAATTTGAATGACAAATAACATCATATAAACATCTGTGCTACCCTAATGAAAATACCTTACCTACAGCCAGAAGTTAAAGCATAGGCTTTAGGTGAAGACAGAAATTAATCATTTGAACTTTTATTCCATCACTTAAGTGCTTTTTCAGGCATAATTATAAGCATCCAGAATTTTCTTCTATAAAATTTGATTAATACTTGATAGGGTTTGTGAAAGATAAATGATACAAGGCAAGCATAACATATTTCTCCTAATTTTAGCATAGTAAAACAACAGATATTTATTATCTCACACAGTTTTGGAGGATCAGAAATAAAAGTGGCTTAAGCTATATGGTTCTGTCACGGGGTTTCTCATGAGTCATGGTCAAGGTGTTGGCTAGGACTACAGGAATCTAAAAGCTTGACTTGGATCAAAGGATCTGCTTCCAAGATGGCATACTGACATGTCTGTTGATAGAAAGGCTTCAGTTGTTTACTGCTCTTGACAGAAGGCTGAGAACCTATCTTCAAGGAACTTTTGATAGGGCTGCTTTAACCTTCTCACATGACTGTGGCCAGCTAACCCCAGGAAAGACGATCCAAAGAGAGCAAGAAAAAAATTCATAATATCTTTTTATGACCTAGTCTTGGAAGTTATACTCTGTCATGTCTGTTTTATCTTATTGGTTAGACTCTCATTAGTCCTATTCAATGTGAGAGGAATTTACACAAAAAGCAGGAAGGCAAGATTCAATGAGAACATCTAGTAGGCTGATTATGTGTGCATTTAAGCCCAAATTATGTAACTGTTATTGGAAGTTCTTTATTCTTTACTAAAAGCTTGTTCACAATTTTAGTTTGTATTAGATCCCTTGATCTAAGGATTCTTATAACTAATATCATATTATAATTTTGTATTGTGAAGGCAGATTTGGTTTAATACAAAGCATACGATACTGGGTTTTATACTCCAGTTTAATGTATTTTATTTAATATGTATTCAACAGTTAGTGTGAAGCATTATCAAGAACTTTTGATATTAGGGTTGACAATTTGAAAAACTTTGTCTTTTATTGTCTGACAAGTAGTAAGTACTTGGTAAATATTTATATAAAAGAAAAGAAAAAGTGAGTGAATGAACACAAATTTAAAAATTCACAAAAGGTCAAAATATATCTAAAAATAGTTTCTCATGGAATAACAATGTGATGAATATTTGAAAAAATAGTCATCTGCATGCAACATATATATATTTTTGAAATATTCATAGTTTCAGTCTATATATATATTATATATATAGTCTATATATATATATGTGTGTGTATATATATATATATATTAGATAAAGAGAAAGGAACAGACAGATAGGAAGGGAGAGATAGGAGAAGCATCAACTTTTAGTTGCTATATTTTAGTTGTTTATTGATTGCTTTCACAAATGTGATTGACCAGGGCTAAGGGCTCCAACTGAACCAGTGACTCCTTGCTCAAGCCAGCGACCTTTGGCTTCAAGACAGTGACCTTTGGGCTCAATCCAGTGACCATGGGGTCATGTCTATGATCCCATGCTCAAGCCAGCAATCTCTGGGTTTCGAACCTGTGTCCTCAGAGTCCCGGGCTGACACTTTATCCATTGTACCACTGCCTGGTCAGGCTTAGTCAGTATATTTTTAGCTGATACCCTTTAATTGATAATCCAAGTAATGATTTCTACTCTGCTTACATCATATATTGAAAATTATTAAGTTAACAAGAATGAATTTCCAGGCAATTTAATCCCATACACTTAAGACAAGAAGACATATTGATGAATTTGCTGACTGAACATATTAATAATAAAATGTGATAGGTATTTTAATTATTAGCCAGTTTTATGAAGATTCCAAAATACTTAAAAAGTTTATGTTCTTGTTATTTATCCTTTTATGTTTTATAATTAGATCTTTCCTTTTCAGGTGCCCTCTCTTAAAATTATCATTTTCACATGTGATGTGAATAGAACAGGTGCTAAGTTGTCATTGCCATGGTGACTAAAATGACCCTGACCAACAAACCCCAGTGTGACCACGGTTGTGCCACAGTGCTCCTCATTCCCACTTCCTGGAACTTATGAATTTAAGTTGTCAAGTTGCTTCTAACACCACTGAAAAGCTGGACTCCTGAAAGACCAAGCAGCACCATGTTCTTCCATCTAGCTATTTTGCTTCATGGTTCATGCCACTTATCAGAACTAAATTCTGTGGCCGCAGAATGCAGCTTTCAAGCCCAGAATATGTCTTTCATTTCCACATTAATTTGCTCTCTGCAATATAAAAGAAAAGTCCCATAAGTACAAGGCTGAAAGTGACGTGGCTCTTTTTCTTTTTTAAATAAAGCCTCCCATTCCTCAGTGTGAGAAAATAGCCCTACCAGTTTTCTTTCTATTAAATTAATTAGGCTTTCTTGGAGCCTTTTTCAACTGTAAAGGGTTTCGGTTGGCATTATTAGTAATTCTTTGGAGAACTTCAATAAAGGTTTTCACTTTCTAGCACAGGTGTTTTCAGGAGTTAAACATTCTGACACTGGATTTGAGGAAAAACACACCTCTAAATCTTCTATTTCACAATCACAGATGATGTTCACAGGCTTACTTTATTGAAAATATGCTCAAATGATGTTCAGAATATTTCAAAAAGGAAAACTGGAGAAATTGGGAATAAAACATTGTTAAAAATATAATAAATTGAGAACAGAGAATGTTTACTGAATATTCAGAACTGTGGAGATAAAGTGTGCAGAGAGCTCCTGGGAATCAGAGGTACTCATTATTCCAATATTAAATGCTGAACAGGAAGAGATCTGATTCATACCTAGATGAAGATCGCCTGACTGACTTCGTGTTCTCTAAGCATGGATTAACAATTTGTGTTTCTTTTCTAGAATCTCATTTTGCAATCTTCAAATTTTATGAGAGAAGCTTAATAATCATATGTGATATGCATAGTAGATGCACAAGGAAGAGATCAAATGGGGAAATTTGGGCTCCTCTGGACAATAGAGAAGAGGGGGAATCAGACTAAGTTTTAACTGAAAGGACAAAGGACAGCATGTCTGAATGTACATATCAAGTGGACATTGATGTATTTTTTTCTGTACTGCTGTTGTACAAAATACATAGATTCATAAAGGCTTGTAAAATAAAAATGTATAAATATAAATTTATCAAACTATTTTGAGCATTTTCAATAGTCATAGAATTTTAATGTTTCAGAAATGGCAGATTTTTATTAGAGCATTTAAATAAGTCTCTACATTGAAAACCATCCTGTTTACATCAGAGTAAGGTTTTAGGACATGAATATATTACAGTACAATGATGCACTTTGGTTTCACTGTGATAGTCTTGTGTGTATAGAAAACCACATGAAATTAAAAATGTTAAAAATCCTCTATTTCTTTTGTTTTGTAATTATACAGTCTCTTTCTAATATCATATAGAAAATAACCAAATAATATGAAATGTTGTTATGTGATCAAGATGTTATTTACAACTTGCTCTCAGTGATACATAGGTTTTCAGATTTTACCTATCTCATCTGGTGTTTGAAATGTCACTGAGTTTGTTATATCCAGTCTTTCTCAGCTATTAAAAGTCAGGAAATGAATGCATGTTTATGCATAGGACAAGTTTATACCTGTGCATCTTCAGAAATCTTATGAATATTGGAATTTTGTTCGGTTTGGATTTATAACCTTGCCTTGGATTTTTATTTTATATCCCTGCAATAACTGACTTCTTTTTTGGTGACCAAACAGTATCTGGTAATTTTCTGTTCAGCTGATGAAGTTATGGCACATTTTACAGAAGCATTCTGCAAAGCATACTCTGCCATACTCTGTACAGCAACTGACAATCTTTTCACAGCCCAACATGGAGGACAAATCATACTAATAGTACCAGGCTGGTCTTCCCAGAGGACTCATTCAGCAGGGACATCTGAAGGCATCCTATTTTTAATCTCTTTTGAAAATCAAACATCCCAGCATTTTGGAATTTCTTAAGGTCAGTGGTCTACTTTATGTTTCTTGTGATATATAGCCTAAATTCGCTTAGAGGTGAAAGATGCAGTTAAGAAGGCAAAGAGAAGAAAAGAATTCTGAGATGCAGTACTTTCAGTTTAAAAGGCTATTAATGACCATAAAGGATGCAACAACAAAAAATATGTTTCCTTCATCCTTGCAAGGACTTGAAGTTACTGACAGAAGATACACAGTAATGTATCTCTCCGCTTTTAGGTTAATAGTACACACACTCACACTGTTTTATTTATTAATACATATTTTTAGAAAAAAAAACTTCACCAGGAAAAATTACTTTTATTGTGTGTGTGAGTTTGTATGTTTGTGTGCCCATGTTAATGTGTGTTTAAATTAAGGTATTTAATATTTTTATTTGGTATAAGTATCCTCCTATCACTCCTCCTATCAAAGTCATGAGTTTATTCTCCATATCTATATTATAAATAAAAATAGGGAAATCAATTCAAGTCTAGAAGGAAAATCACACCATTAGCTTCTCTCATAGCCTTGTGGTATTTGAAATTTTTCTCAACATTTATTCATAAAGATATCTTAAAATCACTGTGTCATCATACCCTTGACAGTGCTCTCACTGCTTTCCAAATCTGTGGAGCTTATTATATTCTTGAATATTTCTGGATTTTGAAAAGTTTTATTAAACTGAAATACCTTTTGTTTTATTTTAACTTGTATATATTAGTCTTTTTTTTTTTTTAATTTTCTATTTTTCTGAAGTCAGAAGAAGGAAGGAAGAGAGACAAACTCCAGCATGCGCCCGAGCAGGATCCACTGGCATGTTCACCAGGGGGTGATGCTCTGCCTTTCTGGAGCATTGCTCTGTTGCAACTGGAGCCATTCCAGTGCCTGAGGCAGAGACCATAGAGTTATCCTCAGTGCCCAGGCCAACTTTGCTCCAGTGGAGCCTTGGCTATGGGAAGGGAAGAGAGAAATAGAGAGAAATGAGAGAGGGAAGGGTGGAGAAGCAGATGGGCACTTCTCCTATGCCCTGGCTGGGAAATGAACCTGGGACTTCCATATGCTGGGCCGACACTCTACCACTAGGCCAACTGGCCAGAGCTACATTAATCTTGGCACTGTTCTCTGGGATTACATAAAACAGATATGAATCGCTTTTTCAAAGGACTTTTCTCTTTTCAAATCTCTCAAATATTCCTTGTTCGTAAGGATGCACCCTGCTAAATTGCCTTCCAACCCAAAATAAGATAAAACATTCTACAAATCCATGATTTTGTTTATATAACCATGCTTTCTTTTATATATGTCAGGGAATTTAGCTTGTGCTTTACTTCTGGAAAATAAAGTATAAACAAAGTTGTGGGTAGCTTAGGGGAGGAAAGATTATTCTGATCTTCCTGTTTTTCACAAAACATTATATGCTTAACACTTCTCCTATATAGAGGGGAGAGGAAATTAGTGGATACTTCCAGTTTCTTCCACCATTATGTATGGCTTCCCAAACCATCAAAGAGAAAAAGCACTGGATTATTGCAGTAGGGGTCAAGTCAATTGCAATAGAGGAGACAAATCTCAAAATCATTGAATTAAAAAGCAGAACAATTTCTAGGCTCTGCAGTGAGCTAGTGGGAAATTACTCTAGAACAGTGGTCCTCAACCTTTTTTGGGGCCACGGACCGGTTTAATGTCAGAAAATATTTTCATGGACCAGCCTTTAGGGTGGGACGGATAAATGTATCACGTGATCGAGACAAGCATCAAGAGTGAGTCTTAGACGGATGTAACAGAGGGAATCTGGTCATTTTAAAAAAATAAAACATCGTTCAGGCTTAAATATAAATAAAACGGAAATAATGTAAGTTATTTATTCATCTCTGTGGAACAGTACCAAATGGCCCACGGACCGGTACCAGTCCGCGGCCCGGGGGTTGGGAACCACTGCTTTAGAACATTAATGGAAAGATTGGGCAATGTGATTACATAATCAGTGTTTACTAATTCGAGTTTATCAAATTTAGGTTTCAATCCACCCTCCCACAGAGACTGGGAGACAGGGGTACCACTCTTGATAATTAAATATCAAACGGATGGCTGTCTTTAGAAGAATACTCCTGAGTTGTAAAACAGGCAAGAGTCTGGAAGAAAAAGGTATATCCCGAAGGGGAATATAAAGATTTTTCAATTACAAATCAAAAAGTGGCTGGGGGCCTATATACAGGAAAAAATTTTGTCTAAAATTTATCCAAGCTGAGGGAAATAATAAGGCTTACTTGGTGAATATTTACTTTTTATTGTTGTAAAACTGGCCTTTATTAGACATCTGTAATATGTCAAAGGCATACTAGGTTAAAAAAGTGCTAACTAGCTTTCCCTCTATTGCATTTTCCTTGATACCAAGAACAGAGAGTTTTTAGAAGTTAAACCTGTTGTACAGGAAGCTGGTACTACCAGTAGCTCTTGGAAAGTTCATATTTCTTTCAGTTTAGTCAAAATATCTTGACATTGTAGTAAATAGAGGAGAGCTCAACTTGGACTTAAAGAAACACATTTTTTCCCCTGCAATCTACTCAGATGTTGGAATTTGTCAATCATTGGACCTGTAATAACAAATAAAACACCTGGATATCCTTCTTTTGTCTATAGTTATTCTTGGACACTTTTTCTCTTGGTCAGAACTGAGAAAAGTGGAGAAATAATGATAGTGATGCTAACATAATACAGGTGGTACAAAGTAGACAGAAACACTAAGAGCCAAATACCTGAAAAGAAACAGATCATACAGATGAAGCTATTTCAAAACATTGTCAATGTTTTGAAAGAAACTGCTGACAAGAAAAGAAAGCGAATACCCCTCAAAGATATGAAGTACTGATAGAGTGGGGTTGTAACAAAAATATCCCCCATAGAAACTAGTACAGGAAACACTATATTGAGTGACTAAAGCTGAGAGCAAAAATTGAAAAAAAGAAGAGAAAACGCATGCCCAAAATGGGAGTCAGAAGTGCCCATGGTAAGCCATGATCATGCTGAAGAAAAATGATGAGTTGTATCAAACTCATAGTTGTTATACAAATTACAAGATAAAAAATTTGGAAATCTGAGCCGAAACAAGGGGACTAAATAATTACTGGACATCAGTAATATTTATTTGATATCCCATTGAAGGCCATTTTCCTCTTCCTTTGTTGTGATATAAGCCAATCAACTTGAAGCAGAAACAAGGAGTGGTGATCACATTTGAAATATGGAGAGTAGTGCTGACCACAATACTCTCTAAAAGTGGATAGCTTTTTTTCCATTGATAATTTATTTCTATGAATATAGCCTTAGAGAAAAAAATTATACTTTGTTTCCTATTCTCAACATTAGGTTCTACCAGTAAAGTAGTAAGTTCTAAGTATTCATTCATTTCTATGTAAAAAAATCTGTTTCAACTTAACGTCACATATGTTAGAGCTGGAAAGAGGCTTAGAGTTAATCTGTTAAAATGATCTTATTTTAGAGCAGGCATCCCCAAACTACGGCCTGCGGGCCACATGCAGCCCCCTGAGCGCACTTCCAGAAGGGGCACCTCTTTGGTGGTCAGTGAGAGGAGCACTGTATGTGGCGGCCCTCCAATGGTTGAGGGACGGTAAACTGGCCCCCTGTGTAAAAAGTTTGGGGACCCCTGTTTTAGAGTTTAATGAAATGTCCAGATAATTTAATTCAATGTGTAGACTAGCAGTCAAAAACTGCAGATAAATGTAACATACATAGTAAATCCTCCAATGCTTGTTGACCAAGGTTAACATTCTTCATATATATATATATATATTTTAATTTTTATTGGTTTTAATTTGTTGTGTTTACATAGTTACAAGTGTACCCCTGAATATATATCCCTCCCCCCTTGTTCTCCTTGATACCCCCTTTGTCCCCTCCCCCTACCGCCTTTCCCCCTTTCCTCCATGATTTACTGTCCTGCCCTCTATCTCTCTGTGTTATGTTTATATACTTTCATTAATGGTCTGTACAGAATAAGAAAAGAAGCAAAACAAAAAAAAATAGGACATACCTGTGGGATCTTTGAAGGATAAATTTTCATTGTTTTATACTGTTTATACATTGTTTTATACTAGGGTGGGCAGTGATCTTTTATTGGAGGTGACTGCTACTCTTAGGAGGAAGCACAAAATCAGTATTATGACTAAGCTTTGATTTAAAAAATGTTCTGATAAAAATATGTTAAGTAAAATTATAACATTAATAAATATTTGAGATACACATCAGAAGTTGCTTTAAAATACATTTAAATTATTCAAAGAGCAAAAGAGAAATTTTAATTGGAAACTATTTGATGTAAGTAACTGAGATAACACTGTGACCATATTATAAGATTTTGAGCAGATGTGTATATTTTTGGTGATTCTTTTCTGAATTCTTGCATACACATAATACATTTGAATTAATATTTGAGTAATGATGCTTAACGGAAATACCTTACCTCTCAAAGCCATTACATTGAAATGGAAATTATTTGTTATAGGAATCCACTCTTGGATTGATTTCATGTGATAAAATTTAATGGAAATTGCATCAAATATTGAGTCAGGAAATTCAAGTGCAAGTTACAGACCGTTTATTTTTGTTGTTGTTGTTTGATGAGATTTGAGGGCAGAAGCATCTATTATATTCCCCCCTAGAGATTTTCTAATAAATAAAATTAATGTCTAAATGAATACTTTTTAAGAACTGTGAACTGTCATACAGATATAAATTAATCACCTATCATAAACAATATGAGTGTTCTGAACTAGTTATAAAATAATAAGCTAGCCTGACCTGTGGTGGCGCAGTGGATAAAGCGTCGACCTGGAAATGCTGAGGTCGTCGGTTCGAAACCCTGGGCTTGCCTGGTCAAGGCACATATGGGAGTTGATGCTTCCAGCTCCTCCCCCCTTCTCTCTCTCTGTCTCTCCTCTCTCTCTCTCTCTCCCTCTCCTCTCTAAAATGAATAAATAAAAAATAATAATAATAATAATAAGCTATAATCCCCATCCTTAAAAAAACTTAACTTTAGTCTTGATGAGACAGAGAGGGGAAATTTCCCCATCTTTTCTTCTTAATTTTTCTGGCTGGTCTAACAGTTAAATTGACATGAAATGGGTTAACAGGGAAAAATAACCACATTTAATTAGGCATGTACCTAAAGGGGATTCATAATGTATTTGTGGCCCAAGGACAAGACAGTTGAGGCTTATCTGCCACCTTGAGCTAAGAAGAAAGGAGCTTCAACTTCACAGGGGAAGAAGACAATTCACAAGTGGAGGAGAGGAAACAAGCATTTTAAAAATTCTTGCCTAGACACCCAGAAACAATGGGCACAGAGAAGAGTCTAACAGACTTTGCTAGTTTACTCACTATCCATCACACTTAGCTCATCATATTAACATATAGTGTAGTTTCTATGACGATCACTCACTCCCTGGAGCAGGTCCAGTATCTAAATTATTTTAGACAGTTGAAGGGAAGGTCAAAGGTTCTATCTGTGACTTTTGTTTTTTAGAATGATCGACCTAAAAATAATCAAATCCCCAAAAAGGCATATTTTTGGGTGGCAACGGCTTCTTCTCACTGACGTAAAATGCAGTAAAATTACAATAAGAATATAATATCTGATATGATGAATCTGCAAAAAGAGGTAACTAACTGAGTGAAATTTTAAGGGTGTAGAAATTTTACTACAAGTGATGGTTGCATTTAGCTATATGAGAACTGAGAGGAACTTTCTGTGAAGGAAGACAATAATAAAACAAAGTAGAAAACAAAAGGGATTCTATGTCAGCTTAAGAGTTTGCATCTGATTCTAAAAGGTGCAAACATAAAATACTTTAAATGAAGTGAGGTATAACCAGATTTACATTTTTGAATGTTTGTTCTTGTTCTATTACAGTGAACAGTGAATTACAAGCAGCAAAGATGAGATAGCAAGAAGACTTGTGGAAAATTGTTGTCGTAATTTGGTTACGATATGTTGCTAAATTAATGGCAGAAAAAGTAGAGTGTGGAAGACTTGAAAATGACCAAGATTAGAAAGTTGACAGGATTTGAGGCTTCTCAGATATCAATTTGAGAGAGGAAAATACCAACAACAAGGAGTGGAGACTTTCTTCAATATGGAGATAATAGAGAAGATGTAAAATTTAAGGGATAGAGAAGACACATTGTCTGTGGAATATTCTAGTACAAGTTTAAAAGGATAGTGAGCTGGGGCAAAGAGAGGTAGGTAGGTAGGTCACTAGATAGATAGATGGTAGATGATAGATTGATTGATAGATAGATAGGTTTATCTATCTATCAATAGCTATATTTATATCAAAATCTATATATTCCTTCATGATTGAGGTCCTCACAGACAGAGGACTAATTATTAACAAAGAGTAAGTAGCATGAAAAGGCTTCTGAGGAAACCATAGAGGAAATATAAACAGAGAAAGAGGCAGGCTATAGAAAGTGATGAAGGTCAAATAATATACTCCAGCAACAGCAATGAGCATTGCCGAGGAACAAATAGATAATGTGCTAATCTCTGTAGACATCCCATTTGCCATTGGCATCCATTGCATAAGATTTTATTTTCAATTTGTGTGACACCTTCAAAAGATTCCGTAGCCTGATCTATTATAGAAAAGGCAGTACTGCTGTACTCTGTGCTACAAAGCCTGCATTATTGCAACAAAAGACTAACCATTTTGTTGTTTGAGAGTCTGGGCAAGACTAAAGACTTTGCCAGAATGAAAAGAAGGTTGTTAAAGACTTAGGGAGCCAGGTAGGGATACAATGGCAAATAAATACACTGGAGGTTTGTCTGGGTTCAGAAAATATGTACAGTAAAAAATGTATGTCTTACTGGGCTTTTTGTACATTTTTATATGATTATGAGGAGTGACTAACAGGATGAAACAGAGAGGATTGTGTTGGGAAGATGTAACAGGATTGGTATCTCCCCAGTTTATTTTCTCTAACACTAGTTATGTGGGCTAAATGTTAGAAATAACAAATATTTAGTAAATACAGCCTGAACAATATTGAAATTTATTTTAAATAACAACTTTTTCAGATATTTATTTGAATTTTTAGTATTTAACCTTTTAGTATAAGCTTCTAAAATAATTTTTGACCATTAATTTATTTTAGATAAACATGTTATAGTGATCATGATCTATGGAGTTCATTTTGAGAAATACTAAAATAAATAATGTAATTTGAGTGCCAGTGTGATACCTAGAATAATTGATACTAAATAATTGCTACTTTAAAATAAGTGGAATACTTTGATATGACCTTCTTTTGCATAATCCTAGAGATCCATATAGGCGATATTAAACACCAGATGGAGTTTTAGATTTTGCTATGTTTTTATTTTTTTGCCTGTTACAGAACTTAAAACAGTCACTTCCTGTGCAAGTTATCTCGGGGGTTAAGCTAAAATAGAGGACAGAAATTTGTATTCGAGATCGTTTTGGCACTGACACAAAGAAAATAACCTATATTAGGTTATAAAAAGTGATGTGTTAAGCCATAAAAAGTTCTCAGTTAATGTATATTTATGTGAAGCAAGGTTCTGTATGAAGGACCAGTGCAGTTGATACTCCCAAGGGGGTATCAATAGCACTTCCTGGGATGCCCAGTGGAATCCTTTAATATGTTTTAAAGTTGATCTGAAAGAGTTGTCCATGTCCCCTCTGGCCTCTCTCTCTAACTCCAATTACCAAAATAAAAGAATACCATCATCAAAACCTTCTACTTTTTAAGTTATCACAATTCCTCAAGTCAGTCGCTCTATCTACCATTGACAAAGTAGTCTAAAACAGGAGAATACTAGGATATTGTGGGTTTCTGAAATGACCTTCTTTTTGAGTTCCTCATTTGTCTACACAACACAGAGTAATGCTTTAAATAAGGACATATTATTTGAAGCTTTCTGTGGCTTTGCTCTATTTTTAAGGTTAAGACTCAAACCATTAATTTGTTGTATATAGACATGAGTAGCCTACTACTAAGACTTCATTCCCTCTGACTTCACTGACCATGCAGTCCTCCAGAAAGGACCACCTCAGCCTCTTCAATGCTCCAGACTCCTTCGCCCTCATGACCCCTTCACTGGCTGTCCCCTTTCCAGATAAGGTCTTTTCTTTCTACTTTCACTCAGTGAATTTCTACTCATTCTTTAAGTGTCCTTAGAATTGTTATTTCTTTAGAAATGTATTCTTTCTTTTCAGATTGCATTATGTGATCACCAAAATGATTATTTACAGTTATTATTTATATATGCCACAAATAATATTTTATTTTCTTCTCATGTACCCTTGTAATTATTTGAGGACAGGAACATGGCCAACTTCAGACATTGTTACATTCCTAGTGCCAAAATTGTTTATGGCTATAATAGTTTCCTAGTAATTTATTACATTGTGATAAATGAATGAACAAATGAATAAGTTAATTAGTACTTAACTGAGTAGCTAAGTATTAGAGTTGGTGTTATTTCCACAAAGAGAGAAGCCTATATGCCCTAAACTATTTTCCTTTTAGTTTATCCCCACTACTTATTGAAGTGGTGATTTGGCTTACCTTGCCATCCAAAGCAGAAGAATGACTTTATTTGGAGGAAAATCTTTGATAAGGGCCAAATAAAATGTAAATTTAGCAGAGTAATTTTTTTATTTGTTTCTAGTTCTTTTTAAGCAGTACTTTTGTGTGGGACACTAAGTTCATTTAAAATAATGGGGAATATTTGACCATTGTCACTTACTAGTCGGTATGTGTGTTTGTGTGTGTGTGTCTGTGTTCAAGTGTGATGGAGAGTTAAGGAGAAAGTACTTTAAATTAACTTTGTAAAAAATAAGTTTATTTAACAATGTCTTTCAAAAATATTAAGAGATGCCTTTCATTCTTGGATCTATGTGATCAGGCTTCCAGTTTTGAATGGCTGAAAAATAAATTTGTTTCTCATTTTCATCATAAGATTTACCTGGTATATATGATTTCTCTGTCCAGTTTACCATTTGGAGAATTAAAAATAAAGTAACACTCATGTTAGAAAATCTATTCGTTTCTGCACTCACTTATCTTTCTGGGTAACAAATGATAATCTATCAAGTAGCCCATATTTAACTATAATCTTATTAAATTCTCTCAACAAGGATTACAATTTCAGTAAGTTAGTATTATTTAGTTTTTCTCATTTTATAGTTGAAGTAACTGTACTTAAAGAAGTTATGTCACTGGTTTAAGATTACCAAGCTAATAAATAAGGGAGCAATGATTGAACCTGGAGAAGCTAACTTCAAATCTTTTCTGTTGTAGACTGTGAGAAGTACAGCTCACACAATTTCCAAATCACTCTTACTTTCAGTAAACAATTATAATTTGGCTATTTAGTGGCAGGCACTATGCTAAGCACCAGGGATTTTAATTCCAAGCTATTAGAGATTCAGGGTCTAGTAGAAAAAACAAGCAAGTAAAGAAATAAAAAGCGTAATTAAATACATTGCACTTTGAAAACACAATGTCTAAAAAAGACTCCTCAATGATTGTTCATCATACAGTTTAGTAAAAAAGTGTGGGAAGGAAGCATTCAGGCACAGAAAGAAATATAGACATTTTAAGACAAAAGAAACAAAAACAGAAAAGCAAAGAAATAATACTCATTTGAGAAATAATATGGTGTACTGAGGCAAAAAGTAGTTTATTTAGGCTAAAACAAAAATTATAATTTAAGAAGTGGGAAGTGAGGATTCTAGAATGTGAATAGGTGCCAAAACTTCAATTGATTTATATTACATATAAATGATTTTGGATTTTGTTCTGAGGGCCATAAAAGTTTAATATCGTTGAATTATTTTTTTTGTGAGTGAGACAGAGAGGACAAATAGGGACAGACAGACAGAAAGGGACAGAGATGAGAAGCATCAGTTTTTTGTTGGGGCACCTTAGTTGTTCATAATCTCTTTTAATTTTTCAATATTTATCTGAGCAAATATATATGTCATCCTTTTATTTACTAACAGTGTAAATTATGCAACAAAAAAGTTAGTATTAATTTTTGTAAAAATTATTGAAATTGTTGGTGACTAAAGGCCATGACATTATAAAGAGTATAGAACCAAACAGGGTTTGTTTGTTTTTGTATTTTTCTTAAGTAAGAGGCAGGGAGGCAGAGAGCCAGACTCCCGCATGCACAAAACCAAGATCCACCTGGCAAGCCCACTAGGGAGTGATGCTCTGCCCATCTGGGGTGTTGCTTAGTTGCAACTGGAGCCATTCTAGCACCTGAGGTGGAGGCCATAGAGCTGTCCTCAGCACCTGGGTCAACTTTGCTCCAATAAAGCCTTGGCTGTGAGAGGGGAAGAGAGGAAGGAGAGGGGGAAAGAATGGAGAAACAGATGGGCCCTTCTCCTGTGTGCCCAGACTGGGAATCAAACCTGGGACTTCCATGCCAGGCTGACTCTCTACCACTGAGCCAGCTGACCAAGGCTTAGAACTAAACAGTTTTCAGAACCAGTACAGAATTCATAGTTAAATTGATTAGAAATTAAAGAGTGAAAATGCTGTGGGGATAAAAATGCCATTTTGTTAACTTGTTTTTTTTTTATTAAAATATTCAATGTAGAAGAGGCAGATTTAATGGCTGGTGCAAACCCTGGGACCTGACATCTGCAAGGCCCTGCAAAATACCAACTTTACACTTTTTTCTAATGATACCTAATTTGGTTTTATATGTGTTGCTTTAACGTTAATGGTACATAATATTTTTTTATTTATTTAAAAATTTGGTTAACACGTATTTTTATTTTCCCTGTCTCTCTCTCTCTCTCTTTTTTAAGGGGTGCAATATTTTCTTTTGCACCCGGGGCCTCAACCGACCTTAATCTGCCTCTGAATGTATGCATAGATTTAGAATACTTTAAAATAATAGTTAGAGCCTGACCTGTGGTGGCGCAGTGGATAAAGCGTCGACCTGGAAATGCTGAGGTCGCCGGTTTGAAACCCTGGGCTTGCCTGGTCAAGGCACATATGGGAGTTGATGCTTCCTGCTCCTCCCCCCTTTTCTCTCTCTCTCTCTGTTTCTCCTCTCTCTCTCTCTCTGTCTCTCCCTCTCCTCTCTAAAAAAACAAATAAATAAATAAATAAAAGTAAAAAAATAATAAAATAATAGTTAGAAACTGTCATCTAAAATAGTCATCTAATTAAACCAATACATCTTTGCAGAAGATATCCCAAGAGTGATGCTCAGAAACTCAGGTTCTTAAATATTTACCAATTTTGACCAAATCATGTTTTTCCTGAAACATGCAAAATCACCAGATGATATTGGTTTTTCCACCTCTCAAGTTTTATCAGTATCTTCCTATCTCCTCAATTGTCAGGAAAAGAATGCAATTACTCTATCAATCATGGTTCGATTTCTAATTTCTAAGGAGCTCAATTTTTTTCTAAGGAACTTTCTTTCTTTTGTTAGGCATAATACAGCATAGGAGGAGCTCCTATTTTCTTCTTGGAGTTGCAAACTCCAGCAAATTGAAGTAAATTTATTTCAGAGGTTTGACAGTGCTCCAATGTTAATATATTTTCAGTCTAATTTTGTTGTACATTAGCACATGCTTGGAATGTCAACCACCCCCTTATGGTGAATCACAGATTTAGGATAAGTAGTCCTTGCCTAATGTTTGCTAAAGAGTGAGTGCCGTATGCTTTGCCAATTTTATTTATTTTGGTTTTATTGAATTTAACTAAACATCAGAGAAAGTGAAGACTTAAAATAACATTATGTATGATTCAGAATAAAATCACAGTAAGTTCCATTAATTGGCTTTTCTTGGAATACATCTATATTATATATATTATAAATGATGCAAAATTGGCAATGATAATCATTTGTACATTTCAAAGGGGTCTACTTATTTTCTGTGCACTGATATGTGGTATACTGTTTTTGACATGGGATAGATGATGTACTATAATTTCAAAAACAGGAGATATTTTAATAAAAAACTAAAATAGTTTTCAA
Source organism: Saccopteryx bilineata (assembly GCF_036850765.1). Classification (NCBI taxonomy): domain Eukaryota; kingdom Metazoa; phylum Chordata; class Mammalia; order Chiroptera; family Emballonuridae; genus Saccopteryx; species Saccopteryx bilineata. The sequence continues at coordinate 135,505,695 of NC_089492.1, read as the reverse complement.
ATACTTGCAGCATCCAGATTTATAGAATGACAGTCTTGAACTTCTGAAGAAGAAATTATTAAAGATCAGATACTTCTAAACCCTTATGTAGTATGACATTGGCAACAACACAGTCTATAATAACCTTGATAATCTCAGATTTCACAGACAGAGAAAAGAGAACATCTGATTTGTCTGATAACATTTGTAATTTAAAAATGAGCACATAGTTGGAATTTCAACCATTTTGATGGAATATATATATATATATATATTTGTGTGGGTATGTATCTAGAGGGTATGTGTCTATATGTCAAACTGAGCATGAAGGTATATCCAAATTTTCTAAGGACAAAATTATTACAAAATATTATTTTAGCTTATATATAAATATTAGAAAAGTACCATTTTACTTATATATAAATATCATTTTATTTATATAAAAATATATAAATTCCAGTATTTATAGATAAATACTAGAAAAGTAACCAACTATGCATTACTAAAACATGGAAACTCTATTGTAAGAATCACAACTAAATCGTCCAAATCTCCTTTTATAATGTTTTTTTCTACAACAAAAATATGATTCTTACCAATTAAATTTTTAATTGTAAATAACATATCAATTTTATTGTAGCTTTCTATAAATGGTTGTTTTATAAGATTTTTGATTAATCATTAATATTTCTCTATTTTGACCCAGTAGAATGAGAAAAAATAAATTCTTGATGATAATCTGAATTTGTGCTAGTCCAAGATATTTTATATTTCAGTCTCATTAAGGTGAAAGAAACTATATCTTTCAAATCATTGTACTAGATAAATTGGTTAAATGACTACCTTTAAAAATAACTCTGTTCCTTTATACTTACACATAAAGTAATTACTGATGCTTGGAGGAGAATATTAGTTTCCAAGCCAATGAACCCAGCCATCTTAGATGAATAGACAAGGAATCAATGTTTGCCTAAATAGAATAATGAAAGTTATTACAAAAAGCAAAATTTTGTCAAACTAGACATGTATTTGAAATAAATGTGTGCTGTGTGTATTAAAACAAAAAAATAAAAAGGTAATAAAATGGTAATGTCATAATTTAAATAGGGTTTTATCTTAAAAGAAACAAAAATGTGCTATAGAAGGGAATATTATTATTAGATTATTAATTGTAATGAGCTAATTAGTGGGTTGAGTGTTTGGTTTACTAAAATTTGTTATGTTATTAAATAAATACCTATGTAAAAATAAAAAGGAAAGTTTTTCATTCTTAGTTCGGAGAAGTAGAGGAGAAAAGACCATTTCTCCTACCCTTATAACAAAGAAAAAGCTAGACAGATTGCAGATAAATGACTTTTCTGGAACACAACAGAGAACTGAATTCTCATGGCATCCAACTAACCCAAAATGTGTGTGAGCCAGGCATCTGTAGAGAGACAAATGGTAGGAGTACTTGCTTAAATTGAGCAGGTGCTGCTCAACATGAAATAAGCCAGTTAGAATTTTGATGAAATGCCTTATATTAACATCAAAGGCCAAGTGCAGACCTGTGAAGGTGTAAATCCCTTGGGGATTACAGATTTAGGAAATGTTCACACTTCTTACTGGCTTTTTCTCCAGGAATCTGACAGGGCACTTTCAGGCAAGAGTGGAGAGCATCCTTTGAAATCTTCCTTTACAGTGCTAGCTACGGGAGGGGAACAGCTGAAACTGCTGACACTGCTGAGCTGCAACCCCTATTTCTTCTTCATGAAACAACGTCTTGGTCTCCAGGTAAAAGAGAAATGAGTATTGGCACCTTAAGAAGCTGAATATGTCCCCTGAAGCTGAGGGAAGAGGAAAATAACAAAACAAAACAAAAATCCTCTTTTCCAGAGAGGTCATGGATAAGTACTAAACTCACCATTGTCAAACAAGAAGCGGCAGGGTAATTGTGCCTGCTCCTGAGATCCTTGGACACAAGTCCTTAAGAAGACTAAGGCTAAATCAGAACACCAGAGAAAAGTTCTTATTATTTCCAACATGATAACTATGATATAATAACAATTGAGAGAGCTTCAAGAGACATTCTTTTTCAGTCACAATGCAAAGGGGAAATAAAAGCAAGGAGTTAAATAGACATTAAGAAAATAACCTCTGACATATCAACCTACACCCTAAATACCAGGTATCAACAGAGGCATTTGAAACCTGTGGTACATTGAAGGTATCCCTTGCAACAGCAGGCTAGACCAGTTTCTAATTAGAATCATATACTCCCCCAAACTAAAATAATAGCAGAAATAGAGAAGTGCTAGTTCCTATGCATAAAACTACTTATCTCAGCCTTGATTCTACATAAAATGTCTGTCTTTCAACTAAAAGTTGAAAAAAGACATGAGAAAAGGCAAGAAAAACTTTTGAAAAAGAGCAATCATCAGAATCTACTCATATTTCACATAGTTGAAAATATTTGCCAGGGATTTTAAAATATAAGCACATCTCCACCAAATAAATAAATAAATAAACACACATTAAGACTAGTGGAAGGTTCAAATGGTGGCTAGTATTTTTTAGCAATGAAGTATTTTTAATTAAGTTATGTGCATTTTTTAGACATAATGCTATTATGTACCCTTAATAGGCTCCAATGTAGAGTAGACATAAATTTTATATGCACTGGGAAACCAAGAAATCATATGACTTGCTTTAATTGTTTTTTAATTTTTAAGTGAGAGAGGGGGAGACACACTTCTGAATGTGCCCCAACTGGGATCCACTCAGAAACCCCAGTCTGGGGCAGACACTCAAATCAACAGAGCTATTCTCAGCACCTGGGCCTATGCTGCAAGCAACCACGCCAATGGCTGCGAGAGGGCAAGAGAGAGAGAATGGGGAGAGGAAGGAAAGAGAAACAGATAGTGACCTCTCATGTGTGTCCTGATTGCGGATTGAACCCAGGACATCTACACACTGGTGTGACACTCTACCCACTGAGCAAACCAGTCAGATGTGACTTGCTTGATTGTGATACTTCTTTTATTGCAGTGGTCTGGAACTGCACCCAGAATATTTCTGAGGTATGCCAGTAGTGTTAAATAGGTGAAGGGCCAAATTGAACAGGTAGACAACATGCAAAATAAATAAATGACTGCCTTTGATGGGCTCATTAATAGACTGCACATAGACAATGAAATTAGAATAGTGACTTGAAGACTGGTGAATCAAAATTACCCAAATGTAAAAATAAAGAGAAAAAAATAATTGAAAAAAACTGAAAGGAAATAAGCTTCTAGAGCTTTTGGAGAATTGTGGGGCAATATTAAGTGTACTAATATGTGAGTAACTGCAATGTCATAAGAGTAAAGAACAGAAGAAATATTTGAACAAATAATGGCTGAATGTTTTCCAAGTCAATAACAGACTAAAAAAAAAAAGAAACTCACCCAAACATGCCATCTCCAGTGTGATAAAAATTTAAGACAGAGACTAATAAAATAATAACATATTTATTGTTATTGTACAATTCTCACTATTGTACAGAGGTACAATAGTGAGAATTAGAAACTTCAGAAATCATGTAATCTATGAAACAACAGTGACATTTTTAGAGTGGCAAAATAGTAAGCAATCCAAGAAATAAAGGCCTGTCCACTGTGAATTCTATACCCAGTGAAAATACCTAGTAAAACTGAAGACAAAAATGTTAAATTCTCAGATGAAAGCTCTGAGAATTTGTTTCCCATAGGCCTGTGCTGTTGAACTATTGAAGAAAGTTCTATAAACAGAAGGAAATTATCCTAGACAGAAATGAGTTAAAGTCTACAAATGAAATAAATGTAAAATAAAACTTATTTTTCCTTGTGTTAATTGCTTTAAAATATAACTCAGTATTGAAATTTAGACAACAGATTGCAGATCTGTTTTTCCCTGCTTTTCTCAGCTGAACACGACTATAAACCCTGGAAACAACAGAATAGGCATCTAATAAAGACCTAGAAGAGGTGCAAAGAAGAGGACAGACTTGTTAGAGACTCAGGACTGGAGCAACAACACAGCAACAGGATGTTTTACAAAACCCCAGCCAACAAGAGTAGACAACACAGACCTAGCATTTCTGATCTTTGGGTTAGCAACAAAAGGCAGCACAGATAGGTTTATTCCTTCCCTAAGTCAAGCACTGTTTCTTCTGCCCATATCAACTAAGCCTGACAGCCACCTGCAAGAGGGGTCTGTCAGCAGACCTACCAATATTAAGTAGCCAGAGGAAGAATTCTTGTTCCCTTCTCTACTTGAGATTTTCCTACCTCCTCCTCCTCAATAGATAGTACTCTGGCAGAAAAGGACTTGTAAGAAGAACTCTGCAGCCATAACCAGCTTCCAGGACTTGGAATACTATATCTCCAATTGTACCAGAAAAGCAAACATACAAAATAATACCACGAAGACTCAGACAATTAAACTGCCTATAAAACCACAGCCCACAACTATAGGCCAACCTGTATATAGTAGCTAATTAGGGTGAGTGTTTGCTGTAATAAAAGATTTCGGTAGAATTTAAGGTCTCCTAACATGTGGGTGGAGCGCAGAGCGCATTCCTAGCAGCTGTAGCTGATGCAATGCTGTGAGAATACTCCAGCTCCCAAAAGCCTCCTGGGCATACCCAGGAAGGGAGCTCGCCCGCTATAAGGAAGTGACAGTGCCAACAATGCAGTTCCCTGATCTTTTCAGCCATTGGCTATGAAGGACACACTGTAACATCCTATTGGCTGAACCCATGAATATAAGCTAGTTTACTTCCTGAATAAAGTGGATCTGCATCACTGAACCTGATCCCCGGAGTCAGGTCTCTGCGTCTCTGTCATCCTCACCCCTGGTAGGACTTGTCTACAACTGGTGCCCAACATGGGGCAGGGACCTAACCAGCATCCAAGGAACGGGTGAGTGACCCTCTGCAATGGGAAACCTCCCTCACTCTCAAGCCCCGCAGGCTCGAGCCCTGTACGCCCTATTGCAGAGAAAGTGAGTTGAAGTTTGTGAAAAGGATCTCTGTACTTACTGGGAGATCCTCTATGATTTCAGTGCCTGGATTAGAGATGCGCCTCTCTAGGACCCGGATACTTGGGCCTGAGCTCTCTGATGCATTCGTTCGGCCGAGGTGCATGGGCAGCAAACGTTCCCTCTCGGCCTCACTCCTGCTTTATTGGCAATATGCAACTACTTGACTGGTGCTCCTCCTGGGGACCCTCCGCTGGTGCCAAAAATATTGCAGGCTGCCTCTCTCTCTGGGGAGCCCCTACCTCCCTATTCATCCCCCTCCACTGAGGAGGAAAGTAGTTTAGCCTCTGAGTTTGATGGACTTGCAGCCCAGCGCACAGAAACGAAACCAATCAAATTGCTAACTGTGCCATCAGCTCTGCCGCCAGAAAAAGCAGCAGTCGCTACTTCCACATTCCCTATCGGAGCTCAATGCCCCACCCCAGCCTCTCAGACACCATTTTCCCCAACACGTGTTCCTGCTGCAGACTCATGGTTCAACCTATATGCCCCTATGTGTCTTTTTTCTTTATCTCTGCCTGTCTTGTCTATTTTTCTGTATCTCTCGCTCTCTCTCTCTCTCCCACCATTCTCTCTGAAATGACACTGGAAGGTCCCAGCCATGGCACAGTGGTGGGGATCACACCCTCTTCTAACACAAGGGAGAGGCTATGCTTGTGTTTTTCAGCCAATTTGGATCCCAGGAACCTCCCAACCTGCTTGACAGGGTTTCTTGGGCACCTGCTAAGTGGTTCAGTCTTCACCCATCCAAAGCCACAGCCCTGGCCTTCTCCACACCGACTATGCCTTAGAGGAGGAGGTCCTCAGTGCTCCAGAAGAAGACCTGGCGGCCAACATGCATGCCCCATCACCTGGGCGGATGTGGAGGCTTTGGCGGGGCGGGCCCAGAGAATTGCTCCTGATGGGCCCCCAGGCCCTGGTGCTCTGTTCCTGCTTATGTGTGCTATAGTGACCACTGACTCCCAGACACAGGCAGCGGCAGCCTGGGGCTTAAGCCCTGCAGCGCAAGCTGGTATTTTCAGTTCCTCTTTTGAGGATGAGGAGAAAATGGCCAATGTTGCGATTTGCAGACTCCAGAAGGTAAACGGTGGCAGCTGCGGTGGGAGAATGAACGAAGGTGTCAGAAGCCAGGCTTGCACTGCCGAGTGGCTGCTGGAACAGCAGGGAGTGACTGCTAAGCTGCTGGTGGGTTTGCTGACATTTTGGGACATAGGGGTGAATGCCATCATGTTCTCCAGAGCAGAGATGAAAATGCTTACTGCCATTGCCATGTGCTTCTCATTGGAACAGTGTAAGCCTGCCAGTATGGCAGGGATGAGGGGGATGGCTGAGGCCTCATGTGCATGGACTGATTCCTGGACAATGACCAAGTGAGCATTGGCTCCTTTGTTGGATGGACTTAGGATTTTGGACAATATGAAATACCCTGATGGGGGTAGGAGGCGGCTTTGCTGGAGGCCCTTCCTCTACCCCAGGAAGCTTTTTCCATGGCTAGAAAGAAGGCCGAGGACATTTTGCGCTTTTGGCAAAGTGCTCAGGGGCTGGTGAAATGTACCTTTGTAATTGTTGAAATTAAATGATTTGTCATGTGGTTATAATTTGTGTAATGTGTCTTGCAACCATATGTAGTACACAGCCCATGGCAAGCCATCCATTTCATGTTTGGATGCTGGGACCTTTGTGGGAAGGGGGCATGCATGAACGTATGTCCATTTTTTACAATCAAAATGGAACTGTGTTTAACGGCACCTGGAAGGTCTCTGTAACACAATGAGAGGGAAATGACATCCCAACCCCTAGGAGGAATCCCCTGTTTAAGACCCCTGTTCTATTTCCTAACTAGTCAACATTACAGAAGCTTGCCTCATTGTTTAATCTAGCTAATTTATTAGCATATAGTATAATAGGTATTATAGTTGCTTTAGTTCTGCTAGGGTTCTGTTGCATAATGCATAGCATTCAGAAGCTAAAACAGCAAGCTGTCATTCATCAAGTCCAGTTGGCCTTAATTAAAAGAGAAGGGGCAGATGTGGGTGGAGTGCAGAGCACATTCCTAGCAGCTGTGGCTGATGCAATGCTGTGAGAATACTCCAGCTCCCAGAAGCCTCCTGGGCATACCCAGGAAGAGAGCTCACCTGCTATAAGGAAGTGACTTAGCGCCAACCACGCAGCTCCCTGATCTTTTCAGCCATTGGCTGTGAAGGACACGCTGTAACATCCTATTGGTTGAACCCATGTATATAAGCTATCTTCCTGAATAAAGTGGATCTGCAGCACTGAACCTGGTCCCTGGAGTCGGGTCTTTGCATCTCTGTCGTCCTCACCCCTGGCAGGACTTGTCCACACTAACATAATAGCCAGAATCTCTAGGATGCATTAAAGAAATAACCCATAATATTAAGAACCAAGAAAATGACAACCTGAATGAGAAAAGGTAATCATCTGCCACCAACACTGATATACAGTAGATGTTAGGATTATATGGACAGGACTTAGAGCAGTCTTTGTAAATGATGCAACAACAAGCAATTCAATCTTTCTTGAAAGAACTGAAAACTAGAAAATTCCAGAAAATAGGTGTTGGGGACCAAAAAACCAACAGGGTTTTTGCAGTTTGGGGAGGGACAGAGGTGTGGGGAATTGGTTGTAAGCGGACAGTCTGCCCAACCCCCACCTCACTTGTCTTGATTAAGTTGCAAAGGGCTAAGCCCTTCCCCACACCTCCATGTTAGCTGTGATGCTCATCTTCCCTCCTGTGTTCCCCAGAAAGACTGGAAGCAAGTTTCTTCTTTGTACAAAGTTAGGATGTTAATGTATAGTGGGGATTTTCTGCACTTGGTAAAATTCTTGGGTTGCCTTGGAAACATAATCAAAGATCTCACTGATTTGCTAATGGCCCACTTTGCCCTATAAATAAAGCCAGATGTGGCTTTGCGAGGCCCTCTGCTTCAGCTATCAGCTTTTCAGAACCTTTCCAAACTCATTTTTTTAATTCTTTAAGTCTATTTTCTTAATTTTGCACTGTTCCCACTCAGAACCTGGAAATATTAGTCATATTGGTTTGGGACAAATAAGTAGAAATTATAAAAAAGAAACAAATGGTTAAACACTCCCTCAAAAAAATATGTTCACCTCCCTGAACCTGTGATTGTGACCTTATTGTGAAATATATATATATATACACACATATATACATATGTATATATACATATATATACATATATATATCTGCAGAGATAATAAAGAAAATTGAAACAAGATAACCTTAGATTGTATACATAGCTCTTAAATCCAGTGATAAATATCCTTAAAAGAGACACACAAAGGAAATACAAAGCAAGAAAGAGAAAAAGGCCGTACAGAAGCAGAGTCCAAGATGGAAGTTATGAACCACAAGTAAAGGAAAGCCTGGAGCTTCCAGAACCTGGAAGAGGCTAGGATGGATTCTCCCTTACAAACTTCAGATGATATGCAGTTCTGACAATGCCTTGATTTTGGATTTGGGGCCCATAGAATTGGGATAGAGTAAATTTTTATTGCTTTAAGCCACAAAATGTGTGGTAATTTACCACAGCAGTCCTATGAAAGCAATATATTTATCAAAACAAAACAAAATTTTGTTCTATAAAAGACCCTGTTTAAAGAGTGCAAAGACAAGCCACAAATGACAGTATTTTCATATTTGACAAAGTCACTCCAGTATATAAATATGATAATTAATTGTATGTGTTGACTTGACTGGACTGAGAGGTAGTCCTAACAGCTGGTAAAACATTATTTTTGAGCATGTCACTGAGAGTGTTTCAAAAGAGATTGACATTTAAATTCATAGACTAAAAAAGTTCAACTTCACCAATGCAGGTGGGTATCATCCAATAGGCCGAGGGCATGCATAGATCAAAAAAGCAATGGAAGAAGTAGGACAAATTTGCTTTCGTGCTTGAACTGGTATATATGTGCTCCTGGGTCTTGGGTGACTTACACCACTGGCGTTTCTGACTCTCAGGACCTCAGGTTTGGGCTAGAACAACACCACTGGCTTCCCTGGGCTTTCAGCTGAACAGTTTATCATAGAACTTCTCAGCCTCCACAATTGTATGAGCCAATCCCTCATGATAAATCTCTTTCCATAGGTCTCTGTATTCTATTTATTCTGTTCCTCTGGAGAACTGAGACTAATATAGTAAATAGCTCTCAGAAATTAACAGTGAAAATAAAAGCAAGCAATGAAATAAGAAAATGGGCTAAAGATATAAAAAGACACTGAAGTGAAGAGGACATATAGATGGTGAATAAGCACATAAAAAATGTTCAATATCATTAGCTGTCAGAGAAATGTATATTAAAACCACATTGAAATATCATTACATCTTCATGAGAGTGGCTAAAATAAAAAAAACAACAACTAGTAACAACACTAAATGCTTGTAAGGATGTGAACACATTTAATCACACATACATTGCTGATGAGAATGTAAAGTAGTACAGCCTCTCTGGAAAACATTTTGGCAGTTTCTTATAAAATTAAACTTGCAATTTCCATATAAACAAGTGATTGCATTCATGCACAATTAACCAGAAATATTTAAAATTATGCCCACACAAAAACCTCTACACAGACGTTCATAGCAGTTTTGTTTGTAATAATCCCAGACTGAAAGCCATCCAGATGTCTTCCAACAGGTGTCTTTCAACATGCATTGAAATACTATTTAGCAATAAAAAGAGTGAAATGCTGATACAAAGAGAACAGATGAATCTCCGGGAAATTATTCTGAGAAAATACCAAAGGTTCATAAATTAGGTGGTTTCACTTATGAAAAATTTTTGAGTTAAGAAAATTATAGAAATCAATGCCTGACCAGGGAGTGGTGCAGTGGATAGAGCATTGGACTGGGACACAGACGACCTAGGTTCAAAACCCCAAGGTTGCTGGGCTTGAGTGCGGGCTCTTCCGGCTTAAGCACAGGCTCACGAGCTTGAGCGCGTGGTCGCTGGCTTGAGCACGGAATCATAGACATAACCCCAGGTCACTGATGACCCCATGGTCCCTGCCTTAAGCCCAAAGGTCGCTGGCTAGAGCCCAAGGTCGCTGGCTTGAGCAGAGAGTCATTTGCTCTGCTGCAGCCCCCTCCCACCCCAGGTCAAGGTGCATTTGAGAAATCAATCAGTGAACAACTAAGGAGACTAAGGAGCTGCAAGGATGAATTAATGCCTCTCATCTCTCTCCCTTCCTGCCTGTCTGTCCCTATTTGTCCCTCTTATTGTCTCTCTCTGTCTCTGTCACACACACACAAAAAGAAAATTATAGAAATCAAGGTGAGATAATGGTTGCCAGGATTCAAGCAAGTAGAGCAGAAGAGAGGTAGGTGGGTGAGGTTCTAAAAAGGCAACAGCGGATTTGTGTGGTGATAAGACTGTGCACTGTGTTGACAGCAATGGTGGATACCTAACCCTGCACGTGTAAAACTGCTTAGAAGTAAATGCACACACATACACATACAAAGCTTAGGACAAGTGCAGCTGCTGGAATCTGAGTAACATTATTGGACTGTATTAATTCAATAATTGGTTGTAATAATACAGTGGTCCCTCATCTCTTGTGGGCGTTAGCTTCCAGAACCCCTGCGATAGGTGAAAATCTACAAAGTAGCAACCTTACATTTATTTTATTATTTATATGTATTGTAAGACTTTATAAACCCTCCCCAATCTCTTATAAACCTTTCCACACTTATTAACCTTTGCCACACTTATTTTGTTTATTTTACCACAAAGATAATTAAAATAATAAATATATAAAGTACCTATATACCACAAAATCCCACAATAAAGCAAAAAATCCACAACACAAAATTAGATATATATAATTTTTTTTAAATATATTTTCTTTTCTTTCTTTTTTTTTGTGACAGAGACAGAGAGAGAGACAAAGAGAGGGATAGATAGAGACAGGCAGGCAGGAAGGGAGAGAGATGAGAAACATCAATTCTTCCTTGTGTCTCCTTTGTCTCCTTAGTTGTTCATTGATTGCTTTCTCATATATGCCTTGACGGGGGGGGGGGGAGGTTGCATCAGAGTGAGTGTCCCCATGCTCAAGCCAGTGACCTTGGGCTTCATGCCAGAGACCTCAGGTTCCAGCTAGCGACCATAGGGTCATTTCTATAATCTCACACTCAAGCCAGCAAGCCTGCACTCAAGCTGGATGAGACTGTGTTCAAGCCAGCAACCTTGGGGTTTTGAACTTGGGTCCTCCATATCCCATATCCCAATTTGAAGCTTTATCCATTGCACCACTGCCTGGTCAGGCTAAATATATGTCATTTTAAAATCTGCAATACAGTGAGGCTGAGAAAAGTGAACTGCAACATGGTGAGGGAAGACTGTATACTCTAGTTTGAAAAAATATTATCACTGGATAAAACTAGGTAAAGTTTACACAGTATTTCCTTGTTTTATTTTTATATATATTTTTTTAGTGAGAGGAAGGGGAGGTGGAGAGTCAGACTCCCACATGTGCCCCAATCCCAATATATTGGGCAAACTCACTAGGTGGTGATGCTCTGCACATTTGGTGCTGTTGCTCTGTTACTGTTAGAGCCATTTATTAGGATAGAGGTGGAAGATATGGAGTCATCCTCAGTGCCCACCAACTTGCTGGAGCTATTTAAGCCATGGCTGCAGAAGAGGAGAGAGAAAGAGAAAGAGAGAGAAGCGAGAGGAGGAAGGGTGAGAAAGCAGATGGGCACATGTCCTGTATGCCCTGACTGGGAATCAAACTCAAGATGATGGGCTGATGCTCTACCATGGAGCCAAACAACCAGGGCCACCAGGGCCGCCCTGTATTATTTTTGAAACTGTATGAATCCACCCTTGTCAAAAATTTTATTCAAAACAGTGAAAGATTTAAAGATAATTCAAAAAAGAAGAGAAATGGCTTTAAAATGTTTATTATTAGAAATAAAAAAATACAAATTAAAACTAATGGCATCACTATGTGTATCCTTTAATGACTCAAATTAAGAATCAGACAATACCAACTATTATTGAGGAATTTGGAACAACACATATTGTTCAGAGAGATACAAAAAATATTACAACTTTTCAAAATAATTGACATTTTCTTATAAAAGAAACCAGTAATTCTCAACTGGGAGCTCATTTTACCTTCTAGGAGACAATTAGCAATATCTAGTTATTGCTGGTTGTTACAACTGACAGGCACTACCAGCTTCTACTGGGTTGAGACCAGAATATGGCTGAACATTCTACAATCTACAGCAGCATTTCTTAGCCTTTTTCATCTCATGGCACATGTAAATTAACTACTAAAATTTTATAGCACACCAAGAGAAATATTTTTTTGCTGATCTGACCAAAAATAAGTCTAATTTTGATTCATTTATATTGGATGGCTATTGATGTGTTGGCTATTGTCATTTCTTTTATTTAACAACCTAAGAGAAAAAACATCAGTGACCCTGATTAAATAGTCAGGTATTGCATGTGTTAAAAATTCTTGTGGCACACTGATTGAAAATTGCTACTCTACAGGAAAGCCTCCCACAGCGAAGAATCATTGATCCTAAATGCCAAGAGTACTGAGGCTGCAAAATCCTAACTTACATATAAACCTGTTATATGACCCAGCAATTCACCCCTAGGTATCGCCCAAGAGAAATGAAAACATATGTGAATGTAAAACTTACAAATTTTCTTACCAGGTTTATTCATAATAATAAAAATTAGCAAACAACCCATGTGTCCATCTACAGATTCATGGAAAATGATAGTGTATTCATAAAAAAGAAACCTTTGACAGCCAAACAAGGGAATAAATCACTGATACATAAAAGTGTGGGTGAATCTCAAAAATCTTATGTTGAAAGAAAGAAGTCAGCTATAAAAGAATAGTTACTCTATGAATTAAATTTTTATGAAAATGTAGAAGAGGCAAAATGAATTTATGGTGACAACAATTTAGTAAATGCTTTGGTCAGAGGTGAGGCAATTGCTTGCAAAGTTGCATGAAAAAACTTTTGGAAATGATGTAGATGTCCTTTATGTTGTTTGTGTTATTATTCACTACAGTGTATATCATTCTCAAACTGCATGTGACTGTGCAAAATTAATGCATTTGAATACATAATTTAATTCATAAATACACGTGATAATAAAACAATTAGATATTAGTTCTTGATAGACAAATAAATCCAAAGGATCAAATAGAGTTTTAAAAGAGCTTTTTTCTATCTTCCGCATCTACTATAGCAACTGTCTTTATACCATACCTTTCCTAATTTATTTTTGTAGCATATTTTATTGATTTTAGAGAGTGAGAAAGGAAGCAGAGAGAGAGAGAGAGAGAGAAAGAGAAAGAGATACATTGATTTGTTGTTCCACTTATTTATGTGTTCATTGGTTGTTTATTATTATGTGTGCCCTGACTGGTGATTGAACCCACAATCATGGCATATCAAGATGGCACTCAAATGCACTAAGCTACCCGGCAAGAGACTTTTAAGCATTTTAAAATTTTTGATTATTGTCTGTACATGTACTAGTTTATTCACTTTTTAAAACGAAGGCCCTTATATTAGTTATTTATCTGCTATATCTGTAACACTTAGAATTAAGTTTGTGACACCTACCAGATATTCAGTGAATATGTTTTGAATTGATGAATGATGAGTAATGTTTTGACTTCTCCAGGAGGTTGCTCTGAATACCACTAGGCTGAGGGACTATACTCCATGTTGATCTTATAGAAACATCTGATTCATGTTTTTTATAATTTTGCCTATTTTAAACTCCATCTCCATTTTCATTTGGGCTCTTTTTTTTTTCCTGGTCTATTTGTTTCCCCCCCTTATATATATATGAATTCAGAGATTGCATGTTTAGACCACTTCACCCTCGAACCTCACTGCATCTGTAGCATACTTTGCACTGAATTCTTTTTTTTTTTTTTTTTTGTATTTTTCCGAAGTTAGAAGTGGGGAAGGAGTCAGACTCCCACATGTGCCCCACCGGGATCCAACCATCAAGACCACTAGGGGACGATGCTATGCCCATCTGGGACATTACTCTGTTGCAACTGGAGCCATTCTAGCACCTGAGGCGGACCATGGAGCCATCCTCAGCACTTGGGCCAACATTGCTTGATTGGAGCCTTGGCTGCAGAAGGGAAAGAGAGAGACAGAGAAGAAGGAGAGGGGGAGGGGTGGAGAAGCAAATGGGCGCTTCTCCTGTGTGCCCTGACCAGGATCAAACCAGGGACTTCCCCAAGCAGGGCCTATGCTCTACCACTAAGGCAACTGGTCAGGGATGCACTGAATACATTTTAATTCAATGACTAAGTGAATAAATTTTACAGAAGAGATAGCAGAACCTCAGAACTAATTAACTGACCATCTGAATTTCACATTTGCAGTTGAATAACTTAAAAAAAGTATTTACATTTAAAAAATGGAAGAATTGGAAGAAATAACATTAAATCCCAACTGCTTTTTTAGAGTCAATAATATATACTGTGGCACTCCAAGAGTGAGGTTACAGAATTAAACATTTTTCATAAAGCACTTATTCTATTATTTCATTGTGACATAATTTTGTATACATACACCTAAATTTTAGAAAAACAAAACATGTATTAATATATTTTTTGTGCCTGGTTCAAAACTAAAGGCTACATACAAGTTTTCTTTAATTCTTTCAAGATTCCTGAGATGAGTTGTTTTCTCCATATTTGAGATAATGAAATTGAAGCTTAGAGAAGTTGAATTGAATACAGTCACAGACTAACTAAAAGGGAAAATAAAATTTGAATCTTAGTATGTGTCAGTGATGCCTATTCTATTGTCTTTCACAGGTGACATACCAACAATTTAATACTTTAAGTATTCATGTAAAATAAATATTTGGATATTTTCACAATTAAAAAAATAAACATATGAAATACTTCATAAAATTGTAGTTTTAAGAGCTAGACATTTCAAAAGACATTGACCTATGAAAAGGGTTTGCAGTTTTCTTGGTCTCAGTCATTAACACTTTTGACATAAAATTATCTCTATTCTTTTGTTGAAGATGGTTCTCAAAATGCTTATTTAAATGTCTTTACTGACTAACCCATTTAACACTAAGAACTTGATGTTGCATATTCTCCATCCGTATTTATGAACACACACTTCAAAGGAACTTATTATACCTGATCTCCTCAAGAGTACAATAACGTCATTGATGCTAAAGTCTATCACTTTTTGCAAGGAAGTACTGGACCACAAATGCTGATTTCATCAGCAAATGAATGTGGAGATTCAAGGTATAATCAGTTTGAACAAGTGTAAAATTATAATAAAGCAATAAACAATAAATTTGAAGTTTTTTTATATCTATTCAAACCTGTTTATGAAATAGTAGTGATTTCAACTGTTCTCAGAACAAAGATGTTTACTGAACATTTGATAAAGTGATGCCTTTCATCACCCAAAGATGATGGAAGTGCTAAGAAACCTATTCCCAAGTACAATATTGTTCCTTACAGTGTATATTCTAACACAAGTAACCTCAGGTAT
This sequence comes from Saccopteryx bilineata, assembly GCF_036850765.1. Classification (NCBI taxonomy): domain Eukaryota; kingdom Metazoa; phylum Chordata; class Mammalia; order Chiroptera; family Emballonuridae; genus Saccopteryx; species Saccopteryx bilineata. Next base: position 135,490,102 of record NC_089492.1, on the reverse strand, counting down.
CTATAAGATATCTCAAATTTTACAACCCTGAATGTGTGGGTGAAGTTGAGCTTTTCAGAATTTACCAAGGCCCATTTGCAAGCAAATCTCTCAAGTGCTGATTTTGCAAGCAAAATATTAATGTCATTTACTTCTGTGTCGTTTTGAAGTCTTGCCATTACAAATTCATCTGGGAATATAAGATGAAAAAACACAAACAAGGAAAGAAATGGATTGCAATAAAAAATTTGGCAGAGTAATAAATAGGCATCGCAGGTCAGACTTCATTTAACATAAGTACTTTGCCAAAGGTGGTTTAAAAGGGTAGATGCTTGTCCCTGCATTACTTCTAACACTTCTCCCTCTGAGTTCTGACCTCTGTGGCACTGACAAAGAAATTGATTTTTTTTAAACGACAAATAATCAAGATTTATTCTTCACATTTTCAAAGTTGATGAAGACAAACTATGCATCTTCCATTGTATTATAAGAGCTACATGAAAAACAGGTGCAAGAACTCTTCTACAAACTTGAGGTAGCTCGTGTAAAGTTACCTTTTATCAGAATCATGTATTATTCCATATTTTAAAATATTAGACAAATAAAAATAAACAATTCCAACTCATATTCTGCACTTATTAAAACAAACAAACAGAAAGCACTCTTGTTCCTTTTATTTCTAGTTAGTTACAATTGCATACTCCATGTCTTTTGTGAGAGGAATCTTGGAGACAGTCTCTTCTCTTTTAACCCACTGTACTTAATTAGAAGTAAAGTATCTACCTGCTAGATGACCAGTTTATTTTTTTTTTTTAGTATTCATTTTGTGATTACATTAACCTTTTAGCTTTTCTCAAAAATATTATAGCATCTCCCTATAGAAGATACTACTCTTTATCCTAATTTGGGTGCTTATATTAAATTATATTTTGATTACAGATACAGTGAAATGTTTCCACAACTTGACATGCCACAGTGCCTTTTCAAGAGCATTAAATAACAGCCAAAACCTTAGCATTCTACACAAATGGTTCTTAAAATGCCATCCATTTATGTAATCTTACACTCTGTACCCATAGGCCAGGCTTATTGATTTATTGCTTTCCTCCTTACCTGGACTATTCTGCCCACTCGGTGAAATTATGCAGAGCCAATCTTACTCAGGTTTTTGACACAGTTCAAAATATATATTAATTAATTTGCTTACTATTTTGTACCAGGATTATTCAACAGAATTGTTGTTCTTATCCTGGAATTATGATAAAGTGCTGGTACCGAGAAGATAAGTGGTCCATTGTCCTACATTTTAAGTAAAATGAAGAAAAAGTAGCTGGTGCTCATCTCTCCCTCCAATGTGTATAGAAATTCAACAATCCAGGAACCAGTCTTTTTTCTTCAACCCCCCCATTCAGTTAATAAGGACAATAGACCTTCATTTTGCAGGTATACAGTGGTTGGTTATGCTCAGTCCTTATATTCTTTTCAGGGAGAAGATGATGGTATCTGTTCCCCTGAAGGCCAAGGGTAGGAGTCTCAGTTTGAATCATTCTGGAGAATGAATAGTATCTGGAAAACAGAAGGATCACTGTCTTATTCCTCAATTGCACTGTGCTCCCTCAGGAGACCTGTTGTCACGCTTATACTTCCAGAACAGGGAGAAAGAGCATCTGTGGGGAGATAGTGCGATTGGCAGGGCGAAAAGAGGGCTGGCAGCATATGGATAGCCTCTTTGAATTTCCCCACCCCACTGCCAAAGCCTCCAAGTTTAGAAATGACATGCTGCAGAGAGCAACAACCCCCTCCAAGGCTGGAGGGGCTACCTAACGTCCAGGTGTGCTGGTACCCCGCTCCTCTTCCCTCCATTACCTTATTTTGCCCCAAGAATGGGAAACGTAACCTTGCCCCTGCTCAAGCTTGTACTGTGGGGAATAGAGAATAATTTTGAATTGTGTATAAAATTACAGCTTTTAAGACAAACAGAACATAATTTAGAGAACCAAAATGAGACAACTTTTTATACAGGAAGGACTAAAATCACAAAGATACTGAAAAAGTCATAATTAAGTAGATAGACGTGGGTCTGGGTAGGACACATTTTAGGACATTTTTTCTGAAAGGTAGGACCATTTTCTATTTATAACCCAATGAGTTAATTATCTGTGGGCTGCTGGTTACATATTGGTTCATCCAACACAACATTGACTGAGCCATTCCCATGTACCGGAAACTGATACAGCCCCAGGAACAAAGCCTGGCACAAGCCAGACAAAACCAGCTTTCCCCAGCATGCAAGCTGGTGAACATAACCTCACCTATAAAGGTTTCTCTGACTCTCACCACAGGACAGAGTTCATTCCTCCATTTTCTAATATTTCAAGCTAGTGTATGTACAACTAGGCAAACATATTTCTCATAAGTTTCAATCAGTTGTAGTTCCTCCTTATATTAAATATGCTCGCACTCCAGGGAGGGACAGAATTATATGCTGCCTAATTTCTAAGACTGATCTCAAAGGCAATTCTGGCATCCCTAAACTGTGTGACCTTGGGCAACTAATCAAGTGATAGGAACCCATGCCTCCTAAATGAAAATAATAATAACCTCCAAGGTTGTTGGTGTGACACACACACACACACACACACACACACGTATATGTCAGTATGTATCTAATAAGAGTTTATACATTTATATTAAATAATAAACAAGGGTTGGCAAAAGTAGATTTACAGTTGTATGGAAAATAATACAGTAATTAACATAATAATATAAAAATAAACTTTCACATATTCACCACTGTAAACCTACTTTTGCTCACCCCTGCATAATAATCATATATAATATAAAATACCCAATGTACAGTAGCTGTACACTAATGACTAATCCTTTTCATTTGTTTATCCTCTGTGCCCAAATCATTCCATATTTTAAAAATGAAATTTTGGAATATGCTACTACCAGACTATTTTCTCCAAATAGTATTCTCACTTTTTAAAATTTACCTTCTTTTAATTGCTTCATTTCCCTTTATATTTTTTATAAAGCTTATCTAAGTCTGGTTTTAAGCTGTCTAGTCAGAACTCACATATTCATGCAATTATTTTGTCCTTCTCTTCCATTATGTGATTCTCAAATTGTCTTCTACACTTCTCATTTTAAATCCAAGCCTGGCAGATTATTATGCAATGAGGCTGGGTTTCTTTTGTTTCATATATTGATTATTGACATTTCTGTAATCATATTCACAGCTCAGCACACACCATCCTCTTGGATCCACAATCTTTTTTAAAGTCTGGCTAAGGTTTATGTGTATCTCTTCAGATTTTATCATTTTATTCCTCTGAGACCTAGTTATTTGTCTACATTATATCCAGTTTTTAAAAATATTATAAACTGTGATGAGACAAGGTCATTTTTGGAAAGTTTGAACATTGCTAAATTGTTCTTGGATAACTTAGTTGTTATTATCTTTCCCATTTTATACAATAGCAACCTGGTATTCAAAAATTCAAGCAAACTGAAAATATTTAATATAAATTAGTAGCAGATTCAGATTCCAATTCTAGTTCAGTTTAATTTGTAGGTCCATGTAATGTCCACTATTAATTAATAAAGGAAACCCACAGGATTTTCTTTTTATTTTTCTAAAAATTAATGAGCATTTAAATATGAAAATGTAAGTGCCAATAATAGACTAATGGAAATGAATTGTTCTGCTATTTCTTACACTATTAATCTGAATTTAGCTGATAGACTCTCGTACAGTGGGCATTTTCCAAAGGTGTTCTCACCATCCATAGCTCACCTTCCCTTGAATCACTCCCTAATGATACAAAGCTCATCTGTCGGAGGCTAATTAATCTGATAAGCATCTCCATAGATATTATGTATAAATTAATTCTGTACCCATGTAAGTTATTACTTTTATTCAATGCTAGAGTTAAAAACATGAGTTACTGGTAAGATCAGGTTTTATGTAAGTCATAGTTAGAAGAGTTTTTGGTAAAGGGCCTTTGACCCTTGTAAATCATATTATGTGGACATCAACATATTTTAATGTATATAAGAGGGACTCAAAGCAGAGAATTTGGAATTAATAAAGAAACATATTACCAATGTTGATTCTTACTAAGCACCCTACCACAGCTTAAAAATAGCTGTATGCAATTTAAATTATTATTATTATTTTTTTTAGAGAGAGAGAGAGAGAGGCAGGGAATGAGAGACAGGAACACTGAGCTATTTCTGCATGTACCCTGACCAAGAATCTAACCAGCAACCTTCATGCTCCGGGACGCTGCTTCAACTGACTGAGCTATCCAGCCAGGGCTTAATTTATTTTAATTTATTGTTTCAGAGAGACAGAATGAGGAAGGGAGAGAGAGGGGAAGGGAAAAGGAAGCACTCATTTGTTGTTCCACTCAGTCTTTCATTCATTGGTTGCTTCTCATATGTGCCTTGACCAGGATCGAATTCGCAACCTTGTTGTGTCCAGATGATGCTTTTAACCAACTGAGCAAACCAGCCAGGGCCGAATTAAAAATTTAAGTTATGATCTTTTATAATATAACAAAGTGAGGTCTTATATAAGAGTCCGAGGAACTTGGTTTGGGTCTTTGGTCTGTTATTAACACTTTATTGGAATTTGGACAAAGAACTCTCTGCAAATAAGTTTACTATCAAGTGGGGAACCCAGGTGACCATAACCTTTTTCAGTAAAAGACATTCCAATGTTTGGCTTGAAAAATGTCCTCAAGTCCTTCCTCATTATCTTTTTATAATTGTAATTTCTAATTTTATTCCCCTCCTGCCTTTAAGATTCACATTAGTAACACTTTTAAAAAAAATCTTATTTCCACCTCATCTCCTTGAGTACTTGAAAGGGACCATTAAGTTACTACCTCAAACTCACAAACCACATCATTTTTCTTAGAAACAAGGAACATAGTATGTAAAATTTCAATATCAGATATGAAAACTAAATAAATTTTGTTTAAGAAATATTTTATCACATATATAATAAAAATCAACACCAAAATTATATAATATATATGTGCACATATTGAAAACAAATAGTAAGACATTGTTCTTAAAAAAAGTCCTTATAATTAACCAGCTGAATAATGAGTCTCTCCACATACATTATTCCTTCTAAGAAATAGTTTTAAAATTTGCTATAGCCCTGGCCGGTTGGCTCAGCGGTAGAGCGTCGGCCTAGCGTGCGGAGGACCCGGGTTCGATTCCCGGCCAGGGCACACAGGAGAAGCGCCCATTTGCTTCTCCACCCCTCCACCGCGCTTTCCTCCCTGTCTCTCTCTTCCCCTCCCGCAGCCAAGGCTCCATTGGAGCAAAGATGGCCCGGGCGCTGGGGATGGCTCTGTGGCCTCTGCCTCAGGCGCTAGAGTGGCTCTGGTCGCAACATGGTGACGTCCAGGATGGGCAGAGCATCGCCCCCTGGTGGGCAGAGCGTCGCCCCTGGTGGGCGTGCCGGGTGGATCCCGGTCCGGCGCATGCGGGAGTCTGTCTGACTGTCTCTCCCTGTTTCCAGCTTCAGAAAAATGAAAAAGGGAAAAAAAAAAAATTTGCTATAATGTAATTTTCTTATATAAAAACCATCACAGATAATGCTGTTAATATTTTCTCTGAATGAGCCTGTTGGTATTTTGAAAATATCCATGTATTAATAGCAGTTACATATCAGGTCCTTTGATTTTATTTTTCCTATGGCACAGCTGGGAAAATTACAGGGTTTTTAAATAAAAAAATTTCTTTGCATTCTCCTAACTAGTTTCTTTTTCAAGATAATTTCCTTGAGAACTGTGGTAAAAAAAAAAAAAAAAAGTTTTGTTTATTTCAGCTTTATAAATGGAATGGAGTTTGCCAGCTAACAAATTAAACTGTCCAGGGTGTTACTATTGTGCAATGATGTTAATATCTACATGACATCTCTCAGCCCAAATTTTTAGAAAACAAACAAGATCTGTTTTGATATTATTTTCCTTCTTTAAAAAATATTTTAATATTTATTTTACTGATTTTTTTATTAATTTTAATGGGGTGACATTGATAAATCAGGGTACATATGTTCAGAGAAAACAGCTCTAGGTTATTTTGTCATTTGCTTATGCTGCATTCCCATCACCCAGAGTCCAATTGTCTTCTGTCACCTTCTAACTGGTTTTCTTTGTGCCCCTCCCCTCCCCACCCCCTCTCTCTCCTCCCCCCACCCTGTAACCCCCACACTCTTCCCCATGTCTCTAAGTCTCAGTTTTATGTCCCTCCTATGTATGGAATCTTATAGTTCTTAGTTTTTTCTGATTTACTTATTTCGCTCAGTATAATGTTATCAAGATTCATCCATGTTGTTGTAAATGATCCGATGTTGTCATTTCTTATGGCTGAGTAGTATTCCATAGTATATTTTACTGATTTTAAAGAGAAAGATAGAAACTTCAATCTGTTCCTGTATGCGCCCTGACTGGGGATCGAACCATCAACACTGAGCTTTGAGACTATGCTCCAATCAACTGAGCTATCTGGCCAGGGCTTATTTTCCATCTTAATATTACTCAAAGTCACCTTTTCTTTTACATATAATGAAGTGAATATAAAGTTATAGACGTTAGTTCTAGAAAAGATCCTATGAGTTGCCTGTTTCAATGTTTTTTTGTTTATTTGTTTGTCTTGTAATTTGCTAGGAAAACGCACATCTCCATTGGTAACCACTCTCAAGGTCACAGAGTGAATCTGTTTTTTAGTCATGGCTCTGACTCCAGTGAAGATACTCAAATGTCTGTCTTGGAAATCCGATCCTCATTTTCAAAAGCTTTTACATTCATTATGTTAGCTGACCTACAACCGTAAAGTAGACTCAAACAATTTAGAAAACTTATAAAAAAATTTATGCTAATAACATATTTTTTAAGAACCTATAGTTTTCTCATGAATTTAGCTCATGGAATCTCTCCTTTTACCTTATTCTGATCAATTCAAACTTCCTCTGCCCTGCACTATACAGAAGTTTCAATCTTGTCGTTGATTGAAAAAAGTGCCTTTGTGTTCAGAAAGTTAGAATTCATTCTCGGACCCCCAGAGGATGCCCAGAGCAGTTCCTATTTGAATTCCTAAAAAATGCAGTGGGCATAAGAGGTTATGCTCATAAATACTTCATTGTTGTTAGTTGTAACTTAAATAATAAATAAGTTTGGTTTGTTCAATTTTGATTTCTATACATGAGGCCTATTTTTTCCTTTTATTAAGCCATTTTAAAAAAAGATTATTATACGGTCTACTGGAAAGTTCTATCCATTTTTGAAATAAAACAAAATACAAATTTTTCTTACTATCAATAAACTTTATTAAATAATATAATAATTTCCATTATTAATGCTTTCTTGCCAGCATGAGGGCAATTTGTATATTCCATTTTTGAAAAATGTTTTATATTTTGATGTGAAAAATTGAACCAGTGCTTGTTTAATATCTTCTTCATTTTTGAACTTTTTGCCCTTCAAAAAATTTTGTAAGGACAAAAATAATTGATAGTCAGAGGGTGCTAAGTCCGGGGAATATGGTGGATGCCACAGAATTTCCCAGCCTAGTTCTGCAATTTTTTGAGGAGTCCCCAAAGCAGCATGTGGCCTGGCATTATCATGATGCAGTTTGATGTTCTTCCTATTGAACATCACCGGCCTCTTTCCTTGGACTGCTGTCTTTAAATTATCCAGTTGCTGACAATACTTCTCTGAATTGAGCTTTTCGTTCGGTTTTAAAAGCTCATAATGTATTGGTCCTCGAATGTCCCACCATATACACAACATTCTCTTATTCAGAGTCAAATGTGGTTTAGAGGTGGAAGGGCTAGGTTTTCCAGGTTCACAATATGCCCTTTTCCTTACGATGTTTTCGTAGGTAATCCACTTTTCATCCCCAGTTATAATCCAGTTCAAGAAGGGCTCGATTTTGTTCCGAGCAAGCAGAGATGTGCATATGATGACTCGATCATCCAAATTCTTCTGACTTAATTCATGTGGCACCCATCTTGAATATTTCCACACCAATCCTGTCTTCTGAATATGGTCCGAAATAGTTTGCTGAGCTGAATTAAACCTTCATGCGATCTCCGATGTTGTCAGAAAAGGATCTTGCTCCAATCCGGTCTTAACAATATCGTCATCAATCAAAGATGGTCGCCCAGAACATGGCTTATCAGAAAGGTCAAAATCACCTGTTTTGAATTTTTCGAACCATCTTCTGCATGTCTTATCAGAAACTGTACCTTCCCCAACACTTTCAATAAATTTCTGCATGTTTCTGTAGCATTTCTTCCTTGTTGAAATTCATAAAAATTACAGTGACGTAAATGAACTTTATCAGTAGCCATGGTACACTATCGCTTCACACATAAGACTAACGTGAATCAACTTTGTTTTAGTTAATTTGCTACATCAGTATGTATACATTAAGTGATAAAAATAAGAAGGCACACATGCGCCAAATAAACATGTGTTTACGTGTCGAAACTTGTTGTGATAGAAAGGGACAGAACTTTCCGGTAGACCTGATATTATTGTGAGGTGTTTTTGTTGTTGTTGTTGTTGTTGTTTTTGCTCTGGCTGGATAGCTCAGTTGGTTAGAGCATCGTCCTGAAGTGCAGAGGTTGCCAGTTTGACCCCTGGTCAAGGCACATACAGAAACAGATCAGAGTCCCTGTCTCTCTCATTTTATCTCTGTCTTCCTTTCTAAAGTCTCTCTCTCTTCCTCTCTAAAACCAATAAAATAAATATTCTTTTTAAAAAAGATTATTATTTTCTCCTATTATTCATCCAGAAATACCTATCAGTAAATAATGTCCATTTTAAACTGACCAAATAAGAGCAAACAAATTTAAATCAAATCTGAGTTCTAGGCCCATGACAAATGTTGCAGAACTTGTCCTTATATTTAGTCGTAGGAATGATCTACAAGTTCAACATAGGAAATTTCCTTTCTATGCATATGGTAATTGGGTGAGGTAATGGTACACATTGATTTTGGAAACTTGACAGATGCTGTGCTGGTTTCAGATCTCAGAGTTTGTATTAGACAGTTAATATTTACAGTCTCCCTATGCACATCTATTAAATGATTCTAAGACCATTGATTTTACTTGTCACATAGGAAATTTGGGAGTAAAGTTATGCAGAGTGGAACAAGTATTTGCTATATAAGAATTAGTTATAATCTGCTCTCCCACCATGTTTTCTGTGATAAAAGAGCAAGATATCACTAAAACAGTGTTGCTATATGTCAAGTAAAAAAATTATGTTTTAATTCACATGGGTTTATGAGGAAAAGATGAAAAAGAAAGTTAAAATATCTATATCAGTTATCAATACCTTCTCTATATGTGTATGCATATGCATGTCTGTATGTATTTATATGTTTTTGTGTGTATGTAATACATTATGCATATGTATAACATGCATATACATTATATGCATTGTATATGCATACATAACTCACATGCACGTATATAAACACATATACACATAAAACATATAAGAATGTTAGGTAACTTGCATGAAGATCTTTGGAAATTATAAAGAGCTCTTTGAAGTTGAAGTATTAAGAAAATTTGACAGAATTATTTTAAAAGGGCTGCTATTAAAAATAGTGAGAAAGAAGAAGAGTGGTTCAAAAGTAAGAATGTAATTTATAAACATAATTCATTAAGATAAAAAATTCAGGATTGAGTATACTAGATAAATAATTACACCAGAAACCATATATAAAAGAAATAAATTCATTATTTAATCAATATTAGAAGATATAAAGAAGAAATATCAATCTCATTTATTCGGTTAATGAATACGTTTTGGCCAATTATTTTGACTGGAAATATAATTCACTTTATGGCATCTATAAAACAAATGGTTCAAAACAGAGTTTATGAAAGATTTGGTTACATTTTGACCTCTGAAATACTGCAATGACAAACTAACAATAATCAATTTTTGATTTGGAATCACCCATTAGCATCATAAGATCTGTTAAAAGCATCCCCCTTTATCCCTTTATACGCTACAACTTCAAATAGTGAACACATGTGATTTAAACTCAAAAGAAAAACGAAGCCCACCATTCAACCAGCATGTAGGCATGTTTCAGACACCAGCAATTCATACCTCGTTGCTTTCTGGTTTACCTTATGGATAACAATGATTTGTTCGCCCGGGAAACATTTTTTATTGAGGGGGTATTATTTTAGTTTCTTATAATTCTCTGGGTTTATGTTGCTTCAAATATAAAATCATGGATTATAATTTATTTGCCAAATGATTTGTTAAGAAAAATATATTTTAAAATAGAATGAAAAAACACCTTTCATACTGTCATGGTCTTTACTGATGAAAAAGTAAATTTTCAGCCTGTATTTTTAATTCATGAAGATTATTTTTACTAATATGTAAATGGAAAGTGAAGTTACCAAATATAACTTCAGACTTAGTCAAACATGAGATCACTGTTATATATTTCAAAAGGTCTTATTTTCACTTTCCTCAATCTTCTATCTTCTTCCTGAAGAATGTTTTGGGACTTTAGGACATCTCAGTTCTTTCTACATCACCATGGCTTAATTAAATAGATTTAAAATTTTTGTGGTTTGGGCAAAAATTCATGCAACAAACTTCAAATTATTAATAATTTCAACTTTCTAATTTCCAAAGCTGAATAACACAGCCTTACATATTGTTTAAATATTTAAATACTTTTGTACAAATTGATAAATACATCATGTTCAAGCTCTCCCTGACCCTGGTGCTAACCCAGCTCTCCCCTCCAAGTTATTTCCCCAAATTCACCAAACAAATCAGTAATGAGTAATTCAATAGGACTCTGCTCCAGCAATAACATGTATCAGTTCTGACACACATATGCTTATTTCTCACAAATTGTTAAATATTGTAAATATCACTCCTGTTTTGGTTTGACTTATATATATTTTGAAATGATTGCTACTAACATGTGTCATCTTATATAGATACAATAAAAAGAAAATAAAAATTTATTCTTGAGATGAAAACTCTCAGAATTTACTCTCTTAGCAACTTTCTTATATCATATAGCAGTGTTATCTGTAGTCATCATACTGTACCTTATGTCCTTATTACTTATTTTTTACAACTGGGAGTTTTTATTTTTTGACCACCTACCTCCACTTTTCTCTCTTCCAACACCCTAGCTCTGATAAACAAAAATCTGATCTCTTTTTCAGTGAGTTTGGTGGGGTTATTATTTATTTGTTTGTTTGTCCTTATATTTCACATATATATGAATATTATGTTGGTTTTCTGTGTGTAACTTATTTCACTTAGCATAATGCTTTCCAGGTCCATCCATATTGTTCCAAGTTTAGGATTTCTTCACTTTTTATGGGTGAATAGTGTTGTGTGTGTGTATGTGTATCTCACATCTTTTTATGCATTCACTGTTCACTGATGAACATTTAAATAGTTTCCTTACCTCAGCTATTATAAATACTATGAACATAAGGGTGTAGATATATTTTTAATATAGTGAGTTGTTTTTAATTTTGGCTATATTCTCAGTAGTATACCATATGATAATAATACTTTTATTTTTTTGAGGAAACTCCATATTGTTTTCCATAGTGGCTGCACAAATTTACAGTCACACCAACAGTGTACAATGGTTTTCTTTCTCCATGTCCTTACCATAAATTGTAACCTCTTGTCTTTTTATAAATATTATTCTTAATTATTTCTAACCTATAATTTCTTTAAGTGTGCCAAGGAGGGAGTAAAGGAATGAAAGATAATATTATACTACTAGCAGAAATGAAAGTTTCCTATTCCAATTATGTCCAGGAAATGTGCTCAATGCCATTAGGACCATTCTTCCAGCAGGCAAAGACCGCTGAAAGAAGTGGAAAGAGAAGGAGAAGTCTGGGAGGTGGAGTCAGGAGAGGAGGAAAATGAGGAAGAGGAGATAGGACATATGAGAAGGTGACATGGACAGTAGAGCCTCTCTCATAATTCCTCTTCAGTTGGAGAAATATTCTTTTATAAACCTTGTACTATGAACAGCTCAAATGTTTTCCTATTATCTCCCAGATTATTTATCGTTTGCCTACCATCAGTCCATTGGCCCTGGACCTCTGAATATTGATAAACATTTCAGAACCTTCAAGAAATGGAAAGGTTATTAGAAAGTTAGTGAAAAAACTATAACTTTAAATAATATTTATTTTAAATTTTCATAAAGAAAAGAAAGAAACGCAAAACAGGCCAGATAGCTTGGTTGGTTGGGGCATCATTTGAGCACAGAGAATACTGGTTCGATTCCCCTGTTAAGGCACATACAGGAGAAGTTTGATGTTTCTGTCTCTCCCTCCTTGCCATTCTCGCTCTCTAAGAAAGAAAAAGAAACAATGAAATGCATCCATTACTCACAGTCAAGTTGAAAAACTCCTACTCTAACAAAGAGGTATTTTTACATCAGGCAAGTAAAGTTACCACAGAAAATAAATCATTTTTAAGCATAGAAAACAAAAACTTTAAATCACAGGACTTTTAGAAATTCATTAATTTGGATTTCATGACAAGACAGTTGTATATATATGTGTGGTTTGTTATGTGGATTTTCGGCATAAACAGCTTTGATGGGCTATGTCAGCGTTAATTAATTGGGAGTTAAACTTTTGAAGAGAACAAATGACTTTCATTTGCAGAACTATAAACTTATACATAATACAATGTTACTTTAATAGCAACCAATCCATTTTCTAAATTTTGTAAGTAAATAAAATGAGTATAGCTCAAATTACAGAATTAATTTACTCACAGTTCATTATGTACTGATTTACTTTCATGATACATATTTATTTAAAAAATATCATTTTGAGTTTTAGAAACTTGATTTAAACATATATTAGTTGTGTCATTTTGTGTATGTGTCTTGGGCAATTGTTCAATCAGAGAAGATTTCCTTAACTGGGTTACTTTAAATTTCCACAGTAAGAATAATTCATAACTTTTAAAAAAAAACTATTACAACACCAATTTAAGTAATAAATTTATACTAAATAATACATATTCCATTATTTAATTTATATATTAATTTAAAATATCTTCTTATAGTTATTTCTTTTTTTGTGTGTGTGTGTGTGTATTTTTCTGAAGCTGGAAACGGGGAGGCAGTCAGACAGACTCCCACATGCGCCCTACCGGGATCCACCCGGCACACCCGCCAGGGGGTGATGCTCTGTAGCAACCAGAGCCACTCTAGCGCCTGGGGCAGAGGCCAAAGAGCCATCCCCAGCTCCCTGGCCATCTTTGCTCCAATGGAGCCTCGGCTGTGGGAGGGGAAGAGAGAGACAGAGAGGAAGGAGAGGGGGAGGAATGGAGAAGCAGATGGGTGCCTCTCCTGTGCACCCTGGCTGGAAATCGAACCCGGGACTTCCGCACAGCAGGCCGATGCTCTACCACTGAGCCAACCAGCCAGGGCCTATTTATTTCTTTTTATTTATCCTTGATTAGGCAGTATAAAATAGTAGGTAGAAGTATAAGTTTTAGAATTAGACTAATTGTGGTTAAATCCTCCAACAGTAAACTGAGTATGATTTCAGAGCTTACTTGTCCTTTCTATGCCTGGAATTCCTCCTCTGTAAAGTGGTAAAGAGAAGAAAAAAATAGCTATTACATCATGGAATTTAATGTACTGCTTTGACAATTAAATTAATCAATACAGTAATATAGTAGAATCTGTCCTGCAGGATGCATTCAATATATCTGACTTATTGCATTTATTTGTAATGATGATTTTTATATACAGAAAGAAAACTTAAAACTGAAAGAGAGGCCCTGGCCGGTTGGCTCAGCGTTAGAGCATCGGCCTGGCATGCGGGGGACCCGGGTTCGATTCCCGGCCAGGGCACATAGGAGAAGTGCCCATTTGTTTCTCCACCCCCCCTCCTTCCTCTCTGTCTCTCTCTTCCCCTCCTGCAGCCAAGGCTCCATTGGAGCAAAGATGGCCCAGGCGCTGGGGATGGCTCCTTGGCCTCTGCCCCAGGCGCTAGAGTGGCTCTGGTCGCAGCAGAGCAATGCCCCAGAGGGGCAGAGCATTGCCCCCTGGTGGGCAGAGTGTCGCCCCTGGTGGGCGTGCCAGGTGGATACCGGTTGGGCGCATGTGGGAGTCTGTCTGACTGTCTCTCCCCATTTCCAGCTTCAGAAAAATACAAAAAAAAAAAAAAAAACTGAAAGAGAAGTGTTTAATATCACAAGGAGAGTTTGGAATTTGAGGAAGAACTCTGTAAGATCAGTTTTACATGTAGGGAGATATTTGATAAAATGGCAAAAGCATAATGGCTGGAAAAACATCAAGAAACTTAACACCTACCACCGTTTCTTATTTGTATATTTCAAGGAAAGATTGTGATTGGCATATCAATTGTATTATATATAATCTCTAAAAGCTTTCTAGTCTTTATAAAAGGTTAGATATAGGCAACTTCCCTGACGTCCATCTTTCACCTCCATCTCTCTTTCTTTCCTCGAGGCCAGGGAACCTTGCCGGGCGGGGTGTGCTCTCTGTACTCAATAAAGCCGTTTACTTATTCCACACTTTGCGGCTCCAGCCCCATTCCTTCCTTCTTGGCGGAGAAAAATACCTTACATTTTGGTGCCGAAAACCCAGAAGGAGTTAGAAGTCCGCAAGGACCGCTCCTTTCCTCTCCCCTTCGAAAAAGAACCAGGATCTCCGACTTATATCCACTTCGGTGCACGGTGCGGTAAGTCCCCTGCCTCCAGCATTCCTCTCAGTTCTTTATTCCGAGACTCCCTGTCTGAAACCGTAGCTACGTCAGGGAACTCTTTTCCGTCCTTCCGAGTGAGCGTGTGCTTGTGGAGACCTCCCCAAGCACATCCACTTTCATCCATGGCTGGACATTGAGTTTTTAGGACGCTAATGCTCAGGTCTGACCACTCCGAGAACTAAAAAATTATTTAAAAAAATAAAAAAGAAAAGAAAGATATACAAAAAAAATATTGACTATATTTATTATTATTATTTTTATTTATTTACAGAGACAGAAAGAGAGTCAGAGAGAGGGATAAATAGGGACAGACAGACAGGAACGGAGAGAGATGAGAAGCACCAATCATCAGTTTTTCATTGCAACACCTTAGTTGTTCATTGATTGCTTTCTCATATGTGCCTTGACCGCAGGCCTTCAGCAGATGGAGTAACCCCTTGCTGGAGCCAGTGACCTTCGGTCCAAGCTGGTGAGCTCGGGATCTCGAACCTGGGTCCTTCCGCATCCCAGTCTGACGCTCTATCCACTGCGCCACCACCTGGTCAAGCTTGACTATATTTATTAATAAGCCATGTTCAGTGTTTCTGTTTCCTATTTTTAATAATTACTTATTTATATTTATATTTTTTCCTGTTCCAAAACACATTTTAAGTGATTTGCAGGAAACTATAAACTGTATTACAAAAGAATTCAATGGATTTAGAAAAGCAAAAGAAGGTCAAGGTCTAAAATGATAAAATCCAACCAAGAAGGAAAATATTCTGAACAACAATATCACAGTGACCTGTCAATTTTCTAGAAGTAAAGTACATGTTTAAATAATACAAATTTTAGTTTAAAAAAAAAGGACCACTGAATCCTTTAAGATTTGAATGTCTTCAAAAGCAAATTGTGCCCATATCTCAGAAGCACAAATATTTTTGACTTGAAAACCATTTTTTATAAGTTGAGGTTTTCTTTGGCAGTTTATATTTTATTGCTATTTTAATGAGACTTTCTTTAACTGTTCTTTCAGAATTTTTCTTAAAATAGAAATCCAATTAGTGTTTTCTGATTTGATAAGATTTTTTTTATCAAATATGACTGTAAAAGCATTTATCTTTGACTTTACAAAATGCATGATTTTTCTTTTTAAATAAAGATGATTTTGTTTTCCATTTTACCAATGTCTGGTGACATTTACTAATCTTTCTAGAACACCATAACTATGAATGGAAAAGATGAGCATTTTAGCTTCACTTTTTACTGTATAAGTGATATTTTATTTTTTTCAAAATTTTAAGCATTATATGAAACTTGGCTTTATGTATAGGTATTTGTTTAAAAATAGCATCCATTTATTCTTATTTATTAATATCTTACATCATTTTTTTCATACGTTGAACTTATTCAGGACCAGATAAATCTGAGTGTCCTTAAAGTTCCCAAATATCCTTGCCCTAAATTAATAGCTTTGATGTAATTTTTATTGTGTATGGCAGAAGCTTAATATTTCAGTGAACCAGAAGTCATAATGGGTATTTTCTTCTAGTTTTGGTCACACATCAAGTTAATATTAATAACAGTTCACTGCATCAACTATAAAGGAGTGAATTTAATATATGTATAAGGTCCTAGAAATCTATTTAACTCTGATTGTAATATTTTATATAGAATTCTAGAATCTCCATAAATGAGGTTATTGTAATGAGGCTGAATAAGGCAGTGAGCTCAGACAGGACTAAAAAAAAAGTCAGTTAAAGGTGCTTTTTGCCATAGAGAAAAACTAAAAAAATATGCATGAGCCTTTGATAGTAACAATTATCTTCCCAAAGCCCAGTTGGCAATCAGTTGACAGTAAACACATGGATTTATTTCTGGGCTGTCACTTATTTTCCATTGGTCTATGTGTATGTTTGGATATAATTACCACAGTGTTTTGCATCCTAGAGCCTTGCTGAGTACTTTTAAATAAAGCCTCTAGCTTTATTCTTCTTGCTGAAAATTGCTTTGACTATTTGAGGTCTTTTGTGGTTTTATTTGAATTTTAGGATTTCTTTAAAAAATACCATTGGAATAATGATAGGGATTGCACTGAATCTACAGATTGTATTGGTAACATGGACATTTAAAAAATGTTAACCTTCTAACATGAGATATTTTTTCATTTATTTAGGTCTTCCTCATTTTCTTGCATCTTGGTGGAGGAATGGATCTTAAAGACATGCAGAGCACATTTCTTAAACATAACTGGAACATTTTTCAGCTCAATTTTATTCTTTAGCTCCAGTATTTTTGTTTGTTCTCTTTATTTCTCTCTTTTCAATGATATCCTCATTTTGTTAATTTACCATTTTCCTGATTTTGTCTGTCCATATCCTCTCATAACACATGGAGCCACTTTTTAATATTCATTTTTAAATTAAATTTATGAAAGTGGCATTAGTTAATGAAATTATATGTTATCACTGAGTTTCTTTAAAATTACTATTTTGAATGCTTGGGCAATTTACAGATCTCCAATTTTTTTCAAGTTGATTTTCTTTCTTTGATTACATCATATTTTCTAGATACTTTATGTTTCTTATAGGTTTTCTTTATTGTCTGCACACTTGAAGATGTAGACTTTTCTCTGTGCTTCTCACAATCTTGCAGCTCAGTGGTGGCTATAAGAGGATGTCCTCCCCTTTCCGATATTCCTAGCTGTCTCAGGGCCCAGACTGCACAGGTTGCTCAGTGCTCAGTACGAGGAGAGATAGGAAGTGGTTCCACAGGCGGCACTCACCCTGATAAGCTGGGGATATGACACCCTTCACTTCATTTTCCCTCTCTTAGAAGAGAAAACCTCAGTTGTGTGACTTCTTCCCAATCTCACAGAGGCACACTAGCTGTCAGTGGATTTCCTTTCTTTTCTTTTGTCCCTTGTGTCACAGGGGAATGGGTTTTGCAGATTGTTCAGTGATTAGTACATGCTGAGATAAAAACCAGCTCAATAGAGTATGCCTTGAGAGGCCAGGAGGCCAGGCAACCAGGTGCACACTCCTATTTTACTTTTCCCATGATGTGAGAAACCTTGGTGCTATGCACAGCTGGTTTGAGGAAGGGACGGACAGGGATATAGTGAAATGGCTTTTCTTACCCATACGAATGTGACTGTCCTCAGTTTAGGCTCCTCTGGAGTATTTTGACTTAACTGTATTCTGAATTTGTTTTTAAGGTATTTTGCTCCCAAAAATGCTGTTATATCAATGATTCTGTGCAGCAACAACAGGGAGAGCTTCCAAGCTACCATCTTGCTAATGGCACTGCTTTCAATCTTGTATTATTTCAAATGTGCAAAATGTTATTGAGTGGGCTGTAAAACATATCTATTAGTATTTTTATTTTTTGGTGTTTTCCTTACATTAAAAATTAAATTACCTTTATACCATCTATAATTATATTACATGTATTCATTTATTTTTAGTACTGGTCATGGTCTAGGAAATACCATCATTTTCAAACTTCAAGATTTCACAGATGGTCAAGGTTAGGAGAAAGGATAGTGCCCTCCATCAATGTGTTGTGAACACTGGATATGCACTTCTATAAGAATAAAACTAAACCCCTTTTACAGTATTAACTCACTCAAAGTGGGTTGAAGAGTCAAATGCGCAACTTGCAATTATTAAACCACTAGAAGAAAATATAGGGGAAAAGCTTCTTGACATTGTTCTTGACAGTTATTGCTTAGATATGACCCAAAAACATAGGCAGAATAAGAAAATATAAATATATGAAACTGCATCAAACTAAAAAGCCTCTGCAAAGCAAAAAATATATATCAACAGAGTGAAGACACAATCTATGGAATGGGAGAAATACTTATAAAACATTATCTGATGAGTTAATATCTAAAACCTGTAAATAAAAATAGTACTCAATAAAAATAAAATATAATCTAATTTAAAAATGGAAAATGACTTGAACAGATGCTTCTTAAAAAAAAAAGACATAAATGGTCAACAGGTACATGAAAAGATACCCAACATCATTAATCATCAGGGAACTGTAAATCAGAATCACGTTACTCATGTTAGAATGCTTATTATTAAGAGACAAAAGATACAAATGCTGTCAAGGGTATGAAGAAAAAGAAATTCTTGAACATCATCATGGGAATGTAAATTGCTACAGTCATGGACTACATTATGGATATTACTTTAAAAAATTGAAAGTAGAACTATCATATAATCCAACAATCTTATTGCTGGGTAAGATGCAAAGGAAATAAAATTATTTTAAAGAGATATAATTATTCCTATGTTCATTGAAACATTATTCATAATAGCTAAGACATAAAAACAATGCAAGTGACTGTCAATGAATGGAGAAAATGTGATTTGCATGTGTGTGCACACACATACACATACTAGAATATTTTTAGCCATAAAAAAAGAAGGAACTCTTGCCATTTGTAGACCTAGAAGACTTATGCTAAGTGAAATGAGTCAGGCATAGAAACACAAATACCACATGATCTTGGTTATGTGTGGAAACTAGAAAGTTGAAATCTGAGAAGCAGAGAATACTGGTTTCCAAAGACTAAGGAACTGGGGGAAATGGGAAGATATTGGTCAGATGTTACCAAGTTTTAGTTATGCAGTACATCTGCATATGATGGAGATTTAATATATAACATGGTGATTTCACTGAACAATATAGTACTGTATACTTGAAATTTGTCAAGAGTAGATCTTTGCACCATAAAAAATTTGAAAGCAGCTATGTTAAATGACAGATATGTTACTTAGCTTGATTATGATAATCATTTAACAATATGTGTATATATGTGTATGTGTGTGTATACATAGCAAAACATTGGATTGTATGTCTTAGATAGGTACAATATTCATTCATCAATTGTACTTCCATAAAGCTGGGGGGCAAACAATGACAGTTCAGTCCACAGGGGGGAAATAATATGTAATGAGATAAATTTTTAATAGAGTTGATCTATCCTCACTTTTCTAAAATAAACTCTGTTGATATCTGACAAATGAGTTTTTAATATACTCTTAGATTCTGTTTTTATGGAAAGCTTTTTAAGCAAAACTATGTCACATCCTCTTTCCATTTCCACTTAGAACAAGTAATTTGGGTTTTGAAATCTGAATCAGACATAAATTTAACTTCTTTCCCACAACACATCAAAAATTTAAAAGCAAGGACCACTGCTTTATACTAAGCATAATGGACATTTTTTCTCTTTATTTTCCTCTTTAGCATTAATTCTCAAGTTTAATGTAGTTTGATTTTTTTAATAAGTGTGCTCATAAACTAGAAAGCACTTTAGTTCTCTACTGGAGCAATTTTCAACCTTTCCATCTCATGGCACACATAAACTAATAACTAAAATTCTGTGACACACAAGAATTATATTTTTTGCCAACCTGACAAAAAATAGGTATAATTTTGATTCATTCACACTAGAAGGTTATTGTTGTTTTGGCTGTTGTCATTTTTTCATTTGACAATCTAATGGAAAGGAGGTCAGGGCCCCTGACTACAGAGTCAGGTATTGAATGTTTTAAAAATTCTTGCAGCACACTGGTAATAAAATGGCTGCTGTATTGTGTTGACATGAAGAGAAATCCAACCCATGTTCTTGTCATTTTCTCCCAGAAATTTATTTTATTGCATCCAAAAGCTTAATTTCTGGCACTAAGATTGCTGAATGCCACATACAAACAACAAAAAATACTTCTGAGAAGGCCATTGTACACACAACAACTATATGTTGAGAAAAGTCCACTAACTTTGTTTATTCAAAACATCTAAATTCAGGAAGTTACTGGAATTCTATTGAATTCTGCAAGACCCTATATTTGTATATCATTAGCACACAGGGGAAGTGCAAAGGAGACTTTCATAAGCTTCTGTAAGGCCAGGAGCCACCATCATGGCCATTCACATCAGGTTCCCATTGGTTTTGGGCAGACGGAAAAGAAATGCGGAGTCAGAGGATGGTTAGCCATTCTGTTTATTGGTGTCTCACCAAGACAGGCAAGCCACAAGAGAAGGCAACTTTTCCCATGAAGGGTCTAGGATCAGTGAGGCCCCTGCAATGGTGATAGCAAGACCCGAGAGAGCAAGCTCCTGGTCTGCCCCACTTAATAGTATAGAAATCAAAACCTTTAATCCAATATATATACAAACAAAGAAGTCTCTGATACAAAGTCATTTATCTAAGGCATAATGGGATTTCTCATAAGAGTGCACCACCCACATCATGAAACAGCCAAGGGTGTGGGGAATAGCTTAGTCTTAAAACTAAGCCTTAGGCTATAACCACTCTGCCTGCTTACAGCCTGTCCCCCACACCCAATGCAAACTATAAGCGAGCAAACATATATCATATTTAAAAACTTATTTGACCAACAGCTTCAATAGCCAAATAGTTACAGCCACAGCCTCATGTCATAATTCTGCTTTCTATCAAGATTTGGGAACATTGTACTCTCCTAGTAAACATTTGGTCTTTGTTTGACTGCTTCCTGCAAGTTTGCAGTGCTTTGCATATAAATTAACATATTGTTCCCTATGGCTCCTGGTAAGGTAGATAGAAATGGTAAATAGTCTTTAACAAAGGGGTCAAATATTTCTGTGTATGTTAACAACTAATTAGAAACAGAAACTGAACATCTTAATACAGTATAAAGTTAGAAATAATCCAACAGCTCTGTAAACTTTTTTTTTTATATTTGTAGCATTCAAGAAATTTTAAAAATTAGAGAGGCATAACTAATGCTTTCAAATTTATATATTACTACAGGTAATATAGTTTTTGTCTTACTAAATATCTAGATACATTTTCTACGTATTAGATGTAAGACCAGGAGCCTCCACTGTGGCCATTCACATGCAGGTTCCCGTAGGATTTGGGCAGATGGTAAAGAAATGGCAGAGTCGGAGAATGGTGGCCATTCTGTTTATTGGTGTCTTACCAAGACAGGCAAACCACAAGAGAAGAAAACCTGCTTTTCCCACGAAGGGATCAGGGAGGCCCCTGCAATGGTGACAGCAGGACCCGAGAGAGCAAGCTCCAGGTCTGCCTCACTTCATAGTGTAGAAACCAAAACCTATAATCCAATATACAAACAAGGAAATCTCTTGATACAAAGTCACTTATTTGAGGCATAATGGGATTTCTCATGAGAGTGCACCACCCACATCATGCAATCAGTCAAGGGTGTGGGGAAATGCTTAGTCTTAAAACTAAGCCTTAGGCTATAATGACCCTGCCTGCTTACAGCTTGTCCCCCACATCCAATGCAAACTATAAGCGAGCAAACATATATATCATATTTACAAACTTATTTGAACAACATTAGAAAAAGTGGTAAAATATCCATACATACAACATAAATGGAAAAATACTTCCATTTGCACATAAACATTCTTTTCATCAAGTAGCCATATTATTACTGCCCAAGTTTAAGGATATATTCAAGGCTATGTGATTAAAAAACAATTAATTGGTCCTGGCCGGTTGGATCAGTGGTAGAGCGTCGGCCTGGCATGCAGAAGTCCCGGGTTCGATTCCCAGCCAGGGCACACAGGAGAGGCGCCTATCTACTTCTCCACCCCTCCCCCTCTCCTTCCTCTCTGTCTCTCTCTTCCCCTTTCGCAGCCAAGGCTCCACTGGAGCAAAGATGGCCGGGCGCTGGGGATGGCTCCTTGGCCTCTGCCCCAGATGCTAAAGTGGCTCTGGTCTCGACGGAGTGATGCCCCGGAGGGGCAGAGCATCGCCCCCTGGTGGGCGTGCCGGGTGGATCCCGGTCTGGCGCATGCGGGAGTCTATCTGACTGTCTCTCCCTGTTTCCAGCTTCAGAAAAATACAAAAAAAAAAAAAAAAAACCAAACAATTAATTAAGCAAATACTTACTACACAATTACTTGATGTTGATCAAGTAAGTTTGTAAATATGATATATATGTTTGCTCACTTATAATTTGCATTGGGTATAGGAGACAGGCTATAAGCAGGCAGGGTCTTTATAGCCTAAGGCTGAGTTTTAAGACTAAGCCTTTCTCTCCCTTTTAATACTAAGATCTTCTCAACACTAAGCTTTTCCCCCTGCCCTTTACTGTTGCATGATAGAGGTGGTGCACTCTTATGAGGAATCTCATTTATGCCTTAGATAAGTGGCTTTGTATCACAGACTTCCTTGTTTGTATATTGGATTAAAGGTTTTGATTTCTACACTTTAAAGGAGAGCAGAGAAAGGCCACGTGGAGGAGAGGAGAAGCAGCCAAGATGGCAGAGTGCTGAAAGAGAAGCCAGTTTGTACAGAGTTTGAGCAGAGAGAAAGAGATGGGGAACAGAGGTGAATAAGGCTGGTGAGGTAGAAACCTTTGATTCTAAGAAACTCAGATAAGTCAGTGGCTTTGGGAGGCCTGAATGGAAAGGAAAGTGTTTTCCCACTGTGTATATTTCTCGCCCACCAGGTGCGAATTAGGATTAAACCTAATGGCCCACCAGTCCTTGGCTCTGTTGTTCCATTACCGTCTGTCCAAATCAAACCCGAACCTGCATGGCCCAGGCGGCTGTGATGGTGGCTGTGGCCACTGGCTTTACACTTGGTTTCATTCATTGTAGTTCTTTCTGAAAATAAGTTGTTCATATCTTTAAGTGTTCTCTTTCTAGTCAGGGAGAATGTTAAAATTTATTTCTAATAAGAATTGCTTTTTAATGAACAAATACATATGTTTGAGGTAAGAGGGGTTGTAGCAGTGGTATGAGTGAATTTAACATGGTGAAATTGAGCTACCTATGTAATAGCTAAGTGGTCTCCAAGAAATAATTGATTTTAGATGTCTTTGGTATTAATCTTTACAAAGTGAATTGGGTCAGTCTTAAAACCAGCAAATTGAGACACAGTTCCATGCTCCAATTCTCATGTATAGGACCAAGATGCAGTTCTTTTAGAAAATCAAATTTTAAAGTTAATAATAAGACAATGAGGCAGAAACTGCTTTTATTTTAGCAACTATTTTTAGAGTTTAAGGGAATTGTATGTACTCTTCTGGAAAGCAATGGAATAAAGCAATTCAATTACTGGGTAATACAAATCAGACTCCAAAGTAAATGGGTTTCTATTTTAGTTTGAAATTGTGTAACACTTGTTAAGCGCATCCATTTATAAAATATCATGTGTAGATAAATAGGAATGTACTGGACAATTTTGCAGTGGTCAAAAGCAAGCACATTCATTATGGTGGTCAAGAACAAACATAACAATATTTTTCTAATTTAAATAGTAAACCTATCATGCTTGAAGTCTAATAGTTTTTAAAGATTATTAAGCCGAATACTATCTATGTGGATGATAAAATCAAATGTTGTGTTAAACAAAATTCAGAATGGAAGTTGAAACAGATTATGGATATTAAGACATTTCACGGAACATTAGTCATCATATAGATGACTAAGCACTAATTTTGCTAAACCTAAAATAAGTGTGCACCTGCTTCTACGTGATGGTATCCCAGCATTCTGTGATCTCGGCAGAATCAGTTAACCCATGACTATGTAGTGAGAAGTCTCTAGTGGCAGTTGAAGCATTCTTTCCTTAATGAAGCTTTAAAGTACTTTTAGTTTAAAAAACAATACTTATAGAACACAGGCTTTAAAAAAATTATAGATAAAATTTTGCTGTAACAGAAGTAAAAATTACTGGATGATTTAACCAGTATCCCCCCAAAAAGTGACTTTGAAAGGTTAGAATGATATGCTAAATTTCTTTTTAGGCCCTATTAGTGGATACCACTAGAATAACTGCTTGTCTTCCAAAATATTCTTTTCTGAGACCCTCATTATAACAAGGATGGGATTCAGTAACGATGTGATGCCAGTGTAGACTGCCTCTTGGGCCACAGTGGTTTAAAACAGAACGGCATAGTCGGTTCCTGCATGTGGCAATATACAAAAGTAAGATAAAAATTAAGAACACAGCACAGCTTGACCTACTGTGGCACAGGGATAAAGCGTCGACCTAGGAACGCTGAGATCTCCAGTTTGAAAACCCGGGGCTTGCCCGGTCAAGGCACATATGGGAGTTGATGCTTCCTGCTCCTTCCCCCTTTTCTCTGTCTCTCTCTTCTCTTTCTAAAAATAAAATAAAAATAAAAATAAAATAAAAATAGAAAAGAACTGAGCATTGAGCTATTTCTAGAAAATAAGTGAATAAAGCTCAGACAAAGCATATTTCCACATAGAAAATACTCAAGAGATATGTATTTAGAAATGAAGTAAAAGAAAAAAGTGAAAAGTTTATGTTTTGGTTTTTCAATGACATTTATTTATACATACATAGTACATTAAGACAATGATGTGGTGGTGGAAATAGGAACAACAGTCAACCAGTTTTAATAAAGTTTATACAATTTTCTCTGGAGATAAAGAACAAAGGACCTTTTGAGCATTTAGGACACTTCACAGAGATGGAGGACTAGGAAGGTATGAGATCAACATGGAAGTTACCAGGGTCTAATTTCAATAAATATAATGTAATATATTTAAACTGATTGCATGCTTTTCAAGCTTTTTTAAGGGTTGGTGTCTTACAACTTGAATAGCTTTTCACATGGAAGAAATGCACTGGCCCATATACTGTGGTCCTACTGATAGTAATGTATGCCAATGAATTCTGATTTTTATGTAGTTATCATTTATGAGCACCCTTACCCTGACTTAGCATCCCAGAGTTTCACCAACTTTAGGAAACCATCAAAATTTAACTTTGGAGCCTGTAAATCCATAAGAAAGGTTAGTTCAAGTTTGCAGTAAATGAAACACTATGCTGACTAATAAGCTTCTCGAGATTATACCTCCTCATTTCATTATGCACCATCTTTAAACTTCTCTAAGCAGGCTTGTGATTAGAGGGTAAATATCTGGCCTGGGTTAATGTTGGCCTGCTGTCAAATGAGCTTGATGTATATTTACTTAAAAAACTATATTTAAAATCAATTTGGAATTTTTTTGTTTGTTCTGTAAATTCCTTTAATTTGTATAACACCTTGGACTGAGCAAACTGAATTTTTTTTTTTTATAATTTTATTTTTTTAATGGGGTGACATCAATAAATCAGGATACATATATTCAAAGATAACAAGTCCAGGTTATCTTGTCGTTCAATTATGTTGCATACCCACCACCCAAAGTCAGATTGTCCTCCGTCACCCTCTATCTTGTTCTCTCTGTGCCCCTCCCCCTCCCCTTTCCCTCCCCCATTCCCCCCTCCCCCCCGTAACCACCACACTCTTATCAATGTCTCTTAGTTTCACTATTATGTCCCACCTACGTATGGAATAATACAGTTCCTGTTTTTTTCTGATTTACTTATTTCGCTTCGTATCCCACCATTTTGCTGTAAATGTTCCGATGTCATCATTTCTTATGGCTGAGTATTATTCCATAGTGTATATGTGCCACATCTTCTTTATCCAGTCATCTATTGATGGGCTTTTTGGTTGTTTCCATGTCCTGGCCACTGTGAACAATGCCGCAATAAACATGGGGCTGCATGTGTCTTTACGTATCAATGTTTCTGAGTTTTGGGGATATATACCCAGTAGAGGAATTGCTGGGTCATAAGGTAGTTCTATTTTCAGTTTTTTGAGGAACCACCATACTTTCTTCCATAATGGTTGTACTACATTAAATTCCCACCAACAGTGTATGAGGGTTCCTTTTTCTCCACAGCCTCTCCAACATTTGCTATTACCTGACTTGCTAATAACAGCTAATCGAACAGGTGTGAGGTGGTATCTCATTGCCGTTTTGATTTGCATTTCTCTAATAGCTAAAGAAGATGAACATCTTTTCATATATCTGTTGGCCATTTGTATTTCTTCCTGGGAGAAGTGTCTATTCATATCCTCTTCCCATTTTTTTATTGGATTGTTTGTTTGTTGTTGAGTTTTATGAGTTCTTTGTATATTTTGGATATTAAGCCCTTATCTGAGCTGTTGTTTGAAAATATCATTTCCCATTTAGTTGGCTTTCTGTTTATTTTGTTATCAGTTTCTCTTGCTGAGCAAAAACTTCTTAGTCTGATGTAGTCCCATTCATTAATTTTTGCCTTCACTTCTCTTGCCATTGGAGTCAAATTCATAAAATGCTCTTTAAAACCCAGGTCCATGAGTTGAGTACCTATGTCTTCTTCTATGTACTTAATTGTTTCAGGTCTTATGTTTAGATCTTTGATCCATTTTGAGTTAACTTTTGTACAGGGGGAGAGACTGTAGTCCAGTTTCATTCTTTTGCATGTGGCTTTCCAGTTTTCCCAGCACCATTTATTGAAGAGACTTTCTTTTCTCCATTGTGTGTTGTTGGCCCCTTTATCAAAAATTATTTGACTATATATATGTGGTTTTATTTCTGGACTTTCTATTCTGTTCCATTGGTCTGAGTGTCTATTTTTCTGCCAATACCATGCTGTTTTGATTGTCGTGGCCCTATAATAGAGTTTGAAGTCAGGTATTGTTATGCCCCCAGCTTCATTCTTTTTCTTTAGGATTGCTTTGGCTATTCGGGGTTTTTTATAGTTCCATATAAATCTGATGATTTTTTGCTCTATTTCTTTAAAAAATGTCATTGGAAGTTTGATGGGAATTGCATTAAATTTGTATATTGCTTTGGGTAATATAGCCATCTTGATTATATTTATTCTTCCTAGCCAAGAACAAGGTATATTCTTCCATCTCATTATATCTTTTTCAATTTCCCTTAACAATGGTTTATAGTTTTCATTATATAAGTCCTTTACATTCTTTGTTATGTTTATTCCTAAGTATTTTATTTTTTTTGTTGCAATCGTGAAGGGGATTATTCTTTTGAGTTCATTCTCAAATGTTTCATTTTTGGCATATAGAAAGGCTATTGACTTCTGTATGTTAATTTTGTATCCTGCGACCTTACTGTATTGGCTTATTGTTTCTAGTAGTCTTTTTGTGGATTCTTTGGGGTTTTCGATGTATAGGATCATATCATCTGCAAAAAGTGATACCTTTACTTCTTCTTTTCCGATATGGATGCCTTTTATTTCTTTGTCTTGTCTGATTGCTGTGGCGAGAACCTCTAGTACCACATTAAATAAGAGTGGAGAGAGTGGACAACCCTGTCTTGTTCCTGATTTAAGGGGGAAAGCGTTCAGTTTAGTGCCATTTAATATGATGTTAGCTGATGGTTTATCATATATGGCCTTTATCATGTTGAGATATTTTCCTTCTATACCCATTTTGTAGAAACTCTTAAACATAAAATTGTGTTGTATTTTATCGAAAGCCTTTTCTGCGTCTATTGATAAGATCATGTGGTTTTTGTTCTTTGTTTTGTTGATATGGTGTATTACATTAACCATTTTACGTATGTTGAACCATCCTTGAGATTCTGGGATGAATCCCACTTGATCATGAGGTATTATTTTTTTAATATGTTGTTGTATTCGATTTGCTAGTATTTTGTTTAGTATTTTAGCATCTGTATTCATTAGAGATATTGGTCTGTAGTTTTCTTTTTTTGTGCCATCCTTGCCTGGTTTTGGTATGAGGGTTATGTTGGCCTCATAAAATGTGTTTGGAAGTATTGCTTCTTCTTCAATTTTTTGGAAGACTTTGAGTAGAATAGGAACCAAGTCTTCTTTGAATGTTTGATAAAATTTGCTGGTATAGCCGTCAGGGCCTGGACTTTTATTTTTGGGGAGGTTTTTAATGGTTTTTTCTATTTCTTCTCTACTGATAAGTCTGTTTAGGCTTTCTGCTTCTTCTTGACTCAGTCTAGGAAGGTTGTATTTTTCTAGGAATTTATCCATTTCTTCTAGGTTGTTGAATTTAGTGGCATAAAGTTTTTCATAGTATTCTACAATAATTCTTTGTATATCTACGGTGTCCGTGGTGATTTCTCCTCTTTCATTTTGGATTTTGTTTATATGAGTTCTTTCTCTTTTTTCCTTGGTAAGTCTTGCCAAGGGTTTGTCAATTTTGTTGATCTTTTCAAAGAACCAGCTCCTTGTTCTATTAATTTTTTCTATAGTTTTTCTGTTCTCTAATTCATTTATTTCTGCTCTGATTTTTATTATCTCCTTTCTTTGGCTGGTTTTGGGTTGTCTTTGTTCTTCTTTTTCTAGTTCCTTAAGGTGAGAAGTTAAGTGGTTCACTTGGGCTCTCTCTTGTTTGTTCATATATGCCTGAAGTGATATGAACTTCCCTCTTATCACTGCTTTTGCTGCATCCCATAGATTCTGATATGTCGTATTGTCATTTTCATTAGTCTGTATATATCTTTTGATCTCTGCACTTATTTCTTCTTTGACCCATTCATTTTTTAAAAGTATGTTGTTTAGTTTCCACATTTTTGTGGGATTTTTTTCCTCTTTTTTGCAGTTGAATTCTAGTTTCAAGGCTTTATGATCAGAAAATATACTTGGTACAACTTCAATTTTTCTGAATTTGCTGATGTTGTTTTTGTGGCCCAACATATGGTCAATTCTTGAGAATGATCCATGTATACTGGAGAAAAATGTATACTCAGTCACTTTGGGATGAAATGTCCTGTAGATGTCTATCATATCCAGGTGCTCTAGTGTTTTGTTTAAGGCCACTATGTCTTTGTTGATTCTCTGTTTGGATGACCGATCTAGAGGCGTCAGCGGTGTATTGAGGTCTCCAAGTATGATTGTATTTTTGTCAGTTTTTGTTTTAAGGTCAATAAGTAGCTGTCTTATATATTTTGGTGCTCCTTGATTTGGTGCATATATATTAAGAATTGTTATGTCTTCTTGATTCAGTGTCCCCTTAGCCATTATGAAATGGCCATTTTTGTCTCTGAGTACTTTTCCTGTCTTGCATTCAGCATTATCCGATATGAGTATTGCTACACCTGCTTTTTTTTGGATGTTATTTGCTTGGAGTATTGTTTTCCAGCCTTTCACTTTGAATTTGTTTTTATCCTTGTTACTTAGATGAGTTTCCTGTAGGCAGCATACAGTTGGATTTTCTTTTTTAATCCATTCTGCTACTCTGTGCCTTTTTATTGGTGAGTTTAATCCGTTTACATTTAGTGTAATTATTGATACTTGTGAGTTCCCTATTGCCATTTTATATCTTGCTTTCTGTTAGTTTTGTGTCTTGTTTGATCCTTCTCTTTTGTTTTTCTATCTTTTGTTTTTATTTGGTTGTATTCCATACATCTTTCCTCTGTTGCTATCTTTTTTATCTCATGTGCTTCTGTGGTGGTTTTTTCAATGGTGGTTACCTTTGAGTAATGAAAAGGGTCCCTACCCTGTTCATTGTAGCGAACTATTTTGTGAGTACTTTTGCACTCCATCGTCCTTTGCTACTGTTAATCTCCATCTTCTCCCCCTCTTTCTTTTTGTTGTTGTCACAGTTTAAATTTGGTTTTATTGTGTTCTTCTTGGAGCTTTTACTTGTGGCTCTGTTTTTTTTTTGTTCTTTGTATCTGATTGGAGAACCCCCTTTAGTAATTCCTGGAGTGGGGGTTTTCTGATGATAAATTCCCTCATCTTTTCTGTATCTGTGAATGTTTTTATTTCTCCTTCGTATTTGAAGGATAGCTTTGATGGGTATAGTATTCATGGCTGAAAGTTCCTCTCTTTCAGGACTTTAAATATTGGGGTCCACTCTCTTCTAGCTTGTAGAGTTTCTGCTGAGAAATCTGATGATAATCTAATGGGCCTTCCTTTATATGTTGTATTCTTCTTTTCCCTGGCTGCCTTGAGAATTTTTTCTTTGCTGTTGGTTTGTGTCAATTTCATTATGATATGCCTTGGAGTAGGTTTGTTGGGGTTAAGAAAACTCGGAGTTCTGTCTGCTTCTTGAATTTGAGGCTTTAGTTCTTTCCACAGGCTTGGGAAGTTCTCATCTATTATTTGTTTGAGTATGTTCTCCATTCCATTTTCTCTCTCTTCTCCCTCTGATATACCTATTATTCTTATGTTATTCTTTTTGATGGAGTCAGATAATTCTTGTAGGGCTATCTCATTTTTTTTAATTTTTGAGTCTCTTTCTTCTTCTCTCTGTTGTGCCTCAAGTTGCTTGTCTTCTATTTCACTAATCCTCTCTTCTATCTGACCTGTTCTATTAGCTAAGCTTGTTATTTCGTTTTTCAGCTCGTGAATTGAGTTTTTCATCTCTGTTTGATTTGTTTTTATAGTTTCAATTTCCTTGGACATATATTCTTTGTGTTCATTGAGTTGTTTTCTGAGCTCCCTAAATTGCCTTTCTGTGTTTTCTTGTATATCTCGGAGGATTTTTAGTATTTCTATCTTGAATTCTCTGTCATTTAGCTCCAAGGTTTCCAATATATTAAATTTTTTCTCCATAGATTTTTCCTCATCTAGCTGTGTTACCTCTCTTTCTTTTGTATCCATGATATTCGATTTTCTCTTCCTTAATGGCATCTGAGGGTGGTTTTGTTGATAGTATTAATGAGATTTAATAAAGAATAAAAAGTTAAAAAAATAACAATAAAAAAAATAAAAAATCGAAAAGAGTTGTTTTTTTTTAAAAAAAATTAATAATGAAATAAAGAAAAATAAAATAAAAATTAAAAAAAAGGAAATTATTCCCCCCCCTCCTTTTTTTCCTCTCCTCTCCTCTCCCCTCTTTTTTGAGAAAATCTTGTGGTGGACTGTGAATTATAACAAACAATGCCTGTGATGGAGGGCCTGAATTGGGGAAAATAATAAAGGGGCAAAAAAAAAAAAAAAGAAAAAAAGAAAAAAAAAAGGAAAGAAAAAAGGAAAAAAAAGAGCGTATGGACCCACAAAAAGCAAATAAGGAAAAAATTGGTGTCAAGAATGAAATGATTTGCTTTTAGGTGTTGGTTGTCTAAGAGTTATGATGAGAGGAATAAGAGGAAAACGGAAAAATGGGGGGACAAATTAAAAAATTACTATTGTATTTAGTGGAACAAGAACTAGATAATATGGAGAGCCAGGGATGGGAGCACTGCTAATGAGTTAAAAAGGTGAAGTAAAAACCCCCCAAAATGCCACAAACATAGGTTTGAGTCCCAGATAAGATAATTTGTTTGTTATTGAGGTTTGAATGAGAGGAGATGTAAAGGAGAAAGGAAGAAACTAATATAGAGGGAGAAAAGAAAGAGAGAGAAAAAAAGAGGTAACCACTAAAAGAAGAAAAAAGAAAGGAGAGAGAGAGAGAGAGTTAAGGGTTTTGGAGTGCAACCCTCATAGAGAGAAAGGAAGAGAAGAGAAAAGATAATGGGAGATGTAACACTTATGGGTAGTGTAGTTCAAGGAGAGGAGAGAGTAAGACCGGTAGAGAGTTAAACGGCCAAATTGGAGGAGGAAGAAAAAGTCTCAAGAATGAAGATAAGAGAAACAAACGAACAAATATAATAAAATGGGATAGGTTATAAAGTCTGCAGATTATTCTTGATTTTGAGAGGTTATCTTCTTGCTTTTTCTTTTCTCTCCCTCTTCCTGGTCGGTGACTCTGTACCCCGGGTTCTGCCCCTTTGGCACGCTCAGGTAGAGGTTTGCAGTTGATAAGTCTCTATGGCAATGTCATGTATTGTGCTTTAGTCTCGTTGACAGTCGAAGCTCAATAGCATTTATAGACTCCGACAGTGCGAGAGTCCGTGTTCCTGGAGCCTTTCTTCTAGTCTTTCCTTCCTTAATTAGTAGCCTGATAATCCAGCTATGGGGTTGCTGCTGCCTCTGCCTGGATAGTAAGAGGCTCAAAGAGCTGGCAACTTCCCACTCTATTTCCACTCAGCACAGGGCTCTGGGTAAGGCTCAGTCAGTCAGAGCTGCTAGCATAATCAGGCGGGCTTTCTGCCCACTCAAAGACCTCTGGCTCTGCCACTCTGTCCGGTAACACAAGCGGGCGCCCACTTCCGGGGCGCTTGGAGGAAAGTCTCACTCACTGTCTGCGACCAGGATATCCGGCCAGCAGTCTCACGCTCTGAGTGAAACCCCCAACCGCAGGGAAAAGTTGTAGCGTTGGAATTGAGTCTCACTCCGTTCCCGTGCGCGGCTTTTGCAAGGCGCTGGGGCGGCTCGAGATTCCGCTTTGGCCCACACAAAGGCCCCTGACTCTGCCCCTCTGTGCGATAACACGGGCGCGCACTGCCGAGGCACTTGGAGGAATCGCTCACTCCTTATCTGCGTGCGCAAACCAGGATATGAGGCCGGCCGCGGTTCCCTCTGAGTGAAACACCCTCCAGAATGGAAAATCTCCACCGTTGGAATTGAGTCTCGCTCCGTCCCTGTGCGCGGCTTTTGCAAGGCGCTGGGGTGGCTCGAGATTCCGCTTTGGCCCACACAAAGGCCCCTGACTCTGCCCCTCTGTGCGATAACACGGGCGCGCACTGCCGAGGCACTCGGAGGAATCGCTCACTCCTTATCTGCGTGCGCAAACCAGGATATGAGGCCGGCCGCGGTTCCCTCTGAGTGAAGCACCCTCCAGCACGGAAAATCTCCACCGTTGGAATTAGTTCTCACTCCCTCCCGTGCGTGGCTTTCCCAGGAAGAAATTCTCGCCCACTAACTGTGCACCGACCAGGAGACCGGGTAAAATGGCCGCTCTGCTTTTCTTTCTTTGTTTGGGTTTGGCGCGAGTGTTAGCTTGTATTGCCCGGGGTTGCCACAGGATCAGATTTTCCTCGACTTGGATCTCTATGCCACAGCCTGGTTCAGCCGTTTGTGCTGCGGCGGCCTGGATCTATTCACCCCCTTTGCCCGCCTCAGTTTCTATATTCACAGTTACCAGAGAAAGCCGCCCTGTTTAGGTTAGTGAGGAAGGAGGAGCATTTCTTACTCCCTATTTCCTTCGGGGTTTGGTTATATATTTAGCCAATTTTTCACTCAATCATACCTTTGGGTGTATTGCGAAGCATCTGGAAGCTCCAAGTATAGGTTTTTCTGTTTCTGGTTGAAGATCTTGTTGAGTTTTGGGGGAGATTTATCAGTATCGCTTCCTACCCCACCATTACTCTGACGTCATCCTCGCAAACTGAATTTTCATGCAAACTGCCAGCCTGTCTAGTTGCTGGGAAGCTGATATTGCAGCCTCTCTGGGTCGAGATGACCTGTCTGCACCTTGGTTCTTAATTGTTTGTCTGTGGAAGCGTTGTATTACCATGGGGTAAAGGGCAAATTAAATTCAGTATGTATAGCTGCTGGACCGCCCCATAAGATTAAAATCTATCTGCTATTTCTCCAGTCCTTTTTCTTCCACAAATTAAGTAAATACAGTATCAGATTGAAGTTTACTGTGTCTACTGAGTTTGATTGATTATTCTGACCCTTAGAAATTCTGATACAGCGCTTATTGAAAGGCTGTTACATGGATTAACAGTATGATAGTGCTTAAAAGATTCAAAAAGGCAAATCAAACCTTAAGATTCGTGAAGCCCTCTGCTTGAAACCAAACATATTCTTAACAAACATAATTTCTTTTTGTCTACTCTGAGTTTGTAACATTCTATTAGTTGGTTAGGCTACCATAAAAAACTACTGCAGAGTTTTGGGTGGCTTAAATAGAAATATAATTTCTCTTAGCTTTGGAGGCTAGAAGTTCAAGATCAAGATGTCAAAGGCTTGATTTCTCATTAGGCCTCTCTGCTTGGCATGAAGATGACTGCCATTAAACTATTTCTTTATGTGATCTTTCCATGGTGCCTAGGCATCTAAAAGATCTCTTTGTGTACCCATTTTCCCTTTTTATAATGACACCGGCAGATTGAGTTAAGGTTCACACTAATGGCTTCATTTTATCTTAATTATCTCATTGAAAGGCCTATCTCTAAATAAAATTATTTTCTGAGGTTTTGGGTATTAGAGTTTCAGCATATAAATTGAGCCCATAACATACTCTATGTATTCTAGAATGGATGACCATTTGATGAAGATAAGAGAGAAGTGCTACAAAGAACAGGACATTAGCCACTATAAACCTAAAAACACTTTTTCAAGATTATTAGAAAGAGTGTATAGATTGACAATAATAAATTATTAGAATAAACCATGAAATCAGCGCTTTTATAGTTCAAATTTTTTAATTACATTTGTTGTATTTGTGATTGCTAGACTACAATGCAGAAACAAAGGTCCACAATAAATAATGTATTGTTGATTAGAGAGGAGTTATTCTTAGCAATTTTTTGCATGTAGTCAACTTTAATTTACCTTCCCATCTGGTTTGGTTTGATTAGGCCCAAATAGCTGGAATAGATGATGGTCATTTTATGTGATAAAAGACTCCCTTATGAGGGATGTCACCACCTGCCTCTCCCAATTTAAAGTTATATGTTATGTTACAGGATGAAGTAACATTTTTTTTTCCAATTTGACTGTAAGTAGCAGGGATTCACTAAATCAAGCACTGTATCTACATTGCTAAAATATTATTTTTTCTATGACATTTTTATTCAAAAGCTTATTAAGCATTTCAATTAATTATCTCTACTACAGCTCTGCAAGGATGGTCATTTTGGCTCCACTTTAATAGTTACAAGAATTAAAGGTTGAAAGAGTGAAGAAATATGATGTGACAAGGTCACAATTTGAACTCAAATCTAGGTCTTCAAGATATTTACCATGCATTCCCTGGTTTTTCATAAGAAGCCCAGGAAAGTAAGTTCTGAACAGTATTTTCCGAGGTAGCAGTGTTATGCACGTTGGTGAGTAGCCAGGCTATGAATTTGTTTTTAGTAAGCAAAGGCCATGTGTTGCTTATGGTTGCTATTTATGCCAGTTAAAAATTTTTATCATGTTGACATACTTATTTATTAATTAAATGTAATTTTAGAGTTCTACTGAGCTTTCAATCTGTGGATCACACAGTGTATATTAAATCACCACAATAATCCACTAATAAACCATTATTAGAGTAGTGCAATTAAAATCTAGTTATTCAACTTTGAAATAATTTTTTTTGGAAAGAATAGGTGATTATATTGTGAAAAGACAAAGAGCAGGTCCTGATTTGTCAAAGAATAAAGACAGTTGCTTTAAAAGTGATTCTAGAGCTCTTTTGTAATACTTTCTACAAACACCATTGGTTGAAGTTGGTGGTATTAAGCAACTACATATAGATATTAAGATGGCACCAGTATAATAAAGATCTTGTTTTTCTAAAGCAAGAAAGAATTATACAAATAGTGTGTTTTAAATTTAAAAATAAAATAATATTTATACTTTACCTTTGAATTTTTATTATTTTTATTTCAGATCAGAAAACATGATTATTTAACTTAGAAATGTCACATTTCATATATATTCAATCTTTAGAAAATATGAAATATGTAGAGAAAATTTTCATACACTTATGAATTTTGTAGTGCTCTGTTGGAAATTAAATATTAAAAATGGATTAGAATAATTAAGAATATAAGAATGCGGCCCTGGCCGGTTGGCTCAGTGGTAGAGCATCGGCCTGGTGTGCGGAAGTCCCCGGTTCGATTCCTGGCCAGGGCACACAGGAGAGGCGCCCATCTGCTTCTCAACCCCTCTCCCTCTCTTCCCCTCCCACAGCCGAGGCTCCATTGGAGCAAAAGATGGCCCAGGCGCTGGGGATGGCTCTTTGATCTCTGCCCCAGGCGCTAGATTGGCTCTGCTCACGACAGAGCGACGCCCCGGATGGTCAGAGCATCGCCCCCTGGTGGGCATGCGGGTGGATCCCGGGCGGGCGCATGCGGGAGTCTGACTGCCTCCCCATTCCAGCTTCAGAAAAATACAAAAAAAAAAAAAAGAAGAAGAATATAAGAATGCCTCAAAAATGTGAAAAGGTAAAATGTAATAGGAATTTCTCTGATTTTACTAAATAAATTTTTTCTTTAATTAAAAACCATATCAGTCAAATATAGTGCTTATAGTGACAACACTGTGTAGGGAAAAGTAAGAAACTCTGAAACTCCATCATTCTAGAAGTGCAAAAAGTAAGCTGGCAAAATACATCAGATAAACTTTTTACAAAGTATGGAATATTAAAAAAAAAAAACATAACAAAAAAAAAACCCTTAAAGTAAGCAAGAGAACATTTAATGAAGAAAGAAAAATGACTGAATTTCCTAGGAGAACTCAGTAGTTCTTTTACTTACTCTGTTAAGATCTTTCACCGCCCAGCTCAGCAGTAGCCCTGATGAAGGTGGTTTCCATCCCTGTGGAGGATGCTGGTGTCTGAGCTTCTTCTCAGAGACTTGTGGTTGTATATTTTGATTTCTTGGTTGGCTTCCTCAGATACTAGCCCAATTTTGTACATTTGTCTCATCTGTCTCAGAGCTTCTTCAGAGCTGAGGTTTCATCGTTTGAAAGCACAGGGCAAAGGAGAAAACTTGAGACTGAGACCAATAATAGAAATAGAATCCTGAAGAGGAAGTAGCTGGGAACAGAAATATAGCATTTTAAAAGCTCCTGTCAGGGACTCTCGGGGCTGCATGCGTACCCAGGAAACACCACAGAAGAACTTAAGTTCTCATCTGTGGCTGCCTTTCAGTTCCCACCCCAAAGGAAGTGAAGGCTGAGTCACAGATGTGAATTTTCTGGCAAAGCACTGAAGAAGTGCCCAACACAGAGCCAGTCTTAAAATAGCGAGAGAATGTTAAAAAAAAAAAATTGTTTGGGTGGGGTGGGGTGTGATGGGGATGATGTTCCAAATGTCTAAGGATATCTCTTCTAAAGCACTAATGATCACTAGACTAATGGAACAGAGATTCTGTGGCCACACTCAACAAAGAATAAACTTTCTAAAATTAGTTCATAAAAATCACAGAACTGACAAACCACACAAATACAAAAAAAAAACTCAGAAAAAAACAAATCATGACTAAGGAGATCCTGTTTCTCGAATTGTCATGTTGTAATATTCAGAATATCCAGTTTGCAACAACAACCTCAAAAAGGCATTCAATCAATACACTCATTTCTAAAATGGAAATTAAATCCCTTATCTAGGAAATGACATTAATTTACTGTTCTGTCATTATCTACTATATATATATATATATATATATATATATAAACTTGCACTATGGAGCTATTGGTTAATTTTGAACCTTGGCAATTTTAAGATGTGTTTAAATTTTGGGGTTAATATTAGAAGAATAAAACAGTGTGTAACTTCCAATGATGTAGATAAAAACAAAAATTTTTTTTTAAAATCATCATTTATACAATAATGAGAAAGAGAGAGAGAGAGAGAAAGAGAGAGATGAATTTTACAAAGGAGAAACTTGTGATACATGGTAAATAAGGTGAACAAAGTCAACAACATCACTAATAAGGAAAAAATCAAAGTTAATATTCCACCTGATTGGATGCAGGGGGAACACAGTGTCCCTTCTGAGATATATCTGCCAACAAATATGCATAATATAATCTTGATGAATCATAAGAACAACACAAACTGAAAGGCAGTATCCATCATAACTGAATTAGAATCTTCAGCAGCAGCATGTAAAGACTAAGGAATTATTTTGGACTGAAGGAGTTGTAGAGACAGGCTACAAATGATTGTAAAGAGATACCTTTGCTACAATGGGCATCACTGAGACAACATATGAAACAAAAACCCAAACAAAAATGCACTTTAGGCATGATTAAATTCAATAGCAACTTACAATTTCAATAAAGAACTAAGTTTAGTTTTATATGAAAGG
Source organism: Saccopteryx bilineata (assembly GCF_036850765.1). Classification (NCBI taxonomy): domain Eukaryota; kingdom Metazoa; phylum Chordata; class Mammalia; order Chiroptera; family Emballonuridae; genus Saccopteryx; species Saccopteryx bilineata. Next base: position 135,451,644 of record NC_089492.1, on the reverse strand, counting down.
AAGTATAAAGAAGGAAGCAATGTTTCTCAATTTATATAATGAGGCTGAAAATTTTACACAAATATTCAAAAACAAGACATTAAGAAAAGGGAAAATTATAGGTCAATGTCACAATATGAACAAAACTTTAAGAAAATTTCTTTGCAAAATTATATAAAATAAATAATACTTCACAGACATTTGGGTTTATAGAAAACTTTTAAAACTTTTATCAACTAATGCATTAAAGAGTTTTGCAAGGTTTTTGGATATCCAGTTAATATACAAAAATCAAATGCAGTTCTAGATACCATCAACTGACAAGGTAACACTACAATAAAATGAAAAATAGGCCCTGGCCAGTTGGCTTAGCGGTGGAGCGTCGGCCTGGCGTGCGGGGGACCCGGGTTCGATTCCTGGCCAGGGCACATAGGAGAAGCGCCCATTTGCTTCTCCACCCCCCTCCTTCCTCTCTGTCTCTCTCTTCCCCTCCCGCAGCCAAGGCTCCATTGGAGCAAGGATGGCCCGGGCGCAGGGGATGGCTCCTTGGCCTCTGCCCCAGGCGCTAGAGTGGCTCTGGTCGCGGCAGAGCGACCCCCCCCCCCCCTGGAGGGGCAGAGCATCGCCCCCTGGTGGGCAGAGCCTTGCCCCTGGTGGGCGTGCTGGGTGGATCCCGGTCGGGCGCATGCGGGAGTCTGTCTGACTGTCTCCCCCCGTTTCCAGCTTCAGAAAAAAAAATACAAAAAATAAATAAATAAAATAAAATGAAAAATACCTATTGCCTTAGAAAATAGTTAACAAAAAAAAATACAAGAGCTATTTGCAGAACAGTATAAAATGTTATTGACAGCAATTAAAGAAAGCTTGTAAATGGACAAATGTAATGCATTGGAAATTAAAAAGCATGTCCTCAACAATTGTCTTATTAAATCAATTTCTATATGTGATGTATGTATTTACAATTCAAAAGTTTTTTACATTGGTATTTTATAAAACTTAGCAAGTTAATTTATAAATGCTTGGGGCTCAGTGTAGAAAAAGTTATAATAGTACAGGCATTGACTATTTTTAAAAGTTTTAATAACTGTATGTTCTAGTAATAGCAAAGTTGTATGAGACTAATGAAATAGAATGAAGAACCTAGATATTGACACAAGTATATATATGAACTTTTGAAAAAAGGAAAGCGATGGCACTGAAGAGAGAGAAAAATAGATGTTCTTTCCAATAAAAAAGATACTTGTAAGCTGGTTGATTTAGCACCTGTATGTTTTGGCAAAATTTAAATGTTCTTTAAAAAATAATAAAAGCAAATATAGTGCTAGCTTTGCAGCACATATACTAAAAAAGCAAATATTTTCAGAATTTTGGGATATTGAAAGTTTTTTAAACAAGACACAAAATCTATAAGTAAATTTATGGCAAGAAAGAAAAGACAGCAGTATAGTTATTAAGAGCCTCATATATCCAATAATGCAAAATAATAGAGTGGGAAGATACAACAATTCATTTCTTCACCTAAGCAGCCACTGAGCTGGAAAAAATGAAATCAACTATGTTGTAGCACAGGGATCTTACTGGTCACTTACTTGATGGGGGAAGAGGTATGCTTTTGGTTAGAAAATAATGTCCACAAGTCAGCTACCATCCCGTATTCCTCAGCCTCACTGTAGTTTGGGGATAGTGACCGGCATTTTCAGGTTTCTAACTGGTTATTGGGAAGACACAAGAGTTTCTGTGCTTCAAAAAGTAGAGGTTGTGCATTTGAGTTTACCTGGTAATCCCTTTAAGAACTGGTACAGAGCTTTTCTTGGCTGTAGTCCTGTAGGTTGTACTGATTTTAGCTGGTGACATCAGAACATTTAAAAAGGCAGAACTGTTCTTCCACACTCCCTTTAGCAGCCACATATTTAAAGAAAACTTTATCAGGTCATTATCTGAATATAGAGAAAGCTGGCCAAAAACTTCAGAGACCACACATCATGAGCAGATATCTTGCAAACCCAGTTAGAAAAGTCACAGATGGACATTTTCAGGCCTGCACAAACAAAATTAACAATCCTGGAGTATTGGGAGAATCCAATTTTTATAATTACATATATAACACTCAGAATGTCCAGTTTTTAGAAAAAAGAAACTAAAGAATTCAGAAAGGATGACCCATGACCCATTGAATAGATAAAAAAAGAGTTTGACAGAAATTAAATTCAACAATATGGTAAAGAATTATATCATAGCCAAGTGGTATTTATTCCAAGAATTGTAAGCTGATTCAACATAATAAATTCAACCAATGTAATATACCATGTCAATAAAATAAAGAGGAAAAAGAAACATGACCATATCGATAGTATCTTAAAAAGTATTTGACACACAGTTTCATGCTAAAAACACTCAGAAATATAAAAATAAAAGGGAATCATTTCAATTTGGTAAATATCATGTATAAAAACCCTCAGCTGAAAACAAACTTAACAGTGAAAAGTCACGTAATAGATTGAAAGCTTTCTTCCTTAGATGAGGAAAAAGACAAAGATACCTACTGTTACCACTAATAGTCAACAGTTTAGCAAAGAGAATAAGAAAATTAGGCAACAAAATAAAAGGCATCCAGAATGAAAGAAAAGTAGTAAAACTATTTGTGCTTTACATGATCTTGTATATAGAACATCCAAGGAATCATAAATTGTTAGAGCTAATGACCAAGTTCATGCAAAATTACAGGATATAAAGTCAAGATAAAAATCTGTTGTATTTTCATACTAACAATAAACTGTCTGAAAACAAAATTAATATATCAATTCCATTTAAAAGAACATCAAAAAGCAAAGTACTTAGAAATAAATTTGAAAAATTATGACAGATACTGAAAACTAAACAGACATTTTTAAAAGAAATTAAATATCTAAATTAAACATGTTCCATATTTATGGAATGGAAAGCTAGTTATTGACAAGATGTCAATACTCCTCGCATTGATCTATATTTCAAATTTTCAACTGCCTTCTTCTTTTTTGCAGAAATAGACAAGCTGATTCTAAGCACCATATGGAAATGCAAAGGAGCAGGAATCACAGGAAAAAAACTTAAAAAAGAACAAAGATGAATAATATACACTTTCAAATTTAAAAGATGCTATACAAAGCTGTTGTAATCAACAGTTATATATAACTCAAGGGCATAGACTAATAAAGTGAGTTGAGAGTACACTACTAAACCTCTACATGGAAGGTCAATTAATGTTTGACAGAAGACAATTCAATAGTGAAAAAATAATTTGTTCAGCACTCAATAGTATTCACAAGCAAAAGAAGGAAGCTGGACACTTACCTCAAACTGTGTTCAAAAATTAAGTCAAAATTGATCAAATATCTAAATATGAAAGCTGAACTATAAAACTTGTATAGATATATATTTTTGTGACCTTGAAATAAGCAAAGACTTTATGGATATAGCACCTAATCATAAGCAAAGTAGAAAATATATATAAATTGAAATTCATTAAATTTAAAAAATTTTGAGCTTCATAGAGTGCAATGAAGAAAGTGAAATTAACAAAGTAGAAGAAAATATTTGCAAATCATATGCCTGTAACGATCTAGAGCAGAATATGTTTAAAATCTTATATTCAACAATACCTTAAATCAGGGTAGTCAACCTTTTTATACCTACCGCCCACTTTTGTATCTCTGTTAGTAGTAAAATTTTCTAACCGCCCACCGGTTCCACAGTAATGGTGATTTATAAAGTAGGGAAGTAACTTTACTTTATAAAGTTTATAAAGCAGAGTTACAGCAAGTTAAAGCATATAATAATATTACTTACCAACTACTTTATGTTGGATTTTCACTAAGTTTAGCAGAATAAATCTTTATGAAACAACTTACTATAGTTAAATCTATCTTTTTATTTATACTTTGGTTGCTCCGCTACTGCCCACCATGAAAGCCGGAACACCCACTATGGGCGGTAGGGACCAGGTTGACTACCACTGCCTTAAATGTATATTGCTAAATTGTAGGAAAATGGCCGGAGATTGGAGTACTGCCCTGACACTGTCTTTGGTGCGGACTTTGGAATGCCAAGGCCTGCAGTGGCAGAATGCTGCCCCCACAAGCACTGATAAGATTGTTTAATGGAAGCTTCTGAATCCTATAGCCATTTCCTGCGTACCTGAAAGCTTTTAGTTAATCATCTTTCTCAGCACTTGAGCCTATGCTCTGCTAATTTGCTTGCTGGTTAAAGAAACAAATAAATACGATGAGGCTGCAGAGATCTGGGATCTCAGTCCTAGAAGCTGGGAGTCCCCATCTTTTCTTATGTTGTGTCTTGCATGTTTTTTCTTAAATTCTGCAGCGCCTTCCTCTCGTGCACACCCATTGCCAATCTGGACTCAGCACTAACTGACAGAAGATAATCTGGAAAGGTTAGGTATGTGTGACTTTAATTATATGATGTTCTGGAAAAGGCAAAATATGAAGACAGTGGTTTTCAAAGATTTGCAGGAAGGGAAGGAAGGATGAATAGTTGAAGCATGAAGGTATTTAAGGCAGCTAAACCATTTTTTACGATACTGAAGGGTGAACACATTTCATTATAACTTATTCAAAACACATAGAGTGTACAATACAAAGAGAGACATGGACATTAGTTAATAATAATGTATTGATATTGGTGCATCAATTGTAACAAATGTACCATACTGTCCAAGATAATAATAGAATCTGTTGGGGTAAAATATGTGTGGGAAACTTTGGACTTCTTGCTAAATTTTTCTGTAATCCCAGACCTGCTCTAGAAAATAAAATCTATTTAAAAACATATATGCTAAAATTTTTCTTAATCAACATTTTGCTGGGGTTTTTTTTGCATATGTTTCTCTGCATATTTTGATAGACTCATAAGTATTTGTAATCTTTTTTTAGGCCATTGTAATTTTTTTTAATGAAAGCAATTGACTTTTCTAATATGTGATATTTCTTCATTCACTTATTGGTTCCAAAAACATTTTGGTATTCATATTAACCCTGTACCTGATTTAATACTTCTTTGTTGGAGTAAGATTTTTTACCTGGACTGGAAACAAAGGGTGAATTTTATTTTTTTCCTTATTTTCTTTGTGAAAATTTAAAATGTCAAGTTATAGCTCTTCCTTAAATAATATTGTCTTCTGTGATTAAGACCAGTCTTTTGGTTTTTTTAAGATCAGTTTTCTTTTTTTTTATTTCTTGCTAGTGTGCATACATTTTACTTTTTCCTTGTATCATTGTTTTCATTAGCAGTTGCAGTGCAATGCTGAATAGGAATCGTATGCGAGGACATCCTTGACTTGTTCTTGAATTTAGGGGTAAAATGTCCATTTTATCACAATTAAGTATAAAATTATAATAAGTTTTTCATAGATATTATCATTTTATGGAAATTATGTTCCATTCATACATTGCTGGTCTTTTTGTCATAAATAGGTAATAGATTTTGTCAAATGTTTTTTCTATCAATTGATACAAGCATGTGTTTTTTCTTTCTTTTTTTAATTTTTTATTTATTCATTTTAGAGAGGAGAGGAAGAGACATAGAGAGAGAGAGAGGAGAGACAGAGAGAGAGAAGGGGGGAGGAGCTGGAAGCATCAACTCCCATATGTGCCTTGACCAGGCAAGCCCAGGGTTTCGAACCAGCGACCTCAGCATCTCCAGGTCTACGCTTTATCCACTGCACCACCACAGATCAAGCATGTGTTTTTTCTTCTATGGTCTGTTTACATGCTGTATTACATTCATTGATTTTTAAATAATGAAAATCCCTAATAAATTAAGAATAAATCCCATTTGCCATTATGTATAATTATCTTTTTAAACTGTGGGCTTCGATTTGCTAATACTTAGTTGAGGATATTTTCATCCTATTCATGAGAGATATTGGTCTGTTCTTTTTCTTCTGATGTCTTTATCTGGTTTTAATAATAGGATAATACTGGTCTCATTTAATATATTGAGACTGTTCTTCTATTTGTATTTTCTAGAAGACAATGTGAAAAATTGGTATAATTTTTTCTTTAAATGGTTGATAGAAATCACTGCTAAGTTATGTGGGCCTGGTGATTTATTTTTCTTTAGTAAGTTTAATTATTATTGATTCAATTTACTTAATATTAATAGACCTATGCAGATTTTCTGATTCTCCTTGTATGAGTTTTAGTAGTTTATTACCTGTCAAGTATTTATTCATTTTATTTAACAAACTTGTGGGCTTAGAGTTTTTGTAGTATACCTTTAACCATAATAGTATTGTGCATGGACTCAGTAGTATAAAGATCTTTCACTTCTGAAAGATCTGTCGGTAATCAGTAGTAGTGATGTTCATTTCCTCTACTTGTAATTTCTCTCTTCTCTTTTTTTTTTTCTTTAGTCTGTCTGTGTGCTTTATCAATTTTATTACTCTTTTCAAAAACTAGATTTTGGTTTTGTTCTTTTGATTTTTCTCTTTTAATCTACTGTTTTCAATTTTATTAATTTCTACCTTACGCTTACATTAGCTTTTGCCTTACTTGTTATTCTTTATGTAGAGTCCAGTGGTTAAAACTTAAAATTTTTACTTTAGGTCCTTCTTGTTTTATAATACAGTGGTACCTTGGCACAAAAGTTTAATTCATTTTATGGCCAAGCTCATGACTCAATTTGCTCATATGTCAAATCAAATTTTGTATTTATATTAATAGGAATTAATCTGTTCCCGCCCCCAAAAACCACAAAATTTTTTGTGCTATATACTTTTAAATAAGAAAATGTACTTTATAAATAATACACACACACACACACACACACACATAATAAGAGAGAATGTAAAGAAATAAACTGGTTTATGAAGTATACTTACCTTCAAGGTCAGGTGAAGATGCTGGCTGAAGGGAAGGAGACTGGTGGAGGTTTTCATTTGGTGTGCTATCACTTTAACTTACTCTATACACTTAATGCTACATTTAATTGCAAAATTTAACTTACGTACTATGTATGATATGTAACTTTATCACTAAACTTAATTGATATTTTTTTATACTTTGCTTAATCATCATTTTCTTCACTGACTTTTGGCTTTTTCACCATATTTTCTTCCCTTTCACTTAGAGGCCGTTCAACAAAATCCCTTCCATGGAAGTTTGTTTCTTCCTCCCTTTCAGAATGTTCAGCACATCATCTAGTGGAGGGTGGTAGAAGCTTGTGATTCAAATATCTGCTCGTGACTTAAAGCAAAAAATCTCACGAGTGACTGCTCATCCCTCAAATTACTCATAATTTAAAGTGCTCGTGTGTCAAGGTACCACTGTAAAGACATTAAATTCTTTAACTTTTCATCTAAGCACTGCTTTACTTTCACCTCATAAATATTACCATTATGTTTAAAATTTTATTTACTTCAAAATATTTTAAAGTTTCTTTTGATTTTTTTGTGGGGTCTAGTTCTTTAGAAGTATCTCATTAAACCTTCAAATATAGGGGTTTTTTTCTAGTTAGCTTTCTGTAATTGATTTTTTTTTATTTCACTGTGGAATGACAATGTATTTTGCATGATTTCTGTTCTTTTAAATTTGTTAAGTTGAGCTTTATGACACAATATGCAGTCTGTATTGATGAATATTCCACGAGTTCGAGTATTAGTATTATTTTGTTGTTGGCTGCTGTATTTTATGTATGTTAACTGCATTTAGTTTATTTCTGGTGCTGTTTCATTTAACTATATCAGTCCTAATTTTCTGTTGCTGAATGTATTGTTATAAAAAGAATAGTTTTGAATTTTACAACTTTTAAGAGTAGGTTTCTCTATTTTCCTTTCACATGTAATTTTTTTTCCTCATATACTTGTATGCTATGTTATTAAGTGCATTTAGAATGTTTGTCTTCCTGAATAAGTAACTTTTCTATCATTATTTAGAGACCCTCATATATCTAGATATATATTTCATAAATCTTCCTAAATTTCTATTCTATATTTCAAATTTGTTAATCATTTGTTCTAGGGGGGAAAATGAAGGCAAAAAAAGTATAAATATTATTTATAAAGAGATTAAGAAGAGTTTAAACTATTCTTCTTACATATTACTTTGTAACAAAAGTGCTCCAAGCTCAATGGCTTAAACAACAACTACTTTATTATCCTTGTAAATCCTTTTAGTCAATAATTTAGCTACAGCATAAGAGAATGATGCCATTCTGCTTCACTATGCTGGAGGCTTTGGTGAAAAAATTTGAAGGGCTGTGGTTGACTTCAATGATTGCAGCTCTAACCATCTGGAGAATTATTTATTCACATTTTTTGTTTCTGAGAGGTTCAAGTCTAAATAGGTTGATCAGCTGTTTAATTTGCCTGAAACTGAGGTGGTTCTTTCCACCTCAGTTTAGCCCAAAAGTAGGACTTTCTGTGTCAAAACCAAGATTATGTTGGGCATGCAGTTGGTCACCACACTAAATAAAAGTCTGAATTCAGCTGTGACAGTTAATCAGAACACCTCCCATGTCCCTGTCACCTTCCTTATGCTCCTCAAAACACGGTGCTGCGTTATGAAGGAGAACTTCCTAGAGGGAGTACTTGGGAAAAAATCCCTAAAAATACCAAGGCAGAAACTACAAGACTTCTCTCCAAGCCAGGAAAAATACGTAGCATTGCTTACAAATAAGTTACAACAGCCACTTGACATTTAACAAGAGGGGAATAAACTTCCACCTTCTGACAGTGGAGTGGCAAAGTCACATTGTAGAATAAATTCTAGGAGAAGTGGTTTTTTTTATCTTAGAAAAAGACAATCTGCCACAAAATAAGTGCTATTGTTTTGTCAGACATATAGATGTGGAACATTTATAAAGAAAGCAAATAAATTATCCTCTTGAAATTCAGGTTAGCAGTTATTAGTAAAGGAATAAAAATAAGTTACAATAGCCAGGGCATGTGTAGTGACATGTATGGAATTCTGGCAATTTTTTTTTTCCTTTGAACTGTGTAGCTGTAAGATATTACTTTTAAAATTATTTGTTAAAATGTATATTTAATTTAAAAGTACTCTTCTGGGTATACATTATTTTAAAAATATGAAAACATTACAATTAGTAATCAAAACTCTATTTTTGAATTTATTTTATAATGTATTTACAAAGAAATTTTCCTTTAAAAGCATCAAGTAAGAATTTATTTATCAGACAATTTTCATCTTTGATTATTTTGTTTCCAAAATCTTCTGAGTTTGTGGATTATTAGAGCCTCTGAAGGTGGTTAATTTATTAAAATCAACAACAATAAAACTACTGCATCTGGATGATTGTTGTCTCTAAGAAAAATAAAAAGAATAAATCTGAAGATGTGACAGATAAATTTTATGGGAAAGCTGAGAGCTTTATGAACAGTATGAACTCCATCCAGCATGAGGCAACAGAATAAGCAAACAAATTAGTAAAATTTAGCCCAAAGATACATCATTAAGATGTACATTTCTATTAAGAAAAGATTATATTTATGAGCAGAAGTTTCTGTATTCTTACAAGAATAGAATTAATGATGAAAATGTCTAGTGAACAGGAGTAGCTCTGAGCATTAAACCAAGGATGCTGTATGTATTAACTTCCTGTGGTTGTTGTAAGAAATTACCACAAGCTGAGTGGTGTAGAATAGCAAAATTTTATACTTTCACATGAATGAAGACTGGAATTTCAAAATCAAGTTAGCAAGTTCATGTGTCTTCTTACTTCTCGTGGTGGCCAGGAATCCCTGGCGTTCCTTGACTCATGGCTGCAGAACTCCAACATCCTTCTCTGTTATCACATGAACTCTTCACTCTGTGTGTCTGAGTCTTCACATGGCATTCTCCTCTCTGCATATGTCTGTCTCTGTGTCTTTGTCATGTACTTATAATGGCACTACTCACATTGGATTAAGAGTACACCCTACTCTATTATAATCTCATCTTAATTACATCAGCAAAGACACTATTTCCAAATAAGATCACATTCATGGTACCAGTGGTTTGAACTTCAACATATATTTTGAGAAGATGTAATTCAACAAACACCACCTATGAAAACTGGGAATGATTTTTATAACATTGGCTTTAATTTTGGAAAATTAAAATTTCAGTTTACAAATTTCTTAGTTTCTTCCATTTTGAATAAGCGACCTGTACCATACTTAGAGTACTAAAATTGTCTGATATTCATACATATCAGAAACCTATACATGGATTACTAACATAGAATTTAGATCTTGATTTTACCTCTAAATGACCATAGAAATCTCTGGAAACTTATAGCCTCTGGTCCATTAGTAGCCTCACAAAAAGTTGGTGGGTGGGTGGAGGGAGATTTTAATGATGACTTCAAAAAGCTTTGGTGCTCAAACAAGAAAATAAACTAGAAAATATAAATATGTGATATATAAAATTATCAAACATAAAATCCCCACTGTTTATTGTACTTTAAATATTCTCCTTATGTGATCATGCCACTAGTTCAGATCTTGTAAGAGATATTTTACTTATACTTATTTCTTACAAGATCCGAGCTAGTGGCATGACCAAGTTAAGGGACATACTGGTTCCTTTTCTTCCAAAGACACAAATATTCAAATTGCACATACAACATATAAATGGGGCTAAAAATTGTAATTATCAATATTTTCTTCTAACATAGCTTGTCTTCTATACATTGAGTAATGTTATTTTTAATGTCTTAAATATTTGAATAATTAAAATACTAAAGCTGTGGTTTTCTTCTCTTTCCCTCTTGATTTAAAAAAAATTCACAGACATGATTTCTGTAGAAAATTAGTGTTTTCAATGAAAATCCCCCATCTTATCTACCAAATATAACAATATATACCACATTGAATTTTCAAATATATAGTGAACTTTCTGAAGTCAGGGGTGGAATCATTTATTCTCACTGCAGTATCCTCAATCACAACAGAACACAAAACCCATAGTAGAAACTGAATATGTATTTTTGAATGGATGAATATATTAGTTAAAAGTCTTTACAGATAAAACAGTCGAATAGTGGTTCAGAGCAAAAGTCTCCCAGTCAGACTAACTGGCTTCAATCCTCGTTTGGTCCCTTCTCAGCTCTTACCAGGCACTTTCTACCATAAGCAAGTCACTCAATTTCTCACAGCCTCTGTTTTCTTATTTGTAATTTACACAATTAAATACATATAAAATGCATAGAAAACTGCATTAAACAAGTGTCTCATACTGATATATACATCTTAATAGATGATAATGCTAAGTACTAAAAATGATAACTATTTTAATACTGTCTTTGTCATTTTTTGTTTTCAATACATTGAGTAACATCACTTATATGTATCACATACTTAGCAAAATTAGACGTCATTGAAACCTGTGTCTGCCGACAAGATCTAAAAACAGTTCCTGAGAAAATAGATCTTTCTTCAATGATGACAAACACTCAAGTCAGTCTCCTTGTTTTTATTTTATTTTAGTCTTATTTTCTTACCTGTAGCTCATATTTAAAAATCAAAGGTGAAGGAAATTAAACACCTCATTTCCCAGATGACTGTGGTGGAGAAAGTACGGCTTTGTTCTCACATGGTCAGGCTTAGCGCTTTCCACTGTGACATGCAACTTAACACTTAGGAATCTCAGTTTTCTTATTTACTGAAAAAGAAAGAAAATGTCTTTCCTCTCTTGGCAACAGTAGAAAATAAACTATACATAAAAAATGCTTGACACAGAGCAGGCAAACATTCTGTTCTGTTTCCTTCTTCATCCTTTCTGTTTTCTTCAATTAGTTCACTTTTCCTGCTTTGGCAACCACTACTCACTGCCTTGTCTCACAGTTTTTATGTTCCTTACTAAAGTGCAATTTGTTTTGCCTATAATTATTAGAAATAATTTATTCAACATAAAAATGGTTTTCAGATTTTGTTTCAGGATTCTTTAAAAATATATAAAATGAACCACTACAGTTTCTGTTAAAAACTGTGAAAATTATAGCTGTCAGGAGAATTGAAATAGTTATAACTGTAAAATGAACAGTTGCTATCTTGTGGGTGGGACTTTACAAAAGTTGAATAGTTTCTCAAGATGTCTTCAAAAGCATGACATAAGGATAAGGCTTGTTTATTTGAATATTCAATTATACTAGATCACAATGGATGTCTAATGTAGATATCTCTATATTAATGATTGGGATTCTGATATTTGCTATACATTTATGCCTCTCCCCAGAATTATTATACTTTAAGTCAGCAAATTTATTCTATAAAGACAGAGATTAAACATTTAGGCTCTTGGTGCAAAATTCTTTGCTGTAAATGGACTCAATTCTGCTTTAAAAGGGAGGTAGAGGCCATAGACAATATGAAAATTATTTAGTATGGGCTGTTCCAATACAATTGTATTCATAAAATGTTGAATTAAATTTATTTAAATAATGGATTTATAATTTTAAATTCAAATGCCAGTTGTATTACTGTATTAAGACTACTTGTTTAAAGTAAGTTTATTTTTATAGTCAGAGCTCTAAGGAACGTTTCAGACTGTACAGGGCATTTCTAATCAAAATTTCATCCACTGGTACCAGACTTCAAAGTGATATTTAAAATAAAGATATATATATATATACACACACACACACAGCAATTTGACAAAAGCTTTTGTATCATGAATCTAATAATAAACAATGTGGACTTGTATTTTATGTAGTTTTGTTTTTTCTGTCTTTCATTTTATTTCTATACATTTATTTATTTTTATAAATTTAATGTCCCATTCTATTATCCATTGAATTGCAGGGATGAGTCTTTTACCACCGGGGGTGAATCACTGCTATATGGCAGGAGATGGTGCTAAGGCGAGCATAAGAATGTTCACAGTACATAGGTGTATGGCTGTCAGAAGTTGGGCTGCTTCCCTTCCCAAGAGGCAGCCATTAAGCCAGTGGTTCTCAAACTTTTAGAAGCAGGGGCGTATTTAAAATCCTACAAATAATTGTAGGTGCACTATATACAAATTTCTGAGAAATATGTTATAATAATTAAGTCAAATATTAAAGAAAAAATATAAAGTCCAAGCATGCTTTTATGGTAATTAAATGAAATAAATATGACAAAATTAAATTTATTCTGATATTTAAAAACATCTTTATGTTATATTTTTTGAGTTATGCTTTTTGCAATTTGTAAAAAAGAGGGATTAAAAAATAAAAATACAACAAAAAAGTTATTTTTTTATATAGCTATAGATACATTCTTAGTAAGATTTAGTAAATTTGGCAGGTCCTGGCACAAATGTATTCAGTTTTTTTATTCTTGAGTTTATGAGAAACATGAGCCTGATGTGTCCTAGCAATTTCTTCAATGTTTGGGCATATATTTGAAAGGCAAACTCTCATTTCCTCATCAGTACATTGAAGAATTCCTCTGTTTTTACTCTTAATTATGTTGAGTGCAGAAAAACCCCACCATACATATCATGATAACTTTACATCAAAAAAAGGATAGAAGAAACTTACCTCCAGTTTTTCTGGGGGACATGGCGGGTAGTGTAAACAATCCAGCACCACAGCTTAACAGCCTTTTGCAACCTAATCAGGCAAGTGAGGTGGGGATTGTCAGACTGTCAGTTTACAGTCAATTCCCCCACCTCTGTCCCCCAAAAATCTAAACTCCAAAAATCCTGCTGGTTTTTTGGTCCCCAACAGGCACATATTTCTCTGGAATACCATAGAACGCACCAGGAAATCTTCGAGGGTGCACCAGTGTGCCCTGAAGCACACTTTGAGAATCACTGCATTAAGCCCATGTCAATATTCAGAAGTCACCAGTATCCCTTTTCATACAACTCATGTTATAATCCAGTGGACTAGATGTGCTGAAGAGGATTGAGCTCCAGGTAGAGAAGAATGGCAGTATGCCCATTCAGAAAGCTGAGGTCCTAAGAAGGCAATCAAACCTTCTTTAAGATCACCTATCAGGATTAAGAGAAGAAGTCTCATGAAACACAATTAATGGGATATCAGGATTAAATTAAAATGTGAAGCACCTAAATCTGCAGGTTGGGCATTCTTCTCTGGTGACTTCCAAAATTCTGTGTATAGAATGGCCATCACTTCTGCAGAGCTCAAAGATACATGAACAAAAAAGTTAAGACTACTACCATGAGCAAGTATATCAATGGCTTCAGTTGATAAATATCCAAGAAATATAGGCTGACAAGCAACAGAGCCCACATATTATCCAGTCAATTTGATGTATGCAGATCACCATAATACATAAGTCTGGCCCATTGCTCGTACTCCAAACATAGTTTCTTCATATGATCTATTCAGAGGACCTGGAAGTGATCTTGGCTAGGGTGCACAAACTTTCATCACATATGCTTATTTAGGACAAGTAAGCATGGGGGTGTTGTTAACTTTCAAGCCACATTGTAAGATTACAAGAAAGGGTTTGAAAGTAACCAAACTATCATTCTTCTGACTACAATGGATAGAATTTTAAACTTCTGTCATATAAGAACTATTTTTTTTTGTACAGAATATCTGAAATTATGTTTCAAACACCTCTAGTAAAGATACTGAAACAGGAAAATTGTTTTAGATGACATGATTTCAAAGTTTAAGGCTATTAGGCAAAGCTTTACCACAATAGTATTATAACAGCCCAGATGAAGAGTTGGAAGTCACAAAACTTCTTGTTCCCATAGTCAATAGGGAGCCCTGTGTGCATCCCCCAACATCTTTGGACTAGTTTCTCTTCCTGCATTTTCTATTTCTCTATCTATAAATTAATATTTTTTCTCCTCATTTCTTTTTATTTGTGACACAACTTAATTTCCTCCACATGGAATTTTTCTCCTTTAAATGATCATATTATAAAACTAAAAATTCATTCTCTTCTACCTCTCTCTTGCATTATTAAATAATAAATTCTAAGTTCTTAATATTTTAATTGTATAAATGTAAGTTTCTTTAATTTTTTTAAATTCTAGTCAAAATACATATGATCTCCTCCCTAAAGTGTTTCTGGTTGTTCAGTGAAACTAAATTTTTCTTATCACTTTTAATTTCCCTTTCAGTTCATTTCTCTTTAATAAAGCAAATTTGAGGCAAAATTGAATAATGCCATTTGGTGTTTTGAGCCACCCAATTACTTATCTCAGAAGTAATCTCTAATAAAGAATAATTTTATGAGCATCAATAAAAAGTCCATATTAACATAACAGAATTATGTGCTGGCCACATCAGGGGTTTATTAGAACAAATTCTCATCTTTAAAAGTATATATCTCTGTCGGTCCACTTTGTTGCTCTTACCTGAAATATTATTTTTTAAAGTTATAAATAGGAAAAAGAAGAATGTATCATATAGCTCCCTGGTATTGATTTTCTGTGTAAGAGACACCTTTTTATTTTTACAAACACTTCCTTTAATTGTATTACTCTATCATAGACTTGTGCAGATTGATGCTATATGAGGTCCAGAATAAAGGTACTATTCATTAAAAAATAGAAATTTTGGGGGCCCTACTGGAGCGCGGGACCGGACGGGAGCTATCATGGCGGCTGAGCGCAAGTCTAAATTGTCCAAGAACCTGCTGCGCATGAAGTTCATGCAAAGGGGACTAGACTCGGAAACCAAGAAACAACTGGAAGAGGAAGAAAAGAAAATCATTAGTGAAGAGCACTGATACTTGGATTTGCCAGAACTTAAAGAAAAAGAGAGTTTCATAATAGAAGAGCAGCGTTTCCTGTTCTGTGAAGATCTTCTCTATGGAAGAATGTCATTCAGAGGATTTAATCCTGAGGTTGAGAAATTAATGCTTCAGATGAATGCTAAGAACAAAGCAGAAGTTGAAGAAGAAACGGTGGAGCTTGACGTGTCAGATGAAGAAATGGCTAGAAGATATGAGACCTTGGTGGGGACAATTGGAAAAAAGTTTGCCAAGAAAAGAGACCGGGCCAATTATGATGAAGATGAAAATGGAGACATAAAACCAATTAAAGCAAAGAAGATGTTCTTAAAGCCCCAAGACTAAAGTGGATGCCTTAAGATACGGCTCAGGAATACTTTGTGAGAGTTAACGTATTTTGGAATCATTCCACTGGTTTCTCTACACTTGTTAATACTGTGATGTTTATTTGTAAAGATATGTATAGTTCTGGAAACATGCTGTTTCTGAAACAGATGTGTGATGGATGTTATACATCCTTTGCTTAATGCTATTCATCAGGAGTGGGTTTGTAGCCCTTGATCTTCAAATCTACAAAGGTACTTCCTGTACATGTTTGCTTCCTGAAAAGTTCTGACCCCAGATTATTTTAATATATCTCTTCAGTTACTGACCTTAAGTTGACTCATAAATTAATACCAGTGTTTAAATTATCCTTATGTTTATATTTTACTTTAAATTATTAATAATGTCAAGCCAATTCATACATTTTGGACTCAAATGTAATGTGAATTATTTAATATGTAAATTCATCGAAGACAAACTTGTGTTACCAGCCTAAGTATTTGCATGCTCCTAACTCAGTCAGTTTGTGGAATTACAGTTTTTTTTTTGTTTGTTTGTTTGTTTTTGCATTTTTCTGAAGCTGGAAACAGGGAGAGACAGTCAGACAGACTCCCGCATGCGCCCGACCGGGATCCACCCAGCATGCCCACCATGGGGCGACGCTCTGCCCACCAGGGGCTGATGCTCTGCCCATCCTGGGCGTCGCCATGTTGCGACCAGAGCCACTCTAGCGCCTGAGGAAGAGGCCACAGAGCCATCCCCAGCGCCCGGGCCATTTTTGCTCTAATGGAGCCTTGGCTGTGGGAGGGGAAGAGAGAGACAGAGAGGAAGGCGCGGCGGAAGGGTGGAGAAGCAAATGGGCGCTTCTCCTATGTGCCCTGGCCGGGAATCGAACCCGGGTCCTCCACACGCTAGGCCGACACTCTACTGCTGAGCCAACCGGCCAGGGCTACAGTTTTTTGTTTAAAGCTTTTAATTAATAAAAAAAATAATGTTCTGCAATAAAAATAAAAAAATAGAAATTTTAAGGCAATTTTAAAAATCATTTTGCTTCTTCTAATCCTCCATTTGACTTACTGAAATAAGCCATCTTTCCAAAAGTTTGTCTTCTTTCCCCAGTATTTTAAATACTTTTCATCTTAAGAAAAATCAAACATAATAGAAACAAAGCTAGTGGTTATAAATGATGTTTGTTGTTCATATTCAGACTAATATGGTCAATATACTTTTGTGAAATTTACACAATATCTGACATTTTAAATAATATCTCATAAGATTTTTTTGATCACAAAAAATTATTTTCCAACATGCCAAAGTAAAAGTCATGAGCAGATGTGATTTTATTTTCAGGGTGTTTTTGTTCAGGCCTCCATGTCTTAACTGGTTTAGTATATTGGCTTAAGGTTTGACTAAAAAACACAATTTATTTAATTTTTACATTACTACAAAACAACTAACATTAACAGTATGGAATGTTTGGTTTACCACTGTAAGTTATTGCCTTTATTTAATGAGTTGATTTATTTGTATTTGTAATTCTGTTCCCTGGAAAAAAAAAACTATTGTGATGACTTATTCATTTTGTTATTAACATTGCTCTCTGAAGAAACACAGTGTTAGTAGCTGGACCAAGTGGTTCTGAGATACTCCTGACCAATAACTACCTGATAGGTCAAATTCTGCAGCTATGTCTGAGTGCAATCTGCCATAATCTTACCTCTTTTCAAACAGGGCTACATACATACATCAAGTTTTATTAGACTCTCTTTACTTGTTCTAGTCAGATAATTTAACTTGAAAAAAATACATTCCTTTTTTTTCTTATTCTTGATTTATTTATTTATTTATTTATTTTTTATTATTGTAACAGAAAGAAAGACAGAGAAAGGAACAGACAAGGATAGACAGAAAGGAAGGGAGAGAGATGAGAAGCACCATTTTTTTGTTGTGGCACTTAGTTGTTATATGCCAAATATGTTGCTTTTTCATATTTGCCTTGACTGGGGGGCTTCAGCAGAGCAATGACCCCTTTTTCAAGCCAGCAACCCTGGGTTTCAAGCCAGTGACCTTTGCACTCAAGCCAGAGACCATGGGGTCATGTCTATGATCTCACTCTCAAGCCGGCAACCCTGTGCTCAAGCTGGTGAGCCCACACTCAAGCTGGTGACCTTGGGGTTATGAACCTGGGTCCTCTGCATTCAAATCTGACGCTCTATCCACTGTGCCACTGCCTGGTCAAGCGATTCTTGTGTTTGTTTGTTTGTTTATCTTTTAATTCAGAGAGCTTAATAATGTCTTCATCATATTCACGAAGCAGGCTCTTCATAGGAAGCCTCAGGGCCAAGTACAGCAAAAGTTGGAGTGCAGAAAAGGCATACTGGTCTTTTCAGTACAATGTGAATGTCAGAGCTCTGGTGTTTGATTGTATTGATTCTCGTTTGACCAGGTGACTTGTTTGACCACTGGAATGTAAAAGAAAGATTATTTCACCTAGACCCAGGATAAGAGAAACATGGATTAGACCTCAACTTGATATACAACCTAAGGAAGAGTCAGCAGACTTACATAATTAATTAATTGCAAGACAGTGAGATTTTGGGATCACAGTTTGTTGCAATATTACTGTAGCACATTTTGGCCAACATGGCTGTCACCTGTGATGGTACCTGACTTCCAAGCCACAGGCAGCTTTACCTTCTGTGTGCTGTAATCAGAGCTTTAACCACAGCATGCTAGGGAAGTTCCCTAGTACTGAACTACATGACAATAAGTTCACTCAGTCTTATATATTCCTAATATATGTACATCCTATAATTTTAATATTAATATAATGCCTGAACCCAAATGGATGTGGGTAAAAGGAGACAGGAGTTAAACGTCAACTTTTCTATCAATGTATGTACTCTTAATATATAGCGTTTCCCAGTATATTTTCTTCTTGTTTTATTTTTATTTATTTTTTTTTCTGCTCAAGAAGGTTAACTCGGCCTTATCCATGCTTTTGTCCCTTCTTTGTTTCAGTTACTATATTAGAAATCTGAAAAAATAGGTCACTTATGTCACTTATTTATGGAATCTAATGAATAAACTAAACTGACAAATTAGAAACAGAAATATGGATTCATGGAACAGAATGACAGCTGTCAGAGGGAAGAGTGTTAGGAGACTGGAAGACAAAAGGTATAGGGATTAAGCAAACAAAAATTTATATATACACAGTACATAGACATAGACAACAGTGGTGACAGCCAGAGAAAAAGGGGGGTGGGAGAAAGGCAGAGGTGAGCAAATGGAGGCACTAGGGGCCAAAGAGAATTTTTGTGTACGATGGGCACATGATGCAGAGTGCAGATGATGCTTTATCAAGTTGCACACCTGAACCGGTACCTGTGTAAATGAAGAAAGAAATAAAAATGAAAAAGAAAGGGGAAATAAAACAGATGGCAGTGAAAAAGAAGATTTTACACTGCAACCTTTGTAAAGACATGAGGAGAAGAAGGGAAATCAGTCCAGCCTTAGAACAGTCCCTGTTTCTTAGGAGGGAAGAGGAGGGACTAACAGCACTGAACCTAAGAGAGAAGTTAACATGCACAGACCTAAGCAATCGAGTCCCAAGGCCTTTCGAGCAAGAAGAGCACTGAATCTCTTGTGAGGCAGAGCACTTTTGAGACTGTCCAATGCCTTCTCTGTTCTGAGCAGCCCGGTCACTGTGACCGCACTGCACGGACTGGAGGTGACATCAGAAAAGAACTGCCAGCTACAAAACAAGAAGGCATGGGATATTTGACTGGAGGATGTGGAGCACATAAAAATGCTTGTTAGCCTGCATATTACCTTTAACGAAGCAAAACAAATGGACAGGCAGTCTATGAAAGAGCTGGGAACAGTTCCTGAAAAGTTGTGGTTAAGCTAACTATGGTAAAGGCAAACAAATGTACCATGTATTATTGCTAATTTGGGGGTTGGGGGAGTCATCGAATGACTATATTTAGTGTTTTTTATGGCTTAATTATGTTTAACACACAGGCATTTATAAGAGCTTTCATACAAATATTTCCGACCTTTGTGTTAATTATTCTGCATTCTCCTTTACTGTTTTCACTTCCTCAAAAGTAAATTCCCTCACCAGAGAGCTTTTCCAAATCTAAAGGCCCACATTTGAAGAGGTTCTAATAAGTGGGAATATAGTCCTTAACCAGATTCTCCTCATTTGGAATTTATAATAATTATATGAGTTGTTTGAAAGGTACTTTTGTGCTAACCAAGCAGTGAAGTTAATGCAAATAAATTTGGAAGACAAGTAAGCCTGGAAAGGCACCATTATTTTCCCTCATGGACAATCAATAAGTATTTATTGAGAGAGAAAAAAAGAAATCTGAGAAAATTACATCCTGTTTTTTAGCAGCTCCCAGATTAATTGTGGAGAAAAGGATATAAGGATGATATAACATAAAGACCTGAGTATTATATACAAGAAGTTGAAACCTTCTGTGGAATCCCATGAGGAAAGAGTGAAATTAAGGGAAAGTAATGGGGTCTCTTCCCAGCCTTATTACTAAATTATATTAATAGAACTTAAAGCTCAAGAGAAAAATAAAAATAATTTTGATGTTGAAATTTTAATGTCTTGAAACTCTCTCGTCCTCATTAGATATTATAGAGACAACATCAGTATCATATCATTGGTGTCTGGATTCCTGTCAAACGTAAGGCCCCCTCAAAGAAATCCCTCTGTGACCACACTGATTCATGCTGTTTTTCATGACCACCTGAAATTTATTATCATAATTATGGTTACTAGTTGACTCATCATAATGGACCAATCAAATAGCTAAGAGTGCAGGACTACTTTCTCTACTGTGATTCAGTTATATTATAAAAATGAAGGGCCCTGGATGGTTGGCTCAGTGGTAGAGCATCGGCCTGGCATGCAGGAGTCCCGGGTTCGATTCCCGGCCAGGGCACACAGGAGAAGTGCCCATCTGCTTCTCCACCACTCCACCTCTCCTTCCTCTCAGTCTCTCTCTTCTCCTCCTGCAGCCAAGGCTCCATTGTAGCAAAGTTGGCCCAGATACTAAGGATGGCTCCATGGCCTCTGCCTCAAGCACTAGAATGGCCCTGGTTGCAACAGAGCAACACCCCAGATGGGCAGAACATTGCCCCCTGGTGGGCATGCCAGGTGGATCCCAGTCAGGCGCATGCAGGAGTCTGTCTGACTGCCTCCCTGTTTCCAACTTCAGAAAAATACAAAAAAAAAAGATTTTTCTTTGTTCCTTGAAATATTTGTGGATTTTGTCTACATGTGTTTCCAACTTGCATATAACATGTATAATGCCATTTCTAGGGAAATCAAACTGTAGCAAAGAAAGTGTATACAAAACCCCGGGCACATAAAAAAGTGTGACAATTTAGGGACCTTTATGTCCCTATTTTAGGGACATAAATTTTAGAGAAGAGAAGGAGGGAGAGGGGGAGGAAAACTAGATAGAAGGTCATGAAGGACAATCTGACTTTGGGTGATGGGTATGCAACAGAATTGAATGACAAGATAACCTGGACATGTTTTCTTTGAATATGTGTACCCTGATTTGTTGATGTCACCCCATTAAAAGTAATAAAAATGTATTTATTAAAAAAATTTTAGAGAAATTTGTTGTGTTTGAGAAGGAACTTGAAAGTGGCAATAGATGAGATTTTGAGGATGACTGGGATCAGTGTGTGAAGAGTCTTCTTTAATTAATAAAATGAAGAAATAGGGAAAGGAGATTTATAAAATAAAATAGAGTTTATTAAAAAATCTTCAAATGAGGGGAAAGACTGATAGGAGTTCTATTATACAAAGCTGATTATTGGTGATGTTTTGGAAGATGACCTAGAGTCAAGGGATAGTTGTGTTAGAAAAATTTATGAAATAGTTGGGACCAGCTACACCTTGACACTTAAAGTGAAATATGACATTGGGATAGAGACAGACAGTCTCAAGGCTTTGTGTGATGGATTCAGGAACACTTTGAGCCTAACGAGATCAAGTAGATGAAAAAAATAACTAAATAATTAGAGACAATATTGAGATTTCTCTCTGAGTGAGTAGGTGGACAATTATTAATTTTCTTAGGCTCCCAAAACACCATAAAAAAGGCTGGATGTTTTAATCAACAGACATTTATTTTCTCATAGTTCTGGAAGCTGCGAGTTTGACACTAATGTGCCACCAGTTTTGGTTTCCTTTCTGGCTGGAGGTGGCTGCTGTCTTGTTGCTTCCTCTCATAGTCTTCCCTCTGTGCAGAATCACCCCTGGAGTCTATGAGGGTGTTCTACTCTCCCTTCATAGAAGGACATTATTCAGATTCGATTAAGGTGCACCTTAAGAATCTCATTTTTCCCTGGCCGGTTGGCTCAGCGGTAGAGCGTCGGCCTGGCGTGCAGGGGACCCGGGTTCGATTCCCGGCCAGGGCACATAGGAAAAGTGCCCATTTGCTTCTCCACCCCTCTCCCTCCTTCCTCTCTGTTTCTCTCTTCCCCTCCCGCAGCCAAGGCTCCATTGGAGTAAAGATGGCCGGGGCGCTGGGGATGGCTCCTTGGCCTCGCCCTAGGCACTAGAGTGGCTCTGGTCGAGGCAGAGCGACGCCCCGGAGGGGCAGAGCATCACCCCCTAGTGGGCAGAGCGTCGCCCCTTGTGGGCGTGCCGTCTGGATCCCCATCCGGCGCATGCAGGAGTCTGTCTGACTGTCTCTCCCCGTTTCCAGCTTCAGAAAAATACAAAAAAAAAAAAGAATCTCATTTTAACGCAATTACTTTTTTAAAGGCTCTATCTTCAAATATAGTCATATTTTAAGGTGGAGGGGTTTGGGGTTCAACATATGAATTTGGGGAGGTTTAGCCAGTGTAGTTCTGAAGAGACAGTGATGTGGCAATGTAAACCAGGGAGCACAGAAAGAATTCCAATCACCTTTTAAAAAATATTATGATTAAGGACTCTTTCATTATACAAATGAAGATTTTAAATATGTATGGTATGACTGATATGTATAGTTCTAAAGATCAGGAGCACAGAAAAGACTTATAAAAGTCATCAGCTATTGTGCCTTGGATCTATGGGAATAGAAATAAATAGAATAGAGGCCCCTGGTGAACAGCACAGTTAGCCAAAAAGAATAAAAAATAGTGGAATCACAAAAACATGAGTTATGGTTCAGAGTAAGTTCACTGTTTGGCATGATATAGCCATCTGTATGCTAAAAAGGGATTATTAGAAGGATAAAGGCTCATTCTCCACTTTCCAATGGCCCTGCCACTTGTATTTTAACATGTTTAATTCTGAGTACTATAATTTAAGAGGAGCATCCAGTGACTGGAGATTTATTTTAACAATGGCATGAAGAAATATATTTATTTACTCACTTTCACTCAAGCAATATTTATTCAATTTTATTAAACCAATATTTGTGCTACACCATATGCTCAGCTACCATTTATAATAACCCTAGCTTTCTGGAGTTTATAGTGTAATGATAGAAGAGTCAATAATCAGAAAGTCGCATAACTAACTGTGTCATTATATTGTGACAAGGCATATAAATAGGAAATATAAACTATGAAGGCCTATACTAGAGGGATTTATCTTAGATAAGGAGATCAGAGAAAGCTAACCAAAGAAAGGTAAATTAAGCATGTATTTCTTTTGTTGTTTTTTGTTTGTTTGTTTGTTTGTTTTTGTATTTTTCTGAAGTTGGAAATGGGGGAGGCAGTCAGACAGATCCCTCATGCTCTCGACTGGGATCCACCTGGCATGCCCACCAGGGGGCGATGCTCTGCCCATCTGGGGCATCGCTCTGTTGCAACCACAGCCATTCTAGCACCTGAGGCAGAGGCCATGGAACCATCCTCAGTGCCCAGACCAACTTTGCTCTAATGGAGCCTTGGCTGCGGGAGGGGAAGAAAGAGACAGAGAGGAAAGAAAGGGGGAGGGGTGGAGAAGCAGATGGACGCTTCTCCTGTGTGCCCTGGCCGGGAATCAAACCCTGGACTCCTGCACGCCAGGCTAACGCTCTACCATTGAGCCAACCGGCCAGGACCTAAGCATGTATTTCTTGCAGGAATATTTAAGGGAATTAAAATGTTTCACTTCTGAAAGAGCCTTTTCCAAGATACATATTTTGTCTTTAAATAATTGACAAATAAATATCAATATTATTTATATAACTCCAGTCTTCTCTCCTTTAAAGAAACAGTAAAGTATAATTGACATACAATATTATTTAAGTTTCAGATGAACAACACATTGAGTCTGCACTTTACAGTATGATCACCATAGTGAATCTAATAACCATCTGTCACCATGCAAAGTTACTATAGAATCATGGACTGAACTTCATGTGCTGTACATTACATTCTTATGGCTTATTTATTTATAACTGGACTTTTGTACCTCTTACTCACCTTTGCTTTTCACACATGCCCCCACCTCTAGTCTCTCGGGCAAGCGTAAGTTTTTTCTTTGTATATGTGAATCTGTTTCTGTTTTATTTGTTCATTTGTTTTGTGTGTGTGTGTGTTGATTTAGATTTCATATATAAGTGAACTTATACAGTATTTGGTTTTCTCAATATGATTTATTTAATTTAGCTTAATATATTCCAGGTCCATCCATGTTATCACAAATGGTAAAGTCCATCCAGACTTTGGTTATTGAAAATAATGCTGCAGTGAACATAGGGATGGGTATAACTTTCAAGTTGGTGTTTTTATTTTTTGGAGGGTAAATACCAAGAAGTAGAATTGCTGGATTGTATGGTAGTTTGTTTTTAATTTTTTGAAGAACTTTACTGAAATAAAAATCTCTTTAATAAATGGTGTTGGAAAAACTGGATAGATACATACCAAAAAAAAGAAAAAAGAAAAAATAAAGATGGAATTAAACCATTCTCTTAGGCCATTTACAAAAATAAACCTAAATGGATTAAAGAATTAGATGTAAAACCTAAAACCATAAAACTTCTAGAGAAACACATAGGCAGTGAATATTTTAACATTGGTCTTAACAATATAGTTTCTGGATTTGTCTCCCTGGGAGTGGTAACAAAAGCTAAAATAAACAAATGGGACTATATGAAACTAAAAAAGCTTTTGCACCATGAGGAAACCATAAATAGAATAAAAAAAGAACCTACTAAATGGGAGAAGATATTTCAAATAATATATTTGATAATGGTCCAGTATACATAATATATAAAAAACTCATGTACTCAACATCAAAAGACAATCAAGCAGAATAGACAGCCTCATAGAGAGTGTGAGCAGGCTGACAGCTATGGGTGTGGCAGTGGAGGAATTGAGAAGAAAAAAAAGTGAGAAAAAACTCACAGACACGGACAACAGTGTGGTGATTGCTAGGGAGAGAGGGGGTGATGGAGGGTATACAGGGATAAATGGTGATGGTGGAGACTTGACTTGGAGTGGTGAACACACAATAAGATGATGTAATATAGAGTTGTACTCCTGAAACCTGTATAAATTTTTTAACTAGTGTCATCCCAACATATTTAAAAAAAGAAAATCATATAATATGTGTAATATATATGTAATATAATATTTACCTATATATATACATATACATATATCCTTGTCAGAGTGTTCACCCAATACAAGAAACTGAAATGAATAGACATCAGCAAGAATCAGATATCGGATATCACTCCAGTTGCCTCCTAGGGTCTGAAATCGCTCATTTCCATTGATCTATGGGAAAAAGTTCACTGAGATTGCCAAGGGACCATCTGACTGTCTGTTTTATTTATACATAAACTTTTTAAAAGGGCAGAAGACCAGAATGGATATTTATCCAAAGAAAACATACAGATGGCCAACAGAAATATAAAAAGACACTCAACATCACTAATCATCAGGTAATGCAAATCAAAACCACAATGAGGTATCACCTCACACCTGTCAGAATGGCTATTACTAAAATGTCAGCAGAGAACAAGCTTTGGTGAGGATGTGGAGAAAAATGAACCCTCACCCACTTTTGGTAGGATGTAAATTGATGCAGCCATGTGGAAAACAGTATGGAGGTTTCTCCTTCTTTAATTCTTTGTTTCTCTATATGTTGGCAACCTTGCAGGACCTTTGTTTTATACAGTGGAAATAGATAATTCTGTCTGGAGTAATTTGAGTATCATAGAAGATCTTGACATGTAAAATACTGTTCCTATCATTGCTTAAAGACCAATTTGTGCTGGCTCTGGCAAGTGGCTCAATGGATAAAGCCCTCTTCCAGTGCACTGAGGTTGCAGGGTCAATCCCTGATCGGGGCATACACAAGAACAATGAGTGCACAACTACCGTAAATGCAAAACTAAGTGGAATGATGAGCTGATGCTTCTCTCTCTCTCTAGCTCTCCTTCCTTCCTATCCCTCTTCTTCTCTCCGTCTCTCTCTCTCTTTCTCTCTGTCCCTGCCACCATTCTCAAATCAATAGAATTTTTAAAAAAATCTGTACTTTTCTTACTTCCACAAAATGTCTCTAAGATACTGTGCCTGTGGGGACGGGATGGTTGAAAGACTGCAAAAGAAGAGTTAGTACCATCAGAAGTGCCTTGAATATAGCACAACGTTTTTCAGTAACAAAGCAGGTATCTGTCTTGTCCAGGTTAAATAAAACATCAATTGTCCCAGTGAAATATGCTTAAAGTTACAGTTTATTTATGGGCATGCACAGCAATTGCTGTCACCAATATAAATACAATATATTTTCGTTAGAAAGAGACCACATATCAAAAAGCGTCCTGAGAGCAACCTGATAAACAAGGCCACTGTGGGAGAAATATGTTAAAAAGTTTGCGATGGATTAATGGAAGCAGCAAAATTTGTTTCTGGCAAAAGAAAAAGGCACAGTGCAGGAAGGGAAAAATGAGAGCGAATAAATTGTTCTGTGCATGTGAAGGCACACTTCCTGTAACTCATTGTACTTTGCACTTGTGGTTGAGGCTCTTGAGGAAGCTTGGTCAGGGTGAAAAATTTGTTTGATTTGACAAATATATCCAGTAAACTGAGAAATAAAATACAAAGCAATATTTAACAATAACGATAAAAATTTTTTAAATGCTCTTTCCCCTTGTACTGATTATACTACATTTGAGATACAGAAAACTGATAGTAATGTTGGTTAAAGTTTATGTAAGGTAAGGTTGAGTTTCCTTTGTTATTTTCAACTATCCCGAAGGCCTAAGTGTGGTAACGAATGACTCAAACCTGAGAATAAAGAGATAGACTACTAATTTATGATTGGTACAGATCTCTCTACATATCTCCAAAAGTGGTTTTGTAGATTTTGTCACCAGGGAAATGAAAAATGAACTGGGATCCTGACCAGCTGGTGGTGCAGTAGATAGAGCATCAGCCTGTAATGCGAGGATGCAGGCTCAAAACCCCAAGGTCACTGACTTCAACACGAGCTTATCTGGCTTCAGCACAGGCTTACTAGCTTGAGCACAGGGTTGCTCGCTTGAGCATGGGTTCATAGACATGACCCCATGGTGGCTGGCTTGAGCCAAGGTCTCTAGCTTGTACCCAAGGTCGCTGGCTTGGCTGTAGCCCCTGGGTTAAGGCATAGATGAAAAAGTAATTAATGAACAACTAATGTGCCACAATAAAGAGTTGATGCTTCTCATCTCTCTCCATTTCTGTCTGTCTGTCTCTACCTGTCCCTCTCTCTGTCTCTCTCCCTGAAATAAATAGATAAATAAATAAATAAACAAACAAAGTGAACTGGGAGAGGATAAAGCTGCTTTATGAGAGAATGTTTGGGAAAGCAAATTATGTGGCTTTCAGTTTCTTGTTTAGGTGCTTATGTCTGTCCATGAAGTTCCAGGATGAATGGAAGTTGGTAGGGTGATCAACTAGACCCAGCAGCCTGGGATATTTTCAGTTTTAGGACTCTCAGTCTCACATCCTGAGAACCTCTTCAGTCCAGGATACATTTGGTCAGTTGGGAATTTTAGAAATAAGAGAGATTATCATCTTGTTTGTAGCTGGGGTTAGCTAAGTATCAGAACAAGCAGATAGTCCCTGGGTACCACTAGCTATAAACTCTAGTGGGAATGATGTGTTGCTTATTGATTTTGCCAAAGGGCTAAGTTTCCCACAGGATCCAGGCTTCATGTGAGGGGAATTCCTTAATCCTTGTTGTTTATACAACTGTAGAAAATAGGTGATGGGAAAGGTGGCGTGACTTCCATCACCTCTTCCATCAAGTACCACCTAACAGGTAATGAAACCCAATTGAAAAGTTCTGAAAAGGACAACTTAATACAGGAGGAAATGGTTATATGCTCCTGGAGAAGTTCTAATTTCAGAAACTATGAAATATGTGTTCAGGTGAGGCTTAAAACCACTAACTTTGCCACACATGTCCAAATAGTACTCACCAGTATCCAGACTGAGGGAATTAGCCATTGACTAAAGTATAGGCATATGGTTTCCTGCAAAATAAGAAGCAAAATTGGATGTGGATACTGAAAACTGGTACTGGCAGAGAGACAGAAAGGAAGCAGCCATAAAACCTACTGTTTCCTCCAGTGTGTTCTCATCCAGGACTTATGCAAGTGAAGTGCTCCCGCCTGGCGCTGGGCATTGGGGAAACCTGCACGTGTAGGGATGGAACTGAAAGGAAAGGAGGTGGAGTGGGTGTTGGACTCATGAGGTTCAGAAGCAAACCCTGATGGAGATGTGTTAATAACAGAATAACACTAGTCAAAATTCCAATTATTGATCTAAATTAAAATTACACCTGATTTAATTTCCTCCAAGGAGTAACCAATGATGATGAAATAAGACTGATTTGCAGGACAAAGAAAGATTTAGGGAAAGGAAATAGTTGTGCTTCAATATTACCCCAGGGTTATTTTTCTAAGAGATATATATTTATATTTTATATATGAATTCTCTTAACAATAAAAATTAACTTATGTGGCCCTGGCCTGTTGACTCAGTGATAGAGCATTGGCCCGTGTGTGGAAGTCCTGGCTTTGATTTGTGGTCAGGGCACACAGGAGAAGCAACCATCTGCTTCTCTACTCCTGCCCTCCCTCCCTTTATCTCTCTCTCTTTCTTCCCGTCCTGCATCCATGGCTCAAATGGTTCAAGCAATGTTGGCCCCAGATGCTGAGGATGGCTCCATGGCCTCACTTCAGGTGCTAAAATAGCTCAGTTGCCAAGCAACAGAGCAGCGGCCCAGACAGCAAAGCATCACCTGGTAGGGAGCTTGCTGTGTGGATTCCAGCGGGGGTACGTGCAGGAGTCTTTCTCAGCCTCTACCTTAGTAAAATAAATAAATAAATAAAAATTAACTTATGCTTAAATAGTGCATAATTTGTATCACTTCCTAGAAAGAAGATTCTGGCCTATAAGCAAAGAGTGATTAGCTGATATGATCACCTCTCACTATAGGAAATAGTCTACAATGCCCTTCTTCTGGCATACTAATAGGAAAAGAATGTTAAGAGTTATTTAGGAGCAAGCACCAGTGCTCAAGTGTCTATGTCTTCCAAGAATGGAAAAAGGTATGTTGAGTCTGTGTGTTAAATAGCCAGAAGTAAAGAGGGAATCAATGTGGCAGGCATGTTTCTTATTAAAACAAAATAGTCTTGTCTGAGTAAACAACCCTGAGATCTCTCCTTGTCATTTATTTTATAACAAATGGCTTTTGAAGTAGCTAAACTAATTATACAGAAAAACTAAGGTGAGTAGATAAGAGGATAGATTGAATGTTAAAAAATAAAATTTAAATACTAAATAAAGAAGATACAATCTAGGATAGGAGACATGTTAGGAAAAGAATCTAGAAAGATTAGACATTAAAAAGTAAAGATTGACTGAAACATGAAACAATGTGGTAAGTAAATTGGAAAAGTATATTTAACTTGTTAAACTAGACGTGCAAGACATGGATGTTCTGCTCGAGGATGATATTTTTTTTTCTTTTCCTATTGTTCTTTATTTTCTTCTCTGGTTCTGTGACATGCCAATGTATTTTCCAAGAACCAATAATGTCAAATAAAATCATTTTATTTATTCGTAGGCTGACCTGTCATAGGGAAGTAGAAAAAAACAACATGTTCAAAGTTTTAAATTCTTGACCATGTTTACAGTTTATGGCCTTAGTAAATTTATAGAAGTCTTTAGAACTCCAGTTTCCTCACCAAGAGAATGGTTGAAAAATAAATATCTATTTTAGGTTTATCAGTAAGATTAAATACAAAGACATATATATAAAAGCACTTAAAATGTTTTTGATATCATTCTACATTTAAAGCATGAAGTTTGACAATTGTATTTTATTTTTCACAGTCTTCTAACTTTTTGTTCTGGGGTGCTAGAACCTGTTTCTTTAAGCTACAACTCTCACTTTATTATTTTTTGTAAATTATATCCATATTCAACTGGTTTCTTGTCAACATTCAGCTCTCTCTTCTCATGCTATTTCCCCTCATGAAAGAAAAGTTGCTGTCATAGTGCCAGTAATCATACACAGACATGATAACAAAAGATGGAATAAGAGAAACTTGCTGTCCCCTCAAATCTCTTAGGTGCTACTGACCAGAGCAGCAACCTTTCAAATGAAATCCCAGAATACTTATTCTCTCATATCATATTGGTCCAGATTCTATCACATATCTGAGGACTATGGTAAATTTGTGATTGAATTGGAATTTGATTGCTTGATGAATAGAGAAGCCAATCACTAAAGTATTGACTATGTGACAAGGAAAGAGTTTATTTTGAGAGACAGCCAAAAAAAGGAGATGAGGATAAAGTCCTAATCCATGTCCCCATAAGGGAAAAGACAAGGAGTTTTAAGGAGTCTGAAAAGGCTTATTATACCAGAACAAGCCCAAGTTTATGCTGCCCCTCTCTGTGAAGCCAATCACACAGAGATGAAGACTATGACGCGTCTTTAACCAAATTGCTAACAAACCCAAAAAGGGAGGGGCACTCAGCTCATCCAAAGCCTGCTTCAGCGTTCTCAGTTTGCAGGCTTCCTCTATTGATCAGGGCTAGTTAAGGATGGGAAAGGAATGTGACTACCTGTCATTTTTCAAGTCTGGATCCTGTTCTTCCTCAGGCCTTGGCATGGTCACTATCCTTAGAGATAAGGTTACTGGCCCTGTGACTTCTCTCAAGAACTGGGATTGGGTCCCAGAGCTCCATGGTCAGGGCTGTGCACTCCTGTGTTTGGTCTGGTTTTCAAGGTCTGATATCTGCGCTAAGGAAGTGGTTCAGCTAGCATTCACATGCCTGACAAAAAGTCACTCAGACAATTCTACAGTATAGAGTGCAAGATTAGTATATTGAGATTATGTCTTCTGTTAGTCCTCTTTCTTAATCTCTGTGTACCTCCTGGATACTTCCCAGGAACTGATGAAAGGTAAATTCATCACTGCATTTTGAAGAGAAGGGCTATGGAGAAATCAAGAGAGAATAAAAAGCAAATGTACTACTAATTAATGATCTCCTAATAGGAAAATAGGGGAAACAGATATGCAAAAGTGCTTGCAGGGAAAGTTCTAATTGGAGGACCTTGGAATTGGCTATTTATTGTGAGGGATAACAGTCCCAGATCTCCCTGGACAAGTAACCCTACACTTCTGAAAGGATTCCACCATTTAAATTCTGGTTACATCCTGGTCCTGTGTGGTGGGGTGACTTAAGTTCTGGGTGGAGCTGGAGGTCAAAGTTCTCTCCTCTGTACATGCTTTGGCTCCATGACTTACGGTTTTCATCTGATGTCTCTGAAAAGCAATTCACTATCTTGTTAGAAATGGAATAAAACTATTTTGAGTTGGTTCTGTGGTTACTAGTTTAAACCAATCAGAGCCTAACCCTAAGCAAATCTTCTGTATGAAGCGAACCAGGGTTTTATTGAAGTAAAGAAGAGTGACTATGTTTGCTAAACAATTAGTATCTACTCAGAAGTGTTTTCGTAATTTGGTAGTATTAATTACTCACTTTCATGAAAACAGAGGAACTAACAAGAATATAGGATCTAATTCAATATGTACTTTATTTTTTCCCCGAATCTTATGTTTCTAAGATTGATCTTCCTATTTTCAACAATTATTGATCTTTTCTGAAACTGTACAACCAGATAAATAAATGGGGTTTACACTAATAAATTAACATTTTAGAAAAGTAAACAAATCACTAGTTCTATGTAAACATTATATTATGCATTACTCAAAATCAAAATATTAGGTGCCTGCAACACATTCTTTAATGTGTTTCTGAGCTGAGAATCACATTAAGCCAAGTGATTTTCTGTGTATTAATGCTGGGATGCTTTTTTATGATTATTTTAAATTCACTGTTTTTCCTTTTCTTTCTGTAGTGAACAAAGGGAGAGAGAAAGACTAATTTACATTTTATACTTTTGTGAGGGATTGGCATGGAAATGTGGAATAGCTGTTCTCTTTTTATAATATAATGATATTTTGGAACCTTAGTAGATTAACACTCAATAATTCTGATTGGACTAACCCACTGTAATAATTTCTGATTCCACTTTTCTGTTTTTAAGATTTGACAAATAAGGAAAGGTGATTCCATGATGACAGAATAATAAGCTTTTAATAAGCTATTGCTTTAACTATTATGAATATTTTGTGCTACATTTATTAACATTGATTCACATAATGCTCTGGGGACTATTAATTTGTGCCTGGGGTGCAGTATAGTGAATTTACCTATTGTTTTCTTTAAGGCAAAAAGAAAAGTTACTTAAAAGATTCAAAATATCTTATCTATAGTGCATAGGAATCAAAGAGATAAATTGTGTTTTCATGACTTCAGGTTCAGACCAGGAGACACAAGTAAAGCTTCAGAGCTACTCTGAATTCTGAAAAAGAATGTTACCTTGACATCAAAATTCCATTTTCTTTTCTAATTCTCAACCATTAACGCATCATTGCAATTCTGTTCAACACAACTTTCCTGAAGGCGCTGGGCAGCAATGCACACTGCAAATCATTGCATTTAGGATCACATCACCTGCGGGCATGCTTATTCACAGAAAAAGGATTTGATTGTTTAATAAAAACAACTCTTTCTTATCTATATAAACATAGTATTTTTACAATGGAACTTAGCTGCTTTCTGGAAAATGTCTTAGAGTATTGAGCTAAATTTTCTTAGGACATAAGCAGCTGCTTGGCAGTGTTAAAAAAAATATGAAGATCTAATTTGCTTTATTAAGCACTTCTTGAATCAAGTTGTATCCCAACTAGCCAGTAGAAGGGAGCTACAAGCAATGTACAAAATTGAAATAGGGAGAAGTGTAAGTCAAGGGAGCTATTTTAACATGAAGAGAAAAGAATATTCTTCTTTTGGGGGAAGAAAATGACAAGAATTTTTACCATGCAGATTACCTCTTTTTCTTATGGGTGATGGAGATTCCATGTGACAAATTAAGTCATATGTGTTAGCCAGAAAATTCCAGACTGTTTTTTTTTTCAGATTATGTTCCTCTGAGAGGTTGAAACAGCAATTAGGTCAGTAAATAAATCTATGTTTGTTACCACGGACTTTAGCATAAGTGATACCGTTTTAAACCTGTTGTTTTCTCTTTAGCAACAATAGTGAATAGTCAGTCTCTCAGGTGCCAAACAATTGTAAATAAATAGAAGCTGATTTGTTTGTTCTAATACATGAAAAACAAAGCAATGCAACAACAAAATACTTGACTAATTATAACAAAAGAAATTAAAACTGCTTGTTGTTATAGCAATGAATAATGCAGGTATGGTAACCTCTTGAGTATTACATTAGATCCATCAGGTTGGGTAGGTACATTTATAGGTTAGTTAGTACCCACGCTGTTCAGAGACACACTGGTAGAGGGAAAGGGAGCATGGAAAGAGGCAATGATTTCCTTAGTGTCTTTGCTCCCAGCTAGAGATATTAGACAAAGTCTTGTGAAAGACACTCTATATTTTCATTTTGTTATGAAATCTTATGGGGTTGTTATCATACCCATTTTATAGAAAAAAAGCTCTGAATCTTAGATTATGTAAAGACATAAGTGGAAGAAAATGGATTTCAAAGCAGAGAAGTAGTATGCTGGTCTCTACTTGGGATGTAACACAGCTGTTAAAGCCATGTGGGACACATTTCCTGCTCAGCACTACTGCCTACAGTGAGAAAGATGGAGAGAGGACACGCCACATTAAAGGGAGAGACCGTCTTCCTCATTCTGCTCTATAGGAGGATTTCTTTAATAACCCTGGCAAGACTCAGCATTGTACCCAGTACTCTGAAAGTAGATTATCCAAGTCTGAAAAGGCCTGTGACTTGGAGAGGTTTAAGAAGCAGAGTCTGAACTGAGCAATATCAGGACAAGTGGGAAAAAGTAAAACAGCAAAGACACAAGACAAAACCGTATATATGAGTTAGGAGCAGGGGTCTCAAACTCGCGGCCCGCGGGCCGCATGTGGCCTGCCGAACAATTTTGTGCGGCCTGCAGACTAATCCACGAAGTTCAAAATATTTTGGATAAAATTAAGCCTAGGGGCCTACTTGTATTTTTCATTTCTCTAGCATCCTAGCTAGATATTAGCTTAGTTAACAGCAGTTGTGATGCGAACTACAGTTTCTGGTTGTTTTGTGACACTGAGTAAACTGCATGTACGATTGTGCTTGTTGTACTGATTTTTTTTTGTTTTCAACTGCAGTGAGAAAAGTGTTGCATAACAGTTGCCTTTTGTAGACCTAGTGCGGCCTGCCTAATGGCTGTGATCTTGCTCTGCGGCCCACATGCTGAGTTGAGTTTGAGACCCCTGAGTTAGAGGAAGCAAGATTCAAAAGCTGAGCCAGAATAGAAACAAAAGGGAGTTCAAGAGCAAAAAGCAATGGTTTGAACATATGAGATGGTACCAATGGTACTGACTTATAAATGATTTACTTAGCTACAGGGTTCTGGGAATTTTACTTGCATCCCATTATACTCCACTTGCCTAGCAATGGCGTAGAAGGCGCTCGGTTTTCACCAGTGAACAACTGGCTAAAATGTTGGTAGACATTGATATTTAAGAAAATAAAATAACATATCTAAGACAATTTACTTAACATTATAAGAGAAAAAAATGCACAAATCATAAGATGCTTCTAAACAGATTATAAGTGGCATAAATAAAATATTTAACAGTAAAAATTTCAGGTGTAAAAAAATTTTGTTTTTTTCACTGACATTACCATCATTTCCTCTCCCTTGGAAAGTGGCATTTACTTGTCACTTTACCTTCTTGAACTCAAATAAATAGTTTCTATACTCAGGTAATTATGGAAAACTGTGTATGATATATTGACTGATTCAAATCCTAGGGCTCATCAGTTCATATTCTTATTTAGTGTTCTTGATGATCTGGATGGCTGTCTTTTGTTTCCTATTGGCAACAATCAACAGTAGTCTAATTTTCCACGGCAGGATTATCTCTAGCATATATGGTTTATGTATTGTCTTTATATCCCTATTGTCTTAATAACTATTTAATATCAGTCTCTGTCATAATAACACCAAAGAATACTAAACATAATCTTGCTTTGCAAATGGGCCATTTCTTCATTCTCTGGACCATTTTAATGACTCAGTTCATGCATCTTTTTGGTATTTTGCTTTTCTTTTTATTTTTGTAGGGTTCCTGCTATCTTTTTAAAATTTTTATCTTTTTTATTTATCATTTTCTTTTCTTTTTAATTTTTATTAATTTTAATTTATTGTGTTTACATGGATTCAAGTGTCCCACTCAGTATACCTCCCTCACTCCCCATCCCCATGTCCCTTTTTATACCCCCTTTATCCCTCTCCCACTAACTCTCTCCCCCTTTCCACTAGGATTTGCTGTCCTGTTATTGGTATCTATGTGTTATGTGTATAGAATTTCTCTAATCCCTTCACCTTCTCTGATCCCGTCCCCTCATCCTCTTTCCCTCTGACTGTTCTCCCACTGGTCCCTGAGACCCTGCCTCTGACTCTATTCTGTTCTTCAGTTCACTTTGTTCATTAGATTCCATATATAAGTAAAATCATATGATATTTGTCTTTCTCTGCCTGGCTTATTTCACTTAGTATAAAATCTACAGGTCCACCCATGCCATCGCAAAGGTAAGATTTCCTTCTTTTTTTATGGCCATGTAGTATTCCATTGTGTATATGTACCAGTGCTTTTTAATCCACTTGTCCACTGACCAACACGAGCTGTTTCCAGATCTTGGATATTGTAAACAATGCTGCAATAAACATGGGGATGCATATCTTTTTTTGAATCAGTGATTTGGTATTCTTAGGATATATTTCTAAAAGTGGGATAGCTGGGTCAAAAGACAGTTCCATTTTTAATATTCTGAGGGAACTCCATACAGTTCTCCACAGTAGATGCACAAGTCTACATTCCCACAGGAGTGCAAGAAGGTTTCATTTTCTCTGCACCCTCTCCAGCACTTATTGTGTGCTGTTTTGTTAATGAAAGCCATCTGACAGGTATAAGATAGTATTTCATTGTGGTTTTAATTTGCATTTTCCTGATGATTAGTGACATTGAACATTTTTTCATCTGCCTATTGACCATCTGTATGTCATCTTTGGAGAAGTATCTATTCAGTTCTATTGCCCATTTTTTAATTGAATTGTTTACCTTCCCGGTGTTGAATTTCAGAAGTTCTTTATAAATTTTGGTTGTTAACCCCTTATCAGACATATTGGCAAATATGTTCTCCCATTGTGTGGTTTGTCTTTTTATTTTGTTAATGGTGTATTTTGCTGTGCAAAAGCTTTTTAGTTTGATACAGTCCCATTTGTCATCTTGTTCTTTATTTTACTTGCCCATGGAGATAAATGGGCACAAATATTGCTACGAGAGATATTGGAGTCTATATTGCCTATCTTTTCTTCCAAGATGTTTATGGTTTCATGACTTACATTTAATTCTTTTATCCATTCTAAGTTTATTTTTATGAATGGTATAAGTTGGTGGTCTAGTTTTATTTTTTTGAATGTACCTGACCAATTTTCCCAACACCATTTATTAAGGAGACTGTCTCTACTCCATTGTATGCTCTTACCTCCTTTGTCAAATATGAATTGACCATAAAGGCATGGGTTTATTTCTCATTTCTCTTTTCTGTTCCATTGATCTATATGCCTATTCTTATGCCCGTACAAGCTGTTTTGAATACAATGGCCTTGTAGTATAACTTGATATCAGGAAGTGTGATACCTCTCACTTTATTCTTCATTTTCAAGATTGCTGAGGCTACTCATGTTCTTTCTTTGGTTCCATATAAACTTTTGGAATATTTTTTCTATATCTTTTAAGTATGCCATTGGTATTTTAATAACAATTGTATTTAATTTATAGATTGCTTTGGGTAATATAGACACTTTAATGTTTATTCTTCCTATTCATGAACACAGTATATGCTTCCACATGTTTGTATCTTCCTTGATTTCTTTTTTTTTTCTTTTTTTTTTTACAGAGATAGAGTCAGAGAGAGGGATAGATAGGGACAGACAGGACAGAAATGGAGAGAGATGAGCAGCATCGATCATCAGTTTTTCATTGTGGCACTTTAGTTGTTCATTGATTGCTTTCTCATATGTGCCTTGACTGTGGGCCTTCAGCAGACCAAGTAACCCCTTGCTTGAGCCAGCGACCTTGGGTCCAAGCTGGTGAGCTTTTGCTCAAACCAGATGAGCCTGCGCTCAAGCTGGCGACCTTGGGGTCTCAAACTTGGGTCCTCCACATCCCAGTTAGATGCTCTATCCACTGCGCCACTGCCTGGTCAGGCCCTTGATTTCTTTCATCAATGTTTCATAATTTTACAGGTACAAGTCTTTTACCTACTTGGTTAAATTTATTTCTAGGTACTTTTTTGTTGTTGTTTCAACAGTGAAGGGAATTGTTTCCTTAATTTCTCTTTCATACAGTTTATTGTTGGTGTATAAAAATGCCACTGATTTGTATTTTTTTTTAATTTTATATCCTGCCATCTTGCTGAATTATTTATCAGGTCTAGTGGTATCTTACTGAAACTTTAGGGTTTTCTATGATCAATATAATGTCATCAGGAAATAACAATTTTTTTTACTTCTTTTCCAATCTGGATGCCTTTTATTTCTTCTTCTTGACTGATTCTTGTGGCTAGGACTTTCAGAACTACATTGAATAAGAGTGGTGAAAGAGGGCTCCCAGCCTTGCTCCTGATCTTAAGGGGATTGCTTTTAATTTTTGCCCATTGGAATATGATGTTGACTGTGGGTTTGTCATAGCTGACCTTTATTATGTTGATGTATGTTTCCTGTATTTTCACTTTGTTGAGAGTTTTGTTCATAAATGGGTGCTGGATTTTATCAGATGCATTTTCTGCATCTATCGATATTATCATGTGATTTTATCATTCCTTTGTTTATGTGGTGAATCACATTTATTGATTTACAAATATTGTACCAACCTTGCCTCCCCAGAACAAATACCACTTGATCATGATGTATTTTTTTTTGCATGTATTGCTGGATCCTGTTTCCTAATATTTTGTTGAGAATTTTAGCATCTAAGTTCATCAGGGATATTGGCCTATAGTTTTCTTTCTTTGTAATGTCTTTACCTAGTTTTGGAATGAAGATTATGCTTGCGTCATAAAAGGAGCTTGAAAATCTTTCCTCCTCTTGAATATTTTGAAACAGATTGAGAAGGATAGGTGCTAAATCTTTAAATATTTGGTAAAATTCACCTGTGAAGTTGTCTGGTCCAGGACTTTTGTTTGCTAGGAGATTTTGATAACTGTTTCTATTTCATTTGTTGTAATTAGACTGTTTCGATTGTCTGATTCTTCCAGGTTGGGTTTTGGAAGATTATATGTTTCTAGGAATTTATCTATTTCGCCTAGGTTGTCCAATTTTTTGGCATATAGGTCTTCATAGTATTTTCTTACAATCCTTTGTATTTCTGCGATGTCAGTTGTTATTTCTCCACTTTCATTTCTAGTTTTATTTATTTGAGTCTTCTCTCTTTTTTTCTTAATGAGTCTGATTAAAGGTTTGGCAATCTTGTTTACCTTTTCAAAGAACCAGCTCTTGATTTGATCTTTTATATTGTATTTTAACCTCTATGTCATTTATTTCTGCTCTGATATTTATTATTTACTTCCTTCTACTTTCTCTGGGCTTTATTTCTTGTTCTTTTTCTTGTTCTTTCAGATGCAGGGTTAAGTTGTTTATTTGAGCTTTTTCTTGTTTCTTAAGGTATGCCTGTAATGCTATGAACTTCCCTCTCAAGACTGTTTTTGATGTGTCCTATAAAATTTGAGTTGAAAGTTCATTTTTATTAGTTTCAAAGAAATTTTTATTTCTTTCTTCATCTCATTGTTAACCCATTCATTATTTAATAACATGCTGTTTATTCGCCAAGTGTTTGAACGTTTTTTAGTTTTCT
This sequence comes from Saccopteryx bilineata, assembly GCF_036850765.1. NCBI lineage: Eukaryota > Metazoa > Chordata > Mammalia > Chiroptera > Emballonuridae > Saccopteryx > Saccopteryx bilineata. The sequence goes on along the minus strand of NC_089492.1, from coordinate 135,412,170 downwards.
ATTGTAGTTGATTTCTAGTTTCATGCCATTTTGATTAGAGAAGATGCTTAATATAACCTCAATCTCTTAAATTTATTGTGACTTGTTTCGTGTCCTAACATGTGGTCTATCCTAAAGAATGTATCATGAGTACTTGAAAAGAATATATATTCTGCTGCTTTGGGGTGAAAGATTATGAAGATATCAATTAAATCCAGTTGATCTAGCGTGTCATTTAAAGCCTCTCTTTCTTTGTTAATTTTCTGTCTGTAGTATCTATCCATTAATGTTAGTGGGGTATTAAAATCCCCTACTATTATAGTATTGCTGTTGATCTTGCCCTTTATATCCTTCAAAATCTGCTTTATATATTTAGGTGCTTCTATATTAGGTGCAAAGATAGTTAGAATTGTTATATCTTCCCATTGGATTGCTCCCTTTATCATTATATAGTGACCTTCTTTATGCCTTACTATATCCTTTGTTTTAAACTCTATTTTGTCAGATATAAGTATTGCTACCCCAGCAATACTTTTTTTTTCATTTCCAATTATGCAAAATAATTTTTTCCATTCCTTCACTTCCAGTCTATGTGTATCTTTTGTTCTGAGGTGAGTCTTTTGTAGACAACATATATACAGGTCTGTTTTCTTATCCATGCAGCTACCTTACGTCTTTTGATAGGAGCATTTAATACATTTACATTTAAGGTTATTATTGACCTGTTCTTATTTGTTGCCATTTTATTCATTAAACTTACGTTTCTCTTTTTCTCATTTTTTTTCTTTGCTCCTTTTATAGCACACCTCTTAACATTTTTGCAGCACTGGGTTGGTTGTAATGAATTCTTTGAGTTGTTTTGTTTGTTTGTTTGTTTTGTCCTGGAAGCTTTTTATTTCTTCTTCAATTTTAAATGATAGCCTTGCTGGATAAAGTAGTCTTGGTTATAGGTTCTTGTTTTGCATCACTTTAAATATTTCTTTCCAATCCCTTCTGGCCTCAAGTATTTCTGTTGAGAAGTCAGTTGTCATCCTTATGGGGACTTCTCTGTAGATAATTAACTGCTTTTGTCTTGCAGCTTTTAGTATACTTTTTTTGTCTCTCAATTTTGCCATTTTAATTATGATGTGTCTTGGTCTTCTTGGGTTTCTCTTCAATGGGACTTTCTGTGCTTCTTGAACTTGTGTGACTTTTTCCTTCATCAATTTAGGAAAATTTTCAGCTCTGATTTCTTCAAACAGGTTCTGTATCCTTTGTTCATTCTCTTCCCTTTCAGGAACCCCTATGATGCAGACATTGTTTTTCTTCATATTGTCACAGAGGTCTCTTAGAGTGTCCTCAGTCTTTTTGAGCCTCTTTTTATTTTGGTGATCTACTTCTGTGCTTAGGTTTATTTTGTCTTCTAAATTGCTGATTTGATCCTCTCCTTCATCCAGCCTGCTGTTGATTCCTTCTAGTACCGCTTTTATTTCTGATATTGTATTTGTCATTTCTGACTGGTTTGTTTTTATTTTTTAATTTTTTTTATAAATAAATTTTTATTTTAATGGACTGACATCAATAAATCAGGGTACATATATTCAAAGAAAACATTTCCAGGTTATCTTGTCATTTAGTTCTGTTGCATACCCATCACCCAAAGAGAGATCGTCCTCTGTCACCCTCTATCCAGTTTTCTTTGTACCCTCCCCCTCTCCTTCCCCCTCTTTCTCCTTCCCTCCCCCCACCCCCCATAACCACCACACTCCTGTCCATGTCTCTTAGTCTCGCTTTTCTGTCCCACCAATGTATGGAATCCAGCAGTTCTTGTTTTTTTCTGATTCACTTATTTCACTCCACATAATATTATCAAGATTCCACCATTCTGCTGTAAGCGATCCAATGTCATCATTTCTTCTAGATGAATAGTATACCATGGTGTATATGTGTCCCATCTTCTTTATCCAGTCTTCTATTTTTTTACAGTGATTAAAAGCCTTTAAACAAACTCTTGGCAAATACAGCAAGATTCCATAAAAGAGTAGTGTCCTTAACATGTTCACCAAGTCAAAGTTGGCCCCATCACCATGCCAAATTCCTGAAAAATGCAACCCAACCCCAGTTCAGTCTGTTAGGAGCTGTCACAGGGAGCAGGAGTCCAGGAAAAGTCCACATCCAGGAAAAGTCCGCATGGCACTGGAATTGTTGTCACCATTCTATACTTTGCAGCTCATGTCCAAGTCCCAGTGACTGCTGCTTCTAGCTGGTAATGGTTCAGGTAGACTGGAAAAGCCATTTGCAGCATGCGTGGATATGGAGCTTCTGTTCTCCTCTTCCTGGAGAGATGAGACCAGGTTGCCTTTCCCTGGAGCTCTGCGACTGTGGCATGGCAAAGAGATCCTTGGGATGCACTAAGCTGGGTGGCAAAGGTAGATTTATAATAGAAGTTGGCAAAAGAAGGAGAGAGCGCTCTAAATTAGGAGTAGATCCCAGCCTGAAATATGAGTGGGGCATTGAAGTAGGAGGGATAAAGGAAACATTATATATTAAACAAAGCAGCAAAAAATAGGACTATCAACACCCACAACAGAGATCTTTGAGGGAAGAATAAAAAACCTGACTATTCAGGCAAAACATAGTTAAGTGGCCCTTGTGCAAATGAGATCAGCTTACCTGCTTCTTGGAAGAAATACCTTAGGCTTGTCCACAGTGTCGTAGATGGGGCTGATGGCCCTGGGCACCGTCAGCCTTCAGTGGCAAACCCCAGCATTCTGGAAAAGGTTAGGTCATAGGTGGCTGGAGCAGGGCTGGAAGAGACTGAACCCTCCCTTAGAGGAGCAACGGGGATGCCTACCTTCCAGTGTCCCTGTTTCCTCACAGCAGAGGCATGTAAGCCTGGCAGGCTTTAGCTCAATGACCTTCCTTTCCACTATTGAAGCAAGATCCAAATGGCATCCTATGAGACCCCTTTGGGGCGTTGGAGCCTTTAAGGGTGTATCCTAAAAGCTGGTAGTTCCCTTCATCTCTATTGGGCTTTTTCTGCCTCTAGGTATCTTAAAAGCCATGCTCAGAAGATCTCACTGAGGGGTTTGAGGATCCCCATCCACCTATATAAATCTTTTCCATATATCTGGAGCTATTTGGAAAAGACTAAACAGTGTTATTAGCTGGATCTAATAAAGAAGGTAGTAGTTTGCAGGCTAAAAGATTTGGTGTCTCCTGTTCATCAGAATTCCAAAGAAATGTAACTTTTTTTTAAGTAAAAAACATGATATGGTAGACCCGTAGGAGTTCCAGGATATGACTAACCCTCTTAAATTTTTTTTTTAAATTGACTTAAAATGTTTGCTGAGTACACTTTAATAATACCTTAACTTTAAAGATTGTAAGCATGACAAAATACAGTAAATGCTTTTGCTCCATATGCAGGAGCATTTTCAGTTTAGCCAGTTTAGGAAATCCAATAATAGAACAATGCATACAGATAATGAGCTATAGCATGCTTAGCAGCCTCTCCTGTTCTGACAGAGGTTACTATAGATCCGGAATATGTATCCACTGTAATGTGGACATATGACTGTTTGCCAAATGCAGGTATATGAGTAACATCCATCTGCCAAAGTTGTCCTGGTAGGGGTCCTTGAGGGTTAACTCCAAATGAAGGGGCAGTATAGGACCCCTTGGACAGGATTTTCCAATCTGCCATGCTGCTTCCCGAGAAAGTTGAAACTGTTTACCCCGGGCTGCAGCATTCTGGTGATGAATAGTATAAGACTGACTTGCTCAGTCTGTGATGGTTGCTCCATATAATTTTCTTTTGGGTAGCTTGATCAACAAGGGCATTCCTAGGCCCTGACCGGTTGGCTCAGTGGTAGAGCATTGGCCTGGTGTGCAGGATTCCCGGGTTCGATTCCCAGTCAGAGCACACAGAAGAAGCGCCCATCTACTTCTCCACACCTCCCCCTCTCCTTCCGCTCTGTCTCTCTCTTCCCCTCCTGCAGCCAAGGCTCCACCGGAGCAAAGCCACCCCGGGCACTAAGGATGGCTCCATTGCCTCTGCCTCAGGTGCTAGAATGGCTCTGGTTGCAACAGGTCAACACTCCAGGTGGGCAGAGCATTCCCCCCTGGTAGACATGCCAGGTGGATCCCTGTCAGGCGCATGTGGGAGTCTGTCTGACTGCCTCCCCCTTTCCATCTTCAGAAAAATACAAAAAATAAGTAAATAAAAGAAAAAATACAACCAAAAATAAAAAAAAGAAAGAAAAAGAAAAGAAGAAAAAAAACACGGCATTCTCTTGTGCTAAAGCTCCAGGGAGCATGGAGTGAACTTGAGTATGTCCTATGAAACATGGAGCTCTATGTTGACATATAAGTCTTTCAAGAAGGAGGAACTGCTGAAATAGTTCATCAGCATTTGTCCCTAAGACAGCAGTCTTTATAGTGGAAACACCATAAGTAAATATTTGCTGTCTGTCTATAGATTAAAGGGGGAATATGGCAAATGCTGAAAAGCCATGATCTTTGTGCCCCTCCCCTCCCCCAAACCCCTCCCTCTTCTCCCCCCACCCTTTAACCCCAACACTGTTGTCCATGTCTCTGAGTCTCATCTTTATGTCCCACCTATGTATGGAATAATATAGTTCTTAGTTTTTTCTGAATTACTTCTTTTGCTCAGTATAACGTTATCAAGGCCCATTCATGTTGTTGTAAAAGATCCTATGTCATCATTTCTTATGGCTGAGTACTATTCCATAGTAATATATACCAAAGCTTTTTAATCCACTCGTCCTCTGATGGACACTTGGGCGGTTTCCAGATCTTTGCTATTGTGAACAATGCTGCCATAAACATGGGGGTGCATTTCTTCTTTTCAAACAGTGCTATGGTGTTCTTGGGGTATATTCCTAACAGTGATATAGCTGGGTCAAAAGGTAGTTCAATTTTTAATTTCTTGAGGAGTCTCCATACTGTTTTCCACAGTGGCTGCACCAGTCTGCATTCCCACCAGCAGTGCAGGAGGGTTCCCTTTTCTCCACATCCTCGCCAGCACTTATTCTGTGTTGTTTTATTGATGAGCGCCATTCTGACTGGTGTGAGGTGATATCTCATTGTGGTTTTAATTTGCATTTCTCTAATCATTAATGATGTTGAACATTTTTTCATATGCCTATTGGCTATCTGAGTGTCCTCTTTGGAGAAGTGTCTATTCATTTCTTTTGCCCATTTTTGGATTGGATTGTTTGTCTTCCTGGTATTAAGTTTTACAAGTTCTTTATAAATTTTGGTTATTAACCCCTTATCAGACGCAATGTCAAATATATTCTCCCATTGTGTAGTTTGTCTTTTTATTCTGTTCTTATTGTCTTTAGCTGTGCAGAAGTTTTTAGTTTGAGAAAGTCCCATTTGTTTATCCTGTCTTTTATTTCACTTGCGTGTGGAGACAAATCAGCAAATATATTGCTGCGAGAGATGTCAGAGAGCTTACTGCCTATGTTTTCTTCTAAGATGCTTATGGTCTCACGGCCTACATTTAAGTCTTTTACCCATTTTGAGTTTATTTTTGTGAGTAGTGTAAGCTGGTGGTCTAGTTTCATTTTTTGCAGGTAGCTGTCCAATTTTCCCAACACCATTTGTTGAAGAGGCTGTCTTTACTCCATTCTATTTTCTTACCTCCTTTGTCAAATATCAGTTGTCCATAGAGCTGTGGTTTATTTCTGGGTTCTCTGTTCTGTTCCATTGATCTATGTGCCTGTTCTTATGCCAGTACCATGCTGTTTTGAGTACAATGGCCTTATAATATAACTTGATATCCGGAAGTGTGATACCTCCTGCTTTATTCTTCCTTTTCAAGATTGCTGAGACTATTCGTGTTCTCTTTTGGTTCCATATAAATTTTTAGAATATGTGTTCTATATCTTTGAAGTAAGTCATTGGTATTTTAATCGGTATTGCATTGAATTTATAAATTGCTTTGGGTAATATAGACATTTTAATGATGTTTATTCTTCCTAACCATGAGCACAGTATATGCCTCCACTTATTCATATCTTCCCTGATTTCATTTATCAATGTTTTATAATTTTCCGAGTACAAGTCTTTAATCTCCTTGGTTAGATTTATTCCTAGGTACTTTATTTTTTTGGTTGCAGTGGTAAAGGGGATTGATTCCTTGATTTCTCTTTCTGACATTTCATTATTAGTGTATAAAAATGCCTCTGATTTCTGACTATTGATTTTATATCCTGACACCTTGCCAAATTCATTTATCAGGTCTAGTAGTTTTTTGACTGAGACTTTAGGGTTTTCTATATAGAATATCATATCATCTGCAACTAATGATAGTTTTACTTCTTCTTTTCCAATTCGGATGCCTTTTATTTCTTTTTCTTGTCTGATTGCTGTGGCTAGGACTTCCAGAACAATGTTGAATAAGAGTGGTGAAAGGGGGCACTCCTGCCTTGTTCCTGATCTTAAGGGGATTGCTTTTAATTTTTGCCCATTGAGTATGATGTTGGCTGTGGGTTTGTCATAGATGGCCTTTATCATGTTGAGGTATGAATGGGTGCTGGATTTTATCAAATGCTTTTTCTGCATCTATTGAAATTATCGTGTGGTTTTTCTCCTTTCTTTTGTTTATCTGATGAATCACATTGATTGATTTGCGAACATTGTACCATCCTTGCCTCCCAAGAATCAATCCCACTTGATCATGGTGTATGATTTTTTTCATATATTGCTGGATCCCGTTTGCTAATGTTTTGTTGAGGATTTTTACATCTAAATTCATCAGGGATATTGGCCTATAATTTTCTTTTTTTTGTATTGTCTTTGCCTGGTTTTGGAATCAGAATTATGCTCGCCTCATAGAAGGAGTTTGGAATTCTTCCTTCCTCTTGAATTTTTTGAAATAGCTTGAGACGGATAGGAGGTAGTTCTTCTTTGAATATTTGGCAGAATTCACTTGTGAAGCCATCAGGCCCAGGACTTTTCTTTTTTGGGAGTTTTTGATAGCTGTTTCAATCTCATTTGTTGTAATTGGTCCGTTTAGGTTTTCTGATTCTTCCAGATTGATATTTGGAAGATTATATGATTCAAGGAATTTGTCCATTTCATCTAGGTTGTCTAGTTTTTTGGCGTACAGTTCTTCATAGTATTTTCTTACAATATTTTATATTTCTGTTGTGTCAGTTGTTATTTCTCCACTCTCATTTCTAAATTTATTTATTTGAGTCCTCTCTCTTTTTTCTTGGTGAGTCTCGTTAAAGGTTCATTGATCTTGTTTACCTTTTCAAAGAACCAGCTCCTGGTTTCATTGATCCTCTGTATTGTTTCTTTAGCCTCTATGTCATTTATTTCTGCTCTGATATTTATTATTTCCTTCCTTCTACTAGCTCTGGGCTTTACTTGCTGTTCTTTTTCTAGTTCTTTTAGATGCAAGGCTAAGTTGCTTATTTGAGCTTTTTCTAGCTTCTTGAGGTATTCCTGTAATGCTATAAACTTCCCTCTCAGGACTGCTTTTGCTGTGTCCCATAAATTTTGAGTTGATGTATGCTCATTATCATTTGTTTCTAGGAATTTTTTAATTTTTTCTTAGATCTCAATGTTAACCCATTTGTTATTTAATAACATGCTATTTAGTTCCCAATTGTTTGAATGTTTTTCAATTTTTCTATTGTGGTTGATTTCTAGTTTAATGCCATTGTGATCAGAGAAAGTATTCGATATGATTTCAATTTTCTTAAATTTGTTGAGACCACTTTTGTGCCCTAACATGTGGTCTATTCTAGAGAATGTACCATGAGCGCTTGAAAAGAATGTATATTCTGCTGTTTTAGGGTGAAAGGTTCTGAAGATATCTATTAAATCGAGTTGATCTAATATGTCCTTTAAGTCTGCTGTTTCTTTGTTAATTTTCTTTCTTGAGGATCTATCCAATGATGTTAATGGGGTATTGAAATCCCCTACTATTATAGTATTGCTGTTCATCTCGCCCTTTAAGTCCATTAAAGTCTCCTTTATATATTTAGGTGCTCCTATATTAGGTGCGTAGATATTTATAATGATTATATCTTCCTTTTGGATTGCCCCCTTTGTCATCATGTAATGACCTTATTTATCTCTAATTATGGTCTTTGTTTTAAAGTCTATTTTGTCTGATATAAGTTTTGCTATCCCAGTTTTTTTTTTTTTTAATTTTTCTGAATCTGGAAATGAGGAGAGACAGTCAGACAGACTCCCACATGCTCCCGACCGGGATCCACCCATCACGCCCACCAGGGGGCGTCGCTCTGCCCACCAGGGGGCTATGCTCTGCCCCTCCGGGGCGTCACTCTGTTGCAACCAGAGCCACTCTAGTGCCTGGGGCAGAGGCCAAAGAGCCATCCCCAGTGCCCGGGCCATCCTTGCTTTAATGGAGCTTTGCTGCGGGAGGGGAAGAGAGAGACAGAGAGGAAGAAGAGGGGGAGGGGTGGAGAAGCAGATGGGCGCTTCTCCTGTGTGCCCTGGCCGGGAATAAAACTGAGGACCTCTGCACGCTAGGCCAACGCTCTAACACTGAGTCAACTGGCCAGGGCCACCCCAGTTTTTTTTTCATTTCCATTTGCGTGAATTATTTTTTTCCATCCTTTTATCTTCAGTCTGTGTGCATCTTTTAATTTAAGGTGTGTCTCTTGTAGACAGCATATGTATGGGTCTTGTTTTCTTATGCACACAGCTACCCTATGTCTCTTGATTGGATCATTTAATCCATTAACATTTAAGGTTATTACTGATATGTAATTGTTTATTGCCATTTTTTTTCTTTAAAACTTATTCCTCTTTTGCTATATTCTTTTTTTCCTTTGATCTGTTTACAACAGGTCCCTTAGCATTTCTTGCAGCCTTGGTTTGGTTGCAGTGAATTCCTTGAGGGTTTTTTTTTTTTTTTTGTCTGTAAAGCTTTTTATTTCTCCTTCAATTTTGAATGATAGCCTTGCTGGATAAAGTAGTCTTGGTTGTAGGTTCTTGTTCTGCATTACTTTGAATATTTCTTGCCATTACCTTCTGGCCTCAAGTATTTCTGTTGAGAAGTCAGAAGTCATCCTTATGGGGGCTCCTTTGTAGGTGATAGTCTTTTTTTCTCTAGCAGCTTTTAATATTTTCTCTTTATCATTTAGCTTTGGTATTTCAATTATGATGTGTCTTGGTGTTGGTTTCTTTGGGTTTCTCCTTAATGGAGTTCTCTGTGCTTCCTGAACATGTGAAATGTTTTCCTGCCTTAATTGGGGGAAGTTTTCAGCTATGATATGTTTGAACAAAGTCTCTATCCCTTGTTCTTTCTCTTCTTCAGGAACCCCTATGATGCGGATGTTATTTCTCTTCATGTTGTCACATAGCTCTCTTAGAGTTTCCTTAGACTTTTTGAGTCTCTTTTCTTTTTTCTGCTCTGCTTTCGTGCCTTTATTTATCATGTCCTCTAACTCGCTGATTCGATTCTCAGCTTCATCCACCCTGCTTTTAATTCCTTCCATTGTATTCTTTATTTCAGATATTGTATTTGTCATTTCTGACTGATTCTTTTTTATTATTTCAGTGTCCTTTTTTATATTTGTTATCTCTTTATTTAGGTTTTCGTAATGGCCATCTATGGTTGTTCTAATATCTTTGAGCATCCTAACAATCGTTATTTTAAACTCTGCATCTGGTAGTTTGGTTATATCTGATTCACCTAGGTCCTTTTCTGGGGATTTCTCTTGGTTTATTTGTGTTGTATTTCCCTGCCTCTTCATTTTCTCTTCATGAGAGTGTCTGTGATCACGCGCTCGGGTGCACAAACATTGGTGGCCTTGGCCTTTGCTTTGCCCCTATGTGTGATGTTGTGCTCGGTCCTGAGGGCACTGGCGAACACCTTTGCTCAGCTGCAGGTCTCTGCCTGTTTCCGGGCTTTCGCCCTGCCCCTGTAGGAGGAGCCCACTTGAGGAATGGCTGCTAGCCTTGGCTCTACCGCCGAGCAGGACTGCGTGCCCAAGCTCAGCTCAGTAGTGGAACTCCGCCTCTTCTGGGCTTTTGGCTCCACCACCGTGGGAGGAGCCGGCTACCAAGTCAGACCACAAACCTGGGTTGCATGGGCAGGGCAAGGCTGTGCTCCTCTGCCCTTGCTCAGGGGCTGGTCTCCACCATTTCTGGGATTCCCGCCCTTCTCCCACAGGCTGGATTACAGGCTGCCGGCAGCTGAGCTTGACCACTTTTGCACGCCCCCTTCTCCCCAGCCGGGCAAGATTGAGCTCACACCTGAGCCCAGTGGTGGCCAGCTGGCTTCCGCCCCTGCCAGCAGAACCGCGCTTTTGTCTCCCGCTGCTGCCCGACTTCTGGCGAGCCCTCAGCCGCGTGGGTGGGGGCGTTGCAGCTCAGACCCTAGGACTCACTACTGTAGACCCGAAAGCTCCCTCCTTCTATGCGACTCTGCTCTGAATGCCGCGGGGGAGCTTGTTTGGCTGCTCTCCTGCTTCCCTTTGCTGGTATTGCTGTTTCCAGGGGAAATATTCACTTCAGCTTTGGGGAGTGACTCGTCCCAGGGGTTAGGGTGGCTATCTCCCAAAATGTTTCTCTCTGTGCCTCCTAGATTACACTCTCTTCCTGTTACTCTGGTCCTCTCCTCTCTCCCCATCCTCAGGAGCCCCAGGTGAGTGGTTGTGAGAGAGATGTTCTGCACGGTCCCTTTAAGAAGGATCCTGGGTCTGAGAAATCAGACTCTTTCTCACAAACAGTATCCTGACTTGTTTCCAGCTAAATACTCTCCTTATACCTCTTCTGGGCTCTGGGGCTGCAGTCTGGGACTTTGTTCCTGGTGCTCAGGACCCTTCCCCCTCTGCTAAACTCACTTCCCACCACGCGAGTTTCTCCCTGCTGCCGTTCGGTCTTGGGAGCTGGGCAGCCCTCTCCGCGTTTCCACTTTTCCTACCAGTCTCGGTGTGGCTTCTTCAGTGTTCCTTGGTTGAAGAATCTTCTTAGTTTAGTCCAAAGTTGGTTTTTCCAGGTGATATTTCTTAAAATTAGTTTGTAATCCACTTTGGTTCTGGGAGGTAGCTGTTGGTACGCCCGCCTACTCCAGCGCCATCTTGTCTTTCCCTGGTTTGTTTTTATGATTTCAATGTCCTTTTTGATACTTGCTGTCTTTTTATTTAGATGTTCATTATGACCATCTATTGTTGCTCTAAGATCGTTGAGCATCCTAAAAATTGTTATTTAAACTCTGCATCTGGTAATTTGGTTACTTCCATTTTATTTAGTGTTTTTTTCCCTGGGGATTTGTCTTATTGATTCATTATGGTCACAGTTATCTGTCTTCTCATTTTGTCTGTGTATTAGGTAACACTGTCTGACTTTAAAATTTTTGTGGTTTCTTTATGAGGAAGATGGGCTTGGTAGTACTGACCTCCAGGCCACTTGTTTTTCTTGCTCTAGGAATGCTTCTTGAGGGTACCTATTTCCCCTCCTGTTGTCTGTATTGAATGCAGTTGGATCTTTTGTTGGTAAGGTTATTACTTTAGGCTAGCTAGCTCTAAGGTCAAACTTGATTGTGTATATTACACACTGTGCAATGTTTGTCTTGTTAAGCATATTTATTCTTCAAATTATCTGGTGCCTGCTAGACTCCTCTTTTTAGTGTACTACTTGTGTAGCTAGCTGAGTCTAGAGTTGTTGCTGTCTGCCACCCATGACCAGTTATGTTGGTTCTAGATCGTTTTGGTAGATGTCAGTTGTTATTTATAACCTGCTGTGGGCTAATTGTCTGCAGCTACTGCTCTTTTTCACTGTTGCTGTGTTTGTTTTCTGTGCATGGGTACTGTGGGAGGGGAAAACCTGTATATAAGGATCAGCTTTCTCCTGCTTAAAGATGACAGCAGCTCCATAAAAGACCCATCTTCCATAATTTTTGGCTCCACTTTTCACCTGGCAGAGGGCATGGAAGAGCTGCTCTACATCCTCTTGCAACTGCCTGGTCTTCCCACAGAGTCTTCTGTAGAAAGACTAGTGTGGACCATAACTGAGCCCTTTCAACCACCAAAGCCCTTTTCAGGTTGAAAGCTTGTTGGGTTAGCACCTCTGAGGTTGGAAATCCAATGTTTGTGACCCCCTGTTTCACAGGTCTCTTGGTCAGTAGCTGAGAATAGGGAATATGGCCCTTACTCCAGAGCCTAATCCCTCAGCCACTGCTGGGTACTCAAATTTTATTTCTCCCCTGCAAGTTGAGCAGCAGGTTCAGATTGAGTGGGGCCCACAGTCCCCTCTGCAGAAGTTCTTACAGCTGGTGAGACCCTGGTCTCAGGGAGGAAGACTGAGAGAGTCATCTCCTGAGGCTAACTGTGCCTCCATAGGAAGTGGCTAAACCCCTCAACCAGATCCATCAATAGGCTCACAAGGACCTACACTTTAAATGTCCATGCTCCAAGCCTCTCTCCTTTCCCCCAGTAGGATCTTGCCTGACAGGGAAGCATATCCAGCACCCATGTCAGCCGATTGTGAAGCTCCAACCTATCCAATGAACATGAGGTGCTGTGCAGGTGCCAATCACAGAGAGCAAAATTCACCTCAGCTGGGCCAGGTGTGAGGAGTCCTTCCTTTGGATACCACTCTAGCAAGGGTTGTTAGGTCACGAACCAAAGCTCTCCACATCTGGTCACTGGATGTGCCAGCAATGTGCCTCCCTAGCAGGAACCTGGCATAGACCGGTGGGAAACTCTGCCCATGACTGGCCCTCAGCAACCTTCTTGGAGCTATAAGCAATCCAGAGTTTGTGGCTACCTCTGCTGGGCCCAGGTGCAAATGGAAATGCCAAGCTGCCCACCTAAGCTGGTTTTTAAACACACTGGTCCTGGGGAGGTGTCCCTGAGTCCCGCTTCCTGCAGCCTCTCTGTTTGTTGGCTGTTTATTGGGTTTGGCCACTGAAAAATACCTCTGTTATAATCTGTAGACTGTGCAACTCAGGGATTAGGGAGAGTAGTGGCTTTGACTTTGCCTCTGGCCACAGGTGTCAGTCTGTCTAGACTTTTTTTACAGACCTCTGCAGGGTTTGGCCCCAGGAGTTTAGCAGGTGTCACCTCTGAGACCCAGAGATATGGTCTGCCCACACTCTGGACAGTTTTCACTGAGTCTTCTATGAGGTGGAATTATCAGTCTTAGACTCTGGAGCATGGGGGTAGGGCGTAGCTCCAGCCTCAACACCAGAAAACTGAGTCACTGGTGTGCCCCTGCTTCCTGGCTTTTCAGCATTACCCAGTCATTGTGACTAGATCAGTATATAGATACTCCTGAGGGTAGAGCCATTGCTTTTCTCCAGGCTGGTGCCACTCAGAGGAAATGCTTCACCCAAGAAAGATGACAGCTGCAGTATTTGAGAATTACTCAGCACAGGGGTTCTAGTGGCTGTCCCCCACAGTGTCTCTCCCTGGGCCTCCAACTTTACACTCTCCTCATGCAACTCCAGTCCTCTCAATTCTTTCTCCACCAGAACCCCCCTGGTAAGTAGCTGTGAACAAGATTTTCTGTGTAGGCCCTTTAAGATAGGGCATGTGTCTTGGAGAGTTTCTCTCTCTCTCTCTCTCTCTCTCGCTCTCTTTCTTACAGACAGAAACCTGGCTATTTTCACAGCTAAATGCTGTGTGGGCACATCTAGGTTCTGGGGCTCTAGGCTGAGTCTCTGGGCCTGGATCTGAGCACCCACACCTCTCAGGGTGACCCTCCCTGCAGTGAGAGTCCCTTCAGACCCTCAGCCACTGCTTGCTCTTGGGAGAGAACAGCCGTTCTGCATCTCCACCCTTCCTGCCCGTCTCTGTGTGGCTTCTTCTGTGATCCTTGGTTATAGACATCTCTTCATTTAGTCCAGTGGTTGTCAACCTGTGGGTCGCGACACCGGCGGGGGTCGAACGACCAAAACACAAGGGTTGGCTAAAGCCATCAGAAAATACAGGTTAAGAACAGCTGATTTAGTCCAAAGTTGGTTTTTCAAGATGATTGTTTTAAATTAAGTTGTAATCCAATTTGGTCCTGGGAGGTGGCAGTTGGAATGTCTGCCTACTCTGTCGCCATCTTTGAATCAACATCATTCTGCATAGTGCAAGCAAGAAGCTAAACTGGCAAGAATGCCATGCTCCTCTTCCATTTTCTTCCAATGAAACAGCTCTATTTGAAGGGCTGGTGCATCAGCACAGATGTGGAAAATTGTCTGAATGCTTTGGGAGGCCTAGACAGCTTGGTATAATGGACCAGGTGGAAGTGAGGAGAGAGATAGGAGCAGGCTGAAGAGTACTGAGTACTGTTAGAGTGAAAAAATGTGTCTTCAGAACCCTGCTCTTTTAACAAGACTGATTGTTCTGAGCATAAAAAGAAAAGGAAAGAAAAAGCATTTACTCTTTTATATCAGTGCCTGTTCAAGCATGTGTCAGGAATATATTTTGCTTTAGTAGTGATCATTTTAATAATTAAATTTTTATACTGATTAACTGAATTCAACATCTTTTGTGTTACAGTGGTGGTTATTTCTTAATGTCCCAATAACAAAATTCCATGTCAATACCCATTCTAGAAGCTACATGCATAGTGTAGATATTCCAGAATGACTAATATTTCTGGTAAAAATGATCCTTTTTAAATCATAGAATTAGCCCTTTTCCTTAACAATGATGTTTACTTTAAATTATATTTTGTCTGCTGTTAAGATCATAACACTAATTAGATTTTAATATTTTATTTACTAAAGTAAATACTTTATTCAGATTTCCTTAGTTTTAATGTCCTTTTTTTGTTCCAGGGTCTTATTCAGGGTAAACTTTCCATTTACTGTCATGCCTCCTAGTTTTCTCTTGGCTGTGTCAGTTCTTAGACTTTGCTTGTTTTGAAAACCTTGAGAGTTTTGAGGACTATTGGTTAGATATTTTGTAGAATTTCACTGCATTGGGATTTGTCAGCTGATTTCCTCATAATGAGACAGGAGTAATAGTGTATTGGAAGGAAGACCATGGAGCTAAAGTGTCATTTTTCACATTATATTAAGAGTACATGATAACACCATGACTACTGGTGTTCATATATTCCTTCATCACATGGCGGGGGTAGGATTTATTGGATTTCTCCTCTTTAAAGTGTCCTCCTCTTTTTAATATTATACTCTGAATGGGAATCACTAGGTAGAGCCCACACATAAAAGTGAAGAATTATGTTTATTGAAGGTCAAATGTCTACTTATTTGAAATTTTTTCTGTGTGAGAAGTCACATATTTCTGCCTGCTTTTCTTTATCATTCCTTCCCAATTCCTTCCTTTCTTCCTTCTTTTTTTCCTCCTTTTATTTTCTCATATCCCTCTCTCATTCCTTCTTTCTTACCTTTCTTCCTTTCTCATTTATTTATATCATTATGGACTAATGGACATTTATTCTTTCAGTAATAACCCTATACTACTTTACATTTGTTGTGCTCAAATTGTTCCATCTTGGACCATTGAGAGCTCTTCCAGTTGGTTCATGTATTCCCCTGACAATCTTCTGCCAATAAAAGTTCCTCCAGATTCATCTTGTATGCCCTGGTCTTAGAAGTAGTTATTTCTTCAAGGATTCTTAATTCTGTTTGTTAGAAAGCGAGGTTAAAAGCCAATATCCAAGTTCTATATCTATTCCTCTAAGTTATTTTAGTTAATATTTGTATGGTATATATTTATATACTGTAACTTAAAATATGTCTCTTGTAATATTTTAGGTGTGTCTTCTTTTAACATAAAATCAGATTAACAAACTCTAACTCAAAGTTTCCATCTTGGAAAAAATGAATTTAGTTGCATTTATTGTTGCTACTAATAAATGTGTGTGTGTGTGTGTGTGTGTGTGTGTGTGTGTGTGTGTGTCAGATTAGCAAGTCTTCCTTTGCTTCCATTTTCATTTCCTTTGCCTTTTTTTCTACTGGATTTACTTAGTTTTCTCTAGTTCTCCTTTTTCCTTTCTGATTTTGGGAGTTAAATATTTTTTAATCTATTTACCTATTAAATTATGTATGTGTTAATTTATTGCTTTGGTAAGTCATAAAATTACCACACAGATGTTTGACTTAAAAATGCCCTAAATTAAATAGAATTTTACTTTTATCACTTAGACTTGTATTTCATTTTTTTCTTTTTTTACTGCTACTCAAATTTAATTTTTACATCATTGTTTACTTATATTTATATTTACCAATTTCTATATTTAATGTTAATTTAGCATCACATTATTTTTGTCTATTCTCACTTCCTTACTTACTGAGTTTTCATGATTTTTCTTTTGACATTGATCACTTCTAGACTGAAAGAGCCTTGATATAGGTCCAGATGTAGATTGCTGGAGAGAGGGGACAGCAAATGCATCTCAACTACTTGCTAACTACAATATAGTTAGTTCTCAGAGTGCTCCTCTGTTGTATCAAGAAAATATTTCTTAAAAACTACCCCAAAAATGTTAGGCTTAAAACAACACATATTTATTGTCTCACATTTTCTGCAGGCCAATAATTTAAGCACAAATTATGCCTTCTGTCCATCTCTCAAAGGCCACAAAGTGTTGGCCAGGTTTTCACCTGAAGGCTCAAGTAGAAAAAGGTCTCTTTTTTAGTTTATTCACATAGCTGCTGATAAGATTCAGTTTCCTGCAGTCTGTGGGACTGTGAGTCTTGCTAGCTTTTAGCCAGTGGATTCCTCAGTTCCTTTCAACCTCAGCCTCTTCCATATGGCAGCTTATTTCATCAAAGCATACAACTCGTGAAGTCAATAGAGAACAAGTACGAGCAAGATAGAAGCCATGGTCTTTGGAAATGTAATCACAGCAGGGACATCTCATCACTTTTCCATACTCTATTTATTAAAAATAAGTTTTGAGATCCACTAAAAACATTCAAGAAGAACAGATAACACAAGGGTGTGAATCCTGTGTATGGGGATCATTGAGGGCCATCTTAAAGGACATCTATAAAATGGGATTTCAATAGTAGCTACCTACTATTCAATAGTAGCTACCTAATGTGACTGTGAGATATAGATAAAAAATTAAACACTTCCTCATTTTACTCAGCCTTTTTATCAATCATGGATATTAGTTTTTACCATTATTAATCTATTGAACCAGCAGCATACACGTCTCCTGTATTTAGTATTTCTGGTGCTTCCTGGTTTAGCTGATCTGTATGTTTTAGTCTCTTGTCATGCCCCTTATAGTAAAATACATTAATTTGACATGACAAAGCTGTGCTTCCTTTAGAAACTGACACAGCTCCTCGTAATGAATGATAAACAAAGGATGCAGATTTATTGTATTGCAATCTATTTGTAGTATCATGAAAAAAAAGTAGAATGGTTTTTCACTCTTAAGTTATTCTATATCTTTATGAACAGAGTTTTGGAGGGCTGTTTTCATGTACACTTATATTTGTGCTTGATATAGGCATTGTTGGTGTCATAAAACAACTTGAAGGTGAAGTGTTTCAGTTCCTCTAGGCTGTTCAGGAACAGCTTAAGTATCTACAGCTCTGTCTTGGATGTAGAGTTTAAAAACACTTTAAATGTCAATATATATTGATCACTAATATAATCTTAGGAAGGTTTGTGGGGTTTTTTTATCCCAAAAGTTTCAGCTATGACTGTAACTTATAATTGCATGGATAGACAAATGAAGTTTAAAAGTTCTACAGTGTTTTTTATTATAAAATAGCATTCCCTAAGTTTTATATCTTAGCTGTGAAATTTATAGTTAGATCAATCACTACCCATGGGCTCAGTTAAGGATTGAATTTAATTTTCTGGGAAAAATTTTGAGCAAAATTTATGTTATAGTAAAACACATGATGTATATTTTCCAGTTTACATTGATAACAGAGGCATTATAACATTCCATTTTAGTAAATAAAGAATGATATTTCTGTCACTTATTGATAAAAACATTTGAAAGATAATAACACTTAAGATCATACTGTAAATTTCTAATGAAAGTGCTAAAATTATTGATGAATTGTATTCTGATAACTTCTTATCACTTTACAGAAACTTCAAAGAAGCTGAATAAATGCAGATGTCAGAAGAAAAACATGAAAGAAAAATAGACAACTTATTTACCTAGTTTAACATAAACTATTCATTGAATATTAAAATTAAAAGTGACTTTAGAGATAATCCTGCCCAACTCCATCATTTTTAGATGAGGAATCTGAAGCTTCAATAAGTATTGTAATGTCTTTGTGACAGAGGGACCAATTGTTAAGAAATTATATTCAATTCCAAACTTCAAGTTTTCTGTCCATGCTATTATCCAGTGTCTGAATAGTGCTTTCTGCATTCTATTTATTTGCACTTTCAGGATTATTAATAACATTGAGAATCTTTTTCAGTAATCATTTGCAATTTATACACATGTTTTGAAAATATATTTTGAAATATAAAGCTCTCTTTTTGTTGTACTGTTTTTTTTAATTACTTACATTTGAAATGTAACTTTAAAATATGACCTTATTTTAAGCCCTTTGTCATATATATGATTTTATCTGTGGCTTTGACTTTTTTATTGTTTTATTATTCCTTTGGGAAGTCAGAGTTTTAAGTTTTTTATGAAGTCTAACTGAGAGAGGAGAAACCGGAAGAATGCAGGAGAGGGGGGCCTGCAATGTCTGTGATCCTACTCTCAAGCCATTGACCTCAGCATTTTGGACTTAGGGAGGAAGGGCTGACTGAGAAACTTTGAAAAGTAACAAACCACAGCTGTGGTTCTTGTTATCAATTCCCTGAAATAAACTTGCAACACCAGCAAAAAGAATGAATTATGTGAATAGTCAAGGACAGATGGTCAAAACCTCCTCTCTTACCCCCTCCACTCCCGGAGACACAAAAGTCATGTAGGGTTGCAGACAAAGAAGTCAAAGAAATCAGGCACTTGTTAGGTAAAAATTAAAAAGCCGTAAAGGTATATTAGACTCAGAAAAACTAACTTTGGGGGAGACTGGTGCTACTAGTCTCACGTGCTCTGCTGGCTACCAATAAATCCTACCTCCTCGATCAAGTTGTCCGGGTATCTGTTATCCTCTGTTTGCAGCTAATTCCTGCTACATCACTTAACTTTTTAAATTATTATTAACACAAGTCCATTGTCTGTGTAGACTTATTTTTGCCTATTGTCTTTTCTCTATTTCAGGACCCCATCTGATATTCCTTACTACATTTATTTGTCATATCTCTTTAGGCTACTCCTTGAAGTAGCATTTTTTCTGACTTTCTTTGGTTTTCATAACCTTGACAGTTTTAAGGATTGCTGGTCAAGTATGTATTTTGTATGATGAACCAACTATTAAATTTTTGTGATGTTTTTCTCGTGATAAGATTGTGGTTAGTTATGAATTATTGAGCAGAAGAAGACCACATTGGTAAAGTGCTACTTATATCACATCAAATCAAATGTATGTACAATTAACATGATTTATGACTGCTGATGTCAGTCCTGGTTACCTATCTTTGTTAGTGTTTGTCAGGTTACTTCACTACAAAACTACCTTTTTTCTCCTTTACACTCTTTCCATACTACGCACTTTGGAAGGAAGTTAAAATATAAATACTTACTTTATACTTCAGGTTATGCCCCAGTAATCATTTATTTATTTTGTTATTCCTAACATTCTAGATTTGACTGTTGAGAGCCATCTATGTTGGCTCCTGTGCTACTTTGATACCTTGCCATCAATGGGAATGTGTATGTTTGTGGTTCTGCAAGATACTTCAGGCTCATCTTGCCTATTTCCTGCCCTAGAGTTAGAATCAGTCATTTCTCCAAGGAACCTGGGTCTTTTTTTAAGAAGGGTGTTAGAAACAAAGATGTTGTGCTTGTTGCTACTTGAGTGTTTGTTCTTTAAGGTCACTCAGCCAACAGAGCAAAAAATATATGTGATTATATTATTTTATGTATAGAAACTTGTGTAGAAATATTTCTCTTTTTCTTAATCAAGTGAGAAGCAGGAAGGTGAAGACACAGACTCCCACATCCACCCCAACCAGGATCCACCTGGCAACCCCTATCTGGGGCTGAAGCTCTGCCCATCTGAGGCTGCTGCTCCATTGTTTGACAACTGAGCTATTTTAGTGCCCGAGGCGAGGCCATGGAGTTATCCTCAGTGCCCAGGGCCAACTTGTTCACTTGAGCCATGGCTGTGTGAGGAGAAGAGAGAGAGAAAAGGAGACAGAGAAGAGGGAGGTGGAGGGGTGGAGAAGCAGATGGTCACTACTCTTGTGTGCCCTGACCGGGAATCAAACCTGGGACTTCCACAGGCTGGGCTGACACTCTACCACTGAGATAACTGGTCAGGGTGAAATATTTCATTATGTAACTTTTCCTGTACCTATTTGAAACAAAACCTGAGTTTACATTAATGTATTCATACCTAATTATTACCACATGTATTGTTATTGTTTCCTTCTTTTGTTTATCTCTAAATTCCACTCCACCAATAAGGTGCTTGGCTTTCACCATCTGCCATCCACTATTTGTCATTCCACTCTGGTATACATGTATAGTATATCAGAATTGTTACACCATACCCTGATGAGAAACAAATTCATACACTAGAGTAAAATACCTATGTTTAGTTCTTTTGCCTTCAGTTTTATATACTTTACTCCTTTCTAGAGATACCTAGCTCAGTATTTCTTTCCTCCATCCCCTTCAATGAAGTTGTTTTATTTCATTGTAATACAGTTAGATTTTTCTGTCATAGTCAGCATGCTTTCCTGGGTTTTCTCTACTGCCTGAAGAATTTTTTAAAATTTGTTCGGTTTACTCTGGGAAAAGTTTTGACAAATGCACAAATGCATAGTGTGTCCTGTATTCACTAATATAATATCATAATATCATATTGAACAATTTTACTGTATAAAAATTTTTCTGTGCTTCACTTATTTATTTCTCCATCGACCCCCATGAGTACCTAGACAATTTTTTTTAATATGACTGTATTTTATGAGGCAGTGTGTTATTGACAACAGAGAAATAAAAAATTATTTAAAGAACAAAGTTACCATTTTAGACCTTGGACAAACCTCCTGGGCGCCATGTCCATGTTCTTATCAGTTACTCCTTATCCCTCTTCCTACCAGAGCTATGGCAGTGAGAGGAGTCAGCATGTCTGTCACTTTTATCAGAGCAGACTATTGCTTGAAAGCACATGCTTTAAACACATTCAGTTCTGTCTCCTTAACTCATCGTCCTCACTGAGACTCCCTTCTGCCTTCCAGAAGAATGTAATCTGACCAGTTTCCATAAGATTGAGTTATAAATACATCATAGGAACACAGTTCCTTTTCCACTGGAGGATACAAATCAGAGCCTGGCATTTCTCCATCTTTCTGTGTTCTACTGTGATCTGTTGCTGTTTCCTTCACTATCAGCTTTTACAATTCATTACGAGGGCGTAAACCTGGGCCCAGCAGTGAAGTTGTAGTCATCTGGACCTGGAATCATGCAGTCTTGTACAAAGGGAGAAACCCTGTCCTTTTCGTGTCTAGGGTTTTGTATTTTCCAGAATGTCCAATAATTGGAATCATACAGTAGGTAGCTTTTTCAGGCTGCTTTTCCTTTCATTTTTTCCCATGTATGTTAGGTTATTCCATGTCTTTTTACCACTTGATGGATCTTTTTATTTTTTTTTGTATTTTTCTTAAGCCAGAAATGGGGAGAGACAGACAGACTTCCGCATGCGCCCAACGGGGATCCACCCAGCACGCCCACCAGGGGCGATGCTCTGCCCACCAGGGGATGATGCTCTGCCCCTCCGGGGCATCGCTCTGCTGCAACCAGAGCCACTCTAGCGCCTGGGGCAGAGGCCAAGGAGCCATCCCCAGCCCCCGGGCCATCTTTGCTCCAATGGAGCCCCGGCTGCGGGAGGGGAAGAGAGAGACAGAGAGGAAGGAAGGGGGGAGTGGAGAAGCAAATGGACGCCGCTTCTCCTATGTTCCCTGTCCGGGAATCGAACCCAGGTCCCCCGCACGCCAGGCCGACGCTCTACCGCTGAGCCAACTGGCCAGGGCTTGATGGATCTTTTTATAAATCACCAAATAATAATGCATTGTATGGATGTACCAGCATGTTTATCCATTCAGCTATCAGAGGACATATTTATTAATTCAAGATATTGATGATTATAAATACAGTTATTATAAATAGTTGTAATTTTTACATGAATATGTGTTGTCATGTTTAGCTTTGTAAGAATCTGCCAAGCTGTGTTCCAAACTGGCTATGTAATTTTTTTTATTATCACCACAATAATTGCAAATTTCTGTTATTCTACATTCTTAGCAGAACATGGTTCTTCTAATTCAAGTAGTGAGGGTTCAAAAAACACATTCTATAAGTGTGTGATGTAGAGTATATTCAACTATGACAATTTACACTTTACCTTGAGATAGAGAACTATGAAAAGTTAAAAGACTTGCCTCATCATGTTCAGAAAAAACAACATGGAAAAGAAAAGATAAGTAAAACTAAAGGTAAAATATTTACAGTGACTGTCACTAACTTTCTGAAATTCCTATTTATAGTTCAGTAGAATTTTGTTGCCTTTGGCTAGAAACTGAAATTTCTTTGGCTGAGAATATCTTTATCAAGCAGTTACATAACTCATTATTAAGAAGTGCACCCAAGAGAAAAGCTGCACATTTTATTTTATTAATTGGGTAAAAACATAAAAGGATAAAAAAGCAATATTAATAGTTTTCACTCTTTTTAATGTATAGGATTGGTATTATTAGTCATGTTACGCCTAAATTAGAAAATTACATTGCCAATGCCCATGCAAGGGAGGTGATAACAAGACAGTGACTCTTTTTCAGCCATTCAGGAAAATCAATAGTGTTTTACTGGAGCTTCAGTGATAAAACAGCTTGTCATGCCAACAGCTAAACAATGTGTGTCAACAGAAAGAAATACTGCTTAGAGCCCAAGAGATGACAATTGTAGGCATAATTGCTTATTGCTAATGGCTTCAGTCATTGCTGCAAAGAGTAAACTAATTAAAAGAGTAACATGTAATGGTGGGAAAACAAGGTTTTATTTTCCAAGCTACTGCAATGTGACCCATGGTACATATAGTGCTGCTGTCCCTTTTGAACAACAACAAAAAAATACCCATTCGATAAGTAATTTTTCACATGATGTTGAATACTTATATGGGTTTCACCATTTCAAAAATGAGTAAATAAAATTATCACCTGGTCAAAACAGCATATTGTAAAAACAAAAAGGATGGATTCTATATGCTAGCCTCCTGGGTTTGACTGCAGAGTTCATCACTTCTTAGCCTGTGGCCAGTGAACAAGCCTTTGGGCCTCACGTCACTCTTTTCCTATAAGGGGGTAATAACAAGACATATTCCACAGTGTTGTAATAAGGTCAAGAGTGATCATCTCTCCATCACCCAAAATAGTTTGTGGCTTACAAGTGTACATTTAGAGTATACAATTCACTGGATTTAAATATATTCACATAATTGTGCATCCTTCACCACAATCGATTTTATAACACTTTTTTTACCTTCAAAAGAACTTTGACCCCAAACCTCCCTTTCTACACAGCCATAGGCAGCGGCTAACCTACCGTTTATCTCTATAGATTGTCCTACTCATACCATATGTTGTCTTTAGTAACTAGATTCTTTCTCTGGCCATGATGTTTTCAAGGTTCATTTATGTTTTGGCTTGTATCAGTAATACATTTCTCTTCCATTTTTACTCTTGTATTCTTTCTATTTAAAGTTCATTTCAGAAATGAGTGTTTTAACTGTATATTATTGCTAGTAATTTCTGTGGGACTCCACGGGTGTTCCATGAAGAAAAGCAGCTGTTTGTTTAGAGTTCCTCAATTATCTGAATTGTTACATAAGCATCACAAGACTATGAGAAGCTTTGATAGTGTCCCTTTTCTAATATTTAAAATTTCTATTCTTCCCATTACTTCTGACTGTAATACATTTGACTCTATCACTTTCTTCATACTTTTACTTGTAAGGTGGAGATCTTGTGGATTGGAGGAAAAACACAGAAACAGTATTTCTGTAGTAGAGTATTTGAGTATTAAAATATCGGAAGAAAGAACATGATGTGTATATAAGACTGGATACTTTATAACAAATTTGACTTTTATTTGGAATTAAATGATAAGCCACAAGAGGGTTTTGGACAGAGAAATTACATGTATTTATTTATTTATATTTTATTAAATATAATTGCTATATAACACTGTATAAGTTTAGGGTTTACAAAGTACTGATTGATACTTTTACATATTGTAATATGATTGCTGCTTTAGCATTAGCTAGCAGGTCTATTATGTCACAAAATTATTATTTTTGTGTGTGTGCTGGGGCAATTAAGATTTACTCTTAGCAGTTTTGACTTTTATAATACAGTATTGTTATCTATGATTACTATATCGTGCATTCGATCTCCATGACATGTATATATATATTTACTAGTTGCAAGTTTGTACCCTCAAGTGATATATTCTTAATTCCTCCATTTTCCATGCACTCAGAGCTGCCATTGTACTCTGTCCACAGATCCTGGGCTGTTCTTCTGATAGCACCCTATTCACAGAACTTGATTTTGTTCTGTACCAGAGCGTGCAGACAAGGAGCTGGCTGCAGAGCTGGGGAGACCTGTGAGTTTAGCACTCAGGGCTAGGGGTGCCTGTTCTCCGTGCTGTGTCTCTGGCTGAGGTACTCCCACTGAAGTCCTCAATGTAGTCAGCAGGGACCTTGTCCTTTGGATGTCTTATCTGCCACTTTCCCTATCTCATTTCTCCCCTCATGTCTCATTACTCTGGGTGCTACTGGACAGAAACAAGTTTCTCCAGCCACACAACTTGGTTAGCCAGGCACTTATTCACCATTCTCCTTTTCCACTGTGGAGGCCCCTGCTGCTGGAGAGTTCAGCGCTCTACACGGCGGCCTTGGTGTGGGTGCTGATGGCATAGCTCCTCTTACACTCTGCACTGCATCTGTACAGTGTGTGTGTGTGTGTGTGTGTGTGTGTGTGTGTGTGTGGTGTGCTGGGATCTCCCCTCAAGAAGGCCAGATTTGTTCAAGTATTTGACAAGGTCAGCAGTCTCCAGCTTATTTTCCTCACCATGATGAAAGGGGTTCGGGCAGGCTCAATGGCTCTGCTGGTTCCACAACCCATAGAGAGGTCACCCTGCCTGTTACCAGATGCACAGGTGAAGGTAGGCAAGATTGCCCCTGGGTCCTCTGGCATATGATACGGAATTCCACAACTTCCCGAAAGGCACTTTTGTCTGTAGTGGATGCCTAATTAGTTGTTAAAGAAGGGGACAAAAATGAGGAAAATCTTACAATGTTGATAGTACCACTTACATTAATTTTTCTTGATGAATGATATTCTATTGCATGTTTATACCACACTGTTTTTTTCTACTTATCATTTGATGGACAGATAGTTTTCATTTTTTGGCTATTATGAATAATGGTGACCTAAATATTTATGTAACTCTTGAGTGGATATCTAGTAATTTACTTTATAGGTACAAAGAGAGAGACAAAACAATGAATAAATAACTCTAAATTTTTTTCTAATATGCACTTTTTTGGTTAACTGAATTCTTGTTGTTACCCAACTGTTTCTGCACCAGATGCTGGCTCTGCCCCGGATCTCTGGCTTGTTAGGCAACAGTCAGTTTTTTTATAACTCACCTAGAAAAAATTTAGATGCTTGAAGTGAGAACAGAACAAGTTTTATTCAGGTAGAGAAAAAAAAAAAAAAGAGGTCAGAGCACAGGCACCACTGTGAAAGAAGCTAAGATAGAAGGGTACATGTTGGGTGTGGCCTCAAATTCTGATTCCACCTTCTGGTTGGGAAAGACCATGTTGTGGTGAGAACCACACCACTGCAGGGCTTTCCTGCCTTAAACTGTTTTCTTTGACATGCATCAAGGAGGAGCTCTGGTGAGAAGATGTGGGCTCCTACTTCCCCTCTCCACTTGTAGAGAATTTTCCTTAACTTCTTGGTATCCTGCCTCATTGTACTTGTAAACCCAGTAGTCGCGGCCTTCACAACCACCAGGAATGTGCAGGTTCCCATTAGATTTGGACAGATGGTAAAGAAACAGTGGAGCCAAATACTGGTGGGCCATACCTTTATTCTAGCCTCGCAACTGGCCAGCAAGTAAAAAACACACAGGGCACCAAAACCCACTCACATGTTTTCTGGTTCCAAAACCATGAGAATCTTTTCTAGTTTTTCCTAAAATTAAAGGCCCCCCACCAGTCTCAGTCCCCTCTGGTTCCCCATCTCCTTCTCTCTGCACAAACTCTGCAAAAACTGACTTCTCCTTCAGCACCCTGCCATCTTGGCTGTCTTCTTTGCAAAAAATGGCTTCCTTTTTCCTCCTTCTTCTCTTTTCTTCTTAAAACTTTTTGGCATGAAATGCCTCCTCCAGCAAATATTAGCATAACAAAGCCCCTTTCCAAGCAGGAAGGTAATTAACAGTTTCACCTGGGCAGCATCATTCACATGGGCAGCACCATTTTTAACAAAGTGAGCATAAAAATTACATTTTACAGACTTATTTGCCCAACCATACTCTTATTTTTTCCTATTAAAAACTTCTTTTCAGGCTGCACATTCCACTTATATTTTTATTGTATTATTTTAATCAAGTTACATTGTGTAGCCACAATCCCCACATTACATTTATTTATTTATTTATTTATTTAATATTACTTTTTAATTTTTTGTGTGTGTGTGTGACAGAGACAGAGACATAGAGAGACAAAAAGAAGGAGAGATAGGGACAGGAAGGGAGAGAGATGAGAAGCATCAATTCTTCATTGCGGCATCTTGCACCTTAATTGTTCATTGATTGCTTTCTCATATGTGCTTTAACTGGGGGGCTACAGCAGACTGAGTGACCCCTTGCCCAAGCCAATAACTTTGAGCTCAAGCTATTGATTCTTGCTGAAACCAGATGAGCTTGTGCTCAAGCTGGTGACTTTGGGGTTTGAACCTGAGTCCTCCATGTCCCAGTCCGATGCTCTGTCCACTGCACCACTGCCTGGTCAGGCCCCACATTACTTTTAAAACCTCATGGTTCATCTCAATTGAAACTATTAAATTGCTTCTACCTTCCTTTGACCTTAATTCAATAGAGTACTTAATTGGCCTCTTGACACTATATTCTGGTTGAGTGTCCAGGTACCCATCAACTACTTCACACACTCAAATAAGAAAAAATAAACTTTTGTCTCTAAATTAAAATAAAAATGTACTTCTCCACTAAAAAAATCTATCTCTTAATTTATATTATACATTTATATATTCTATCTATTCTACTTAATATATACTCAACATATGCTAAAATAAACGCAGTCCTTTCAGTTAAATAATATACAACTTTTTTTTAAGTGAGAAGAGGAGAGATAGTAAGTCAGACACTCACATACACCTCAACCAGGATCTACCCAGCAACCCCATCTGGAGCTGATGCTCAAGTACCGAGCTATTTTTAGCACATGAGGCTAATGTGCTATAACGAAGCTATCCTCAGCTCCAAGGACCATGCCTGAGCCAACCAAACCACTGGCTATAGGAAGTAAAGAGGGAGAAAAGGGGAAGAGGGAGGAGAGAGAAGCAGATGATCTTCTCTCCTGTGTGCCCTGACCAGGAATCAAACCCAGGATGTCCATATGCAAGGCTAATGCTCTATTGACTGAACCACTGCCAGGGCCAATAAATAACTTTTAAAAAAAAAAATTATTCTTCACAAATAATCCTTGTAAGAAGGTATATATTCCTTGTTTAGATGGAGTAATTAACACAACCTTTAATGTCTAATTTTAATTGTCATATTCAGATACAAGTAGCAGAAAATAATACGAACCACTTTCCTCACCATTCTGGATTTTAATGCTGTTGATTTGTTTAACCTTTCAATGTACAATGACTACATGACATAATATGAGATAATAAACTCTCATATGTTATTTTGAGACAAAAGCATGAGAGAAAACTATCAAACATTGATTCTACATACCAGATTATAAGCAGCTTCAAAGAAGCTAGTTATGAATATAATCCATATTACATGTACCTACTATAGGATTTAACATGAAACAAACCATTCTCTGTGCACTACCACATTGTACAGTGTGTGAAGGAAATTATCATTTGCAAGGCTAATTGTCCTGTGTGGGTGCAAATCTACCGTGATGACCCTGTGATGCCTGTATTAGTATGTTAGGACTGCCATGACTATGTGTAACAGAAGGGGTAGCTTAAATGACAGAAATCTGTTTTCTCACAGTTTTTGAGACCAGAAGTCTCAGACTAAGGTGTAAGCAGAGCTGATTCTGTCTGAAGGCCATGAGTGAAGCATGTGTTTCAGGCTACTCTCCTTGGCTTGGAGACATGGCCTTCTCCCTGTGCCTTTACCTCGTTTTTTCTCCATATGTGTCTATGTGTCTGTGTTTAAATTACCCTTTCTTATAAAAACACCAGTTATATTGAATTAGGGCCCACCCTACTATTGTCTTCAAAGATTAATTTAACTGCCTCTTCAAAGATCCAGTCTCCAAACATGGTCATTTTCTGAAGTACTGGTGGTTAGGACTTTAACACATGAAATTTGACAGGTGAGGGTAGGAGGACAGTTCAGCCCATAACATTACTGTATTTCAATTTGCTTAACATGTGGGACAATAACGATTTGCTAACACTATGGTAAATCAGAGTCAATTTGAAATAAATATTTACTATGGAAATCTACATTTTCTTTCATCTTTTTATATTGAGATTATTTCCCATAAATGCATGGGTTAGAGCTGTAATTATGTAAGACAGGACTTGTTATAGCTTTCTGTTTTATAATGACTACCATATGAAATCCAGTCAAAGTGCTCATCAGCAGCTATATGAAGAAATCAAAATTCTCATTTTCTTTCCTTAAGCTGTCCTGAAATCAGTTCATTACACTTATCATTTGCTACCACAAAAACCTGTTGCTTATAAGTTAATTCAAAGAAAACCTAAATTTGTAAGATTAGGGTATAATTATAATGTGCTGCTCAGCTTCCTTTAGTTCCTTGGGGCAAGGAATGCAGTAAGCAGAATAAGAGCATTTTAAAGATGTCCCTGTTGTAATCCCCAGAAACTGTGAATATATTAGATATTATGGGAAAAATTTAAAAAAAAAAGGAAAATTAAAGTTGTTAAGTTTTAGATGGAATTAAGGTTGCTAATCAGTTGACCTGGAGATAAGAAAATTATATTGGGTTCTTGGGTGGATCCAAATTAATCCCAATGGTCTTCAAGTGTGGAAGAGAACAGCAGAAAAAAATGTCAGGGTGATGCGATGTGAGAGGACACAAACCACTGGACTGACTTGGAAATAATAAACCTTGGTCTAGTGGTTTGTGTGTCTAGCTCATTTATTTAAATTAAAAGTAAACTTTTGGAAAAATTAGTGTTCTATTGAAAAAATGACTGAAAGCACAAAATTTAAATTTAAAAACTTGAAGCAAATTGTTCATTTAATTAATAGCATCAGTTAGTTTCAGTTATAGATATCTCTGCCTTCAGGGATCCACAACATTAGCCCTGGCTGGTTGGCTCAGTGCTAAAACATTGGCCCAGCATGTGGTTGTCCCAGGTTTAATTCCTGGTCAGGGCCCACAAGAGAAGCAACCATCTGCTTCTCCACCCCTTCTCCTCTCCCTTCTCTCTCTCTATCACTCTTTCCTCCTCCCACAGCCATGGCTCCATTCATTTGAGTGCATCAGCTTTGAGTGCTAAAGATGGCTCCCTGAAGCCTCCACCACAGGTGCTAAAAATAGCTCAGTTACAAGTGTTGGCCCAGATGGGTAAAACATTGGCCCCTGAAAGGGGAGTGCTGAGTGGGTCCTGGTTGGAGCGTGTGTAGGAGTCTGCCTCTCTATCTCCCCACCTCTCACTTGAAAAATAAGAAAAAAAAGATTCATAACATTATGCTCTCTCTCTCTCTTTTTAATTAATGGGCCTACCAAGAGATTACACTCAATAGCTTCTTGCTATACTAATTTATTGATGGAGCATTATTACTGGTTTAATAGAGAAGTGAGAAGTTGGTTTATAAATGGCCAAGTCAAAAAAATAAAAATGTGAAATACTTTGTAATCATTCAAAAATGATATATATTTTATAAATTATATATAATATATGCATATTATCTATCATACATACTTTATATTTATTGTTTATAAATACATATTTAAAAAATTGAAATCATTTGGAAACTATGATTACTTTTTAATTTAAATTTATTGAGATGACATTGGTTAATATAATTATATAGGTTTCAAGTGGTCATTTCTGTAATAAATGTCCTGTATATTGCATTGTGTGCCTATCACCCAAAGTGAATTCTCTTCTGTTTTTATATATTTGACCCTCTATACTACCTCTCCACCCTCTTCTCTCTGGGAACCAACATATTGTTGTCTGTGTCAATGAGTTTTATTTTTATGATTACTTTTTAAGTGTCAAGAATCTTGTAATAAATAGGTAGAATATGCTCTTAATAGTTGCATGTGGCCTTTTCCTGTGGGTGGAGTGCAGAGTGCATTCCTAGCAGCTGTGGCTGATGCAATGCTGTGAGAATACTCCAGCTCCCAGAACCCTCCTGGGCACACCCAGGAAGGAAGCTCACTCACTATAAGGAAGTGACTTAGCGCCAACCACGCAGCTCCCTGATCTTTTCAGCCATTGGCTATGAAGGACACGCTGTAACATTCTATTGGCTGAACCCATGTATATAAGCTAGTTTACTTCCTGAATAAAGTGGATCTGCGTCACTGAACCTGGTCCCTGGAGTCAGGTCTTTGCATCTCTGTTGTCCTCACCCCCGGCAGGACTTGTCCACATTTTCCCACACTACTTAGACATTTAATTTTGAATTTAGGCCAAAATATCACATCATAAGGTTATGCCTGTTAAGGGCAATAGTGTTTTTGACTGACTTACATTGAGCTAAGCTGCCATTCCTCTGTGTTTCCTCTGACATCAGATTCTCCTAATCATATAGCACCTATAAAAATGAATTAATTTTGTCTTCCTGCTAAATATGAAACAACAGAAAAAGAAAAGACCTTATTAATTTCTATATTTCATGTGCTTAAATAAGGTACTCAATAATGTATGCTAAAGTATATTCAAATATACCTACATCTGAATATTTTGACTCCTTATCATAAGAACACACCTTTACTTAAATATTACCAAATCCTTTGGAGATCCCAAAGTATCCGTTTTGTACCTTATCCTTTAAGTTTAGTATTATTTTGCTACCTAAGTTTTTTGTTTTTTCACAGCACTCATGTGTTCAGACTTTTATAGGTTACTGAGGATATTTGAAAGTTGTTGGAGGTGTGAACCCTGAGGAAGAAGACAAGTACTAAGAAGGTCTCCTGCTGGGTAGCTGAGCAAGAATGAAAAAAAAAAATTAGAAGAAGAAATTTTAAAAAACCCCAGAGCCTAGCAGCCATTTCTACACAGGGGCATCTCACACAGACTGCACTTCAGGGGCCTGCACTGAACTGCCTGTACTGTGTTTCTGGCATCTGAGGCAACCCTTATAAAGGAGTTCTTATAATCATATTTTAACCAGTAGGTCTGAAGTTTTCCCTATCCAATCAGTGCTATACAGCTCCAACCAATCAGAGTGGCTGTATTCTGACCAATCGTAACAGTACTTTTTAGACCCATCAAACTGAAAGGATTTGGAATACCCGTTTGCATGAGAACCAACCAACTAGGGATCAGTAATGGGGACTTCTGTCCATATAACCGGCTTCCTCTCTCTCAGAGACCACTCTTTTCCTTTCCACCTAAGAGTGAAGGTTGTGTTTCACTGGATGAGCAGACACACAGAAGTTTCCTGGGGGCAGACTAGTGCAACCTAGAACAGATCGGCAGAGAATGGAGCACAGTGCATCACAAAGAATGGGCAAAGAGCAGAGCAGAGCTGTCTAGCTGGAGAGGGGCCTGGCCTCAGGGCTGCCTGACAGCCATGATGTTTTCACAGATGTGCTATATCACAATTGAGCCATTTGCACTGAATCAAGTTTCTTTTTCACTTAACCTCAAATTAGGGATTTTGGTGCTAATGACCATTAGTTGACAGAGGTAATCATAGGTTGTCAGGGAAAGACTTTGGAAAAATTCTCTGAGGTTGTAGATCATGAACTGAAGGTAAAAATGAAATGAATGTGTTGCAAGAGGTAGGATAAAACTGAAAGCAAGGACAGGATTTGGGGCTGTTGCTATAGCTTAAGTGAAACAATGAATCAGAAATATGAAGTGGTTTAAGAGAAATGGGTAAACAATTACTCAGAACAAATCATTGTATGTGAGGGGATAAGAGAAGGAGAAATCTGGAATGAATTCTTCATTGCCAACCAACCAAATTAAAAAAATAATCTCTTTATTTATAAAATATTATATTATTACAATTCTCTAGCAATTATTTGCCCTTTGCTACTCTTAATGAAAATCTGATGTTGCTGGACTTCTTTTTCTTTCGCTATTCAAGTTTCCAAATATATTTTTCTTGGTACCATACATCTTCATGTGAGCATTGAAGTGTTACAGAAGTCAGCTTTTCCTTTGCCTGTAACTGCAACTGTATAAACAGGATTTTTTTAAAAAAAATCAAATAATGTATCGGAAAAAGCTCTGATAAACCGAGTTTATTTGAACCAGCACTCAACTTGCGTTTCTATATTTTGTGTGAAAATAGCTTGAATTAAGTTTTATAAAGTGGTTGTGTATACTAAGTCATGGAGTTATCTATAATAATTTAGATTTTGTAAAATATGATAGAACATGGTACACTTAAGGAAAGTCATTATTTCAACTAAGTGCTGTCTCTCAAGCATGATGATTTCAGATGAAGTCAGATGGACTTACCTAGACTGAAGTAAAAATCTCCTTTAAAAAAACCCACTTTTAGCCCTGGCCGGTTGGCTCAGTGGTAGAGCGTCGGCCTGGCGTGCAGAAGTCCCGGGTTCAATTCCCGGGCAGGGCACACAGGAGAAGCGCCCATCTGCTTCTCCACCCCTCCCCCTCTCCTTCCTCTCTGTCTCTCTCTTCCCCTCCCGCAGCCGAGGCTCCATTGGAGCAAAGATGGCTCCTTGGCCTCTGCCCCAGGCGCTAAAGTGGCTCTGGTCGAGGCAGAGCACCGCCCCCTGGTGGGCAGAGCGTCGCCCCCTGGTGGGCGCCGGGTGGATCCCGGTCGGGTGCATGCGGGAGTCTGTCTGTCTCTCCCCATTTCTAGCTTCAGAAAAATAAAAAAAAAAAACCTCACTTTTAGTCTTTCTTTTATAAAGTGAAATTATCTTTTCAAGATACAGTTTAATAAAATCATATATTACAATTTAGAATTTTATATATTTTAAAAAATTTTTATACCTTATAAAATAAAGAAATTAACAACATTAGTTCATTCTGCTGTATAGTATTCTGGTTTAAGAATTCTAACTCCAGACACTAGTTCTAAAATGTCAACCTCAGGTACTTTTATTTTTACCAATATTTTTTATTTTATTAAGACTATATCACACATAAATATGGAAGTACAAATGGTTAATATAAAAGTTGATATTGAGCCTGACCAGGCAATAGCGCAGTGGATAGAGCATCGGAATGAGATGCAGAGGACCCAGTTTCAAAACCTCAAGGTCTCCGGCTTGAGCATGGGCTCACCAGAATGAGAGAGGGGTTGCTGGCTTGAGTATGGGATCATAGACATGACCCCATGGTTGCTGGCTTGAGCCCAAAGGTCACTGGTTTGAAGCCCAAGATCACTGGTTTGAGCCCAAGGTCGCTGGCTTGAGCAAGGGGTCACTCATTCTGCTATAACCTCCGTTCAAAGCACATATGAGAAAGCAATCATTGAACAGCTAAGGTGCCGCAACAAAGAATTTATGCTTCTCACCTCCCTCCCTTCCTGTCTGTCTGTCCCTGTCTGTTCCTTTCTTTGTCTCTCTATCTGCGTCTCTGTCACATACACACACACAAAAAGTTGATATTGAGCCATGTATTGAAATGTCTTCACAATTTTAAATATTCTGGTCCCATGCTTCCCAAATATAGACACAAGGGAGTGGAAACATCTATTTTGTAGAATGATAAACAAAAAAATTTCATTTAAAATTTTTTTACACACAGGTCTCTGTAAAGAAAAAAATAAATGGTTATTTAAAAAAAAGACTACATTTGCATTGGTGCTACTTGATAAAAAAAAAAAAAGGAGAATAAATAGGCCCTATTATTTTTTCATTGTAATGAATGGTTCTTCATTTTAACAAGTATGCAGTGGTGTTATCACAGATCAAAACACCATTCCAAAAATATTCATGAAATAAAATACTCTTTTTTCACTAGAAAAGATACAGTAATGATGATATATCCAAAACTATGGAATGCCTGGGGGTTTTCATAAGAGCCATCTACTTTTCTTCTTCAAGCAAAAAATTTTCCTATGTCCCAAATAGACTACTACAAAAGAATGGGGTGAGGTGAGAGTCATTTATGAGTTCCTAGTCTCTTCATCAGTTATGTTAACATTGATTTAGATCTGAGCAAACACTCTTCCTTGGTATCATATTTTTAAGACTGTTGTAGTCACACAACTACAACATGTTTGGGGTTCTCCTGATGACCTAATCAAAACTAGACATTTCTTCTGCTTGAATGCCTTACCACATGACTAATGGCTTTATTTATTTTGCCTCCTTTCTTGTATTAAGATGAGTTACTTCCCTACCTCACCCCAAGTGACAAGTCTCCTTTCCAGATTTTATAATGCTGTAGTTCCTTGTGATTATTGTAACCTTATCTTTTTGTACTTAAAAAGCAACCTTATTAATATTAATGCTCCCATTTCAAAATAGGTCTAAAGTTTTTTTCCATTTTTTTTCCCCTGGCATGACCTAGACATGCATGCAATTTACTTCTCCCAACTTCTGTCTCCTGGAGGATTTTTAAAAGTCATTATATTTGGTAGTCATTCTTAATTAACTTGACTTGTAATGTCTCCAGTGGTGGGATTCAAATAATTTAACAACAGGTTCTCTACCCTAGTGATTGTTTTAGGTATAAAAAAACTTTATACCAAAAGGTAGTTTATTATTTCAGGCATTTAATACTTAAACAGGAACTATAAAAGAGGTACACAAAGCTAGATTATAAGAAAGAGTATTAAAATATTAATGGAAAAATATTAAATAATACCTGACAAAAAACAATAAAACTGTACTTAAGATATTTCTAATGACAGTTTGTCACCCCCAGGTTGTTTGGCATTTTTTCTCTTTACGTTATATGTTTGTTTACTGAAGTAACAAATGTGAGGGAATTAAAATGTAATATTTCATCAAAGGTATAATGAAGTTTATGAAATGAATAAATAAATCTTACAAGCATCGTCACATCATTTTTTTTTCACCTATAGACAGAATGAACATTACTACGGGTGCTTAGAATATACTATTGCAAAGATTAACGGTAAAGAAGAGTAAGGAATGTAAATTTATGATATCCATATTGGGCAGCTGCCCAGGCACCCACCTT
This sequence comes from Saccopteryx bilineata, assembly GCF_036850765.1. Taxonomy (NCBI): domain Eukaryota; kingdom Metazoa; phylum Chordata; class Mammalia; order Chiroptera; family Emballonuridae; genus Saccopteryx; species Saccopteryx bilineata. The sequence goes on along the minus strand of NC_089492.1, from coordinate 135,376,570 downwards.
AGAACCCTGATTACAAGTGCCATTTTAACAACCAGTTCACCGAACTCAACAAAAAATTAGATATCAGTTCTGCCGAACTGGTGTAAACCAGCTGAATCCCACCACTGAATGTCTTACATTGTTGAATTGAACAGTTATTCATATACAAATTATTATTTATAATACCATTGTTTAGCTTTATTTTTTCCTGAGTTGATTAGACATTTACTCTTGGAGGTTTGTTGCACTATATTTTAATCATTCACCTGATATACATATCATTAATGTCTCCTTATATTCAAATAAATTATAAAATATGTATTGGATGTCTTTTACCTTTGCTCTGTGCTTTTTTATATAAACTTCCAAAGAAAAGGTTGGCAATTAAAATTTAAATCTTAGAATAAACATTAAAAGGTTAACATGTGAAAAATACCATTTACTCTATTAAATTCTAAATAGAGAATAACATTTGCCTAAATGAGAAAGTTTTATTAACAGTTTAAACATTGAATTCCTATAAACAGAGAGAGATGTAATAGAATCCCCAGGAATAATTAAAATGTGGCTTCCAAAGGATTTGCTCCAGAAACTGTGATTCAGGAGGTTTATTCCTCTCCCACTTGTTCCACAGCCACATGGACCTTGAAATTTTTTCCAGAGATGCTGGTTTCTCACTTGGATTTTAGTTGTGCTTTGCTTCAGTTATCTCCGATTTATCCAGCACTCAGATCATAAGCTCAGCAGAGCTCTGTGTGTATGTGTGTTTATGTGTGTTGGTCCAGTTTGCATTGCATTGCATCCTTTTTTTCTTTTTCTTTTTTTTAGGGAGAGACAGACAGGCAGACAGAGAAGATAAGGACAAACAAGAAGAAAGAGACATGAGAAGAATCAACTTGTAGTTGCAGCACTTTAGTTGTTCATTGATTGCTTTCTTATATGTACTTTAAGGGGGTTCCAGCTGAGCCAGTGAACCCTTGCTCAAGGCAGTGACTCCTTGCTCAAACTAGTGTCCTTGGGCTTCAAGCCAGTCACCTTTGGGTTCAAGCCAGAGACCATGGGGTCATGTCTATGATCCCACACTCAAGCTGGCAACCTCTATTAGTGAAGGCTCTCCTGTTTTGATTCTGGTTCTCATATTCAGATCTTACTACCAGCCCATTCTGTCCACTAATAAGTATACATATTTCATATTATTGTGGTAAAAATATTTCCAAATTTAGCTTATCAAGAAATGAAGTAGACATACCTTTACCTATTAATCCCATAAAATAGAACTAAAAACCCTGGGTAGTACATAGAAAACAAATATAAGAAAACTCTTAAAAGTGGAGAGAAGACAACCTGTTAGGAAACTTGGGCCAGAAGTATGACACAACGGTGAATATCCTGGGTTTTGTTTTTGCCATATTTACCCCAGTCAGGATATTGGGAAGGCCAACAAGCCAGCACACTAGCAAACAAGTTCAGTGGAGACCCTCCACAAGCACACTCAATGGGCTGTACAGAGGCACCCCAGGACCCCAGCAAATGGGTGGTATCAGAGAAGGTCGAATGGGGAGATAAGACTCTCTCCTCTACTGAGCAGTGACAGTGGAGATCATGTGTGGAGCCTGCATGTCATTCAATCCCTACTCAGTGGTTACAAAGTATCCCTCTTTTTTGACTGGGGAAACTTCAGGCAAGGCATAGTGCAATGTCAGAACTTTCCCAACTGCTTGGTGGTGATCAGGATACTCCCTCCTTGCAATGTCAGTGGAAGCCAAATGTGGAGCCGGAACAAAGTGGCCTTCCCATTATTAGTCTGGCAGTATTAATGGAGGCTTAGTGGAGAACCTGAACTTTTGTTCTTATCCGGCAGATAACCTGGAATTTCTCTCCTACAAGACAGTAACTGATAGCACCTCCTTTACTATAAGAACAGTGTCTAAAAGTATAGCTAAAATAAAATTTAAATGTTACCACTGAACAAGTATTTGCTGGCATTGCTCATAGAAATCAATACCAGCTTTTGAGGGATGCACAGGCTTTGATTTGCTAGTTGACTGGCAGGGAGACAAGCAGCAAGGCTCTGTGCTGTCTCCACAGTGAATCACAGTGGAGTTTTAAGGGGTAGCAGTTGAAATTTCACAAGTGTTACTACTAAATAGTGTTTTTCAAGTGTTACTAATAAGTAGTATTATCAAGATCTAAGCTTTGGTTCTGGATCTTGTAAGAAATAGAATAAGACCAACTTGAATTCTATGTTGAGAAAAAATTATCCTGAATAATAAAGGGAAAAGCAAGACATTTTTAGGTGAAAGAAAATCAAAGAATTTGTAGCTAGCAGAGATAATCTGAAAAAGCAGATACAGAACATTTTCTAATAAGAAAGGCAGTGATGCCTGACCTATTGTGGTGCAGTGGATAAAATGTTGACATGGAATGCTGAGGTTGCTGGGCTTGAAAACCCTGGGCTTCCCAGGTCAAGGCACATACAGGAAGCAACTACTATGAATTGATGCTTTCTGCTCCTCCCCCTCTTTTTCTCTCTTTCCCTTGCTCTCTCCTTTCTGTAAAAAAAATAATAATAAGTAAAATTTAAAATATAGAAAGCAAGTGACAAAAATAAAGAATCTTAAACATCATGAAAGAAGAAATAATAATAGAAAGAGCAAAATTATGGATAAATAAGTTAGACTTTCCTTCTTGAATTTTCTCATTTATGCTTGATGGTTGAAATAAAAATTATAACTAATATGGCTCTTCATATATAGAGAGGAAATTTTATCAGAGGTATAGTAAAAAGGGGATAAATAGTCATAAGGAAGATATGTTTTCTTCTCTTGGGTTGATAAATTCTTAGCATCAATAGAATATTACATTATACATACACACACACACACACACACCAAGAGCAATCATTAAAAATTGCTACACATAAATAAGACTCAAAAATTATAGTTAAACTAATATGGAATTATAAAAATGTTCAAGTAATCAACAGCTAGATGAGAAGAGAAATATTGTCAAACAGAATTCAGCAATATAGAGAAATAATTACGTGCTATAGCTAAGTGAAATTTATCCCAGGGATAGAAACATCATTCAATATTTGAAAATTAGTCAGTGTAATCCACCATATCAATAAGGTTAATACAGTAAAATTATATAATCATATGAATTGATGCAGAAAATCATTTCACAAAAGTCAATATTCACTCATGTTGAAAAATACAAGGAAGATATGAATAAAAAAGAACTTCCTCAACTTCAAAAATAACATTTACAAAAACCTACATGTAGCATCACAATTAATAGTGAACAACTAAATGGTTTTTTTCTCCACTAAGATCACTAAATGAACAAGGAAAGATTTTTGTTCTAATCATTGATATTTATCATAGAACTGGACGTGCTAATCACTGAAGGCATCAAATAAGAAATAAAGGCGTATAAACTGGAAGAATAATTTTTATTTTTTTTCCAGAGACAGAGAGAGAGTCAGAAAGAGGGATAGATGGGGACAGACAGTCAGGAACAGAGACAGATGAGAAGCATCAATCACAGTTTCTCGTTGTGGCACTTTAGTTATTCATTGATTGCTTTCTCATATGTGCCTTGACTGTGGGGCTATAGCAGACCAAGTAACCCCTTGCTCAAGCCAGTACCTTGGGTCCAACCTGGTGAGCCTTGCTCAAACCAGATAAGCCCGCACTCAACCTGGTGACCTCAGGGTCTTGAAACTGGGTCTTCCTCATCCCAGTCTGATGCTCTATCCACTGCACCACTGCCTGGTCAGGTGGAAGGATAAATTCTTCTTTGCAGATAATATGGTAGTTTTTGTGGAATGCCCAAAGAATATATAAGAGAAAGAAATCCCTGAAGATAATAAATAAAAATTCCAGTAAGGTCACAAGACACAAAATTAATGCATGAAAATAAGTTTCATTTCTATATACTTACAATGAGTATGCAAAAATCAAACTTCAATATGTAATACCATTTACAAACATTTAAAAAGAATATTAATTACTTAAATGTAATTTAACAAAACAACTGGACTTGTATACTGAAATCTATGAAGTGCTGATTATAGAAATATAAAAGATAAATCAATTGAAAGACTCAACACAATACAGATGCCAGTTATGCCCAAAATGATTAACATATTTAATATAATTCTTATCAAAATGCTAGTGAGCTTTTTCTTATGCAAAAATAGAAAATTATACAAAACAATTCACATAAAAAGGGCAAAAAGAGTAGAATATCTAAAACAGTTGGAAATAGAAAAATAAAGTGCAAGGAATGACCTGCCAGTTTCAAGACTTGGTACATGGCTACAGTGTAGTGCAGTAATTAAGACTGTTTGGTCTCGGCCAAACAATAGAAATGCACATTAATAAAAGAGAATAAAGAACTAAGAAACAGACTCAAATAAATATGCCTTATTTATTTATTTATTTATTTATTTATTTATTTATTATTTTATTCACTGAGAGGAAGATAGGCAGAGACAGACTCCTGCATGTGCTCCAACTGGGACCCACCCAACAAGCCCACTAAGGGCCAATGCTCTGCCCATCTGGGGCTATTGCCTAGCACCTGAGGTGGAGACCATGGAGCCATCCTCAGTGTACAGGGCCAACTCACTCTAACAAAACCATGGCTGCTGGAGGGGAAAAGAGAGAGAGAGAAGTGACAGGGGGAAGAGTGGAGATGCAGATGGGTGCTTCCTCTGTGTGCCCCAACTGGGAATTGAATCTGGGATATACACACGCTGGGCTAATGCTCTACCACTGAGCCAACTGGCCAGGGCCCCGATTTATTTTGATAAAGACACAAAAGCAATTAAAAAATATAGAGAGAGATTTTTCAACAAAAAGGCTGGAATTATTGTATATCTGTAAACTAGAATATGTACCAAGAAGTAAGTTTTGTTATATAAAAATAATATAAATTTTATGTAAAGTATAAAATCATAAAACTTTTAGCATAAAACCAAAGATAATCTTCAGGATCTGGAGTGAGATAAAAAGTTCTTACACTTGGCCTGACCTGTGGTGGTGCAGTGGATAAAGCGTCGACCTGGAGATGCTGAGGTCGCCGGTTCGAAACCCTGGGCTTGCCTGGTCAAAGCACATATGGGAGTTGATGCTTCCAGCTCCTCCCCCCTTCTCTCTCCCTGTTTCTCCTCTCTCTCTCTCTGTCTCTACCTCTCCTCTCTAAAATGAATAAATAAATTTTAAAAATTTAAAAAAATTCTTAAAAAAAAAAGTTCTTACACTTGACACAAAAACATGGTTCATAAATGAAATAAATGATTGATAAATAAATGGCTAAGAAGCTCATTGCTAATAAAAAACAAGTAATTAGGGAGGACAGAGACAACTTTCTTCATAATGAAATTTGTGATATATGATTAAAAATAATAATTTATTCTAATAAAATGCCTACATAAGTACATAAAATTTTTTTTCTCAAACACAAGGTGATATATTAGTGGCCTAAAATAATGCAGTTTTTTTCTCTCTGTAGGAAAATTAACAAGTAACAATTGAATGGAATTATATTATTTCTAATTAAATAAATAAGCATTTAATTATAAGAAACAGATCAACTGAAAGGAAATAAAACAAAATAGTTTTTGATATGTCATCTATACAATTAATTGACAGCAAACAGTGTCTTTCATGAGTTCAAAGACCTAAACTGTATCTTACCAGATTTTTGTTTCTCATAAAGTTTATAGTTATACAGTACCAGCTCTGCAAAAAATTCTAAAATGTCTCCATTCTTCTACTGTCATAGAGGGTCTAGAAAAATAAACACAAAACTAAATAATTGACTAATTGTGAACCTTTGGTATGAAATATTATCAGTACATAAATATAGACTTCAGATTAAGTAATAATGATTTGTGAGATTATAGTAAAATATTAGTATAGTTATCACAAAGATATAATAAAGTATCTAATTAATAAAATTATAATTTGCTAATAATATTCTAAAATCAAAATTCCAGATTGAATGGATTAGCAAAAATAATGCTGAAAGTAGACATAAAATGTGGATATGTAGATATCAGAAATTTCTTTTTCATATACAATATCCAAATACAGAAGTACATTATTGAAGCTAACTAGTTTAGAAATTAAGATAGATGTGAAATACAGTCGTCCCTCCCCGTATCGTGGTTCACTTTTCATGGTCTCTCTGTACTGCGAATTTTTAAATTGTATATATCTATTGGGTTGGTAAGAAAGTAATTTCGGTTTTGTAGTGTGAAATAAAACTCATTCTTTTTACACAAAGAATAAACTTTAATCAATTATATCTTTTCCATTTTGTTCAATGAGCTTTTGCCATCTTCCTTGCAACTTCATGATTCCGCACTCATAGAAATTTTGGTCCTTATTAGCAAAAAACTGAACCAAGTGCGATTTAAGGTCATCATCATTTTTTAAAGTTTTATCATTCAAAGAGTTTTGCAAACTTCAAAATAAATAGTAATCAGATGGTGCCAGGTCAGGGCTGTATGGGTGATGCGACATCACTTCCCAACCAAGCTCCAATAATTTCCCATGAGTTACTAAATATGTGTGAAGCTTTGCGTTATTATGGTGAAACACAATTTCTTGGCCATTTGCCAATTCTGGCCATTTTTTCACTATATCGCAAGATTTTTCAATATATAGGTATTTATATATATATATATATATATTTTTTTTTAATATTTTTGTGGTAGCCAAAATAAGTGTGGGAAAAGTTTATAAATGTGTGAGGAGGGTTTATAAAGCCTTATAATATATATATAAAAATAGTAAAATAAATATAAGGTTGCTACTTCACAGATTTTCGCCTAGTGTGGGGGGTTCTGAAACCTAACCCCTATGATAGCTGAGGGACCACTGTATATTGAAGTTATTAAATATATCAGCAGCCTCATAAATGAGGTATATATAGGAAAGTAGATAGATTTTGTTATATCATGTAAAGCTCTTAATGCTAGTGCAGGGCACAAAGGCAACATACCTTCCAAATTCATGGTCATGGAAAGTAGCTAAATAAACACTATATTACAAAGGCAGAAAATGTAAAAATTATGGAAGATTGAAAGAACATGGGAAAGTGAAATCAACATTTATTAATTTAAAGAGACTATGTAACTGTTCAAAGAATAAAGCTCTCAGTGTAAATGTAAAAACCATAAACATAATTTAAAGTTTTCATGAACAAAACAACAATGATAATTATAAAACAAGAAATATCATATTCCCTTGATTGAACATGGGAAAAAGTTACATCTCTTCTTTACTTTTTCTGATATCTTACATGAGTGTATTATTATGGCCTGGATGCTACAGAATGAATTTAAGCTTTTCTAAAAAGCAAGACTAAGATGACACTTATTTGGGAAGTAAATTTCAATGATGTTTAGACTATGAAAAGTATCTAAAATGTCACATAAGGTGCTCGTAATCAAAGCTGGGAGACAACCAAGGCATTGCCTAAGTCAAAACTCACCCCATGTAGGTCATGTTGGCCATAGCCTAAGTGGGGGCCATGTTCCCTGATACTGATAAGGTGGTAGTGTTCTGGAGAGCTAATTTAATGTCATTCAGAATTTGAGACATTGGTTCAGCATGTCCCATTTCAGTAAGGATGAATAATAAATAATGATAACAGCACCAATAATTCAGAAACAACAAAACAAACAATTATTAAGAACTTTGTATGTTTCAGGTACTCCTATAAGAGAACTGTAGATAATTATTTAATAATTTGAAAAATCCTACAGAATAGGTGTTACTGTTATCCCACTTTACAAAGGAAACTGAGACAGAATGGTAATCAGGTTATTAGTTTTAACAGAATCATAGCTATTCATTTTGTTTTGTTTTGTTTTGTTTTCAAGCAAAGAATAAAAAATTCCTCGTGAAATACATGTTCTTTCAAAGGCTTTAGATTTACATAACAGTTGGTAGAAAAATAGATGTTAAGAAATAGATCTCTTATTTTAGTATGAGTGCAACTCTTCACATAATAGCCACAAAGATGGCAAGTATGACTTGTTCTAAAGTGGAAATTGGTAAGCATGACATTAGAATTGGATGGTCCCTTAGGAGTTTGCTAGGTGACAGAATTCCAGCCAAGTTAAGACCCAGATAACAGAAGTAGTATATGAATACTATATGTTGTATTTTATTGTAAAGCCAGTAGGCACAGACACCATCACAGCCGCCTGGCCCAGGCAGGATGGCATTTGATTCAGACAGACGGTAATAAAACAATGGAGCCAAGAACTGATGGACCATTATTTTTAATTCTATCTTGCACCTGGAGGGCAAGAAATACACACAGTAAGAAAACACTTCCCTTTAACCTTAGGACTCCCAAAGCCACTGACTTATCCGAGTTTCCTAAAATCAAAGGTTTCTACCTTACCAGCCTTATTCACCTCTGTTCCCCATCTCCTCCTCTCTGCACAAACTGGCTTCTCCCTCAGTACTCTGCCATCTTGGCTGCTTCTCCTCTCCTCCACATGGCCTTTCTCTGCTCTCCTCTAGCATGGGCTTCTCTGCCCCATTTTATAGTGTAGAAATCAAAACCTTTAATCCAATATACAAACAAGAAAGTCTCTGATAAAAAGTCACTTATCTGAGGCATAAATGGAATTACTCATGTGAGTGCACCAACCCACATCCTGCAACAGTCAAGGATGTGGTGGCCCTGGCCAGTTGGCTCAGTGGTAGAGCATCGGCCTGGTGTATGGAAGTACCAGGTTCGATTCCCGGCCAGGGCACACAGGAGAGGTGCCCATCTGCTTCTCCATCCCTCCCTCCCCCTCTCCTTCCTCTCTGTCTCTCTCTTCCCCTCCTGCAGCCAAGGCTCCACTGGAGCAAAGTTTGCCCGGGTGCTGAGGATGGCTCTGTGGCCTCTGCCTCAGGCACCAGAGTGGCTCTGGTTGCAACAGAGCGATGGCCGGGATGGGCAGAGCATCACCCCCTGGTGGGCGTGCCAGGTGGATCCCAGTCAGGCTCCAGCTTCAGAAAAAAAAAAAAGGGTGTGGGAAAAAGCTTGGTGTTGAGAAGATCTTAGTATTAAAAGGGCAGGAAAGTCTTAGTCTTAAAACCAAGTCTTAAGCTATAATGACTTTGCCGGCCTACAGCCTGTCTCCCACAACCAATGCAAACTATAAGCAAGTAAACATATATATATATCATATTTACTATCTTATTTGACCAACATTATATACATAGATTTATGACTTTGGCTCCAGGGCCATGTAAAATTCACATTTTGAATTTTGCTTAAAAAACAGAGGTTGTGGTTGGGTAAATGGCTCTTTTGATTTATCTCAAAGACTGTTTCTAAGCATTTTCCCAAACTGACATTGCAAAGATCAGTGTTTTATTTCAGCTCTTCCTTAAGGTTCCAGCATTTCATAGTAAGCAAGTTACTGAGTCTAGCCTTAGCAGAGTCTGAAGGTTGTAATGGTGGCCTTCTGTAGGAAATCATTTATTTAACCTTGAACCCTCTATGACTTGGATTGGAGAACTTCCGTTAAAAGCCCTGAGTGAATGTCTCTTGGATGCAAACACCAAGAAAGTGTGAGTGAGTGACCTTTCTGCAGACACAAAAGAATGCATTTGAAAGGGCTTTAGAAAATTAGCCTAGAGGTTCTGGATTGCCCCTTCCTTTGTGCTTGTTAATTAGCAAAAGAAAAGAATGTTCTGATCAATTTATCCCTTTCTCCATGTCAGCAAAACAGCCATTAATCATTCTTCCCCTTGTCACCTGATCTCCCTCCTTTGTAATCCTGTTACTTCTGTTCTGCTTCTGGTAATAAAAGTTAAGAAAGAAGGATATTCAGAAGGTCTCTCTTTGCCTCCCTTGGCAGGCCTCCCTCTCTCTTCCTCTTGACATAAATCTGTGTCTTGAGTAGGTCTTTTCCACGTGACACTGGTAGTTCCCAGTGGGCTGGAGTACTGCCGAGTTCTCATGGCAGGCAGCATCGACCAACCTGGAGCTTAAGGCAGCTTTGAGGCTCAGGCAATTTAAAAACTGTGATCTACAATGGCATAGAATATTTACCACTTTATTCTTTGCTTTGACTCTCAAATATTCAATTTTAATCATGGTGGCCTTTGTAAAAGCTTGGTAGAAACCTGTCTATCAAAAGGATTCAAATTATCTGTGGCCCAGGAATATTTTTTGGAGTCAAAAATGTTGTCTAGAATACTGATATTATTTGGTATTACACAACTTCCTTAGCTGAGCTGACACACAGGCAAATAGAGGGTGTTATTAGACTTTTGGAAGCTGTGATGGTGCGGTACCATGGAACTCACTTTCCTTAATGACCACCCCAGGCTACTGGAGAAAATGGCAGTGGTATATTGTAAAGCCAGTAACCACGGCCACCATCACAGCCACCTGGCCTATGCAGGTTTGCACTTGATTCAGACAAATGGTAATGAAACAACAGAGCCAAGAACTAATGGGCCATTAGCTTTAATTCTAGCTTGCATCCAGCAGGCAAGAAATACACACAGAGGGAAAACACTTCCCTTTCCATTCAGGGCTTCCAAAGCCACTGACTTATCTGAGTTTACTAGAATCAAAAGTTTCTACCTCACCGGCCTTACTCACCTGTGTTCCCCATTTCTTCCTCTCTGCATGAACTCTGCACAAACTGACTTCTCCTTCAGCACTCTGCCATCTTGGCTGCTTCTCCTCTCCTCCTAGTGGCCTTTCTCTGCTCTCCTTCTCCTCCATCATGGGCTTCTATGCCCCATTTTATAGTGTAGAAATTAAAACCTTTAATTCAATATGCAAACAAAGAAGTCTCTGATACAAAGTCACTTATTTGAGGCATAATGGGATTCCTCAAAAGGGTGGGAAAGGATTAGTCTTAAAACTAAGCCTTAGGCTATAAGGATCCTACCTGCTTACAGCCTGTCCCCCACACCTAATGCAAACTATAAGCAAGCAAACATATATATTATATTTACAAACTTATTTGACTAACATATATGTATCGAGGAAACTAAAACTAAAGATCGAGGGTCATTGCTACAAATCCTGAAAGGAAGAGAATAATATATTTCTAATGCTACATGTAAAGATATGGTCTTGACTAGGCTAAAAATAATGAATTCAATTTCACATGTGAATGAATTTGATTTCCACATAAGAACATGACATTTATAAGCTTTCTTCTTAAGAGAAATTCACTAGCAATGTTTTTATTGTTGTAGTTGTGTTTTTTAGGGGGGGGGGGTTGGTATAGTTTTTTAAGATTTTATTTTTATTCATTTTAGAGAGGAGAAAGAGAGAGAGAGAGAAGGGCAGGAGGAGCCAGAAAAATCAACACCCATATGTGCCTTGACCAGGCAAGTTCAGGGTCTTGAACTGGCAACCTCAGCATTTCCAGATCCACATTTTATCCACTGGGCCACCACAGGTCAGGCCCTAGCAATGTTTTTAACCATGTTTTGTTTTAATGACTCTCTAGCTGCTTGGTATAACTTAGGGACACTTAAGATAATAACATCTTTAAATGTTTCAAATAAAATACATAGACTTTATAAGTAAAAGCAATTATATAAAACAATATTTTAATCTTTAAGTTAAGAGCATTGAGCTTGCTGAATCAGCTAGGAGATGAGTAGACAAGTGAGGACCCTATTAAGAATCCCAAAGGGTTCACATATTGACCCCTTTGGTCTGGAAGGTCAGACCAAAACATTTGACATTTATCCTGTGACTCAGGACACAAAAATAACTTTGATAAATAACATTAGTTTTGTTTTGTTTTTTTTAAAGAGAATTAGAATACTTAAATTAGAATACTTAAATACTACAAAAGAAATGAAACATAACCATTGTGTCACTAAATGGTATTTTGGCTATTTTGAGATCCACAGATTTAAAAATAACTTTATGCAGAATAAATTCAAATGCTCACATATTTTGGAGAAAGATATATATATATATCAAAACTAACCATTCACTTTTAATGTACAAAATATCAATCCCTACATAGCAATCAATTTCTTTTTATGGGACCTGGGACCACCATAAGATCATCGTAAACTGACAGAATTTTTTTTTTAACAAAAGTGCATGGATGTTATAACATTCAATTTTTATGCAATAAACTAAAGAGAGAATTTTGTCACCGGGATAGATTAAAGTTTTTGACTAAATGAATTTTCTTGCCAAAGGGTCTTACAGTACTTCATAGAATCTATTTTCCTGACAGAATAAATCATTGCATGTGACAAAATGCAGTTCCTCAGAAAGGATTTAGTTTTTCCCCCAAATCCATTCCTTTAGTAGAAAGATATTTTGCAAGACAGCAGCAGTTCTACATCTTAAATTTCTTTAGGAGAGCTGTATTTATACTCAGTGGTGTAAGTGTTTACAAATGGTGAAAAGTTAGCACACAGACTGGGAAAGCTTTGAAGGGTATAAATTTTAAGTTCATGTCAATTGTTACTTTGAGTTAGCATTTGGTGATTTAAACTTAAAAACACCATTCTGTATTGTTTTCTTCTCATCAAGTTCTGTATTAGGCACAATTTTATTGGTTTTGTTCAGTTGAATGCAGAATTCAAGTGATTAAGTTATAGAGCAGAACAGAGCACACTATCGGAAGGAACCATGGCAAATGAACAAACAGAACAAAGGAATCCAAAGGAGGGGGTTGAGAGTTCTTTGCTGGGAGAACTCAACACAATTTGTTCAGGTAACTTATTGAAGGCCACATATCTTTCTGGGGGGCATATCTGAAAATTGGTGTCTGTTCCCTTCCTCCATTGTTACAGGAATTGAAACTAGCAAGTAGTTTATAAACTAAGCTAATTGTTTCATATAACAACAGATTCTCACAGTCAGGCTGTTTCCTTGTTTGGAGGTTAACCCTTGATGTGAGTCAGCCAGAATGGAAGAAGCTTTTTAATTGTGAGGAGAACTTGGGCCAGAGATGAAATCAGAGGATTGATTATATACTTTTGATTTGTTTTAAAATATATAACTAGTGTTCTAAACTAGTTATATTGTATGATGTTATTTAGAGATACCAGGTCACTAAACTAGTAATATTGTTGGGGGTTATAAAAGCAACAAACTGGATTTAACATTTTATAGACATTCTTTTATAAGTTTATTTAGTACATTTTTATTTACCACAGTTTATGGCTAGTCAGACTAATATCAGTAAGTCAATAATATAACATGTTTACTCCCAGTTACAATTCTACAATTTAAACTCTCTTTTCTAAAAGCTCATGTTACAAAATCTTAAAATTAACGTGCAGAAATATATACTCAAATACTTAGGGCAAATGATTTTTGATAAAGAAGCTAAAAATACACAAGGAAGAAAAGAAAGCCTTTTCAATAAATGGTGGTGGGAAAATTGGAAAGCCACATGCAAAAAAATTAAATTAGACTACAGTTTGTCCCCTTGTACAAAAATAAACTCAAAATGAACAAAGGCCTAAATATTAGACTTGAAAAAATAAATTACAGAGAAGAAAACATAGATATTAAACTTACAGACTTTGGTCTTGGAGAAAATTTTATGAATTTTACCCCAAAGGCAAGAGAAGAAAGGAAAAATAAATAAATAGGACTGTGTGTGAAACTAAAAAGCTTCTGCGCATCAAAAGAAATGACCAACAAAACAAAAAGGCAACCAACTAGTGAGAGAAGATATTTTCAAACATCAGATTCTATTATTAAAAAATGTAATGTCTTTTGCCTTCACTTTTAAAAGTATTTTATAAATATTTACAATTATTTAAAAATGAAGACTAGGAAGCACATATTCAAAATAGGAATTCCCTGTGTCTTCCCATTCCAGTCACATGTGAGTGCATGAATACATTTATATTTCTACGATTCAGTGATGGGAGAAAGAAAATTGGCTGTAGCAGAATTGGAAGCAACTATATTGACAGCTAAATCCTCATGTCCAACTTTTAGTATGTTTGCCTGTTTATGGTATAAACTTCAGTATTTCCAAACAATGTACTTTTGTTTCATGCTTTATCAATCCAAGGAGAGTACTTTGTTCTTATAACTGGTCTCCCCCAAAATACAAGCACTGTTTCCCTCAAATTCTTATAAAAAATATCTGAATAATAATAATAAATTTTTATGAGTATGACTAGGTGTTATTTACCTGTATTTAATACTAATTCTATGTTTTTTATACAACATTTTTTAATTAAAATCAATGCCATGTTTTATTTAATTTCCCAGTTTTCTATATGCTTCTACTCTATTATTAAGGCTATTTATGAAAAACAAATTACACTAACATAAACTTTCTTATATTACTTACTACAACTTTACCTTTAATATCTGGTATTCTAAAATAATATCATTGACTCATATTTTATTATTTTTTGTAGCAGCACATTACATATTTTTCTGATATTTTTTTCTTTCAGAAAGTCATATATAATATAAAAAAATCTGAAAATTAGAAAACTAAATCATTAGTAGAATGGTTTGTTTATACAAATACACAAATATAAACATACTTTGCCATCTGGATTGTGTATAGAGCTTATGTTGTATTTTGAAGTTTGATTTGTGATTTGGTATATCATATTCATCAAAATCATTACATGTCTGATGTACTCAGGGCTTTGACAATATTTTCACACTAAAAAATTACACCTTAACCAGTCTTGTTCCAAAAGAAGTTAACCAGTAAACTTTTATTTTAATATAAAATTAAATGGATTTTTATTAAGAATTAATTACCACTATAGCAATTAATAAAATGTTTGTTAGATTTCTGAGATAATTTAATGTTTCTAATATTCTGATACTTATACTTCTATTTTATTTCTTAGAAAGCATTACAACATAGATATAAAATATCAGTCAATAAATTTAAGCCATAAAACATGTTTACAAATTTTAATGGCAACATTATTTATTTTAGTCTTAAGACTGTATCAGTGAAATGTAGCAGAGGTGGCCACTATTAGCAACAGTTCACTGTGTAGAAAAGTAATACTGTATGACTAATCAAACCTGACATCATTCTTCTCTGCAGAAGATCTTTTTTTTTGTATTTTATTCTCAAGTGCATGTGAGTGTGTGTGAATGTGTGTGCTTTGAATTATTCATGATAAATGTTCAATCTTTCTTTTGTGCTACATGGCCAAACATAGATGGGAATGATGCAATTCAGTACATCCAGAAGCTGTAAACATTTTACATGTTCTTTGCAGTAGCTGTAATCTTTCTTCAGTAGCTTCTGAGTGATAAAATTTAGTAATTCTACTCCAAAGCCCATTTAGTTGGAAATGTTTGAAGTATAAAATTTTAGTATCGGCACAGAATAAAAACACACAATTTTAAGTTATTGACATCTACACATTGCAAAAAATGTTTGAAAGAAGTATATAAGCATGTATTGTTGAGCATATTTATTATTCATGATTGTGCTTTAGAAATAAAAGATGTGGGAAGCAGAAGTCATTATCACAACATATGTGTGCCTTTCTGTCACTGTATTCAATAGAAGGAGATGCTGAATAAGATATTTCCTTAAGCCATCTACTTTATTTTTCAAAAAGGGATTTGGTCTTTCTTGAGCATTCTCTGTTGTTGTTTATTAATGTATATAAAATAACTTATTTTCTTTTTGCCTTCTTTGTACAACAGACAAAAATAAAAATTTTTAAGTGAAGACATTTCTTTTAAATATGAATTTTAGTTTTAATAGCCATACCTATTTTAGGGTGTGTCTTATATGTAATAATCAACAAAATGAATTCTGTCATGTGTGTATCTCTAGAGGCAATGAAATATCTAGAGAAGATTATACAACCTCTCTGATAACAGAAATAAACACTATGTAGCAGAGCACATTTCTCATAACATTTAGAAATCTAATGTGTCTGGCTTTGAATATGAAGCCCCAGTGAAGGACTCTAAGTTGTTTATGGAGTGCATTTGAAATTAAAAAAAAATTCACATTCATAGTTAATAAATAAATGAGATAATTTTATTTTTTCCGAAGCTGGAAACAGTGAGAGACAGTCAGACAGACTCCCGCATGTGCCCACCAGGGGCGACGCTCTGCCCCTCCGGGGCATCGCTCTGTTGAGACCAGAGCCACTCTAGCGCCTGGGGCAGAGGCCAAGGAGCCATCCCCAGCGCCCAGGCCATCTTTGCTCCAATGGAACCTCAGCTGCGGGAGGGGAAGAGAGAGACAGAGAGGAAGGAGAGGGGAAGGGGTGGAGAAGGAGATGGATGCTTCTCCTGTGTGCCCTGGCTGGGAATGGAACCCCGGGACTTCTGCACACCAGGCCGACGCTCTACCACTGAGCCAACCTGCCAGGGCAAATAAGATCATTTTAAACTCTTAACAATACATTTGTATACACAATTTAACTGATTAAAAAGATAAACTGTCATTTAAAGTTTATGTTAATCTGGGAAAGTTTGTAAAGACTAAACAGAGTTCTTAATATGTCTTTGCTTTCACTCTTCCTACTGGAAATATGGTATAACTGCACACTAAATCTCCCTTCTTCTTCAGTTAAATGTCCCCAGAGTGGCTTGTCATCTACTGATGTTATACACATAGTGTACTGTTTCATTTGGGATGCTGCTCATGGCAGCTCTCTTTAATTTACACATTGTATGAAGGTTGCTTGAAAAAAGCCAGAGAGAAGCTAATGCCCTTTTTAGCGCCATCAAAATTCCATTAAAGTAGTTTCAATGTTGTCTACAGCATGCCTCCTTTTTCAAATACCAAGATGCTTTTAAGAGTTTTGCATCTAATGATTCATTTAACCTTCACTGAACTTATGCTGTAGGTACTATTATTATCCCAATTTCACAAATAAAGAAATTAAGTCACAGAGAAGTAATCTTTAAAGTTTATTAGGCTGATAGCTAGAGAGCCTGGCTAGAGAAACCATAGTCTGAAGCACTGCATGATTCCAGCTCTCTAAAGTTTCTAGTACGGTATTTTAAAAATATTATGTTACTGAGGAAGATGTTTTCTACTCTTTTGGTAGTCAGCACTCAATTTTTATATTAACAGAATATCTTTTCTTAAAAATGAAATAAAAAATAAAGGATTGGAGAAGAGATCTTTTATTACTATCTCCAAAATATGTGATGTATATGGTAAGTGTAAGAAACTGAATTTAGGTTGAAGCTGTGAAAAGTAGGAAAAAATAGAACATGTTTCCCTAGAAATATATTGTAGTTGGTTCTTGAATTAAAGAAGACAACTCATCTCATAAGCCAGTTGCCAGTACCAGTTCTGTGATAGGAAGTATTATTTCATCATCAATATAAAGTGTTTTGCAAACCTTAACCTCTTCCATGGGATTTAATATCCATTTAAACTCATCTTTTCCACTGCAATGAATAATTCATTGACCACACAGAAGGTCATTGAGTTACATACCCGACAGTTGTCTATTTAACAGCCATGTGGTCTCTTAGATAAATAAGACAGAATACCTTATGTTGAACTCCTGGTAATTTTAACAGTAGCATGTTAATTGAATGACCAACATATTATGTGACTTCATTAAAAGGCAACTAATTATATGGCTTTCAATGTGAATAACAGGGATTAATGACTAATCTAATGAGGTACAAATGACTATACACCAATTCTGCTCTTGTTTTGTAACTAGCAATAGAAGTTGTCAATTTTAGACCTCATTTTTATTAAGAGTACCGCATTATTTTAAAAAAGGAAAACCTAATGATTTGAACATTTTCTTATGCTTTGAAATGAGAATGTGATGATTTCAGTTTTACTTTCTACTTTTAACCCTATACATGTATTTTAAAAAGAAAAAAGACTTAGAATCTGTTAGTTTAAAATTTATCTCTATTCTACTCATTTGTAGGAAAAAATATAATACTGCCATTTGGAATAACATGGATGGATCTTGAGAGTATCATGCTAAGCAAAATAAGCAGTAGAAAAACTCAAGAACCATATGATTTCACTTGTATCTGGGATGTAAAACAGAAAGCAACAAACAAACAAAAACTTGGATCTGGCCTGTTTGCCCAGTGGTAGAGCGTTGATTCGGTGTATAGAAGTCCCAGGTTTGATTCCTGGCCAGGGCACACAGGGGAAGTGCTCATCTGCTTCTCCACCCTTCTCCCTCTCCTTTCTTTCCATTTCTCTCTTCCCCTCCGATAACCAAGGCTCCATTGGAGCAAAGTTGCCCTAGGTGCTGAGGACGGCTCCATGGCCTCCGCCTCAGGCACTAGAATGGCTCTGGTTCCAATGAAGCAATGCCCTGGATGGGTAGAGCATCGCCCCCTAGTGGGCTTGCCAGGTGGATCCCAGTCGGGTGCATGCAGTAGTCTGTCTCTCTTCCTCCTCGCTTCTCACTTCAAAAAATATATACAAAAAAATAAAAACCCCATAGACACAAACAATACTATGTGGTTAATGGAAAGGGGGTGGGAGGGGGTCAAATATATGGTGATAGAGAAGATATGACTTTTAGTGGTGGGAACACAATGCAATATACAGACCATGTATAATATAATTGTACACTTGAAACCTATACATTTTGTAACTATTGTAACTACAATAAGTTTAAAAACATAAATTTGTTAAAAAGAAATGAATAACCTGTATTCTTTTCTCATTCATATCCTGGTTTTTTTCTCACATAACAACTGTAACCAAATTACGAATAAAAGACTTTACTTTCTCTGACTCAGTTTTTTATTTATTACCTAGGAACCCTTGGTGTCCCACACCCACACTTATTTGCCATGGTCCTTGTGGTTATTTCCCTTCAGTGTTTCCTATCTCAGAAATCTATAGTGGTGATGTCCAACTAGTGTACAGTTAAGTTAATCATTTTCCCTATGTGTATAATTTGAAGTTTTAATCTCCTGAGGCAGGAGAAACAAAGCTGGGGATTGTTTTTCTATTGAAAAAATATTTTTCAAGTGTTTTGAATATTAGGAAAAAAGGGTCATTTAAACTGTTGATTGAGATGAAAATAATAAAGGTATACTATGAACAACTGTCTAAAATTTGATATCTTTTTTTTTGTTGTTGTTGACAGAGACAGAGAGAGTGTCAGAGAGAAAGATAGATAGGGACAGACATTAAAGTGTTGTGGCACTTTAATGTTTCATTGATTACTTTCTCATATGTGCCTTGACCAGGGAGCTACAGTAGACTGAGTAACCTTTTGCTCAAGCCAGAGGCCTCCAGGTCCAAGCTGGTGAGCTTTGCTCAAACCAGATGAACCTGCGCTCAAGCTAGTGACCTCAGGGTCTCGAACCGGTGTCCTCCTCATCCCAGTCTGATGCTCTATTCACTGCGCCACCTCCTGGTCAGGCTAAAATTTGATATCTTATATGAAATAAACCAATTAATTTAAAGTCAAACTAACAACTCACACAGGAAGAAATAGATAATTTTACTATGCCTATACTTAAAAAAAAAGTAGTATTTCTTATAAAAGAAAGCAACAAGCCAAGTGCTTTTACTTGTAAATTCTACCAAATATTTATGAAAAAACTATGGATTTTCTACAATGTATTTCAGAACAGAAGCAGAAGAAACAACTTTCTAACTCATTCAATAAGCAACATTACTCTAACATCAAACAAGACAAAGATGTTCAAACAAAAGAAAATTATAGTCTAATATCCCTCATGAACATAGATGTAAAATTCAAAAATATTAGTAAATTAAATTCAACACTGACAAAAACAATTAAACACCCAAACCAAAGGCTTTATTATGGATATGCAAGGCTGACTCAACATTTAATTACTATAATCCACTATATCAATAAAGATATAAAGGATATATCTTATGATATAATCTTATGGTTATATCAATATAAAAATAACAACCAAACACTACATCTGTTTATGATAAAAAGTGTAAACAAACTATAAATAAATGGGAACTTTCTCAACTTCATGAAGAATATCTACAAAATAATCTATTAGGTATTTTCTATCTAAGATAGGAAAAAAGCACAAATATCCTTTCTTACAACTCTTATTCAACATCATACTAGAAGTTCTTACTAGTACAATAATAACGTAAAACAAATAAAAGGTAAACATTGAAAAAGAAAATAAATGAAACTGTTTTCATTAACTGGTGACATCATTGTCTACATTGAACATCCCAAAAATTCTACAGTAAAACTTCTTAAAACAATGACTTATCACAGGATAGAAGACTAATGTACAAAAATTAGTTGCTGTCTTATTTTCCACAAATAAATAAGTTGACAGTAGCTGCAATAGAATAAAATACTTAACTATAAGTCAAACAAAATATATACAGGATTTGTATGTAAAAAACAGTGAAACTGATGAAATAAAAAGATACAAATAAATGGAAAGATATTCTACATTCATATTTGTAGATTCAATATTATTAAGACATTACTTTTCCCAAGTCAAGCAACAGAATCAGTGCAATTTCAACAAAAATCTCAGTGAGCCATTTTTGTAGATATTGGCATAGTCTAAAATATATCTGGAAAGGCAAAAAATCTAGGTTTAGATAACAGACTATTGACTAGAAGAAAAAAGTTAGAAACACAATATAATTTCAAGTCTAATTATAAAATTAATGAAATCAAGATACCATCTTATAGGTGAAAGAATAATGAACTAAAGGAACAGAATAGAGAACCTTGAAATAGACACATGAAAAAATATTGAACTAATTTTTGACAGGCACACAAACAATTCAGTAAAATTGGACAGTCTTTTCAAATTTGGTGCTAATGCAATTAGAAATCATATGCAAAAAAATCCTAGAGACAGACCTTATCCCTTTCACAAATATTAACTCAGTAAATCTTAGATCTACATGTAAAATGCAAAACTATAAAACTTGTAGAAAAAACTTAGG
The DNA here is from genome assembly GCF_036850765.1 of Saccopteryx bilineata. Taxonomy (NCBI): domain Eukaryota; kingdom Metazoa; phylum Chordata; class Mammalia; order Chiroptera; family Emballonuridae; genus Saccopteryx; species Saccopteryx bilineata. The sequence goes on along the minus strand of NC_089492.1, from coordinate 135,355,683 downwards.
AGAAAATTTACATGAGCTTGGGTTTGGGCATGAATTTTCAAATACAACACAGAAAGCACAATGCCTCAAAGATAATGATAAATTGAACTTTATTAAAATGTAAAGAGTTCTGCTCCAGAAAAGACAAAATAATAAAAGATAAGCCACAGGCTGGCAAAACATATATTTTATAAAGGCCGTGTGCCTAAACTATATAAACTGTTATTGAAACTCTAAAATAAGAAAATAAGCATACATACAAATAAACAAATAAAATGGACAAATATCTGAAGATACATTTCACCAAAGAAGATAGAAAGATGAGAAATAAGTGTAAAAAAATATTCTTAACATTATTTACAATTAAGGAGATACAAATTAAAATAAATGGGATGCCACTACTTAACTCAGAATGGCTAAAATAAATACATATATACATACATGCAAACATGCATACATTAAAACCAAAAACCTGTGAATATCAAATTCTAAAAACAGTGCAGAACAACAGCAACTCTTATTCATTTTGGTGGGGATATAAAATAATACATTACTTTAGAATAGAGTTTGTCAACTTCTCACAGCGCTGAGCAATGTGATCCATCAATTAATTATACTCTTAAGTAATTCTCAAACTGATCTGAAAACAGGTCACGCAAAAACCTTGCAGAAACTTGTGAATATTTGTAGCAGTTTTATTTATTACTATGAAACAATTAAAGGAATCCAGATCTTCATAGAAAGCAATTGGATAAACAAAGAATGGTACATCCATACAATAAAATACTTATCAAATAAAAAGAAATGAGCTACAAAGCTATGCAGAGACATCTGTACATCTTTTATGCATATTGCTAAGTGAAAGAAATGTCTAAATGATTCTATTTATGATTGTGTGATTTATAAAAGATATACTGTCTGCATTTATATGACATCCTAGAAAAGAAAAAAAAAGCTACAGAGCTAACAAAAATATGAGTGCTCATCAGAGCTTAGTGTTGGGATGGGCAAAGACTGCATAAATAACAAATGTTGTTATTTATAAGAAAAACACACTATAGGAAACTTCACAGGTTAAATATAAAAGAATTGGAAATATGCAACATGAAAATCTTAAGCAAAAACACAAGGTAGACACTATACTTATATCAGAAAATAGAGACTTTGAGGCAAAAATAGAGAAATAAAATGGTAAATACAGTGGTAAGATATAAAAACAGTAAAGGTGTATGTACAATATAAATTTACAAAATATAGAGCAAGGAAAGATGGAGCTAAAAAAGAAAAGTAAAATATGAGAGTTGAAAGTTCAATATTTTGTATATATTCATAAAATGATTATACTTTTAATTGCACAGAAAACATTCATGAAAAGAGCTCTGTGTGTGTGTGTGTGTGTGTGTGTGTGTGTGACAGAGAGAGAGAGAGAGAAAGAGAGAGAGAGAGAGAGAGACAGGGAAAGAGATAGAAATAGATAGGGACAGACAGACTGGAAGGGAGAGAGATAAGAAGCATCATTTCTTTGTTGTGGCACCTTAGTTGTTCATTGACTGTTTTCTCATATGTGCCTTGACTGGGGGCGCTACAGCAGAGCAAGTGACCCATTGCTCAAGGTGACCTTGGACTCAAACCAGTGACCATCAAGTCATGTCTGTGATCCCATGCCAAGCCAGCTACCCCTCTCTCAAGCTGGTGAGTTTATGCTTAACCCGGGTAAGCCTGAGCTCAAGCTAGGAGACCTTGGTGTTTCAAACCTGAGTTCTCCACATCTAGGCTGATGCTCTATCCACTGTGCCACCGCCTGGTCAGACAAAAAAAATTACTATATCTTGATAATAAATCAAGTTGCAACAAATTTCAAAAATTGAAATTATACTGGGACTGTTCTATGATAGTGGAATATAACAAGAAAGCAATATCATAAATATTACACAAATTTCCAGATGTTCAAAATTGAGCACCCCACTTTATGTAACATCAAAGAAAAAATAAAATTAAAATTATAAAATATTTTAAATTTAATAATAAAAATACAACATATGAATCTTTTATTTTCCAGCAAAATCTGTTCTTAAAGAAAAATTCAGCTTTAAGTGAATATATTAGAATTAGACTTGCCACTTTTTTATTTAAGAATGTGGTACTATTGAGCTCATAAAGCAACCATACAAAGCAATAAGAAAAAGACAGGCTAAAGAATTGACAAATTAGCATAATATTTGATTAAGTGCTTTAGAAAGTTATCTAAATGGATTATAAACTTATGAAAGGCTGCTTAACATTATTAGCTATCAGGAAAATTCAAATAACAACTAAAATGTGCTTTATTTATGAACACACCTGGAAAAGTAATATTACAATGATTAATAATGTCAAGCACCAACAAACATTTGGAGCAACTGAAAGCTTCATATTCTCTGATGAAGTACAAATTGGTAAAAACATTTTGTAAAACTATTTAGCAGTGTCTATTAAAACTAAACCTAACCTCCACCCAACCTGACAATGTCAAAATATGTTATTAATTCAAAATATTAATTATATGTTTAAGAATGTTATAGCAGCTGCATTCTTAGTAGCCCAAAGCTTAGTAGTAAGAGTACCTGTTTCTTAATAAGTCATTCTTCTTCATTGAATAAGCATTTTAGTATATGCAAAAATATAATAAAATACACATTATCTCTTACCCTACCACTTTTTTTTACCATGAATGATAGGATATTTGAATAAATTATGCTATTATTATAAAGGATTATCAACAAGTTAAAATTATTGTGTACTTTCCTTTAGTTTAAGGAAGGATAGATTCCTAGACTGGGTAGAACTACATAAACCCTGAATTCAGGGCTACTATCCTGCCCTGGGGTTATAGCATCTAATTTACAGTATATGACTGATCTATTCTTGAGTTGATAGTTTAATATTAATAAAAAATTTCTACAATACTTTTTATTTCTTCTTTTAATTTATCCAGTATTGTTTTGTTGTACATATCTTGTAAATTCATTTCTATGAGTATTTATTTAATAAAGGGCACTTTTTATCCTGTTTAGAAAATTCACTACTGTTGATTTCATACTTGAAAGGAAACATTGCTAGATAAAAAAAAATATTGGCACAAAAACAATGTTTCTTCATGAATCTGTTGCAAATACTTTTCTGCTTCCTGACATGGAGTGCTAATTAGAAGTGTATGATACAGTTGATTTTTGTAAGCAACTTGATTTTCTTTTCTTCCTTTTTTTTGTGAGAAAATGAGAGAAAGAGAGAGAGACAGAAGAAAAGGAGAGAGATGAGAGCATCAACTCATAGTTGTGGCACCTTAGATGTTCATTGATTGCTTTCTTATATGTGCCTTGAACAGGAGACTTTAGCCAAGCCAGTGATCCCTTGCTCAAGCCAACAAACTTTGGGCTCAAGCTATCGAACACGGAGTCATGTCTACAATCCCATGCTCAAGCCAGCAATGCCACACTCAAACTGGTGAGCCTGCGCTCAAGCCAGATGAGCCCACGCTCAAGCTCGGGGACCTTGGGGTTTTTGAACCTGGGTCTTCAGTGTCCCAGGCTGATGTTCTATTCACTGCACCAACACCTGATCAGGCTTGATTTTATTTTATTTTTAATATCTAAATGCACTTGCCTTTACAATAATGACTCTTAAAAACCTAGTCAAAATAAGTCCAGGTAAAGTTATCTTACTGTTTTTCTTGCATATGAGTATTCCTTTTTAGTTGAAATAATTAAGGTTTTGGTTTTTTTTGTTTGTTTGTTTGTTTTTTGCTGGACATATTTATTAAGGTACACTTTAAAATTACTCCGTTATTGTGATCCTAAATTTTATATTTGATGTAGTCAGATTTTTTTGTGTGTGTGACAGACAGAGAGAGACAAAGAGAGGGACAGATAGGGACAGACAGACAAGAAGGGAGAGAGGTAAGAAGCATCAATTCTTTGCTGCGGCACCTTAGTTTCTCACTGATTGTTTTCTCATATGTGCCTGGACAGGGGATGGGGGTAGGGTGGGGCTACAGCAGATGGAGTGACCCCTTGCTCAAACAGTGACCTTGGGCTCAAGCTGGTTAGCCTTGCTCAAACCAGATGAGCCTACTCTCAAGCTGGCAACTTCCGAACCTGTTTCCTCTGTGTCTCATTCCAATGCTCCACCCACGGCGCCACCACCTGGGCAGGCTGTAATCAGAATTTTTTTTTAAGTTTTTTAGTATTATTACTGATAATGATGAAGGATAATGATGACTTCAGTTTGATTCATTTCTATTTCTTACTACGCATACTATCATTTTTAACTCTGAATATTTGGAGATTTTCTGAAGAAAATCATCAGATAATGACTGAAGTCTTTCCTCTTCAAGTTCAGATTCAAGTCCTTAAATTATATATAGTTACTTAATTGTTACTTCTACTTTTGACTTGTTTTGAAAATAAGTGCTAATATTTTGATTTTGGCATTTATAAATTTTTGCTATTATTCCTTATCTTACCAACTCCTTTTTATTTCATGTAATTGACTTTTTCTCTTATTATGTTTTTAATTTGTGACTTTAAGCCCATGCCTTCATACATCTTACTATTTCAAAAAGCCAGTCTTATATTTATTTTAGTGTTTATAGTAAATTACATGTAGTGGCCCTGGCTGGTTGGCTCAGTGGTAGAGCATCAGCCTGGCATGCAGGAGTGCCGGGTTCGATTCCTGGCAGGGCACACAGGAGAAGCGCCCATCTGCTTCTCCACCCCTCCCCATCTCCTTCTTCTCTGTCTCTCTCTTCCCTTCCTGCAGCCAAGGCTCCACTGGAGCACAGTTGGCGCGGACGCTGAGGATGGCTCTGTGGCCTCTACCTCAAGCGCTAGAATGGCTCTGGTTGCAACAGAGCAACGCCCCATATGGGCAGAGCATTGCCCCCTGGTGGGCATGCCCGGTGAATCCTGGTCAGACGCATGCGGGACTCTGTCTGACTGCCTCCCCGTTTCCAACTTCAGAAAAATACAAAAACAACATTACATGTAGTTATCTGCCCCTACTTAGTATGTGATGACATACTGTACTTCTTCCCTCAATCTATATTGACTTTTAGTGAGCCTCATGTTTTTAGTTTTTTTGCTCTTTCTTATCATTCAGATAAGATGAATGCTTTTTATTAATTTTATCTAATAAACAAGATTTGAATATCCACTTTGGCACAATTTTCTGATTAGTAGGTAATAATCAAAACTCCTTATTAAATCTAGCGTGATGACAGGTAGATATTTAATGACTTTATGCCATTTCCCAGTTCCTATAGCAGTCTTTGATATAATGTAATTCTGTTTGTCTGAAACTCAGACTTCTTTCTGCTTAACTCTAAACATATAAATGAATCAATAATTAGTGTTACCATAATTCTATGACAAAATTATTGGTACACTATACTTTCTTTCTGGTTTGTGGCAGTTGCAAAAATTATACTACCCAGATTATCATGCCTCTGCTGTCTTAAATAGGCCTATACATGTCTTTTCCTATATGTATAAATATTTAGATATCGATCTGACTTGTTGGAATATGCAAGTATCTGGACATAAAGAGGATGGTTTTCTGGTGACCAAAGGTCATTTGACCAGGAATAGATTTCAGGAAGATGAGTTTATGTTAGGACTTTGTGCTTCTCATCTAAGTGATAGATAAGGGAGAGAGTAAAATAGACTACTTCCTCATCTGAAAGAATATCTCACTCTGTTAATGCAACTAGATTAACCACTGTACTATGCTCAACTTTGATAATAGGTTTATATATAGTGTTCACTTATCTTTTATATTGTCTCTACATAAAATCTGATGAATAATTAGGAAAATATTCTAGTGGCTCATGGTCAGAAACCTTATGATATTTTAAAATATGTCATTGTTTCATTTATTGCCTTGTAATAGTTATTTTCTTTGTTATCATTCTTAAATAAGTTATTTGATGTGTTTGGAAGAGTTATTATGTATAAAATGTTTGGGAAAGCCTGACCAGGCAGTGGAGCACTGGATAGAGCGTCAGACAGGGATGTGGAGGACCCAGGTTTGAGACCTCAAGGTTACCAGCTTGAGCGCGGGCTCATCTGGTTTGAGCAAAGCTCACTAATTTGGACCCAAGGTTGCTGGCTTAAGCAACAGGTTACTCAGTCTGTTTTAGCCCCACGGTCATGGCACATATGAGAAAGCAATCAATGAACAACTAAAGTGCCACAACAAAAAACTGATAATTGATTCTTCTCATCTCTCTATGTTCCTGTCTGTCTGTCCCTCTCTCTCTCTCTGACTCTTGCTCTGTCTCTGTAAAAAAAAAAAAAAAGTTTGGGATGCCATAGCTCAATTGGAGCGAGTTGTCCCAGGCACTGAGGATGCCTCCATGGCCTGCCTCAGGCACTAAGAACAGCTCAGTTGCTGAGCAACGAAGCAACACCCCAGATAGGCAGAGCATCACCCTCTAGTGGGATTTTCAGGTGCTTCCCAGTCTGTAGACATGCAGGAGTCTGTCTCTGCCATCCCTCCATTCACTGAAATAAAAATTGGGGGACAATACAATAGAGATCTTAAAATAATCTACCTGACAAATGTCTTTTAAACATATTTTAACTTATATATCATTAAAAAATCTAGAGACACCCATATCCAAAATATGTTAAGTTTGTATGTGCACTTTTTATATATATTTTACCAATAAACTAATTGCCTGAATTTATTACGTTGAAGAATATAATTATAAAGAGATTCCTAAATTTGAAATGTCAAATGCTTTGGGGATATTTCTGTTACTAAACATGACTACATATCATTTGCAACGGTCACATTTATTTTCTTAAATAATATTTATTTATAAGAAATCTAAAAGAAGTCCATACCAGCCACCTTTGAGAATTTTAGATGACACTTATTTGACAATTAATGATAAAGGTTAGTATATAGTATCTATAGACACATTTGCTATCACCTCAATATTATATATATTTATATTATAACTATATATAATATATATGCACACACACAATCTATGTATATATGTATATATAATTTATAAGTTGATTCTATTATCTGATATTTTAGATTTTTATTCTCCTTACCTACCACCTCACAACAGTAATTATTATATTGACCTGAACTTATTAAGTCTTCAATAAGTAACTGTTGGTTGATTGGTAATATACATAAGGCTTATTCAAAATGAACATAGATTTTCTGTTATTCTAATAAGTATTATATATCATCTCATATCTCTAATATGTCTATATCTATATAAAGAGATCAAAGGCATAGAGAATAAACTAATCACTGCCAGAGAGGAGGAAGGTTGTGAAAAAGCTGAAGGGAATAAGAGATGCCTTCCTTTCAATATAACAACATATAAAATAGCTATAGGATAAATCATTCTCATTTAGACCCAACCTTCCTCATCAACTTTGTATTGTGTAAATCTTTGTTCATAAAGTCTCCACCTTACAATAAAATGGAGATTTCAAGTGTATGGCAAGATGAATTGTCAAGTTTTAATAAAATTCTGCTGACTATAGACTTTAGAGTTAACTACTTTTTCAAGCTAACTACTCTTTTTTTCTTAACTATAAATCCTTCAGACTTGGCCATATTTCAAGGCAAAGCTGCTCGAATTATTCATGCTTGTGATGTTGCTTTAAAACTGAATCTTTTTTACGAATACCTTGCAGAGAAAGATATAAGAAGGTGTTTGAGAATAAAAATCTTTACAAAATCAGGAAATATTATTAGTATTACCTGTTTGTTTTACTTGCCTGTTATGCACATTACCACATGATTTTCACTTAACAAGCTATTACTGAAAACTAACAACATATACAACCTTGAACAACACATATTGTGGGTTAAATAAGCCTAACATTTAGGGCAAATATCCAAACAATGATCTTTTTATATAGAATAAACCAGTGGTTTGCAACTAGGGGAAATATTGTTTTCCAAGGGGCATTTTGCTATGTCAGGAGACATTTTAATTTGCCACAATCATGTGGGAACTGCTACTAGAGTCCAGGGATGCTGCTAAATCTCTTACAGTTCATAAGACTGTTCCTCAGGAAAACAATGATTCAACCCAAATATCTGTAGTGCTGTGATTGAGACAATGGATTTACTAAAACTTGCTTTTTTTTTAATAGCACTGTCTCAGTGGCTTAACTTTTTACTAACAATTTGAGATTGTGCCATCCCCAATACTTAACCATCTTTCTTGATTAAAATTTTTGTGAGCTCTGTAGTACACAATCCAAGGACATTCCCTACACTAGGGAAAGCAGAGCCCTTTGGACTGAGGTACTGATCGATGTTTCTGTACATAGCATTTCAAATTCATGAACATTTGAAATTTCTGATTAGACACTATTAAGGACTTAATTCAAACACTTACACTAAGGAAGCTGAAATGGAAAAATGCTTCCTCTCCCCATTCCGTAAGAACAGAAGAGGCACATGTCTGGTATAGTCAAGACATGGACTCTAGAACTGCAAGTGACTAGAAACAACAAAGTCAGTGTTGATTTTCTTTAACCACAGAGGCACTGGAAGTGCTCAAGAGGGAGTGGGGGGGGTGACGGAAGAAATTGGGAAAAACATATTTTCATATTCTTTTAAATCAGTGGTAGTTATATGAAGTTTTGTAAGTTTTGGAAACTAATATAATGAATCTGTTTAAAATAAATTAAAAGGGGGTGGGGCTGACCAGGCAGTGGCGCAGTGGTGTGAGTATCGAACTGGGATGCAAAGGACCCAGGTTTGAAACCCCGAAGTCACCACTTGAGTGCGGGCTTGCTGGTTTGAGCATGGTATCATAGATATGAACCAATGGTTGCTGGCTTGAGCCCAAAGGTCACTGCCTTGAGCATGGAAGGGGTCACTTGCTCTGCTGGAGCCCCTTGGTAAAGGCACAAATGAGAAAGCAATTGCTGAACAACTAAGGAGCTGCAGGGAAAAATTGATGCTTCTTATCTCTCTCCCTTCTTGTCTTTCTGTCTCTATCTGTCCCTCTCTCTGTCTCTCTATCTGTCAAAAAATTTTTTAAGTGTATTTAATATTAATTGCAATGATTCTACTATTGGGGCTCTTTCCATAAACAAAATAAAAAATCAGTTCATAAAAACATATGTACAAAGATGTTACTTAAAGCAATTTAGTAGAGTGCAAACAATATAGACACCCATCTAAAGGAAGTGGATGAATAAATTATGGTACAGGAAATGTCACGTAGCCACTGAAAAGATAAACCCATAGAGCTACATCTGAAGACCTGGTGAGGAGGAATTGCGATGTTATCCTAAGTGAGAAAAATACAGTAAAATTATATAGTATGACTGCCTTTACATAAAATAATTAATGACAAGCTCATTGTGTGTATGTGTGTGTGTGTGTGTAAATGTGCACATACATGAGTGCTCATATGTGTTTAGATAGGTCTGTATAGGATTACACAAATGGATGTGTAATACAAGACCATTACAATCCTTCCTGTTTTTATACTTCAGGCTTACCTTGTCTTCCACCTATTTTGCAATTTAGGTTCTGTAGGCAACCATCCATCTGTGTGTCTCTGATAGGCTGTGCAATTTGTTTATTTACATATTATTAGAATAGTTTTTAAAACAGGAGACTGATAACTCTGACAAACCTGCTTAAGCACTAGTTTCTGAATTGCCATAGCTGTCAAATTAACCCTGGTGAGTTTCCCAGGTCCTCAGCACCCCACCCACTGTCCAGCTCTGTCTTGTAGGGCTGTCCTTCTTCGTGCCCTGGCTTTCTGTGTTGCTCTCTGATAGGCCTATTATATTAACCATGGAAGGTCCATTCTTCCTAAGATGTAGAGAAAAATGCTTTGCTGTGGAAAAAAATTATGTATAAGCTAATTTAAAAACTGAAATGTATCTCAACCTAAATGTCACCTCATATGTTGTGATACCCTCTAGCCAGTGGTGGGATTCAGTCGGTTCGCACAAGTTCGGCAGAACCCATACCTAAGTTTTTGTTAAGTTCAACAAACTGGTTGTTAAAATGGCACTGGTAATCAGAATTCTCTCTAAAGTAGGCATCTGGGCAGCCACCCAATATGGGAATCACAAATTTACTTTCCTTACTCTTTTTTAACATTCATCTGCACAACAGCGTAATTCTAAGCACCTGCAGTAATGTTCATTATGTCCATAGGTGAAAAAAATTGCAAGGGAGGATGCCAATCAAGCAGCAATATGGAAATATCTTTAATAACAGTTTTATTGTTTTTTTGTCAGGTATTATTTAATATTTTTTCATTAATATATTAAAACTTTCTTATACCATAATTTAGTTTTGTGTACTTCTTTTATTGTTCTTAAATATTAAATGCATAAAATAATAAACTACCTTTTGGTATATTACATTTTTATACTTAAACTGGTCATTAAGGAAGAGAACCAGTTGTTAAATATTTGAATCCCACCACTGCTTATAACCACAATAAAAAAAAAATCTGGAGAGTAATGGCGCGGTAGGAAGCGATACTGATAAATCTCCCCAAAAACTCAACAAGATATTCAACCAGAAACAGAAAAACCTATCCTTGGAGCATCCAGATGTTTCACAATACACCCAAAGGTATGGTCGAGCGAAAAATTGGCTAAATATATAATCAAACCCCAAAGGAAATAGGGAGTAAGAAATGCTCTGCCTTCCTCACTAACCTAAATAGGGCTGCTTTCACTGTGAACTGAGAGTATAGAAACTAAGGCAGGCAAAGGAGGTGAATAGATCTAGGCCGCAGCACAAACGGCCGAACCAGGCTTTGGCACAGAGATCCAAGCCAAGGAAAAACTGTGACTGTGGCAACCCAGGCAATACAAGCTAACACTCACGCCAAACCCAGACAAAGAAAGACAAGTGGGGCAGCCATTTGCCCCGATCTCTTGGTCGGCGTGTGCAGATAGTGGGCAAGAGATTCCTCCGAGTGCCTCGGCAGCAGGTGCCCACCCATGTTACCCCACAGAGAGGCAGAGTCAGGGGCCTTTGTGTGGACTGAAAGCAGAATCTCCAGGCTTCCCCAGCACCCTGAAAAAGCCATACACGGGGAGGGAGCGAGAGCCAATTCCAACGCTGGAACTTTTCTGTGCAGGTGGGGGTTTCATTCAAAGTGTGAGGCAGCCAGCCTGATATCCTGGTTGGCATACATGGAGAGTGGGCAAGAGATTCCTCCAAGTGCCTCGGCAGTAGGTGCCTGCCCATGTTACCCCATAGAGAGGCAGAGTCAGGGGCCTTTGTGTGGGCTGAGAGCGGAATCTCCGTGCCGCCCCAGCACCCTGAAAAAGCCATATACAGGGAAGGAGCAAGAGCCGATTCCAATGCTGGAACTTTTTCATGCGGGCAGGGGTTTCACTCAGAGTGTGAGACTGCTGGCCTAATATCCTGGTCTACGCACACAGATAGTGAGCGAGAGTTTCCTCCGAGCGCCCTGGGAGTGGGCGCCCACACGTGTTACCAGACAGAGTGGCAGATCCAGAGGTCTTTGAGTGGGTGGAAGCCATGCCTGATTATGCTAGCAGCTCTGACTGACTGAGCCTTACCCAGAGCCCTGTGCTGAGTGGGAATAGAGTGGGAAGTTGCCAGCTCTTTGAGCCTCTTACTATCCAGGCAGAGGCAGCAGCAACCCCATAGCTGGATTATCAGGCTACTAATTGAGGAAGGAAAGACTAGGAGAGTGGCACCAGGAACACAGACTCTCTCACTGGCGGAGCCTATAAATGCTAATGAGCCTCGACTGCCAACAAGACTGAAGCCGAATACATGACATCGCCATAGAGTCTAATCAACTGCAAACCTCTACCTGAGCATGCCACAGGGGCAGAACCCAAGGTACAGAGTCACCAACCAGAAAGAGGGAGAGAAAAGAAAAAGCAAGAAGATAACCTCTCAAAATCAAGAATAATCCACAGACTTTATAACCTATCCCATTTTATTATATTTGTTCATTTGTTTCTCTTATCTTCATTCTTGATTTCCTTTTTTTTCCCCCTCCTCCAATTTGATCGTTTAACTCTCTGCCGGTCTTACTCTCTCCTCTCCTTGAACTACGCTACCCCAAAGTGTTACATCTCCCTTTATCTTTCTTTCCTCTTCCTTTCTCTCTATGAGGGTTGCACTCCAAAACCCTTAACTCTCTCTCTCTCTCTCTCCTCTTTTTTCTTTTTTCTTCTTTTAGTGGTTCCTTCTTCTTTTCTCTCTCTCTCTCTTTTTTTTTCTCTCTCAATATAAGTTTCTTCCTTTCTCCTTTATGTCTCCTCTCATTCAAAACTCAATAACGAAGAAATTATCTTATATGGAACTCAAACTTATGTTTGTGGCATTTTGGGGTTTTTTTACTTCACCTTTTTAACTCACTAGCAGAGCTCCTATTCCTGGCTCTCCATTTTATCTAGTTCTTGTTCCACTAAATACAATAGTAATTCTTTAATCCCCCCCCCATTTTCCTGTTTTCCTCTTATTCCTCTCATCATAGCTCTTAGTCAACCAACACCTAAAAGCAAATTATTTTATTCTTGACCCAAATTTTTTCCTTATTTGCCTTTTGTGGGTTCATACCCCCCTTTTTTGTCCCTTTATTACTTCTCCACAATTCAGGCCCTCCATTATAGGCATTGTTTCTTCTATTTAGTACAGTATAATTCACAGTTCACCACAAGATTTTCTCAAGAAAAAGGGGAGAGGAGAGGAGAGGAAAAAAGGAGGGGGGATAATTTCCTTTTATTAATTTTTATTTTATTTTTCTTTATTTAATTATTAATTTAAAAAAACTGTTTTAGATTTTTTTAAACTTTTTATTCTTTATTAAATCTCATTAATACTATCAACAAAACCACCCTCAGATGCCATAAAGGAAGAAAAAATCAAATATCATGGATACAAAAGAAAGAGAGGTAACAAAGATCAATGAGGAAAATCTATGAAGAAAAAATTTAATATATGGAAACCTTGGAGTTAAACAACAGAGAATTTAAAATAGAAATCCTAAAAATACTCAGAGATATACAAAAAGCACAGAAAGGTAATTTAGGGAGCTCAGAAAACAACTCAATGAACACAAAGAATATATTTCCAAGGAAATTAAAAATATAAAAACAAATCAAATAGAGATGAAAAACTCAATTCATGAACTGAAAAATGAGGTAACAAGCTTAGCTAATAGAACAGGCCAGACAGAAAGTAGGATTAGTGAAATAGAAGACAAGCAAATTGAGGCACAACAGAGAGAAGAAGAAAGAGACTCAAAAATTTAAAAAAGTGAGATAGCCCTACAGGAATTATCAGATTCCATCAAAAAAAATAACATAAGAATAATAGGTATATCCGAGGGAGAAGAGAGACAAAATGGAATGAAGAACATACTCAAACAAATAATAAATGAGAACTTCCCAAGCCTGTGGAAAGAACTAAAGCCTCAAATTCTAGAAGAAAACAGAACTCTGAGTTTCTGAGTTTTCTTAACCACAACAAACCTATTCCAAGGCACATCATAATGAAGTTGGCACAAACCAACAGCAAAGAAAAAATTCTCAAGGCAGCCAGGGAAAAGAAGAATACAACATATAAAGGAAGGCCCATTAGATTATCATCAAATTTCTCAATAGAAACTCTACAAGCTAGAAGAGAGTGGACCCCAATATTTAAAGTCCTGAAAGAGAGGAACTTTCAGCCACGAATACTATACCCATCAAAGCTATCCTTCAAATATGAAGGAGAAATAAAAACATTCACAGATACAGAAAAGATGAGGAATTTATCATCAGAAAACCCCCACTCCAAGAATTACTAAAGGGGGTTCTCCAATGAGATACAAAGAACAACAAAAAAAAAATGAAGCCAGAAGTAAAAGCTCCAAGAAGAACACATCAAAACCAAATTTAAACTGGAACAACAAAAAGAAAGGGGAGGGAGAGGATGGAGATTAACAGTAGCAAAAGACGATGGAGTGCAAAAGTACTCATAAAATAGTGCACTACAATGAACAGGGTAGGAACCCTTTTCATTACTTAATGGTAACCACCACTGAAAAAACCACCACAGAAGCACATGATTTAAAAAAGATAGCAACAGAGGAAAGATGTATGGAGTACAACCAAATAAAAACAAAAGATAGAAAAATGAAAGAGAAGATCAAACAAGACACAAAACTAACAGAAAGAAATCTATAAAATGGCAATAGGGAACTCACAAGTGTCAATAATTACAATAAATGTAAATGGATTAAACTCACCAATAAAAAGGCACAGAGTAGCAGAATGGATTAAAAAAGAAAATCCAACTGTATGCTGCGTATAAGAAACTCATCTAAGCAACAAGGAAAAAAACAAATTCAAAGTGAAAGGCTGGAAAACAATACTCCAAGCAAATAACATCCAAAAAAAAAAAAGCAGGTGTAGCAATACTCCTATCTGATAATGCTGACTACAAGACAGCAGAAGTACTCAAAGACAAAAATGACCATTTCATAATGGCTAAGGGGACACTGAATCAAGAAGACATAACAATTCTTAATATATATGCACCAAACCAAGGAGCACCAAAATATATAAGACAGCTACTTATTGACTTTAAAACAAAAACTGACAAAAATAAAATCATACTGGAGACCTCAACACACCATTGACAGCTCTAGATCGGTCAGCCAAACAGAGAATCAACAAAAATATAGTGGCCTTAAACAAAACATTAGAGCACCTGGATATGATAGACATCTAAGGACATTTTATCCCAAAGTGACTGAGTATACATTTTTCTCCAGTGTACATGGATTATTCTCAAGAATTGACCACATGTTGGGCCACAAAAAGAAATCAGCAAATTCAGAAAAATCAAAGTTGTACCAAGCATATTTTCTGATCATAAAGCCTTGAAACTAGAATTCAACTGCAAAAAGAGGAAAAAAATCCCACAAAAATGTGGAAACTAAACAACATACTTTTAAAAAATGAATGGGTCAAAGAAGAAATAAGTGCAGAGATCAAAAGATATATACAGACTAATGAAAATGACAATACGACATATCAGAATCTATGGGATGCAGCAAAAGCAGTGATAAGAGAGAAGTTCCTATCACTTCAGGCATATATGAACAAACAAGAGAGAGCCCAAGTGAACCACTTAACTTCACACCTTAAGGAACTAGAAAAAGAAGAACAAAGAAAGCCCAAAACCAGCTGAAGAAAGGAGATAATAAAAATCAGAGCAGAAATAAATGAAATAGAGAACAGAAAAACTATAGAAAAAATTAATAGAACAAGGAGCTGGTTCTTTGAAAAGATCAACAAAATTGACAAACCCTTGGCAAGACTTACCAAGGAAAAAAGAGAAAGAACTCATATAAACAAAATCCAAAATGAAAGAGGAGAAATCACCATGGACATCATAGATATACAAAGAATTATTGTAGAATACTATGAAAAACTTTATGCCACTAAATTCAACAATGTAGAAGAAATAGATAAATTCCTAGAACAATACAACCTTCCTAGACTGAGACAAGAAGAAGCAGACCTTTAGAAAGCCTAAACAGACCTATTAGTACAGAAGAAATAGAAAAAACCACTAAAAACCTCCCCAAAAATAAAAGTCCAGGACCAGGCAGCTATACCAGCAAATTTTATCAAACATTCAAAGAAGACTTGGTTCCTATTCTACTGAAAGTCTTCCAAAAAATTGAAGAAGAAGCAATACTTACAAACACATTTTATGAGGCCAACATAACCCTCATACCAAAACCAGGCAAGGATGGCACAAAAAAGAAAACTATAGACCAATATATTTAATGAATACAGATGCTAAAATATTAAACAAAATACTAGTAAATCGAATACAACAACATATTAAAAAGATAATACATCATGATCAAGTTGGATTCATCCCAGAATCTCAAGAATGGTTCAACATAAGTAAGACGGTTAATATAATACACCATATCAACAAAACAAAGAACAAAAACCACATGATCTTATGAATAGACGCAGAAAAGGCTTTTGATAAAATACAACACAATTTTACGTTTAAGACTCTCAACAAAATGGGTATAGAAGAAAAATATCTCAACATGATAAAGGCCATATATATGATAAACCATCAGCTAACATCATATTAAATGGCACAAAACTGAAGGCTTTCCCCCTTAAATTAGGAACAAGACAGGATTGTCTACTCTCTCCACTCTTATTTAATGTGGTACTAGAGGTTCTATTCAGAGTAATCAGACAAGACAAAGAAATAAAAGGCATCCATATCGGAAAAGAAGAAGTAAAGGTATCACTTTTTGCAGATGATATGATCCTATACATCGAAAACCCCAAAGAATCCACAAAAAGACTACTAGAAACAATAAGCCAATACAGTAAGGTCGCAGGATACAAAATTAACATACAAAAGTCCATAGCCTTTCTATATGCCAACAATGAAACATTTGAGAACGAACTCAAAAGAATAATCCCCTTCACGATTGCAACAACAACAAAAAAATACCTAGGAATAAACATAACAAAGAATGTATATAATAAAAACTATAAACCATTGTTAAGGGAAATCGAAAAAGATATAATGAGATGAAAGAATATTCCTTGTTCTTGGTTAGGAAGAATAAATATAATCAAAATGGCCATATTACCCACAGCAATATACAAATTTAATGCAATTCCCATCAAAATTCCAATGACATTTTTTAACGAAATGGAGATTTCTTTGAAAGAAATCATCAGATGTATATGGAACTATAAAAAACCCCGAATAGCCAAAGCAATCCTAAAGAAAAAGAATGAAGCTGGGGACATTACAATACCTGACTTCAAACTATATTATAGGGCCACGACAATCAAAACAGCATGGTATTGGCAGAAAAAATAGACACTCAGACCAATGGAACAGAATAGAAAACCCAGAAATAAAACCACATATATATAGTCAAATAATTTTTGATAAAGCGGCCAACACCACACAATAGAGAAAAGAAAGCCTCTTCAACAAATGGTGCTGGGAAAACTGGAAAGCCACATGCAAAAGAATGAAACTGGACTACAGTTTGTCCCCCTGTACTAAATTAACTCAAAATGGATCAAATATCTAAACAATAAAGACCTGAAACAATGAAGTACATAGAAGAAGACATAGGTACTAAACTCATGGACCTGGGTTTTAAAGAGCATTTTATGAATTTGACTCCAAAGGCAAGAGAAGTGAAAGCAAAAATTAATGAATTGGACTACATCAGACTAAGACGTTTTTGCTCAGCAAGAGAAACTGATAACAAAATAAACAGACAGCCAACTAAGTGGTAAATGATATTTTCAAACAACAGCTCAGATAAGGGCCTAATAATATCCAAAATATACAAAGAACTCATAAAACTCAACAACAAACAAACAAACAATCCAATAAAAAATGGGAAGGGGACATGAACAGACACTTCTCCCAAGAAGAAATACAAATGGCCAACAGATATATGAAAAGATGCTCATCTTCTTTAGTTATTAGAGAAATGCAAATTAAAACTGCAATGAGATACCACCTCATACCTGTTTGATTAGCTATTATTAACAGGACAGGTAATAGCAAATGTTGGAGAGGCTGTGGAGAAAAAGGAACCCTCATTCACTGTTGGTGGGAATGTAAAGTAGTACAACCATTATGGAAGAAAGTATGGTGGTTCCTCAAAAAACTGAAAATAGAACTACCTTATGACCCAGCAATCCCTCTACTGGGTATATATCCCAAAAACTCAGAAACATTGATACATAAAGACACATGCAGCCCCATGTTCATTGCAGCATTGTTCACAGTGGCCAGGATATGGAAACAACCAAAAAGCCCGTCAATAGATGACTGGATAAAGAAGATGTGGCACATATACACTACGGAATACTACTCAGCCATAAGAAATGATGACATCGGATCATTTACAGCAAAATGGTGGGATCTTGATAACATTATATGGAGTGAAATAAGTAAATCAGAAAAAAACAGGAACTGCATTATTCTATACGTAGGTGGGACATAAAAGTGAGACTAAGAGACATTGATAAGAGTGTGGTGGTTAAGGGGGGAGGGGGGAAAGGGAGAGGGAAAGGGGGAGGAGGAGGGGCACAAAGAAAACTAGATAGAAGGTGATAGAGGACAATCTGACTTCAGGTGATGGGTAGACAACATAACTGAATGACAAGATAACCTGGACATGTTTTCTTTGAATATATGTATCCTGATTTATTGATGTTATCCCATTAAAAAAATAAAATTATTAAAAAAATATCTGAAGGAAAGAAAATGAATGTTTTGTCTTCAGAAGTTTTTCATCTACACTCTGAGCATGCTGAAAAAATGTTCAAATTCAGGAGGAAGTCATCTAATGAGTACAATTCTTCATGGTACACCTACTCTGGGTAAGCAGGGAAAACATATTTTTAAATGTTCAGATACTTTTAAAGGCACTTTTTACCTTGCTGACTAACATCACTAAATACATCTTTTATAGCTTGTAATTTACCTTTAGTTTCTCCCCATTTGTTTCACTAATGGGTAATAGAAATTATTTCTTTAGACTCTCATTCGACAATACAAATCATTTTTAATTAACCATAACAGTATACTTATTTTCAAGAGAGATCTTAGGTTGAGCAATTTTGTAATCTGAGCAGCTACATTTTAAGCTACAATCAAAACCAAGATAGTGCCTTTGTAACAATACACACTTAATAAGTTAAAATATAATCAGAAATGCTCTTAACACACATAATGTAAACAAATGAATACATAGTGCAGTATCCATTCATTCCTCCATATCTGATGTACAGTTGCTACATCTGTATGCCCAGTCATTTCTTGGCTTATCTCTTAAAGAATAAATAATTTTTTCTTGTTTTAATTATTAACCAAATAGGTTTAGTATTAGGAAGAGCTACAACAAGTTGCCTTTCCCCTTCATTTAATAGTTACTAAGAAGTAGTTGCTGTAAAATTTCATGAAATGTACTAGGCAGCGCTGCTGTAATTCATAATTTAAGGTAAGTGCTTTTTGCTGTTTCTTACTAATATTTTTGGCTTTTTCTTTTTTAACAAGAAGTAATGATTTCCTAAATTATTGATTTCAGCAAATATTAAACAGCATGACCGATTATGCCTAAATGGAAGACTCGAGTTTGATTGAGCTTAACATTACTTGCAATGTGTTTTCAATTAACAGGAATCCAACAAATAACAGAATTCCCTCAAGTAGAAAATTAAATAGAATAAATATATAAATTTCTTACTTTTAAATTTTAAATATGTAATGGAAGGGTGAAGTCAACTGATATGACAAGTCATATCAGAAGTGACATGATATCCTTGGATCAGACCTTTCCTTCTAAAAATAAGGATTCTTAAATATTATTCATTTAACATGAGTCTATCTTATTAATGATTACATATTTTAAGTAATAAAAAGTAATTTTGTGGGTGACTAATTCCACAGATGGAAAATCATGCCTACCACCTGTTTAAAGTAGACTACAACTGACACAGTTGTCCAAACACCTAGGTTTAAGTCCTTGGTTTTTTGTTATTTGTTTGTTTACTTGCTTCATGACCTTGGAAAAAATGTCTGTTGCCTAGTACAGCCACATAGAGTGATTTTTATTCCTAATTTGAACTTCAACATATAAATCAAACTGTTAAACAAAAATATGTTATTTTGCAGACAAGGACTAAACACAGGTATATTTGGTAGAACACCACACTGAAATCATAATTCCACACTTTTGGAATTATACAGACTAAAATGATTTTGTTTATCTTCAAATATATGTTATACATATAGCAGTTTCCACTATGAACACACTGTTTTTTAAATGTTTGCTTCTTGGAAATACATTGCTAAGTCAAAGCTGGTTTTATTACATACTGCAGTAAGGGAGAGTGCTAACTTGACAGAGCTGTAGTACAGTGAGACAGTGAGAGCTACTTGTGAACTTGGGGGTTTTGTTTAAGGTAGGTATTTTAATGCAGGGGTTTGATTAGTATTGAGTAAGGAACATGACATAGTATTTCAGATATAATACCAAGATACAAATTTCACAATTTTTGGAGAGCAAACAGTTGTTTGATGTTACCTATGAAAAGTTGAACAGTTATAGGTATATTTAAGGGGGTTATTTAGAAAATCCCTGAAACAGACAGTAACATTTTTTACAACTTGTGTCTCCCTGGACAAGAATTTGTTAGAATAGCAAAGTCATATTGATGAAGACTGTAAAATTGCATTATTGAAGAGAACTGAAGAGACAGTAAGCTGAGTATAGTTTGATTTTTACTCTAAAATCAAAATGTTTAAATCAAAAACAAATTGTGTTTATTTATACGTACTTTAAACTTCCCTAATTAAAGAAATTATATGCACATCTACATCTTTTCTAAACCTTATATAAATGCCCTATATTTGTTCCTGAAATGATTTGAGGTCCATCCAATTTATAGACTAATCTACAGAGGAAGTGCTAGATTAGTAGAAAGAGACAGAGGTTGGTGACTTCATCACTGATGTTGCATTACACAGAGCTAGATAGAAATGCTATACACCTATCACTCCCACATCATCTGATTCTCAGAGGACAGGAGCAAGTTTTAGGAAAGTAGTGTGTTTATTTACTTGCATTTATTTTTATTGTGTAGATACATGATGTCTTCTTAGGTAGGGAGAAAATATATTTCTTTTAACTTGTGTAGAAATGAATGTTATGATGAGATTTCTCTGTTATTACTAACAGTAAAAAGACAGAAATTTCAGCAGAACAGCATTAAGCGGCTTAATTCTCTAAAAATGACAATTCTCTGTTGCTTGTTTTTGATAAATATAAATATTATGACATGAGTATTTGACCCATATAGAACAAATTAATATCATTACTTACTATATGCAAATAACTCAATAAGGATTTTAATTACATTTCCAAATCAATCTAATAAATTACATCTAAAAGATTAACTCTAATATTTATAGTTTAGGGAAGGACAAAGAGGAGCAATAAGGAAACCAGTGGTTTATTTTCTTGTAAACATTAGTGAGTCTTATTTCTTCTTCTGCCTTCTTCCCAGTAATTGGATATATACCAAAAAGCTGCAGTGTTATAATTTTGGAACTATACAAGATTTTCATGCGTAAATATTTCACTTTGTATTATCTGTTTAATGGAAATATGTTTATTGTTCAGTTTGCATGTTTATATCAAATATATAAGCTCCAATTAATATATTTTTAGATAGAAAGTATAATATTTTGTACAAAATACAAGTTTTAATTCATTTTTATGAATAATCTATCTGAATAAAAACCCTTGTCTTAAATTAATAATAACAATGTATAGAGCACATATAAAGAGTAATTTCAGTCCAATCAAATTTCTGATTCTCCGATAGTTTAACTCAAATTGTTGTGGAATTGTGTATTTAATTTTTAAATTTTGAGGTGTTGGTTGTTGGGTTTAAATCATCCATAGCAAAACTTCATATTGCAAAAATTATTTCTATGTTCCATATTGTAATTGGAGTATAACTGGACAAGTTAATTGAAAGAAAATCTATTTTTAAAGAGTGTATCTATTTCTTTTTTTGAAATTATTTATTTATTTTTTATTTTTATTTTTATTTTTTTTTATAATTTTATTTTTTTTAATGGGGTGACATCAATAAATCAGGATACATATATTCAAAGATAACAAGTCCAGGTTATCTTGTCGTTCAATTATGTTGCATACCCACCACCCAAAGTCAGATTGTCCTCTGTCACCTTCTATCTTGTTTTCTTTGTGCCCCTCCCCACCCCCTATCCCTCTCCCATTCCCCCCTCCCCCCCGTAACCACCACACTCTTGTCAATGTCTCTTAGTTTCAGTATTATGTCCCACCTACGTATGGAATAATACAGTTCCTGGTTTTTTCTGATTTACTTATTTCGCTTCGTATCATGTTATCAAGATCCCACCATTTTGCTGTAAATGTTCCGATGTCATCATTTCTTATGGCTGAGTAGTATTCCATAGTGTATATGTGCCACATCTTCTTTATCCAGTCATCTATTGATGGGCTTTTTGGTTGTTTCCATGTCCTGGCCACTGTGAACAATGCTGCAATAAACATGGGGCTGCATGTGTCTTTATGTATCAATGTTTCCGAGTTTTTGGGATATATACCCAGTAGAGGGATTGCTGGGTCATAAGGTAGTTCTATTTGCAGTTTTTTGAGGAACCACCATACTTTCTTCCATAATGGTTGTACTACTTTACATTCCCACCAACAGTGTATGAGGGTTCCTTTTTCTCCACAGCCTCTCCAACATTTGCTATTACCTGACTTGCTAATAACAGCTAATCGAACAGGTGTGAGGTGGTATCTCATTGCCGTTTTGATTTGCATTTCTCTAATAGCTAAAGAAGATGAGCATCTTTTCATATATCTGTTGGCCATTTGTATTTCTTCCTGGGAGAAGTGTCTATTCATATCCTCTTCCCATTTTTTTATTGGATTGTTTGTTTGTTTGTTGTTGAGTTTTATGAGTTCTTTGTATATTTTGGATATTAGGCCCTTATCTGAGCTGTTGTTTGAAAATATCATTTCCCATTTAGTTGGCTTTCTGTTTATTTTGTTATCAGTTTCTCTTGCTGAGCAAAAACTTCTTAGTCTGATGTAGTCCCATTCATTAATTTTTGCCTTCACTTCTCTTGCCATTGGAGTCAAATTCATAAAATGCTCTTTAAAACCCAGGTCCATGAGTTGAGTACCTATGTCTTCTTCTATGTACTTAATTGTTTCAGGTCTTATGTTTAGATCTTTGATCCATTTTGAGTTAATTTTTGTACAGGGAGAGAGACTGTAGTCCAGTTTCATTCTTTTGCATGTGGCTTTCCAGTTTTCCCAGCACCATTTATTGAAGAGGCTTTCTTTTCTCCATTGTGTGTTGTTGGCCCCTTTATCAAAAATTATTTGACTGTATATATGTGGTTTTATTTCTGGACTTTCTATTCTGTTCCATTGGTCTGAGTGTCTATTTTTCTGCCAATACCATGCTGTTTTGATTGTCGTGGCCCTATAATAGAGTTTGAAGTCAGGTATTGTTATGCCCCCAGCTTCATTCTTTTTCTTTAGGATTGCTTTGGCTATTCGGGGTTTTTTATAGTTCCATATAAATCTGATGATTTTTTGCTCTATTTCTTTAAAAAACGTCATTGGAAGTTTGATGGGAATTGCATTAAATTTGTATATTGCTTTGGGTAATATAGCCATCTTGATTATATTTATTCTTCCTAGCCAAGAACAAGGTATATTCTTCCATCTCATTATATCTTTTTCGATTTCCCTTAACAATGGTTTATAGTTTTCATTATATAAGTCCTTTACATTCTTTGTTATGTTTATTCCTAAGTATTTTATTTTTTTTGTTGCAATCGTGAAGGGGATTATTCTTTTGAGTTCCTTCTCAGTTGTTTCATTGTTGGCATATAGAAAGGCTATTGACTTCTGTATGTTAAATTTGTATCCTGCAACCTTACTGTATTGGCTTATTGTTTCTAGTAGTCTTTTTGTGGATTCTTTGGGGTTTTCGATGTATAGGATCATATCATCTGCAAAAAGTGATACCTTTACTTCTTCTTTTCCGATATGGATGCCTTTTATTTCTTTGTCTTGTCTGATTGCTGTGGCGAGAACCTCTAGTACCACATTAAATAAGAGTGGAGAGAGTGGACAACCCTGTCTTGTTCCTGATTTAAGGGGGAAAGCCTTCAGTTTAGTGCCATTTAATATGATGTTAGCTGATGGTTTATCATATATGGCCTTTATCATGTTGAGATATTTTCCTTCTATACCCATTTTGTTGAGAGTCTTAAACATAAAATTGTGTTGTATTTTATCGAAAGCCTTTTCTGCATCTATTGATAAGATCATGTGGTTTTTGTTCTTTGTTTTGTTGATATGGTGTATTACATTAACCGTTTTACGTATGTTGAACCATCCTTGAGATTCTGGGATGAATCCCACTTGATCATGAGGTATTATTTTTTTAATATGTTGTTGTATTCGATTTGCTAGTATTTTGTTTAGTATTTCAGCATCTGTATTCATTAGAGATATTGGTCTGTAGTTTTCTTTTTTTGTGCCATCCTTGCCTGGTTTTGGGATGAGGGTTATGTTGGCCTCATAAAATGTGTTTGGAAGTATTGCTTCTTCTTCAATTTTTTGGAAGACTTTGAGTAGAATAGGAACCAAGTCTTCTTTGAATGTTTGATAAAATTCGCTGGTATAGCCGTCAGGGCCTGGACTTTTATTTTTGGGGAGGTTTTTAATGGTTTTTTCTATTTCTTCTCTACTGATAGGTCTGTTTAGGCTTTCTGCTTCTTCTTGACTCAGTCTAGGAAGGTTGTATTTTTCTAGGAATTTATCCCTTTCTTCTAGGTTGTTGAATTTAGTGGCATAAAGTTTTTCATAGTATTCTACAATAATTCTTTGTATATCTACAGTGTCCGTGGTGATTTCTCCTCTTTCATTTTGGATTTTGTTTATATGAGTTCTTTCTCTTTTTTCCTTGGTAAGTCTTGCCAAGGGTTTGTCAATTTTGTTGATCTTTTCAAAGAACCAGCTCCTTGTTCTATTAATTTTTTCTATAGTTTTTCTGTTCTCTAATTCATTTATTTCTGCTCTGATTTTTATTATTTCCTTTCTTCGGCTGGTTTTGGGTTGTCTTTGTTCTTCTTTTTCTAGTTCCTTAAGGTGGGAAGTTAAGTGGTTCACTTGGGCTCTCTCTTGTTTGTTCATATATGCCTGAAGCGATATGAACTTCCCTCTTATCACTGCTTTTGCTGCATCCCATAGATTCTGATATGTCGTATTGTCATTTTCATTAGTCTGTATATATCTTTTGATCTCTGCACTTATTTCTTCTTTGACCCATTCATTTTTTAAAAGTATGTTGTTTAGTTTCCACATTTTTGTGGGATTTTTTTCCTCTTTTTTGCAGTTGAATTCTAGTTTCAAGGCTTTATGATCAGAAAATATGCTTGGTACAACTTCAATTTTTCTGAATTTGCTGATGTTGTTTTTGTGGCCCAACATATGGTCAATTCTTGAGAATGATCCATGTACACTGGAGAAAAATGTATACTCAGTCACTTTGGGATGAAATGTCCTATAGATGTCTATCATATCCAGGTGCTCTAATGTTTTGTTTAAGGCCACTATGTCTTTGTTGATTCTCTGTTTGGATGACCGATCTAGAGCCGTCAGCGGTGTATTGAGGTCTCCAAGTATGATTGTATTTTTGTCAGTTTTTGTTTTAAGGTCAATAAGTAGCTGTCTTATATATTTTGGTGCTCCTTGGTTTGGTGCATATATATTAAGAATTGATATGTCTTCTTGATTCAGTGTCCCCTTAGCCATTATGAAATGGCCATTTTTGTCTCTGAGTACTTTTCCTGTCTTGTAGTCAGCATTATCCGATATGAGTATTGCTACACCTGCTTTTTTTTGGATGTTATTTGCTTGGAGTATTGTTTTCCAGCCTTTCACTTTGAATTTGTTTTTATCCTTGTTACTTAGATGAGTTTCCTGTAGGCAGCATACAGTTGGATTTTCTTTTTTAATCCATTCTGCTACTCTGTGCCTTTTTATTGGTGAGTTTAATCCGTTTACATTTAGTGTAATTATTGATACTTGTGAGTTCCCTATTGCCATTTTATATCTTGCTTTCTGTTAGTTTCGTGTCTTGTTTGATCCTTCTCTTTCGTTTTTCTATCTTTTGTTTTTATTTGGTTGTATTCCATACATCTTTCCTCTGTTGCTATCTTTTTTATCTCATGTGCTTCTGTGGTGGTTTTTTCAATGGTGGTTACCTTTGAGTAATGAAAAGGGTCCCTACCCTGTTCATTGTAGCGAACTATTTTGTGAGTACTTTTGCACTCCATCGTCCTTTGCTACTGTTAATCTCCGTCTTCTCCCCCTCTTTCTTTTTGTTGTTGTCACAGTTTAAATTTGGTTTTATTGTGTTCTTCTTGGAGCTTTTACTTGTGGCTCTGTTTTTTTTTTTTTTGTTCTTTGTATCTGATTGGAGAACCCCCTTTAGTAATTCCTGGAGTGGGGGTTTTCTCATGATAAATTCCCTCATCTTTTCTGTATCTGTGAATGTTTTTATTTCTCCTTCGTATTTGAAGGATAGCTTTGATGGGTATAGTATTCGTGGCTGAAAGTTCCTCTCTTTCAGGACTTTAAATATTGGGGTCCACTCTCTTCTAGCTTGTAGAGTTTCTGCTGAGAAATCTGATGATAATCTAATGGGCCTTCCTTTATATGTTGTATTCTTCTTTTCCCTGGCTGCCTTGAGAATTTTTTCTTTGCTGTTGGTTGGTGTCAATTTCATTATGATATGCCTTGGAGTAGGTTTGTTGGGGTTAAGAAAACTTGGAGTTCTGTTTGCTTCTTGAACTTGAGGCTTTAGTTCTTTCCACAGGCTTGGGAAGTTCTCATCTATTATTTGTTTGAGTATGTTCTCCATTCCATTTTCTCTCTCTTCTCCCTCTGATATACCTATTATTCTTATGTTATTCTTTTTGATGGAGTCAGATAATTCTTGTAGGGCTATCTCATTTTTTTTAATTTTTGAGTCTCTTTCTTCTTCTCTCTGTTGTGCCTCAAGTTGCTTGTCTTCTATTTCACTAATCCTCTCTTCTATCTGACCTGTTCTATTAGCTAAGCTTGTTACTTCATTTTTCAGCTCGTGAATTGAGTTTTTCATCTCTGTTTGATTTGTTTTTATAGTTTCAATTTCCTTGGACATATATTCTTTGTGTTCATTGAGTTGTTTTCTGAGCTCCCTATATTGCCTTTCTGTGTTTTCTTGTATATCTCGGAGGATTTTTAGGATTTCTATCTTGAATTCTCTGTCATTTAGCTCCAAGGTTTCCAATATATTAAATTTTTCTCCATAGATTTTTCCTCATCTAGCTGTGTTACCTCTCTTTCTTTTGTATCCATGATATTCGATTTTCCCTTTCTTAATGGCATCTGAGGGTGGTTTTGTTGATAGTATTAATGAGATTTAATAAAGAATAAAAAGTTAAAAAAAATAAAAAAAAATAAAAAATCGAAAAGAGTTGTTTTTTAAAAAAAAATTAATAATGAAATAAAGAAAAATAAAATAAAATAAAAATTTTTAAAAAAAGGAAATTATTCCCCCCCTCCTTTTTTCCTCTCCTCTCCTCTCCCCTCTTTCTTGAGAAAATCTTGTGGTGGACTGTGAGTTATAACAAACAATGCCTGTGATGGAGGGCCTGAATTGGGGAAAAGTAATAAAGGGGCAAAAAAGAAAAAAAGAAAAAAAAAAAAAAGGGAAAAAAAAAAAGAAAAAAAAAAGAGCGTATGGACCCACAAAAAGCAAATAAGGAAAAAATTTGGGTCAAGAATAAAATGATTTGCTTTTAGGTGTTGGTTGTCTAAGAGTTATGATGAGAAGAATAAGAGGAAAATGGAAAAATGGGGGGACAAATTAAAAACTTACTATTGTATTTAGTGGAACAAGAACTAGATAATATGGAGAGCCAGGGATGGGAGCACTGCTAGTGAGTTAAAAAGGTAAAGTAAAAACCCCCCAAAATGCCACAAACATAGATTTGAGTCCCAGATAAGATAATTTGTTTGTTATTGAGGTTTGAATGAGAGGAGATGTAAAGGAGAAAGGAAGAAACTAATATAGAGGGAGAAAAGAAAGAGAGAGAGAGAAAAAAAGAGGGAACCACTAAAAGAAGAAAAAAGACAGGAGAGAGAGAGAGAGAGTTAAGGGTTTTGGAGTGCAACCCTCATAGAGAGAAAGGAAGAGAAGAGAAAAGATAATGGGAGATGTAACACTTATGGGTAGTGTAGTTCAAGGAGAGGAGAGAGTAAGACCAGTAGAGAGTTAATCGGCCAAATTGGAGGAAGAAAAAAAAGTATCAAGAATGAAGATAAGAGAAACAAACGAACAAATATAATAAAATGGGATAGGTTATAAAATCTGTGGATTATTCTTGATTTTGAGAGGTTATCTTCTTGCTTTTTCTTTTCTGTCCCTCTTCCTGGTCGGTGACTCTGTACCCCGGGTTCTGCCCCTTTGGCACGCTCAGGTAGAGGCTTGCAGTTGATAAGTCTCTATGGCAATGTCATGTATTGTGTTTTAGTCTCGTGGGAGTCGAGGCTCATTAGCGTTTATAGGCTCCGACAGTGAGAGAGTCCGTGTTCCTGGAGCCTTTCTCCTAGTCTTTCCTTCCTCAATTAGTAGCCTGATAATCCAGCTATGGGGTTGCTGCTGCCTCTGCCTGGATAGTAAGAGGCTCAAAGAGCTGGCAACTCCCCACTCTATTTCCACTCAGCACAGGGCTCTGGGTAAGGCTCAGTCAGTCAGAGCTGCTAGCATAATCAGGCGGGCTTTCCGCCCACTCAAAGACCACTGGCTCTGCCACTCTGTCCGGTAACACAAGCGGGCGCCCACTTCTGGGGGGCGCTTGGAGGAAACTCTCACTCACTGTCTGCGACCAGGATATCCAGCCAGCAGTCTCACGCTCTGAGTGAAACCCCCAACCGCAGGGAAAAGTTGCAGCGTTGGAATTGAGTCTCGCTCCGTCCCCGTGCGCCGCTTTTGCAAGGCGCTGGGGCGGCTTGAGATTCCGCTTTGGCCCACACAAAGGCCCCTTACTCTGCCCCTCTCTGCGATAACACGGGCGCGCACTGCGGAGGCACTCGGAGGAATCGCTCACTCCTTATCTGCGCGCGCACACCAGGATATGAGGCCGGCCGCGGTTCCCTCTGAGTGAAACCCTCACCAGCACGGAAAATCTCCACCGTTGGAAGTAGTTCTCACTCCCTCCCATGCGTGGCTTTCCCAGGGCGCTGGGGCTGCCCAGAGACTCTGTCCTCGGCCCACAGAAAGGCCTCTGACCCTGCCTCTCCGTGGGGCAACACGGGCACCCACTCTCGGGGCCTAGGAAGAAATTCTCGCCCACTAACTGCGCACCGACCAGGAGACCGGGTAAAATGGCCGCTCCGCTTGTCTTTCTTTGTTTGGGTTTGGCGCGAGTGTTAGCTTGTATTGCCCAGGTTGCCACAGGATCAGATTTTCCTCGGCTTGGATCTGTGTGCCACAGCCTGGTTCGGCCGTTTGTGCCGCGGTGGCCTGGATCTATTCACCCCCTTTGCCCGCCTCAGTTTCTATATTCACAGTTACCAGAGAATGCCGCCCTGTTTAGGTTAGTGAGGAAGGCGGAGCATTTCTTACTCCCTTTTTCCTTCGGGGTTTGGTTATATATTTAGCCAATTTTTCACTCAATCATACCTTTGGGTGTATTGCGAAGCATCTGGAAGCTCCAAGTATAGGTTTTTCTGTTTCTGGTTGAAGATCTTGTTGAGTTTTGGGGGAGATTTATCGGTATCGCTTCCTACCCCGCCATTACTCTGACGACCGAAATTATTTATTTTTTAAAGAGTGTATCTATTTTTACAGAATAAATATTTAAGAATTTCTACCCCATAAAATACCTTAAGTTTCTGATGATTAATTTGTAGAAACTGTTAAAATTAAATACACATGTGCCATACATTTTGGCACAAGTATAGCACTGCTCTGAAGTTAAAATATATACTACATATGGCCATAAATATGGTATGACTTATGATTTTTTAAAAATTGTAAATATGAATCAAAACCATGCCTAAGAATCTGGACAACAACTTAAATAGGCTTTACGGATAAGAGAACTTCTTACTACTAGTAATATATACCTAAGGCTCATGTTAATTTATAACCAAGGTAAAGTAGATTGAAACACCTATTATTTCCAAGATTAAAGGCTGGCAAATGCACTAGTATCATTTCTAGTCATACTTGTTTTTAACACTGAGTCTTCTATCTGTTATTTGTTAAGTATTTTGACTAAATGTTCCAATGTTCCATTTAAAATCAGTGTGTTTATTTGCAAAAGGAGCCAACTATTCTGCATTACAGGCGTCGTTGTTAAGAAAAATGTATTACTAAATTCATAGTGATGTTGAAAAAGTAGTTGATATTGAATTTTTAATCTCACAAACTGCTTTTTTTTGTACTGACATTTTTTTATTAAAAACTATCTTTTACTGAAAATTTTATGATTTGCTTTGGCAGAATATGATTTGTCCCGGACTCCCTGCCCCCTTGTAAATCCACTTTATGTGAACTCTTTGGATTTAACATTTTTGCATCAGGAAGCATAAATCAGTTGAGTCTTCTATTGTCTTATCACACATCACTGATATAATAATAACAGTAGCAACAATGTTAATAATCATAGTAAATAATAGTAGTGGTTAACATTTATTTTCGAGGTTTCTAACACACATAAAATTTTTATAGTCTTCATCTATAAAATAGATGAAGTTTTTTTTTATTATATACTTAATAAATGAGGGAACCAAAACTTAAAGGAATTTTAAAAATGTATCCCAGGTCACACTGCTGATAGATGGCTAGTCTAATACTTGAACAAAGATGATTTCACTCCATGATTCATTTTTCTGGATCATCACCCAAAGAAGTTCTGTTACTCAACAGTTAACTCAATCCCTGCCCATTCCATGTGCCTTCAGTCTGGGCAGGCCTGCATACATGAGGCTCAAGGTCTGATTCTCAGTCTAACAGGAGACCATACAAGGTTCTATGGCATGGACAATAACATCTTCATTTCTTTCATTTCAAATGCTTAAATGTGAAGAACTAATAATATGGCCAAGAGCAGTGTGACTTGGCCAAGATCACATTGCTGAAACTCAAGCTTGTTTTAAGTGCTATTTCAAGCTGGCTGCATTTTATCCCTTCTTATAATTTTGCCATCTCTGAGTTTTGCATCAGGCACATGAAACACCGGCCCACAGGTGTTGCAGGTCTCTGAAAGCATTTTCTGGCATCATCCCTACAGTCCAGGGATGGTCACTAGACAGGTCCGGAGAGACACAGTGTATTTTCCAGGACACTACACTGATCCAAAATGAAAAGTCTGAATTCAGCTCTGTCTCCTAAAAGCTGGGGCCCCAGTCACATTCCCAGGCAGTTGTGGGGAGAGCTATACTGGATATCTTGTATATTTATGCAGGCATGTGGGGAATAACAACAAGAAAGGGTGTCAGTTTAGATATGAGAGGGCAAAGATACCTCTATTTCAGCAATTTCCAACCTTCTTTATCTCATGGCACACATAAACTAATTACTAAAATTCTATGGCACACTAAAAATATTTTTTTTTGCCGATCTGACAAATAAATAAGCATACTTTTGACTCATTCACACTGTGTTATGTTGGCTTTTGTTATTTTTTTAATTTCACAATCTAAGGGAAAAGAGGTCAGTGACCCTGACTAAATAGTCAATTACTGCATGTTTTAAAATTTCTTGCAGCACACCAGTGTATTGCAGCTCTATTTTATTTCATTTTGTAAAATTAAATTATTTTTTTAAATTAAATTAACTGGGTTGACATTGGTTAATAAACTTTTAAATGTTTAGAGTGTACAATTCTGTGATATATCATCTGTATAAATTACATAGAAGACAACATAGGTGCTAAACTTAGATGGATTTTAGTCTTAGTATTTTACAAATTTGACTCCAAGAGCAAGGGAAGTAAAGGTAAAAATAAGTGAATCAGATTATATCAAACTAGAAAAGCTTCTGCACAGAAAAATAAATCACAAACAAAACAAAATAAATCACAAACCAACCAAATAAGAGAAGATATTTGCAAACAACAGCTCTGACAAGGGATTTTTTTTTTTTTTTTGTATTTTTCTGAAGCTGAAAACGGGGAGAGAGAGTCAGACAGACTCCCGCATGCACCCGACCGGGATCCACCCGGCACGCCCACCAGGGGTGATGCTCTGCCCACCAGGGGTGATGCTCTGCCCACCAGGGGGCGATGCTCTGCCCCTCCGGGGCGTTGCTCTGCCGCTACCAGAGCCACTCTAGCACCTGGGGCAGAGGCCAAGGAGCCATCCCCAGTGCCCGGGCCATCTTTGCTCCAATGGATCCTTGGCTGCGGGAGGGGAAGAGAGAGACAGAGAGGAAGGAGGAGGGGTGGAGAAGCAAATGGGCGCTTCTCCTATGTGCCCTGGTCGGGAATCGAACCCGGGTTCCCCGCACACCAGGCCGACGCTCTACCGCTGAGCCAACCGGCCAGGACCACTGACAAGGGATTAATATCCAAAATATATTTAAAAACTAATGCAACTCAGCACCAAACAAACAAATCAATTAAGAAATTGGCAGAGGACCTCAACAGGCACCTCTCCCAAGAAGACATAGAGATAGCAAAGATATATGAAAAGATGTTCAACTTTACTAGCTATTGGGGAAATGATAATCAAAACAACAATAAAATACCACCTCACATCTGTTAGAATGACTATTGCCGAAAATACAAGTAATAAATAGCAAGCATTGAAGAGTCTGTATTAACTGCTGGTCGAATAAAAACTGGCTTAGCCACTATGGAAAACAGTATGGAGTTTCCTCAAAAAAGAGTTCAGTTGGTCAGAGCATTGTCCTGTGTGCAAAGGTTGCTGGTTCTATCTTTGGTCAAGGCACATACAGCAACAGATCAATGTTTCTGTCTTTACCCCTACCTCTCTCTCACTCTCAAATTACAAATTAAATTAAAAAATAATTGAGAATAGAATTACCATATGACCCCTCATCTTCTCTTTGAGTAACTACTCCAACAATTTGAAAACATTTATTCATCAAAATACATCATACACACACACACACACACACACACACACACACACACTCTTACAAGTTCATTCCAGCATTATTCACAGTGGTCAAGACATGGAAACAACAGAAATGTTACTTAGTATTATTCAATGGAATTCTCACCATGAGAAAAGATGAAATACTTACATTCGTGTCAACATAAATGGATCATGAGAATATCATGCTAAACCAAATAAGATGAATAGAAAATGTCAAGAACCATGTGATTACATCCCTTTATGGGTTATAAAACGAAAAATAACAAATAAGCAAACAGAAATATCAAACAAAAACTCGTAGACATAGAAAACAGTCTGCTGGTTTCCAGAAGGAAGGGGAGGAGAGGCAGTAAAGAGTAAAGGTGATTTTATATATGGTGATGGAAAAAAAGATGACTTTGCGTGGTGGGCACACAGTCCATTTTAATTCTTATTCTATCGCTAACTAATGGGTGGATACCAGAAAGTATCTTTCTAAGTTTCAGCTTTCTAAAAATCAGTCTGCACACAATTTATATTTTTATTTCCTTTGACCAACATGGCCATACATTTCTCTCCACTGAACTAAAATTTAGACAGGTTTCTTCCTGACCTTAAGCCTCTTTGTGAGCTCCATTTTCTTAGAGAATTTATTTCAGAAAGCTTATACTTATAGAGTCTTTTTTTTGCTCAGTTTAGATGTAAATCTTCTCCCAGCCTTTTACCAGTTTTACACCCCAAGTATGTCTTTGTCAAGGATCTGAGAGCCATCCCTTTAAAATGTGGTCGAGAAAGAAAAGGCCGGATCTCTAGATCTCTTAGGGATAGTAGGAGCCTAACTTCAGTGAACACTAATTGACAAATACAGAAGGCCTAATTATGTTGAGCATTTTTCCCTTCCCCCAATATCCTCTAATAATTTTTATTATCTCACCCAAGTGCTTCCTTAGACTTGAGGTTAATACTTTTTCTCTATGCCAAATATTCTTATTCTCTTTTACAATATTCTTTTGTTTAACTTTTATTTTAAATGTTTATTTGTTGATTTTAGAGAGAGGAAGAGACAAGAACATCAAACTATTCCTGTATGTGCCCTGACCGGGGATCAAACCAGTAACCTTTGTACTGGGATGATGCTCTAACCAACCAAGCCAGGGCACAATATTCTTACATAATATCTCCCTAACCTATTAGATTCTGTCTAGTGCAGGTTTTTTTGTTTGTTTGTCTTTGTTTTTTTTTTCTTTTACAGAGACAGAGAGAGTCAGAGAGAGGGATAGACAGGGACAGACAGACAGGAATGAAGAGATGAGAAGCATCAATCATTAGTTTTTCGTTTTTTCGTTGTGCGTTGCAACACCTTAGTTGTTCACTGATTGCTTTCTCATATGTGCCTTGACTGTGGGCCTTCAGCAGACCAAGTAACCCCTTGCTCGAGCCAGCAACCTTGGGCTCAAGGTGGTGAGCCCTCGCTCAAGCTGGCGACCTCAGGGTCTCAAACCTGGGTCTTCCACATCCCAGTCCAATGCTCCAGCCACTGCACAACCGCCTGGTCAGGCTGCAAGTTTTATTGTTTTGTTTTTTTTTTTTGTCTTGTTTTTCCTAATTTTATTTAAACTCTTCACTTGTAAAAATTCATTACCAAAGTCACATGCTTGCTATATTATTTTTTTAAATGATTGTAAAATTTATGATGTTTTTTGTTTAATAAGGTATACCCAAATCAAATGAGTGTAGCAGTTTGACATATATATCAGTTCATAAAGGTAAGTCACATAGGATTCAGGACCTCTTTGCCCATGTTTTGTTATCTTACTTAATCTCTTAAAATCAGTCATCTGGCATGTTGGTAGCCTCTTGTGATATGCTCATGAACAGGAATGTCAGATGGATATCATACACTATCTCTGGACCTAATTTTCAAACTAAGAAGAAGGCAGATGTTTCATCACAGTGTTCTCATTTTAGTTGCCAAGATTGAATGCTGTATCAGTTACTAGGGAAATTATATATTCATTCCCATAGTTTCCAGATTTATTGTCACAAATGTTTATGTAAACTGGGAAAAAAATAATAACACAATGTTATTTTGAGAAGATACTTCATGTGTAATCTAGTTTAATCTCTTCATGTTGTATTTAAAGAGATTGATGATTCACCGTAATTCTTATCTGCTTTGACTTACACATAAAATATGGTGAATGAATAACTGTTGAATAAGTTCAAACAATACTGTTATGAAGTGATTTGGGGTTTTTTTTGTATTTTTCTGAAGTTGGAAATGGGGAGGCAGTCAGACTCCCGCATGCGCCCAACCGGAATACACCCGGCACGCCCACCAGGAGGCAATGCTCTGCCCATCTGGGGTGTCACTCTGTTGCAACCAGAGCCATTCTAGCACCTGAGGCAGAGGCCACAGAGCCATCCTCAGCGCCTGGGCCAACTTTGCTTCACTGGAGCCTTGGCTGCGGGAGGGGAAGAGAGAGACAGAGAGGAAGGAGAGGGGGAGGGGTGAAGAAGCAGATGGGTGCTTCTCCTGTGTGCCCTGGTCGGGAATTGAACCCGGGACTCCTGCATGCCAGGCCGATACTCTACCAGTGAGCCAACCAGCCAGGGCCATGAAGTTGTTTAGGCCAGTAAGATAGGTCATGTGCCAACTTCTTAAACTGATGTCACTGACTGTGACTATTTATTATAAGAAATAGGTCAAATGGTATTTATTCATCATTCATTCATTCAACACATATAGAGAACTTGGTTTCCCCCAGAAACCATTCTCAAGGGAGAAGATAGAGAGATAAGCAAAAGAAAATAAATTAATAAGATATTGGCTCTTATGAGCTTGACAGTTTAGTAGCATAGACAGATGAAAATAAAGACTAAAATATGGCAACTCATTTTATTAATAAAAAAGTAGTGTTTCTTAGCACCAAAATTTAAAGAAAATTGGATATTGTCTTGCTCAATATGTCTAAAAATAAGTGCTATTTACTATGAAGGAGGTTTCAGGAACACTTTCTTAAGGAAAATGGTCAGGGTCAGGCAGACAGTGAACTTTATTGAAGTTTTTTCCCTCTTGTTTCTATGCGGTACTTTAAATCCCCAACACTTGCAAATTTGGGAGCATTTTATCATTTGGGAAAGTGATAACACTTAAATATATAGCCCTCTTTTTATTTCTTTGAAGTTCTGTGGAGGTTAAGGTGAAGTGATAAAAATTGTAAATATTAATAGTCAAATGAGAGAGCACACTATGCTTCATATTAAATAACTTTGTAATTAATAAATATGTACTAACTTTATATGTAGACCTGTAACTGCAAATCATTAAAGCCTGGACAACAGGTTGTAAATAAGGTACTCAACCTGTTTATTACAGGCTGAATTAAATGACTTCCATGTCATTTTACAACAATTGTGTGATACAAGAGGAATAGGTTCTAGGAGTTTTTTAACTGAAAATGAACTTTTCATACCATTTTTTTATTCACTTTTACTATAAGACTTCATATTGAAATACTTTTTTCTTTACATGTCTAAAATTAAAACAGTGTAAATTCAAGGCATAGATGTTTGTCTTTTGAATTTTTGTGTAAGCATGTGATTAAACATTTTAGGCCACCCTCCCCATACCTAGAGATGAAGAATTAAGTCTGAAAACAACTATTTCCAGGCATAGAACCAAAATACTGATTATCTAAGGCTCAGCTCTATATTTATTCTAAGGTATGATATTGTCTTTGGTATGTAACACTGGGTCAGGAATAATAAGTGTCATAGTACATTAAAAATTCATAATATAGTATGGACAGAGGAAGTTTGCTCCTTGATATAGAAGATAAATTTTCAATTTATCTTTTAGCTATCAAATTTCAAATTATACTCTATATTTTTAGAGGCCAATAGAACAGGATGTGTTAGAAAGAGAAGAGCACCAGCCAATGTAAGACATGGATTAGACTGTGAGACTTATCAGCTTGAATCAATGACCAATCCCCTCACTTCTGTAAACCTGGGGGGTTGAGTTATCTACATTTAATCTAGCATGGCTAGTTTTTTTTGAAATATATTTTTAGAGTAGCTACAAGACTCTATTGGTTGGCTAGATTCTTTATTTTGAATTTATTTATTTATTTTGCTTATCAAAGTACACGCCAAG
Source organism: Saccopteryx bilineata (assembly GCF_036850765.1). NCBI lineage: Eukaryota > Metazoa > Chordata > Mammalia > Chiroptera > Emballonuridae > Saccopteryx > Saccopteryx bilineata. The sequence continues at coordinate 135,318,745 of NC_089492.1, read as the reverse complement.
TCACTATCCTTTATTTAGTGCTTATAAATAAAAGTGAATGATGTTATGCAAAACAGTGCTGTCTTTATTACAATGCTAAATAGCAACTGTTTCTATTAGCAAGCAGTTTACCCTCGTAATATAATTGTTTCTAACTGTAGAGAACACATGGCTTGGGGATCATGAATCTTTAATGGGTTTTGAGTTTTAAAGGCACTGGGATAAAAATAGATACTGGAACTGTCAAGGTGATTATGCATTAAATTTTACCATGCATCAGAAAGATAATATGTCTCTATGAATTCCACTTCTATTTCTCATTATCTGCATCCTACATCATTAACTTTTTTTTTTTTTTTTTTTATAATTTTATTTTTTTAATGGGGTGACATCAATAAATCAGGATACATATATTCAAAGATAACAAGTCCAGGTTATCTTGTCGTTCAATTATGTTGCATACCCACCACCCAAAGTCAGATTGTCCTCTGTCACCTTCTATCTTGTTTTCTTTGTGCCCCTCCCACCCCCTATCCCTCTCCCATTCCCCCCTCCCCCCCGTAACCACCACACTCTTATCAATGTCTCTTAGTTTCACTATTATGTCCCACCTACGTATGGAATAATACAGTTCCTGTTTTTTTCTGATTTACTTATTTCGCATCATTAACTTTTAATGAATCTGGCTTTCATTTGCTGTCCCAATGTTGGAAAGGTTCATTTTTTGTTCTCCAATGTCTAGCACTATTTAAGAAACCAAGAATGTTTTCTTTTGGTCTGCAATTACAGGTAGGTTTTATTCTCTTGTGTTTGTTATAGCTGAAAATAGAAGGATTTAGGGAGTCATTAGTAAAATGTTTCTTTGAAAATTTACCATAAAACCATCATATTCTATATGCAAGAGAAAGTGTTTTTGTTTTCTCCCATGAAAGCCAGGAAGATTATGTAGTGACATAAATTTCTTGATGCCCCAAATAAAAACTAGAACAATGTGTATCAAAATGTTATAAACTGAAGGAGTTATACTCAAATATCATGCATTCAGGCAATATGGCATGGTATCAGGGGAATATATGTAGGACAGGGATCTATTTTATTGATTCTTACCTATGCCAGAAGCAACATCTACCTTGACATAGCTTATGGATCATGAACAGCTTGATTTAAATTGAAGATGATGATAGCATGAGGTCTGACTTACTGATATAAAGTTAAATGAAAAAATATTATTTGTTTCTCTTCAATTTAGAAAAGGAGGTTGCCTGAAAACGTAATTCAAAAGCATGGGACCTGATTCCACATATGAAGAAGGTAATTATCAAATCCACAGAGTGATCTCTCACAACTCAGACCCACCCATGTGATCTAGCTTGTTATATACTTCAGTGATCTCTGCTGCTGAGAGCTGGGCAATCTAGAGAATCGTATTCAATTCTTTTATCTTGAACTAAATTGGAGACACTGTCAATTGAAGTGTCATGATGACTGCAAAGCTTTTTAACCACAGATATTTAAGGATGGACTAGGATGTTTCTCACATATCACTTAGCTGCCTACAAAACTTTCTCAATCCAAAATTCAAGGCTAAACTTGTTTCTAGCCTAAATGTCTTTACACTGTGATCCACAAATCTGAATAGTTTCACATAGAACCATCAGTAGATATCAAGGGGAGTGAGGCGCAGAGGTAGAGAATCAGAGCAACTCTATTATTATTGTTTGTTCTATGTAATTGGATTCCTAAAATTAAAATTCAAGAAAGAATTACTGCAGAAAAAAGTCGGCAGTGACAATTCTAACTTGATCTTCCCTTCTAATGCTATAAAAAGCCTCTGCTCTGTTAAAATATATTCTCTTTTTTCAGAATGTCAGTGTGCCTTGTTGAGGATTTGCTTAGTTTAAAGCAAGGCTTCAGGCTGTAGAGCTACAGGGAGCAAATTTCTGATTTGGGGACATCTCATGCCTTCTTTTTAGGAAGTTTAGTCCTTTATAACCCAGTCACTTTCTTCTCCATCTCAGTCACATAAACACCCTACATGCAAGAGTGGGAAAGGCCTCCTCCATCCTGTATCCATAGGGATTAAATTCAGCTCATTTGTTTTCTGAATCAGCTAAGACACCAGAATCAAAATCCTTGCTTGCCTCAAATGGAGATCAGTGCCAAATGAATCATAGTGTTCACAGTTATTAAGAAGAAACTATTTCATATCCCTAGGTTAAAAATAAGCATAATTTTATCAAACTACAAATAGATTATAGTACTACTGGAAAGCTTTTTAAAATATATCTGGGAGGATTTACAGAACTTGGATTTACAGAACATTCCCAGTAGAGGGATTGCTGGGTCCTATAGTAGTTCTATTTTTAATTTTTTGAGGAAACACCATGCTTTTTTCCATAATGGTGGTACTACTTTACATTCCCACCAACAGTGGATGATGGTTCCTTTTTCTCCACAGCCTCTCCAACACTTGTTATTACCCGTCTTGTTGATAGTAGCTAATCTAACAGGTGTGAGGTGGTATCGCATTGTAGTTTTGATTTGCATTTGAACTTTTGAAAAGTGGTAGATTCCTGTATTTGGTATTTATGGGTCTTTACATTGCTTCATTTCAGAGAATATATGTTATGTATGTCCTATTAAATACATAGTATTGGAACCAACATCCAAAGATTATTGTGAGTATACAGAACCATGATTTGGCATTTTATATGCTGGAGCAGAATAATAGGTCTCTTATTTAAAATGAGAAACCTAGAGATTCCAATGTCCATTACTTGATTTTCTTACTTACACAATTCTCTATTCAAAAAATCATCAGGGCCCTGGCTGGTTGGCTCAGCGGTAGAGCGTCGGCCTGGCGTGCAGGGGACCCGGGTTCGATTCCCGGCCAGGGCACACAGGAGAAGCGCCCATTTGCTTCTCCACCCCCCCCCCTCCTTCCTCTCTGTCTCTCTCTTCCCCTCCCGCAGCCAAGGCTCCATTGGAGCAAAGATGGCCCGGGTGCTGGGGATGGTTCCTTGGCCTCTGCCCCAGGCGCTAGAGTGGCTCTCGTCGCGGCAGAGCGACGCCCAGGAGGGGCAGAGCATCGCCCCCTGGTGGGCAGAGCATCGCCCCTGGTGGGCGTGCCGGGTGGATCCCGGTTGGGCGCATGCGGGAGTCTGTCTGACTGTCTCTCCCCGTTTCCAGCTTCAGAAAAATACAAAAAAAAAATAATCAGTTCTGAGGTTTAATTCATAAAAAAAATTAAGCCATTCATGCAAGACTGATAAAGTATTTCTCACTGGCATCAAAGTCTCTCAAAATATCTTTCAATGGCTCCAATCAACATCCCCTGGCGGCATCCATGAGTAGTGGTCATTCTTTTCACAAGCATTCATTCAATTTATGAAATTCCTGGGATAAGTCTCTTGAATTCCTCTCTGGTTCAATCCTACATCCCCTTTTCCTGATATCAGGCTATTATGTGAGAGTTAAAAAGAAATTCCTTACATAATAAAATATCATAAAGTGGGGTTTACAGGAACAAAATATGGCTGTATTTTATCAGGCAGAAGCAAAACCCACAGTTGGCACACAAATATTCAACCCACTTGTTAATTATGATTTAAACAAGTGTTCATTATTAATGAAATCAATCTTTCTTTTGTAGTATTACATTTGTCCCTCTGAAGATTTGAATATCTTTTCAAGGAATGATTTATTGGTGTTCAATTTGCACAGCATTGATAAATGCCATGAGTGTATGTAAGCAAGATTACTTTTATACCAGACTTTTAAAACCCATCTTGTATTATTTAGAAAAAAAGGCAGAGAGAAAGCTACATCTGATAGCTAGCTGCTTCCAGCTTTCACTGTTTTTCATATTTGGCCCTAATCTTCTAAGGCTGGAATTAGTGGCTATATTGGCTGGGTGACAATCCAGGGACTCTGAAAGGAACAAAGCTACAACAAAGGACTTTACAGGCAGCCTTTTCACTGCCATTTCACAACCTCTTGTTAATCCCAAAACTTGGTTCATAGACTTCCTATCTACCCCAGCTTCTGCCATCATTTTGGAAGACTTTGTTATTCAAACAGACTTTCTCTTATTCTTATAAACACTGTTTATTTCAACATGATTTGATCTATAAAATTGTGATTGCATACCAAGACTTATTTTTCTCAGGAATACCTAACCTATACTACCTCAGAAGACCTATACTGCCTCAGAAACCTTCAACACTGTGATTTAATTTTTATTTCCTGACATTGAAACCTTCCATTTCTCATTTCTATACTTCTTTTGTTTTCTTTTAAAAATACCTGTCCTTCGTCTTTACTCCATCTTTATTCCTTTTAGTCTATTGTTTTATTCCATAGACTAGTAGTTTCTTTTGTCTTATTTTAGGCATATCTGTAAATTGGCTACTATGTTTAATAAAACATATAATGAAATATACAACTTTCTGTAATTAACAGTAAGTGGAATTTAATACCACTTACTGTTATTTGTAGGAAGTGTATTTGTAGGAAGATGCAAATAAAACTTTGTTTCAGGATTATCAATAAAACTTGGTCAACATAATGAATAATTTCACTGACATCCTAATACAACCCTAAAAGAAAAATGACTGATTAGTACAGAACTGCAAAGTTTCCTGTCTTTATTTTTAGATAACTAAATTTTTGTTTAAAGTGCTATATTTTATCCATTTTGAGAATATTAAGAATCCAGAAAAGATAAGACCACTGCCCAGATCAGTCCTAGCATCTCTATTATCTTGTTCCATCTGTTGTTCACTGTAAATCTTGTACAATTTTACATATTTAAATCAGTAGAAATCCTCTGTCATCAATATCTACCAAATCCTCAAAACACAACTCATCATCTATCCATGTTCTAATAAGTGACTTCTCCTGTTTCTCTTAATTCTGTTTTTAACTTTGCCACTCTTCAAAATTTAAATTCTCAAGTTCCAAACACCCAGCTACCTACAAAATTTTCAAATGTATTTTCACCATTTTACCTTCTCACTCCTTCTGCAGTCCAGAAGTAATCTCTCATTTGTGGATAATCAACTAATCTCTGCCTTTTCAGGGATGTAAGCCATTGAGTAATTTGTATGTATATAGTTCCCTTTTATTTAACGCTTTAAGGATATAGCCACATATGTGATAACTGGTTTACATTCCAAGGGAGAAAGCCTAGCTAGATTAGTTTTACTCACAAACCCAAGTGTTGGCCAGAGGAAGCAATGTACTTTGAGAGTTCTATGCAAATCCAATGTAATCTCCTAAAGCAAAATTAATGTTGTTGCCAGAAGAAAGAAAAAGGATGCCAAGTCACAATTAGAGAGTCTTTTCCTACAGCAGTTTAAAGGAGAACTCAATATCTTTTCTTCCAAGTACTTGTATGTTTTTATTTTTACATTTACACTAATATCATTTACCAAATTCATATAGCCATTATGGGTTGGATTGGAAAGTTTAACTGGGGTATGTCTATAAACCAAAAGTCTATATGCCATTTCATTAGCGTTTTTCTAGCTTGATTATAGATAATACTGTTTAAGGTACTTAGTTTTACTCCTCTATATCCACTTCTTCTATAGGTTGTTTTCCCTCACAGTATTTAAAAAAAGTCAATTATCAATAATATGTTTAAAAAATAAAAGCTCCGATTTGATGACATCTTACATATATCTACAACCCAGAGTGATTTTACTTCACAGAGAAGTTTTTGAAATTCATCCTATTCTCAATGAACTTCTATTTTTCCCCCACAAAACAAAGCAAAATTGATTCTACCCTCAGTACCACAATGAGACTGCTCTCACCAATAAGTAAGAAGTTAAAACTCTTGACCACTCCTTATTTTAAAGTCATAAGAATCATGGGCTTTAAAGTTCTAAAGTAGTGACTATAAAACTTTGGAAAAGGAATTTAACATCCTTGAGCCTTTATTTCTTCATTAATAAAACAGTGATAATAGTAAAAGATATCTTGACATTCCTGACCTTTAAATTCTCTTATAAACCTTAGAGTCAACCCAGAAGACTGGCGTTCTAACCAGAACTGATTGGTATTTTATTTTACAACAGTAATTCCCGATTTCTTCTTCTTCCTCTTCCTTTTTTTTTAACAGACTTGTAATGTTTAAGAAAACATTCTGAGGACCACCATATGGTTGCCAAATTCCAATTTTGAAAAGTAAGAACATTTTTAAGATGATATTTTCCATGTTGTGTTACTGATACTCTACTTAAGACTATTTTAAATGCAAAAATACAGGCCATATATAATAAAATAGTCTTTTATCATGATTAAGTTTAGCTTTCATAATCGCTTACCAACTGATTAATATAGCCGTATGAATATATTATCACATATAGATAAAAACGTCTAGGTTTCACACAGGGTTGTAGGTGACCTGTTATTTTCCACCTGTACACTTGAGCTAACATTGTTACATCTACCTAGATTTGTTGCTTCCTCGTCTGGCCAATTTCAGTCCTACTTTTGCTTTATGGAGCACCAAAAACATTTTTGTAAAGGTATTCCTAAATTTCATCCTCAATCCTTTTCTCTTGCACACGGTCAAAATAAGAAACAAAAATCTAAATCCAGAACAATAATTCACCAAACCATCTCCCTTCTTTTAAGGCAACTGAGATTCTGATAAGTGAAATGACTTATAACATCAGATATTGTAAGAAGAGCAAAGATTTGCTTAATGATCAGTATTATGTCCAATTCCTTGCCTCTGATTATTCCATTTCTTAGGCTAGCAAAGGATAGGTAGAAAACATATCCAAGGTCACCCAGGTACTAAGTAGCAGATCATAATTTCAATCCTTCACTAAGTTAGACCTTATTCACTTACCCACTATCACACAACCTACAAAGATGAGGATTTATTTAATATACTGATGTACTACATTTAAAAAGAGATGAGAAAAGTTTATTGGCAATGATATGTAATCACAGATTATTCTCACTGCTTCTGGAGTTTGATGAGTATTCTACTAACATAAATGAACGCTTGAAAATAAATGAGTGATGTTATAATTATAGTGTTGATGTGATGTCACCTGATATGACACTGTGTTCTATAGAGCATGCATCTAAATGCTCTATAGCATTGCACTGGGAGCTGGGTCAGCACACTAGAGAGCAAGAGAGATCTGCTTAGCAGGAAGTCAGTGTTGGTTGGGGACACTCTTAGCTGTCAGTGGGAAGACTGCTTGTGGCATAATCCTGCTGAGTCTGTAAATAACTCAAAAACACTGGTACGTAAAGACAAATGCAGACCCATGTTTACTTCAGCATTGTTCACAGTGGCAAAGACATGGAAACAACCAAAAAGCCCTTCAATAGATGATTGGATAAAGAAGATGTGGTACATATATACTATAAAATATTGCCCAGCCATAAGAAATGATGACATCGGATCATTTACAATAACATGGATGGAACTTGATAACATTATACTGAGTGAAATAAGTAAATCAGAAAAAAACTAAAAACTATATGATTCCATACATAGGTGGGACATAAAATGAGACTCGGGGACATCGACAAGAGTGTGGTGGTTACCAGGGGTGGGGAGGGAAGGGAGGGGGTGGGAGAAGAGGAGTGGTACAAAGTAAACCAGATAGAAGATGACTGAAGACTATATGACCTTAGGTGATGGGTATGCAACATAATCAAATGTCAAAATAACCTGGAGATGTTTTCTCTGAACCTATGTACCCTGAGTGATCCATGTCATTCCATTAAAATAAAATAAAAAAGTTCACATCATGCCACTTCACTTTTACCTGTTTTACTAACAACAACAACGATGACAAAACTGACATTACTTGGCTATAAAAGAATAAAACCTTACCATTTGCAACATGTATGGATTTAAAGGGTATTATGCAAAATAAAGTAAGTCAAATAGAGAAAGACAAATACCATATGATTTTGCTTATATGTAGAGTCTAAAGAACAAAATAAGTGGACAAATAAAACAAAAACAGACTCATGAATACAGATCACAGACTGATGGTTGCCAGTAGGGTGGGGTGTTGGGTGGCTGGGTGAAGAAGGTCAAAGAATTAAGAAGTAAAAATTGGTATTTAAACAATAGTTATGGGGTATAAAGTACAGCATGGGAAATATAGTCAATAACATTGTAATAGCTATATATGGTCCAGGTGGGTACTGGACTTACCAAGGTAGATGACTTTAAAAATTAAATAAATGTCTAGTCGCTATATTGTACACTTGAAGCCAATATAAATAATATTGAAAGTCAACTGTAATTTAAAAAGAAAAATAATGCAGCATGTAAATTTATCAATATGCATGCTAGTTTAATAAACTATTTTGTTCAAGAAAATGCATAAAAATAAATGAATAATAATTGCTTCATTTTTGCTCTACACCATTTTTTTTTTTTTACAGAGATAGAGGGATAGACAGGGACAGACAGACAGGAACAGAGAGATGAGAAGTATCAACCATTAGTTTTTCGTTGTGCATTGTAACACCTTAGTTGTTCATTGATTGCTTTCTCATATGTGCCTTGACCGCAGGCCTTTAGCAGACTGAGTAACCCCTTGCTCGAGCCAGTGACCTTAGGTCCAAGCTGGTGAACCTTGCTCAAATCAGATGAGCCTGCGCTCAAGCTGGCAACCTTGGGGTCTCGAACCTGGGTCCTTCTGCATCCCAGTCCGATGCTCTATCCACAGCACCACAGCCTGGTCAGGCGGCTCTACACCATTTTGACTTATGAAATATTTTATGGGATTGCTTTAACAAAGATAGTGGGAAAAACCTCTATTTTCTTTCCTTATTTACTAGCTAGTAATTTATCTTAGCATAGCTTTATCCAGTTATAGCATCACCATCATTAAAGAATAAAACTGAGTTAAATCTACATTGGATAGTGCTAGTAACAGAAATGTAGGATACTGTTTCTTCTAACAGAAGGATTTAGGCACCACACTTGGGATTAAGTTGGGCACTAAGATAAGGAGCCTTCCAAAAAATAATAGAAGATATTCACCAAATTGCAATTTTGTCCATAATTAGTCCTAATCTTTTACACAAAAATTTGCCACTGTCCAGAGCATTAATATATTTTGTCAATTTAAATGTTATTCAAATCAATGAGTTGAAAGACTCATATTCAGGGAAAAATATGGGAAATGTGTAAATACAAAATATTTAAATATTTCAGGTTTTCAAGATGACAGGGCCTAAGGCAAAGGGACCCCTGTTTTCACAGGAGTGTGCATTCAGAGGGAAGCAAAAGTGAAATTACACGAAAGAGACAAAGAAATAGAGCAAGTACAAGAAAAAACATTAGTTGTTTTTTTTTTTTTTTTTGTATTTTTCTGAAGCTGGAAACGGGGAGAGACAGCCAGACAGACTCCCGCATGCGCCCGACGGGGATCCACCCGGCACGCCCACCAGGGGCTACGTTCTGCCCACCAAGGGCGATGCTCTGCCCCTCCGGGGGGTCGCTCTGCCGCGACCAGAGCCACTCTAGCGCCTGGGGCAGAGGCCAAGGAGCCATCCCCAGCGCCCGGGCCATCCTCGCTCCAATGGAGCCTTGGCTGCGAGAGGGGAAGAGAGAGACAGAGAGGAAGGAGGGGGGGAGGGGGAGAGAAGCAAATGGGCATTTCTCCTGTGTGCCCTGGCCGGGAATCGAACCTGGGTCCCCCGCACGCCAGGCCGACGCTCTACCGCTGAGCCAACCGTCCAGGGCCGAAACATTAGTTCTTAATGAGCATAGTTGATGGCAGGAAATCCTAAAAAAGCCCAAATAAAAGTACTATATCTTATGGAAATTCATGATAGTAAGTTCCATTCCCTATTGGCTACCACCTGTCAGGTCTTTAGCAATCTATATCTCTAGGATGTGTTGTTTGGTCCCCCACTTAGACTATTGGGGATATCAGAAGTTCTCTGTATCCAAATTGGCTAGAGTAGCAGCTGTCCCTACTGATCTGTCACCATGCACATGTGAGAGCTTTGCTCTGTTGTGATAGCAACAAATGCTGCAAAATTTTTGAATCAGCTCCAGGACCATTTGGAGCAAGGCAGTGCCCAAGGTCTAAAGTTATCTTGGATGACACATAAGTTAGTTTAAGAAAAAGCCATTTCTTGTGTGATTTTTGTGTGGTTGAATTACATAGGAAAAAAGTTGCCCTCATTTGTAGGAGAGAATATATCCAGTCCATCAAAGACACCATTAGTTGAAATATTCTCAACAAAGTTAAATAAAAAGACTAAACAAAATACAGGTGTCAATATTTATGTCCATTTCTCTATTGTCACAACTATAGTATTTAAAATTTCCCTTACCCTTGGTCAATCACTTTGGCTGACATGGGTTGCTAAATTGGAAGGGTAGTCCATATTGAGTCCACGGTGGTCTGTATACTTAATTGTTTTGTCCTTTGTCCTTGTGGATGTGGTTGGTGAAACTGATCATTTTCGTATAAATGTTGAGCACTGAAGCATCAAGAGAAAACCTTTTGGATCCCGTAAACAGAATCCCATCATCATCATTAATATAATCACAGTAGATTGTTATTAGTGTAACTTTTTTTCTATGTTTGCTAGTTACCCAATAAGAAGGGCCAAATAACAACATGGCAACCCCAGAAGGTAGTTTAATGGATACTTGACTTTATTCCCTGGCAAGTGCACAGGGAATAGAGTCCCACCCACACCCAGGAAGCAAGAACAGTTACCTGACAGATCCTGTGATTTTGGGAATGAGAAAAACTCCTCATGTGGATAAATGGGAGTGATTGTGTATCATGTTGATCCTATTTCCACTCCTTGATTGCTGGACCAGTGTACTCTGTTGGGGGCATTGACCGCTATATAACTCATTGATTGAGTACATAAACTTCATTGTGGAGACAGTGTCCAATTCCACAAGATGTTTTCAACTTAAGACATTAGTTAAGGCTTCGACACTTCATTCCAACAACAGCAGTCCTGTTCAGTAAAAACCAGAGTTATAGCCCATTGTCACAGTCCCTTTTCTCTAAAAGTCAAGGGCAATATTGAGTAAGATACCATTCTGTAAATCTTTAGATAGTAGCACATGTGAACATCACATTATCAGGATTCAGTTTGGTTGTTCAGGCGTTAATCATCAGTCCAAGTATTGATTCTAGTATGGTTGAGTTTCTGTGCCTGCCAAAATGAGTGGAATTTTATACAATTAATGAGTCCATTTTTGGATAGTTGATGTCCCTGAATAATTGTGCCATGTTAACATTTCAACATTTCTGTCTGTTGCTGGTATGTTGGATATTCAACAAGTAGTAGCTAGAATATCTTTAGAGTAACAGAAGCCCTGTTGCGTTGTTCATGTATACATCTTATTTGCTGAGCACATTGTACAAGTACTAAAATGATCAAGGACAGAATTAGATTGACAACCACAGGACAAGTTATCTATGACTTGTAAAATTTTGAAGAATGTATTGGTGGTGAATAATTTCTGTTGACCATTAAAATGAGATGATCCTGACCTGTGGTGACACAGTAGATAAAGCATTGACCTGGAACACCGAAGTCGCTGATTTGAAACTATGGGTTTGCCTAGTCAAGGCATATATAGGTGTTGATGCTTCCTGCTTCTCCCCATCTCTCTCTCTCTCTCTCTCTCTCTCTCTCTCTCTCTCTTTCTCCTCTCCTCTCCTATGTAAAATGAATAAATAAAGTCTTAAAAAGAAAAAAGACAAGATGAAAAGATTGCTTTCTTTGTTTTTAATTTCATAGGTTTATCTGGGTACCTACTTTTTAGATAACCTTAATCTGTATTTTACAATCTTGTTACTTTTAGGCCTCTAACTAAACAATGCAGCCATTAGCCACTATCCAAGGTTTGGGATATACCTATACCTCAGTGAGTTGTACTTCATTGTTGAATTTAGGCTCACTCTTGAGTGGGGTTGTTATTCAGTAGAAGATTATCTCCAGCTAATGTCAGAATATTGCAGTGATTATTTATAAACTAGTCTTGTGTTCTTTCCTTCCTCTTGTAAAGAAACCACATATCAAGCAACAGGCATGAATTAAGGGAGCGTTCATAGTTGAAGTAAAAGGCATGGGAATCTGAACTTCAGCAACAAGCGATGTACTTATCTCTTCTATATCTGTTTAAATCCAATTTTAAATGGGTGTGTCTGGGTACATAGTCTCTTGGTATGTAATGATTAGGTATATTTTCTTTGTTAGTTCAAATGAAGGAATATCTGAAGTCAGTGAAAAATGGGTGTATCCAATTAACTTGTTAAAAGTAATTTTGATGGGATTATTATTTTAAAAAATATTTTTATTTTATTGATTTTAGGGAGAAAGGAGAGACAGAGGAAAAGGGGAGGAGGAAAAGGAAGCATCAACTTGTAGCAGTTGCTTCTCATATATGCCTTGACCAGGCAAGCAGGGGGATTCAAGCCAGTGACCTCAGCATTCCAGAAAATGCTTTATGTACTGTGCCACCACAGGTCAGGTGATGGGATTACTTTTGAGGTCAAGTTTTATTGCTACTCCATGTGACTTGCTATCCTCCCTATGTTGAAACAGATAAGCAAAAGCCAAAGAACAGAAGAGATCAGAAACAAGAGGTCTGAATTCCTAAAGCATCCCTATGTTTGAAATACAATAATAAATATTACAAGTTTTACCATCTTATGAGAAATAGAAAATAGACTAGAAGAGTTACATTTTAAAATTATATTTAGTGCCATAATATAATTTAAATGATGTACAGTCATTATTTCCTTTTAGTGACAAAGAAAAATCAATGAAAAACATCTTTCTTTAAGCCAAAATGGATGAATTTGTGTTATAGAAGTTAATACTCGTGCAAACCTAAATACAGAAAAAAATACATGTGCAGTTCACATGTGCTACTATCTAATACAGACAAAATAGTGGTGATTGAGGTAAGGCACAAATAATTAACATATACTTCTTTAGTAAATCCTAACTTATTTGGAAATTGAGATTTGATTCAGTAAAAAATAAGTGGATCTCTAGGAGAAAAAATGTAAACTAACATGAGCATAATATTCTTATACTTGTAAAATGTTTTTAATGTATATTATTTTTATTTTATTACTTGCAAGTATTTATAGTGAGTTAACAAAATGATAATAACAGGTTACCAAGGAGAAATACTTTTTCCTCTAACTTAATAAAAAAATAAAGAATATTGTAATCAGTATATTATTGCCAGATTTTGTATAAAATACATTTATTTACCAATTATTTTCTTCATAAAATTAACCAACTCTCTCTAAAATTAGGTGTTATAATATTAATTTGCATATGAATGTTCACTTAATAAGAGAAATAAACTACAAAAATAATATAGTTATTATTTTTAAAGTTAAAAATTAGAATTTCAGTGCATAGGAGATAACATCAAGACATATACACTTTGCATTTTAAGTATTCATCAAAATTTTTGGGTTTGGGGATACTTGCAATGTTCAGTTTATATTATAAAGCAGATATATGTAAAAAGACAAGTCATAATTTATATAAGTGATCAAGAAAATAAAGTTTCTTTAAAATCCAAGAATTAATGATGAAAGATGTATAGACCATGGAGATGATTATCAATGAAGAGTTTATTTATAGAATACGGAGTCATGGATATAAGTGCACTCGTATATTGACTGCTTAAAAGAGTCAAAGTTTCCCATATAATTTCTGCCTCTTGGAATGTATTGGTTTCCTGAGGGGTTTCTTCTTAAGATGTAGAATTTTAGTGCTAAGATCAAGATATTCCGAGCAAACTGAGATAATTAACCACTTTAACTACTGGACACATTTGCTTGGAGTATTAAGTAGAAGCAATTTATATGACTTACGGGAAAATTTTGGTAATCTCAGACATTCCTTTTAGCATCCATACATTATGATCACTCCCAGAAGTTTCCAAAGCACTTGCTTTTAATACAAAATACAGAGTAACTTTTAGAAAAGTAAGAACTAATCCTCAGTTAAATCATCATTACTAAATTTCCAACAAATAAACCCAAAGTTTTACTTTCCGTTCCCACCTATGCATTATTTGTTGTTACATTTTTGAATTAACTTAAATTTTTAATGTTTCAGAATATTTAAAATGAATTATAGATATCATATAATTTTATATGCTTCATCATGTGCATTAAACATTAAAACACTTTTTATACATGGTCAAACATGGCATTTCCACACTCACCAAACAATAGAAATTCTAAAATATTATCTAATGCTCTGAACATACTCAATTTCAAACAAACAATACAATTAAAAATGTGAGTGAGGTCTTGGAAAGACATTTCTTTCAAGAAGACATAGAAATGACCAATAGATACATGAAAAAGATGCTCAACTTTACTAGCTATTAGGGAAATGCAAATCAAAACTACAGTGAGATACCACCTCACACCTGTTAGAGTGGATATCATCAATAAGACAAGTAACAACAAGTGTGGAGAGATTGCGGTGACTGCTGGTGGAATTGTAAGCTAGTACAGCCATTATGGAAAACAGTATGGTGGCTCCTCAAAAAATTAAAAATAGAGTTACTGTATGACCCAGCAACTACTCTGAGTATCTACTCAAAAATTTTGAAAATAGTTATTTGCAAAGGTATATGCACCCCTATGTTCATTTATATCATTATTTGCAGTAGGCAAGATGTAAACAACCAAAGTGTCCTTCAATAGATGGCTGAATAAATAATATTTTATATCTATATCTATCTATCTATACATACATACTATAGAATACTACTCAGCCATAAAAAAGATGAAATACTGCCCTTTGTGACAACGTGGATGGCCTTGACAGTATTGTGTTAAGTGAAATAGTCAGAAAAAGCTAAGAGCTGTATAATTTCACTTATATATGGGACATGAAACAAACTCACAGACACAAAGAACACTATAGTGTTTACCAGAGAGAAGAAGGGTGGGGGATGGTAAAGGGGATCAAATATATGGTGACACAATATGATTTACCTGTAGATGGTGGCCACACAATGTAATATACAGATCATGTATCATAGAAATATACACCTAAAACCTATATAATCTTCTTACTTAATGTCACCACAATAAACATGAAAAAATTTAAATTTTAAAAACAAATTCAGCCAATTGTTTGACCTAATTCAGGATTATACCTTCCATGTGGTTGTGGTGGCCATTTATATATACTGCTCACAATCATTAGGGGGTATTTTAAATCCCCTAATGATTGTGAGCAGTATAGTTCTTATAGTAATTGAAAACAGCTTCTATGTTTCTGTTTTTTAAAACTATTATTCCTTGACATCCATGTAGCAGTGCTTATTGCTTTTGTTTTACTTTCTTCTTCTAAAATCTGGCCTTTGGTGGTCTTACTATCCTTTTACATCTGTTGTCTTATGCTGAAATCTGTATCTATAACCCTGATTTCTGTGAATTCAAATGTCTTTGAAATTGACAGTCAGCTGTAAGAATCTGGATACCCACAACATTCTAAACAATACTTCCAACATAAATTCATTATATCCACCAATTCCTACCCAATGACCCACAAAGTCTGCTCCTTTTCTTCTTTTGCTTTGATTGTTAAGCCCAGGTGAGAAAAGATTTTGTTTGTGTTTTTGTATCAAATTTTCCTGTAATGCAGAGCAAATTTTTCTGTGTCTTTCTGTTTATAAATTTTGACTTCATGCACATCTAATCTACAAACTATGACCTCTTATTCTCATGACTGTACTTATGAATTTCAGTGTGGGTAATTTGTTCATTTTTATGTTTATCTGTTTTCTTTCATATATGTTAATAATTCATATTTCATTATTTATGCATATAATATATTTCTCTACTAATATTGTTATTATAATAAATGCCAGTACTACAATTATCTAAATAAGGAATTAAAAATATTTTTTAATATAACAATTCAGATTTATATTTTTGCTGAGCATAAATTTAGATTGTTTTTTTGAAAATGTTGACTATCATTTTGAATGATTGTTTCCACCATTTATGTGGAAGTTTTTATTCACAAAACCATGCTTGAAGAGGTTAAGGGGAAGTACCTCTTGATGATCGCACATTCCATGTTTTGGATTTATGGTTGTCTTCAAATGCCTTTGAGGCAGCAGCTGATATTGGAACTAGCTAAGTTCCAGCTTGGCTAGTTGTGTTTACTTCCTCCATTCAAACAAAGCAAAGCATAATATTCAAACCTTGGACAGTTGAACTCTGTTTTGTTTGTTTGTTTAGTTGAATTTATTGGGGTGACATTGATTATGAAAATATTACAGGTTCTGGTGCACAATTCTATAACCCAGCATCTGTACACTATATTGTGTGTTCACCATCCCAAGTCAAGTCTCTGTCCATCACCATTTATCCCCTATATACTCTCTACTTTCCACCCAGCAATTGCTACACTGTTGCCTGTGTTCATAAGTTTTTCTTTTATTTTTTAATCAGTCTAACCACTCACCCACAGAAAACCCACACACACACACTCACAGCTGTCAAAATAAGCCAGTCAAAGAAAGACAAGTATCATATGATTTCACTCATATATGGAGTCTAATGAACTAACCAACAAAATAGTGACTGACTCAGAGATAGAGTTGAACTCTGTTAATAGGTAGACAATGCCAGCCTCTGGTTTCACAGGTGAACCAGACTTTGAATGAATAATGCTTAAGGTATTTTGGACAGTTATCCTGGAACTCAAACTCCAGAATATCTTCTTATTTATTCAATGTTATATCCCAGCAGACACACAGTCCTGACCCTTGCTTGCTTACTACACTGCGTTTGCATTCGTATTCTGGTCCTATTTTTCTTGCTTTTGCTTATATTAGTTTATTTTCTTTCATTTTTATTCATTTTTAACATTGTCATTTTTGAAGAGAAAGAAACATTTACATAAATTAACTATACTTGCCCAGAAATCCTCTGGTCCCTTTTAAAGATTCCATCACAAAGTTTTGTCTACAGTAGTAAATATATACTCAGCATTTTCTGCTCTTTCCCCATCACTCATTCACTTCCCAACAGCTTGCAATCTGTGGTCAATTCACATCATTTCAGAGAAACTCTCTGGAAAGGCGCTGATGGTCTCTGCATCCCAATTCCAAGGTACTTATTTGCATCTTCGATCTCTGCGTCTTTGATCTCTGCACAGGAATACTTGCCAATCTTGCTTTAAATTGCTTTGCTAGTGTTATTTTGATATTCACACATGAGTTTTTATTTTGGTATAAGTGTATGCATGTCGAATCAAAATAAATAGATGTAGGGCTTCTAGTGTGCTCATGCATACATTACTTGTCAGGTAGAAGAGCCAAGTCAACATAAACACCTCAGATTAAAACCTTTAATCATTGACTTCCAACTAATTATGGGAGGCAACATTAACTGCTTAATTTCTAAACGGTCATGTAGATTTTTTTTTTCACTAAACTTATCTACCTGAATATAAGTGCAGGAGAAAAGACAAGTAAAACAAGTGATTTTGAATTCCATGTTGCCAGGTTGCTGTAGATACACTGATACAAAGGAATAGTTGAGTACCCTATAATTATATTTTATTTTGTGTCATGTAAAGAGAAGTTGTAAATTTAAGCAGTGACTACATTTCCTAGGTGTCATTCTAAAGAAAATATTAAACTCTTATTGGCATAGAATAGTAATATACTATTTTCAATTGAAATGTTATTGAAATACCTGAAAATTCACATGCTGTTGTTAGAAGTAATAAAAAAGATATCAATGTATACTTTTCCAGCCTAACCCCAGTGGAAATATTTTATAAAACTATGTAATAATATTACAAACAAAGATATTGATAATAATACGGTCCACTCATCTTATTCAGATTTCCATATTACTTATATATTTATGTGTGTAAATATTTAGTTCTATACAATTTTATCATCTGTACACTCATTTATCTATCACTATGGTCAAGATGCTGAACAGTTCTGTCAATACAATTAAAAAATGAGCAGAAAACATAGAAAGAAATTTGACTAAAGACATACACAGAAAGTGAATAAGCACATGAAAAGATTCTCAACATTATTAGCTATAAAGGAAATAAAAAATTAAAATAACAGTTAGTGTACAACCCAGCAACTGTATCTATTCATTTTCCCCAGATAATTAAAAAGTTATGTTCACACAAACAATTGTAAACAAATTTTTATAGCATATTTATTTATAATAATCAAAAACAGAAAAATAATTTGTCCTAACCAGTGAATTGGTAAACAAACTATAAAATATGTTTATACTATAGAATAGTACTGAGCAATAAAAAAAAATAAATTATTGATATATATAATAATTCAGGTAAACAGAGATTATGCTGAGTAAAAAAGCAAATGTTTAGTAAAAGTTGCATACCATACAATTAAATTCATATAAAAATTTTGGAATTACATAATTCTAGAAAAGATGAACATCACTGGTTGAACACAGGAGAAGAATGTGAAAGTGACATTGGTATGGTCTTAAAAGGGCAAAACTAGTGACCCTTCTGTTGATATAGTATTTTATATTTTGTAACATTTTTTTATAAGGACCCTATAGACTTTTCTATACAGAATTTCACTAATCTCTTCTTTTTACTTCAAAAATTTAATTTAATTTAATTTTTAAATTCTTAAATTTACCGGTGGGACATTTTTGAATAAAATTATATAGGTTTTAAGTCTACAATAGTTTTATAATAAATAATATGTGTATTCTATTGTGTTTACACCCCAAAACAAATCACCTTCATCACCATATATTTAATACCTTTTATCCATGAATACATCCCTCCACTTCCCTTTTCTTCTGGTAACCAACATTTTGTTTGCGTTTATGAGTTTCCATTACTCTTTATAAGACAGGGTGAGCAAACGTAGGTTTACAGTTCTGTATAGAAAATGATACAATGACACATAATAATGCAAGAATAAATTGTTTCATATATTCACAACTATAAATGTACATTTCCCCGCTCTGTATCTTTAAGAACAAAACAAAACGTTCTAGAAGACAGATAAAAATATTTATATGTCTATGCATCTATCTTGATATTACACACATATATACATATATACAATAATATACATGATGTAGATGATATATATAAACAAGGGCAGAACACTATATGTATATGCATTTAATTTTATGTATTACATATTACACTTATAAATTATATATTAATATAACATATAATTTATATATATAACATATAATATACAGTGTTTTATTATGTTATAATAATATATGCTATATATTTAGTTTTACATAATTTATAATATATATATATATCTCTCTCCAAGGATAAAAGTTCTCAGAAAGGACATAAAACTTACTTAAGTAGACAAATATCCATTCTCTGCTACTTGCTGTCATTTTGCTCTGTGCTCATCCAATATTTATAGAACAACTATATCATTTAAGCCTGTTGGAAAATTTAGAAAAGAAGGCCATTGCCCGTATACTTGAGATTGAATTATAATTAGGAGAACTGAGTTACTTAAACAGATATATTTTATTTTGGAGAAAGAGAAGAAGTAATTCTGTCTGTGAAACAGTGGTACTTAACCCATACATAATTAAAAAATGATTGTCATTAGAAACAAATAAGTCTTCATAGAAACATCTATTCAAAAATAATCTTTATATTCTTGTCTTTCATTCCTGTACTTTACCTAAGATACCATCAACTATTACTTGGACTCTGCTTGGAACAGAAATGTTTCTGACATAGGTTAAATGAGTTACCTATGAAGATGGAAATGTGATGAGAGATAAATCTGGGGAAAATAATCGAGACAAGACCATGAGGGCATGCGCTGCATAATAAGCTATACACAGAATATCCTCTGTTCTATAATTATCAGCGCAGATAATACAGGTTCATGGGACATTAGGAAATTTGTAGTTCTTCATATGTGATGGTTGAGCCCAATAATGTCGAAGATTTAGCTATTAGCTTTATTTGTGTCATAATTGGTCTTTATACACTGAGGTGTTTTGGGACTAATTACAGGGCACTGGAATAATTGTTCACATATAAGTTTGCTTCATTTAAAAATGAGTTCCTTGAAGGTGGTGAGCACATTTTATTTATATTGTATCTTCATTGCTTATTACAGTTTCTGAAAAAAGTAATTACTGCAATTGGAAAAAATAAACCACCTCAAATATGAATAATTCTAATTTGAAATAATTTGTAACTGGGTGATTTTGAATACTGCTGGTCTTTCTGGACAATGGTATGCCAACTTGTAAGAGCCCATATGGCATATATATCTGCTTTTTAGCCAACAATATCACATATAAGGGTTTTTCTTAGGACATAGTAAAAGATGAACAAATATGTACATGCAAATGGTTATGTGGAAAATTTATAATAGAAAAAAGTGAATATATTAAAATGATTAAATAATAACATAACAGCCAATTTACAGTCTACAAGGTTCATTTGCTAATTTTTTTATGTTAACAATATTTTTAGATATATGTAAATAACTAATTGAGTTGCTGTTTTTATTTCCTTGTTGCTGGAATTCAATAAGAGATTATTAGAATTTTTAGTATGTTAGTTACAAATCTGATTTGAGTATCTAGAGCAATACAAATTTTTAAAAATTATTTTCAAAGACGTTTACATTCCTTACTTTAATTACCAACTCTTCAAATGAATAATAGCTTAAGGTGTAACTTTATTCCTTTGGCTTTAATGTATTTTTCACTGGTATATTATTATTTTAGAGCTTGGCTAAAAAAATAGTGTTTATTTGGAGAGGGAGGAAGACAGGAGTTTTTGAGCAGGAGACCTGCCAGGGAATATAGCCCATAACGTCTCACTGGTACTCTTTTGGAACAGTTAAATTATAAAACTTTTAGACTGAAGCTGGAGGGAAGGAAAGAATTCCCTCCCTGAGTTCTTTATTTACACAGATAACACTGAGAAAAGTATGTTGGTTACACTGTGTCCTGAAAGACCAAGGCCTTACTTAATCCTTGATTTTATTCATTTTATGTCAGAGTATATATATATTAGGTTCTTCACCTGCAACCTATCAGTTCTTCCTCAATTTAATTCCACAAAGTAAGCATTACTTTTCATATGATACAGAAAAATAAATTGAGTCTCTGATAAACAGTGAAAATGTGCCTGAGATTTCTTTCATCCATTTTATTGAAAAAATATTACTGATGCAATTCATTATAAATTCCTTCTTGAATCATGTGAGTAGGAGAGAGCAAAATGGGGAACCTTGTGACAAAATAACGTATTCCCTTTCAAGCACAGGGTCACTAAACAAGGTGTGACACAAAATCAACCCTGTGAATCTGATAAACTAATTATAACAAAATTTTGGATTTTTATTCTGTATACAAAGGAGAAAAATGAAAATGTTTGTAATAAGAGTTTGAAATGATTTGAAAAGGAAAGGTAACAAAACATTGGAATGATTGTTCTTCCCCCTAGACTCATTGGAAACACAAAAAATTTTATTTTTTTGTACTTAAGCGAGTTATAAATGTGAAACAATGTTGCAGATACAGGAGCTCTTATAGAAGCATAAAGCAAAAAGAAAATACAAATAGGCATGTATGAGGACTTTGCAGCTTCCTTTGAACTCACTTAATGGCCATCAAAAATGTATTTTCTATAAATTAAGTGCAACACTACTTCAGAAATATACTCCTTCTCTAACATTAATCTAAACAGTATTTTATAAAAAAAACCACAATCTCAAGCAACCAAGATTGAAATCCAGATTTATCATTGACCTCCAGTCACTGACAGTATTTTTATTACACCTCTTTAATATTACCTGTTGTCCATTTCTCTTATTGTCACCTCAAAATATGAGGTAACCATCACACTCTTACCAGTTTCCACCTGGCCCATCTCCTCTTCCAGTTGTCTATACCCCATCATCTTTTGGCTGTAACCTCTAAAATCCTTCTTTCTTCAGTCACACCTTTTTCTTAAAGCTGCAGTGTCAACATGACACACAGAAGAAAACAATTCTTAATATTCTAAGAAAAATGTAATCTAATCGTAGTAGAAGCACTGCACGCGATTACCGATTTTCGGGTAATATAAGGAATAAATGACATGTTACACAAACAAACACACACAAATTAAGACACAGTTAGCAAAGCCCAGACTCTAAAGGACTCTACAGGACAATGATCAATTTTGTTCAGCAATTACAATGTATAAAAGAGAGTGAGATAGAGAGAGAGCAAGAGAATGAAAGGGAGCTTTGAGGGGGGGGGAGATATAGCATAGAAAAGGGAGAAACCATAAAGCAAATAACTATAATAACCATATTCAATGAATTTCAGTGCAGAGATTTTACCTGGATTCTGGCTCAAGCAAATAAATTTAAATATGTAAAATAATCTGATAGTCACTAGATATTTGTTAATGTTCAGAATGTATTGCTATTTGTATTAGTGGTCGTTTTTAAATATTTATGGTAGAGATAAAAACATGTATAAAGATGTATAAAGTGTATATCAAACTAACTAACAGGAATAGACACCTGTATAAATCTGGGTGAAAGTTTGTCAAGCATTATTATGCATTAGAATCACATGTAGTGTGCTAGGTCCCATCCACAGGGTTTATGAATAAGTCTCTGATAGAGCCAGCAGCTCTACATTTTGGGCAAGTTTCTGGGTGAGGCTGATGGTGCTGGTACAGGCCTAAGAGATGAAACAACATTGTCCATGAGTTCATAATTACTAAAGCTGAGAGGTAGGAGTATGTAGGTTTATTATGTTTTACTTCCTCCTTTGTATATGTTGAGAATTTTTCATGCTTTTAAAAGTTGGAAAATATTCAAAAATATTTGTCAGAATTTAGCGTATTATTTTTGATTGAGAAAGAGGAAGAGGATAGTGATTGAGAGGGCCACAACATAACTGTTTGATGTCATTATGATCTGTTTCTTGACTTGGTAAAAATTTATATGGGTTTGTTACTTTGTGACAGTTCATTATTCTTTGTGTTATCTTGTTATCCTTTAATTAAATATCTTTTAAAAAAGAAATCTCATAGCATTTATCTCTATCACACACACGCATACATACATAGATGTAATATATATCAGATAATACAGAAAGAAGAAAAGCTATCAAATATTTAAAAACTACAGTAAACAAAGATAGATAGATAATAGATAGATAGACTGTATTTTTTTTTTCTTACTGAGATTGTGTGCCTTTACGAGATATAGAGAAGTACTGCTTCACTGGGTAATACAATCCAAGTTAGCTTACCTTTAGAGCTGACAGCATCTCAGAGCACTCCCTGAGTCAGCATCATGTAAATGCATTGCCATCTTATTTATTTATTTATTTATTTATTTATTTATTTATTTATTATTTTTAATTAAGGGAGAGGCAGAGATACAGACTCCCATATGTGCCTCAACCAAGATCCACCTGTCAAGTCCTCTACCGAATGATGCTCTGCCCATCTGGGGCAGCTGTTTCTTAGCAACTGAGCTATTTTAGCTCCTCAGACAAGGCCATGGAGCCATCCTCAACATCCAGGGCCAACTTGCTTGACCATTGGAGCCATGGATGCAGGAGGAGAAGAAAGGGAGAGAGAGATGTGGACAAGTCCTGCCAGGGGTGAGGACGATGGAAACACAAAGACCCGACTCCAGGGACCAGGTTCAGTGATGCAGATCCAATTTATCCAGTAAGCTAGCTTATATAGACAGGTTCAGCCTATAGGGTGTTACAGCATGTTCCTCAAAGCCAATGGCTGAAAAGGTCAGGGAGCTGCATGGTATGGCCAGGAGGGTTCTGGGAGCTGCAGTATTCTCACAGCATTGCATCAGCCACAGCTGCTAGGAATGCACTCTGCACTCTATGCACAGAGAGAGAGACATAGAATAAAGAGGGAGGGGAAGAGGTGGAGAAGCAGATGGTTGCTTCTTTGTGTGCCCTAACTGAGACTTGAACCCAGGATTTCCACACACCAGGCTTATACTCTACCACTGAGCCAACCAGTCAGGGCTACATTGCCATTTTTATATAAATTTATGAGAAATATATCAACCATCAGGACATTTTTCTCCTCCCCTTTACAGCAAAATCCTTAAAAAGTGTTCATTACCCTGTGTTCCCCCATACCTCTTCTAACTTTCTTAAATCCTCCACTCTAGGCTCTTGACCTTATCATTTTACAGAAGTAGCTCTGGCCATAGTTATTAAATGCCAATTTACCAATTCCAGTGGTCTTTTCTCATTCTTCCCCCTTTGAAATACAGCAGTATTTGACATGTGCATCTGTGCTCCTGTGCTAAAAATCTATTTTTCACTTGACATTAGGGACATTGTCAGTGCCCTTCTTTCCTTCCTGGACATTCCATCTTAGAACCATTTGATGGTTTTCCTTATCTTTGTAACCTTTGAAATTTAGAGTGCCTTGCGATTGGATCCCAAACCTTTAATTTTCTGTTCAGTTTATTCTGGTCAAATATGTATTCATTTATCCCCATGACTTTAAATTCTATTTAAATGCTGATGATTCTAAGATGTATATATCATTATGATGTGTCTCTATTCTTGGCTCTAGATTTATATATAAAAACAGCTATCAACATTTCTAATTAGATGTTTTGGAGGTAATTGCAAAGACATCTTGGGCAAAACAAATTATGATTTTCTTTTTACTCAAAATTTTCCATTCCCCAGTTTTTCACATTAGTTAATGATACCACTAGCTATCTCAGATGTCAAAACAGAACCCTAAAATGTATCCTTGATTTCTTTCATTTTATCACCAAAACACTATAATCGATTCTAGTAGAAAGTTTTACTTTGAAGGATGGAACCGAATTACTGTAAATGACTCTAGGCGCTCACTCTGCACGTCCTGGACAATGAGCTTCATAGTAATGAAGATTCCTCCTTCTCCAAGTAGGAATGAGCTCTAGTTCCCTCCTTCCCTAAACAGAAGGACTGTAATTTTCAATGACTCCCAGGGCGAATATGTGCTAGGTACTTAATGTTCTAAAACACCTGTGAAAAGTGCGCAGCCAATTAAAAAAAAATGTGCCGCATCCAAATAGTTTATGTGCTCCTCTTTGAAAAAAGGTAACTTCTGATAAGAAAAACAGGAGGAAGAATTGTGAGATGCTTTGACTGGGGAGAAATTCACTCTGTGTGTTCAGCCCTGGGTACAGGACTGCTGTCTATGTGCTAATTGGGGACTTGTGCCTTGTTTTCTTGCACTGACACTGGCTTTGTAAGTTTTTCCATTAAAGCCTATGGCTTAACCTAGCTACATCATGTGAATTCTTCTCTCACCCTATTGCATGAGAGATAGCTAATAACAGATGACCCACTCTATCACCCAAGTGGCAAAAATCAAGAAACCTTTCTTATCAAACACTTACTAATTCTGCTTCCAAAATTTATTTTAAAAGTGTCTATTCTAGTTCTACTGATGGCATTATGTACCAAACAACCACTATTTCTTTCTGATTGTTTGAAAATATTTACTGGTTTTTCTACTTGCAGTCTTACCATTCTGATATCTGTCCATCCCACTAGTCTGTGGGATACTTTCAAAGTTTAAAAGCAATTTACATCACTTGTCTTTTGAAATCTCATTACCATTATTCTTAAAATAAAATTCCGATTTTTTCTATGACTTAAAATAGCAAATTTCCCTCTGCTTCTATCCCAATATAATCTCAGCTCACCTTCCTCTCATGCTCTATATTCATTCCTAGGTTTTGAATAGTTCTTAGAATAAGCTAATTTTTTAACTGTTCTTTGGGAGTTCTGACTTTTTATACTTATATAACAAATTACTGCAAAACTACAATATCTGTGGAATGTTTGAGAAACTCAGTAATATAGTTCATTTGCTCCATGTGGCATTGATTGAAGCCACTTAGTTGTCTTCAGCTGGTGGGTGGTCCAGTACAGAGTTCCAGGATGTCTTTACTCACATGCCTGGTGCCTTGATATGGATGGCATAAAGGCTAGACTACAGTAAGCTTGGTTTTTCTTTCTCTACTTTTGTCTTCACCTGGTCTTTTCTGCGAGGTAGGCTGATTTTTTTACATGGCAGCTCAGGGCTTTTAGTGTGTCTAAAGATGCAGGAAGTAGACCTGTCAGTCTCAGAGGTCTGGCTCACACACTGGCCAGATTCACTCCTGCCACATTTTAAAGATAAAAGTAGTCACAGAGTCTGCTCAGATTCAAGGTATGAGAAAACAAAACAAAGTAAAACTTCTATCTTTGGCAATAGGGTTAAAGAATTTGCATTATCTTTAATCCTCCACAAGAGACTTTGTATTTCTGATTTGTTGCCTATAATCTCTTCCTAGTTCAACTCCATCACTTCTTCCAAAATTACCTAAAATGTTTGTCTTATATCAACATTTCTTGTTATACCTACTAGAAATAAAAACTTTCAAAATTACTAATTATGGCAATACCCTATTTATTGACTTCAGATTTCTCGACATCTTAAATTAATTTTCTTCTTTTACTTGCATTATTTGTATCCTGTGCTAAATACAATTTCCACAAAACACATAACTTTATTTGTTATGTTCATATATCTTTTTTCTCTAGCTTCTAGCACATTAACACAAGGTTCATACTTAATAATTCCTTTTAAATAGTAAGGACAGTGAGACCTAGAATGGAAAATGATTATCCTGTTTATAGATTATATAGTGGCAGATCCAAGACAGAAGCTATCAAAGAAAGCTAACACTGGACAAAGCAAACAGGCTATGAAGGCTTTATTAAAAACTATTGTAATAAGGGAGAGCAGTGACTCAATTCAACCAAAGGATTAAGAGTCTTTAATCAAGGAAGTGAGCTGGAAGCCAAGTACTGAAAGCCATGGAAAGTGGGGCTGGTCAGGGTGATTGGGTCATCTGTTTGCTAATTGGTGCTTATCGAAGTTAGGCTGTGACCTTCCCACAGAAATTGGGGGGTGGAAATACTATCTTCTATTATTATTGTTGTTATTATTATTATTACATTGAAAAGTGATAGCTATGAAGTCATTGAAAAGACATGTCATACCCCTGTCAAGAAGCTTGAAGAGGATTCTACCTCAAAGGGGCAAAGAAAGAATTTTTAATTCCAAGTTTTCTAAGGTAAATTCTGTAAGAAAAGGAGGTCACAGGGCTATAGTCAGAAAGAGATCTATCTAAAGTTTAGTCATACTGATGGAAATATTAAGATCTCTCTTTGTCTTAGATCATTGGTACATTTACAAATGACTTAAATACTTCTTTGGCTTCCACTGAGGTAAAGGTTTAAAACTATAAACAGAGAAGAGATATAATTTTTAAAATATATTTTTTATTATTTTAGTGTATGTTAATTGCTAAATATTATAATAAATATAAAATATATTAGCAGATATATAAACATGAACTGGAACTGGGTTGCCAGAAATAATGCAATTGATGTTGAATAAAGAAAAACTCAAAGATGTGATAGAGCACCTAACAGATTGTGGAAAGTTGTTAAAATATACCATATAGACTTCAAAATAATGCTGCTTCTTTACTTAGCCAAGAATAAAAAATATGTAATGGATATACATCAATAAAGAAAAATTATATATATAAAAACATGTTTAGATATATCCATTAATAATGCTATTATTTACATTTTATTTGATGCTTAATTATAAGAAGAAACTATAGGAATTTTTTAAGGTATAGAAATACACAAATTCAGGAAGGCATGAAGAATACCAAGATTAGTAATAGTCAGCATGTTATATGAACTTCTAACAGAGGATCTAACTTAATCCAATGATGACAAAATTTATCTTGACATGTTTTATTAAGTTTATTCATTAATTATTCATTCACTCATTTAATCTTTGAATAAACAGATATTTAACCACTACTTTATGCTAGAAACTGTTCTAAATTTTAGAGGTAAAACAATGAATGAAACATTTGATCATCTTACTCTGATAAATATATCTGACCTTAGCAATGAAAAACTTAAATCCAGTGATTAGTGTAATATCTGAGGAGAGATTACGGAGAAGCTAAGGAAAGTAACAAAGAGAAAGGAAAACTGTTTCAATCAGAGTCTACAGTCCTGAGGTAAAGATACCAGGCAAATTTCAAGGAATGGTGTGATTGAGACAAAGACTGCAGATGCGTAGGGAATATGATAAAAGAAACTGAAAAAAGAAGAAAAAACTCAGATGACCCCAAACGTAAGGATTCTGCATTTGCCCGACCAGGCAGTGGTGCAGTGGATAGAGCATCTGCCTGGGATGCAGGAGACCCAGATTTGAAATCCTGAGGTCACCAACTTGAGCATGGGCTCATCCAGCTTGAGTGCAGGGTCACTGGCTTGAACGTGGGATCATAGACATGACCCCATGTTCCATGACTTGAGCAAGGGGTCACTGACTACTGGAGTCCCCAAGTCAAGGTATGTATGAGAAAGCAATCAATGAATAACAAAGGTGCTACAACAAAGAATGAATACTTCTCTCCCTTCTTGTCTGTTTGTCCCTGTCTGTCCCTCTCTCTCTGTCTCTTTCTCTCAAAAATAAAAATAAAAACAGGATTTAGCACTTGATCTTAAATTGAAAACTATCAGAGTTCTAAGGACGAAAAATACATTAATTTATTAAAATATATGAATTTCTGTTCACAGCGACTACTTACTTTTTAATTTATGAATCTTGAACCAGTAATAATTTGAGAGTTAAATACATCTGTGGTTTCTCCTTTTTTGAAAGAGTACTAGTAATTAATTTGAGCACAAGTCTGAAATACCCATCCCTGTGTCAGGATGAAGCACGATGGCCCCTAAGCCTTCTCTATGTGGAGCATGTTGCTTTAGAATCTTAAAGTGTATTATGAACCTGCAACTATGTGGCAAAATCAGAGATATATTCCTGATATATCAGTTATGATAGTTTTATTATATAATCAGGGTTTTTTACCGAATTTATTTGATGAAATTGATAAGTTGCAGCAAGGACACTTGGGAGAAGTGTGTTTGCTTAAGTAATTAATTTTATTTAAAAATATTTTTTATTGATTGATTGGTTTTAGAAAGACAGAAAGGAATGGAAAGAAAGAGGGAGGGAAGAAAAAAACAGAGAGAGTGAAGCATTCATTTGTTGTTCCACTTAGTTGTGAATTCATTGGTCGCTTCCCTTATGTGCCCTGACTGGGAATCAAACCCACAATCTTGGTGTTTTGGGAGAACACTTTAACCATCTAAACTTACTGGCCAGGGCCCTGCTTAATTAAATTGTTTGTTGTCTATTTATTTATTCATTCTTACTCTGGCAAAGGTGAGAGGGTGATTTAAAAAAAGAAGGATTTTGTTGAAAGAGAAAAATAAACTTGCAGTAATACAACATTTTCTTTAAACTGGCACTGACACCACCTGTCAAGCTGCCTGCTCACTCATATATCCAAACCATATATGTGGTAAGATTTATAGAACATCTGACTTACATTTTGTAGGGAAGAAAAGTTTATCTCACAGCTTATCACCATCCTCTGCAGATGTTAACAGGGTAAAAAACTGTCCTTTATAGACAGTGGCTAAATTCATGCTCTAATTTTGCATCTCTGCTTTAGGAAGTTTTTAAATGAAAACCAACCAACCATTGAAATTTCAGTATTTTCTAATAATATATTAGTTGATTTATATGTCAATAGAATTTTATGGGATTTTTGCTGAGATGTAAGGGAGCCCGTTTACATATTAAGAACCCATTTTTGGAATACATAAAAGCCATGAGATTTATTTTACAATGTGTGGGCTGTTTATGATCAGTCAATTTGTGGTTGTTACAATTGCATTAGCAGTAAACATGCAAACTCTGGCTATTGTCAATCTTTAAATTATTGCTACTGGAAATATTCCACAGTCTCTCATCTCTGAACACATCACACTTGGAGTACTTTTTCTTTCTTCTTTTTAAACAAATAATTACAAGACTTTACTTTTTAGTACGGATTTAGATTTACCTAATAATTGAGCCAATAGTGCACAGGATTTCATAAACCTCCCTATCTCCCCCACCTTCCAGCCCAAATATCCTCTATTATTGGTACATTTGTTAAAATTAATAAATTACTATTGATACATTTTTGCTATAGTCCATAGTTTATATTGAGTCACACTCTGATATACACTCCATGTGGTTTGACAAATGCATAATATCTAGCATTAAAGTTTCTTTCAGAACAATTTCACTTCCACAAAAATCCCACCTTTCAGATATTCATATTTCCCCTACTCCCTCTACAACCACTGATCATCTTAACTCTCTACAGTTTAGCCATTTTCCAAAATGTGATACATTATGCAGTACATATATTATGTAGTCTTTCTATAATGGCTCCTTTCTTTTATAAATAAATGTTTAACATTTCTCTGTATTTTTTGTGGCTCAATAGCTTATTTAAAAATATATATTAAATTATTTTTCTTGAATGAAGCAGATACTGATAAAAATATTTTTTTTTATAATACAGGATCCCTTAGGGAAAGAAAAAATCCATGCAGCTGGTTCACTATTGCTACTTTATTTGTCTTTCAACCAAGTTGAGTAATTCTAAAGGTAAGGCAAAAAAATAAGGCAGAAAGAAAGGGTATAATTGATGAAATTGGAGTGATTAGCAGAAAGGAAAAGAGAATGAAATATAGACCTAGAGAAGCAATAAGATAATTAAAGAGAAGCATGAAGTACAAAAATAGATAGTAGAAGTCATTACAATACAGAAGTGCCTTGAGAAACGAGCAGACCAACATAAAAAAATTTTTTAAGATACGAGCTGTGACTCAGTCGTATTTTTGTTCAAGACCCAAGCGAAATTCCGAGATACAAGTTGTGATTCAGGAAGCTGCCGCTAGTTGGTGCATTGGCACACGAGTCCTGTATTGGCAGCACAATACCAGCATCCCGGTCTTTCTCACGTGTTAGCCGCAGAATCGTCAAATCACATGCGCTGTACTCATTCTTGCATCATTTTTGCATTTTTTACTAAGTGTTTTGTGTGCTATCATGGGGCCAAAGTAAGTGAATGTAAAGGACAGTGGTGAGCTTAAAAAAAAAAAGAGAGAGAGAGAGAAAGAAAAGAGGACAGTGGTGAGAAGAAGAAGAGAATGACGTCAATAGAAATAAAGTAAGAAATAATAGAAAAACATGTGCGTGGTGTACAAGTGATTGAACTGACAAGGCTGTATGACCACAATGCATCTACAATTTGTACCATCCTTAAACAAAAAGATGCCATCAAAAGTGCAAATTCAATGAAAGAAAATACAATTCTGTCCCAATTAAGGACAAATATCCATGAAGAAATGGAGAAGCTTCTGCTGATGTGGGTGAAAAAGAAAGAGCTGGCAGGAGATACAATAATGAAGACTGTAATATGTGAAAAGACACGTATTATTTTTTTTTAATAATTTTATTTCTTTAATGGGGTGACACCAATAAATCAGGATACATATATTCAAAGATAACAAGTCCAGGTTATCTTGTCTTTCAATTATGTTGCATACCCATCACCCAAAGTCAGATTGTCCTCTGTCATCTTCTATCTAGTTTTCTTTGAAGACACGTATTATTTACGGTGACTTGAAGAAGAAAAACCCATCATCCTCAAAAGAAGCAGCAGAAAATACATTTAAGGCAAGTAATGGCTCGTTTGAAAATTTCAAGGAGAGACTTGGCATCCACTCAGTGGTGAAGCATGGTGAAGCTGCAAGTGCTGACGTTAAAGCAGCTGAGGAGTAATTGCACATTTTGCTGCACTTATTGCAAAGGAAGGCTACATCTCCCAACTAGTGTTCAACTGTGAAGAAACAGGATTGTTTTGAAAAAAAAAATGCCCCTGAAGACTTTCATCACTGCAGAGGAGAAGAAGCTACCAGGCCATAAACCCATGAAGGACCGTCTGATCCTTGCATTATGTGCAAATGCTAGTGGTGACTATAAAGAAAAGCCACTGCTAGTGTATCATTCTGAAAATCCTCGAGCCTTTAAGACTCACAAGATTCTTAAAGAAAATCTGCAGGTTATATGGCGTGCCAATGCTAGGGCATGGGTTACGCGGCAGTTTTTTATTGAATGGATAAATCTTGTCTTTGGTCCTGCAGTGAAGAAATATCTTTAAGAAAATAAACTCCGGATGAAAGCATTACTAATCCTTGAAAATGCTCTAGTCCACCCACCTGGTTTTAAAGATAACATTCTCAATGAGTTCAAATTCATGAAAGTCCTCTACCTCCCACCCAACACAACTTCAATCTTGCAACCTATGGATCAGCAGGTCATTTCCAACTTTAAAAAGCTTTACACAAAGCACTTGTTCCGCCTCTGCTTTGAGGTGACTGAGAATACAATTCTAACCCTTTGAGAGTTTTGGAAAGATCACTACAACACCGTGATATGTTTACACATTATTGACTTGGCATGGCAAGAGGTTACAAAAAGAACCTTGAACTCGGCATGGAAAAAGTTATGGCCTGATGTTGTTGCAGACAGGGACTTTGAAGGATTCGAACCAGAGACCGAGACCAAGGTAGAAGCATTGGAGGAGATTGTGTCCCTCAGAAAGTCGATGGGTCTGGAGGTAGATGAGGGTGATGTAAACAAGCTCGTTGAGGAACATGAGGAGGAACTCTCAACTGAGGAGTTGAAGGAGCTACAGATGATGCAACATATGGAGTTTCTGCAAGAGATTAGTAGTGAGGAGGAGGTAGAGTCGGAGGAAGTGATTTCTACAAGTGAAATTAAAGACATGCTGGCAATGTGGGAGGAGCTTTCAAGTTTTATTGAAAAGAAACACCCAGAAAAAGTGTCAACTGGTCATGCTCCAGCACTTTTTAATGATACTTGTTTGTCACATTTCTGTAAATTTTAAAAGTCAGGCAAAAGCAAACCTCATTGGATAGATTTTTATTCAAAAGTCCTGTAAGTGAAAGTGCTGAAAGTGCAGCCAAAAAGGCAAAAACAGGTGATGATTAAATGAAAAATATGTAATATTAAGCTTAGGTTAAGTTTAAAGTTAAGAAAGTGCATTTTTTACAATTAAGTTTTTTTGGTTTCATTTTAAGTAAAGAAAGTGCAGTTTTAGTGTTGTTTAAAGTAAAGAAAATGAAGTTTTAGTTTACATTTAGTATTAAGAAAGTGCAGTTTTAGTTTATGTGTCTACAGTGCCTGCATCCCTTCCTCCCTCCCTCCTCCTCCGCCATTCACCTCCGTTAGCCGCACTCGTCTATCTCCAAGGTAAGAATACAGTATTAAATAACACTTTTTTTCTTTTATTTCATATATTTTGTTATGCATTGGTAAAGTATACATGTGTGTTTCTTAATTAAAAACATGTCTTTTTTTATAATTTTGGATGGTTTGGGGATGTTT
The DNA here is from genome assembly GCF_036850765.1 of Saccopteryx bilineata. NCBI lineage: Eukaryota > Metazoa > Chordata > Mammalia > Chiroptera > Emballonuridae > Saccopteryx > Saccopteryx bilineata. Next base: position 135,285,310 of record NC_089492.1, on the reverse strand, counting down.
CACAGGGCTGGAACAGATTAAATCTATTTCAGTTATTTTAAATGGTTGAAATATGTTTGATATACAGCTGACTGACTTACGAACTTAGTTACAGAATAAATTAAACTCATATCTCAAGGTACCACTGTATCTCAAAACCAGCCTGACCCATAGTGACGCAGTAGATAAAGGATTGACCTGGAACACTGAGTTTGCCTTTTTGCCTATTCAAAACCCTGGGCCCAGTCAAGGCACATATGGTAACTGATGATGCTTCCTGTTCCTCCCTCTCTCTCTCTCTCTTCTCTCTAAAATGAATAAGTAAAAATCTTAAACAAAACAAAACATAAACCAGTATTCCTGATGACAAAAATAGAAACGTGAGGCGAGATAGGGGAATGAGGGCTCTCAGAGAAACCACAAAACAAGCTAGGCCAAAGAGAGAGGGGCTGCAGGTGGGAAAGGGAGAAAGGAAACTTGATAAGCTATATTAAAAACACAGTCTATGCTTGAAGAGTAAACCTTTCTTTTGTTTGTTATGCTGTAAAACTTTTACCTCTTGGAGGTTAGTATGTATCCTATGCATCCGCCATAAATAGAACAAATGGTTTGGAAAAAACTTGGTCAGTCTTCAATACTTGATTGCGTTTAGTGATCTCTGTTTTTGTTCCCTGTGGCACAGCTGTGTTAGGCTTGACCCCTGATTTGCCAGCTGCAAGCAATTTGTATGATTAGTGTGTGAGTGTGTGGCTGCGCCACATGTATATGGTTTACATAAGGCTATATCAGTGTTTGTGGTCAGGGTGATGGTGGATGGCAGATTGTGGATTGCTGCCCACCACTGTGAGGGGCCATTCTTGCTGTTTGCTTTGCCTGAAAAGAGGTTTTCCCTGCCTGTGTGCCTGTCTGCCTGTGGTGAGAATCTATTAAACGGTAATGGCCCAATGCTTTTTGGCTCCAAAGTTTCTCTACCGTCTTCCCACATCCAATGTGGACCTATCTGGCCTTGGCCACCAGCATTATACTCCCTAAAAGAAAAGGAGAAGCACACATTGAATTAATAAAACATCATAATCCATATGCTTAAAGAGTGGCAAACAGAAGAAATTACTAGGAGAGATGAGGAAAGGGCAAGAACAGAAAGAAGACAGGAAGCATTTCTACTGCTTACATTTCAGAAATGAATGAGGGAAGATGAACAGGAGCATAATGAGATTCGCTCAGAAACCCATCTAGTGCTTGCTAGCAAGAGTCTGATGGTCCTTGGGGTAGTGACTTTGAGTATTTGAGGATTAATTAAGGAAAAATACTGACCCTGTGATGATAGTAATACCAAATGAGCTTTATTTAGGTATCACTTTGATGGGATCTTCTAACATGGAACTTCAGCTGTAACACTGGTGGCTGAAGCCAGGCAGGTCCATAATAGATTCAGGCAGACAGTAGAAAAACTGTGGAGCCAGAAAAGGTTGGGCCATTTTGATTAATAAAGTCTCACTGTCTTGGGTTTGATTCCTGGTCAGGGCACACAGGAGAAGCACCAGTCTGCTTCTCTACCCTTCCCAGTCTCCTTCCTCTCTATCTCTCTTCCCCTCCTGCAGCCAAGACTCCACTGGAGCAAAGCTGGCCCCAGGCACTAAGGATGGCTCCATGGCCTCCACCTCAAGTGCTAGAATGACTCCAGTTGCAATGTAGCAATGCCCCATATGGGCAAAGCATCACCCCCTAGTGGGCTTTCCAGGTGGATCCTGGTCAGGCACATTCAGGAGTCTGTCTCTCTGCCTCCCACTTCTCACTTCAGAAAAACACAAAAATAAATAAATAAATAAACAAACAAACAAATATATAAATAAAGTCTCACACTGCAAACAAGCACACAGTCAGGAGAAACCCCCTCTCGGGCAAACAAACAGCAAAATGGCCACTCACAGTGGTGGACAGGCTATTCACCATCCACAGTCCCCCATCTCTCATCCCTCTCGAGCACAAGCATCCATAACCTTATATAGGCTATGCACACATGCTCTGCCACATGCTCACACACTAATCAAGCAAAGTGCTTGCAACTGGTAACCCTGTGAGCAAGCCTAACACAGCTGTCCCACATCAGCTAAATTGTCCTATTGGCATGCAATGTGTGTCCACTTCAGTTCCGATACCTATGAGTAATTTACCTGACATTAAGTAGGAAAAAGTGATTCAAATATAAATTAGTCTGAGCTATAGAATTTTTTTTAAAGCTCATTATATATCTGTATTTATGACTTGTGAAAGTAATGGCTACACTATGTTTATTTTATGTGTCACTTTGGCTCCAGGCCTCCTCTTAATAGGGATGCCTGCCTTTCTCCTCTGCCTCTCAGTGTAGCCACTTTGTGTGTCTGTGAAGACTCTTCTGCTCATCTAACTGTGGAGAAACCCACCTTTTGAGTTTCTATAAAAATAATTAGTTTTACCCACTTATTCATTACTTTTTATTTACTATTTATGATTGTCATGCAATATACATGTATATTTTGTCTTCCTCTGCAAACTCCATTCATTCAAATATGTACATAGAAAGCCCACTATGTGTCAAACACAGTCTTATGCACTGGAAATATAGCAGAACTCATCCTGTCTAATTTGAACTATGGTTGTATCCTCCTGATTGGAAATACAGTCTGTTCATTTAGCTTCTCCTTTCAACCTGAACACTATTTCTTTGGCCAAGAAACATTTAGTACAGATGTTTGGAATAAGGATCAATTGATTTCAATTAAGCTTCTTCCATCTGCAAGAAGCTCCCAGATAGCCATGGCCAACCTCAAGTGCCCATTTTTATCAGTGAGGATGACTTTAAAAAGAGACAGTGAAGATAAAAAACAAGAATGAAAGGATTTCCCTTTCATCCACTTTTCAGTAGCTCTTAAATCTATAGGTCCCATCCCTCTACTGAGGTGGCTATACTTGTGATGTGTGAACAATAAAAGGTAGCAGTAGCATCTTTGCAAGTAGACTGACATGATTCTGTCAACCAAAAAGGAAAAGAAATTTCCTTGCACATTCTCACTTTAATACATTCTTTAGCATTCTCCTCTGCATTTGTGCAAGTACTACTTTTAAATTCCCTTTTAGTGAGACTACTAAAAAATTTGTAATTATTTGTGTAGCCTACATTTACGGTTTACATTTTGTTTACTTTGGACTGTGGTATTCTCTCATATGCATTGTAGCCCAAATACTTGTAATGACAAAGATCCTACTGCTTATCTAGGCAATGTACACACACTCTCATTGCTTAATAACTCCAGAACTTAAATATGTCTTTTTTATTGTGAGCAAACTGTGCTTTCTTAAAATTAAACTTCATAGATTTTAATGATGCTCTATTTACAAAGAATTAGGGAAATATTTTATATACCAAGTCCTTTAACTTATATATAACTTATTAACTTAATCTGCATCTATGTAATACATGCATAATACATAATATTTTTATATTTCAAGGTGATTTAAATTTTGTTTGAAATTCTGAAACTCCTGTAGGCTAATGGGTGAGGTTTGGGGAAAAGATGAACCTTGGAGTCTGCCAAAGTAGAGCATGTGAACAGGATGCTTTCACTTTTCTGGCCACTAGGTTATCCTGGAGTCTCATACGGCTTCCTCCAAGCTTCTGTTATTCCTCTTATCCTGTTGAAATCCTTTTGATGCCTTTTTACATGAGGCAAAGGTAAAAACAAACAAACAAAAAAACCTGCCTTTGAATACGTTTCTTCTGCATTATAAATCCTCTTGATGATGGGGAGGAGAGCAAAGGTCCCAGAGAACAAGGAAAGATCAATTCAATGAATAAAAAAGATCAGCAGCTCAAATTCAACGAACAGGGTTTCTTCCAACCTTGTTCCATCACATTAACCCTCCTCAGAATTACTACTTCAGAATTATTTTCTTCCAATTTTATGGTGATATCATAGATTCCACAGAACTGTATGACCTTCATGTGTGCTTTTCTTTGATGGCATAATTGCTTGCTAAATCCTGAATCTGACAGTCACTATGCATCTTAGTTGTAAACCTGAAATATGCAAGCTTGACCATTTTTGCTGCTATATGGGGAGAGAGCAGGATGTGAGAAATACGTTTCACTGTAATGAAGAGGAAGCATATAATTAGGCATGATCATTCCCTTTCTGTTCAGGGACATTGCTAGGTCCTGCTTCAATCCTGAGATGTCTAATCTCTTTCAGGAGTCATCCCATCCATCTGGTGTGAAAAGGAAACCCTAACCCCAGCTAGAAGAGAAAGTGCATAACGTGAGTGGTGGTGTCAGGCTCTGAGTATACTGGACACAATATTTAGAAGAGTTGACAATCCTGTACATTTGGAAATTGCTTCTGGGCTGTTATTGGGATTTTCTATATATAATTAATTTTGTTTATGTCTATTATTATGACAACTTTGGTATTATTATTAATATTATTATAGTCAACTTTAACAATTAGAAAATCCAACCATAAACGTAATGGTAGTAAAAAAAGTTAACAGGTAATTTGTGGTGGAACCAGGCTGCATTTGGTTATCGCCTTGATCATATTCACTCTTTAAATATGCCTAATGGTACTGCTACCTTTTTCTTTGTTTTATTACTTTTTAATGAAATATGCACAGGTCAGTAGAAGAATGAAATGGAAGGTACCTCTCTGGTGAATACAACAACTAGGATTAATTTATTGAAATGATCTTCTGCATCAAAAACGGGAATTGGAATTTAAGAGGATAGAAGTAAGGGTGGTTAAATACAAGGAGATATTTGGGGGCTGGAGAGGTATTATGCAAGAGGAATATAAGGGTACTTTTTTATAGAGAGGGTAGAAACTTGGAGAAAAAAGTAAGATTCACCCGCCACGACTGTGGCCTATGGTTGACCCTTGTTGGAAACATCAGTTTAGAAGAAAAAAATCTTCCATCAAACCTAGGTTAAAGAAGCATTGTTTTTAGAGGAGGGAGCATGTCATGAGGTTTTGTAGAACAGAGATCTATTTCACTTAATAGCTCAGAGCTTGTGTGCAAAATTCCTCCTTTCCTTTGATTTCACTGACATGATATGGCAAATAACAATGATTGATGTGAGGATCAAGAGGCTATGAGAAAGTAATTGGAAAAAAAAGGTTATATAAAGGAATCTATTTCTGTCACAGTAGGGAATTTTGAGACCCTTTTAATTTTTGGAACTCTTTATATATAAGGCTCTGTTCCATTCATATTTAGTTTAAACAGAAAACAATCAGAGGAGTTATTTTTGAAACTCATGTTATATAGCCAGTGACTATGCCACAATCAAGGGTGGCATATCTAAAAAGTGAGTCCTACACTGAGTAGCTTAATGTTGCCAAAATGTGGCTAAAGATTTTGGAGCTGGAACACCTAATGCAAAAAGATAAGAGACACTGAACATAACTCAATTATGCACTGTCTCCTCTATGAACCATTGCCATGGCTAATTCTAATTCCTAAATAGAACCAGCAATTTTTGTCATTTCATTGAAGAGAAATTTAAAGCGAAGAAATACTTATTGTTATCTGTAAAAGTAAAGGTATTTGAAAGAAATCAGTGATGTTGGAAGTAGGCAGACTGCCATCACTTTTAATCTGCTCGTATTCAGAGCAAACGGATGTGGAAATGCTTGCAGGGTGCAGGTATGTGCAGAGCCCTCTGACACTAAGCACATGAAACAGGAATGATTGAGCACAGGCATTTGGGAAGGAAACAAAGATCAGGACAGATTCTCAAAGGGAACTGTGTCTGTAGGAAGCAGAGAATCAGGTGAGAGTTATTGTATTATACCCTTCCCTCCTTACTAGTAATATTCCTAATAAACCAAACTACTCTGTCAATCCTAGTATTCATGCATGTTTGACTAAAGAATTATGTCACCAGAGTGAAGTCAGACCCTGCCTCTAGTTCATGTTACTCTAAAACCTCAGCCCTGGCTGGCTGGCTCAGCGGTAGAGTGTCGGCCTGGCGTGCGGGGGACCCAGGTTCGATTCCCGGCCAGGGCACATAGGAGAAGCGCCCATTTGCTTCTCCACCCGCTCCCTTCCTCTCTGTCTTTCTCTTCCCCTCCCGAAGCCAAGGCTCCATTGGAGCAAAGATGGCCCGGGCACTGGGGATGGCTCCTTGGCCTCTGCCCCAGGCGCTAGAGTGGCTCTGGTCGCGGCAGAGCGACCCCCCGGAGGGGCAGAGCATCGCCCCCTGGTGGGCAGAGCATCGCCCCTGGTGGGCGTGCCGGGTGGATCCCAGTCGGGCGCATGCGGGAGTCTGTCTGACTGTCTCTCCCGTTTCCAGCTTCAGAAAAATACAAAAATAATAATAATTATAAAAAATAAAACCTCATACATTTTTCTTTATGCTCCACATCCTCAAAAAGAAAAGTCTTCCTAAAATGTCCACCCAGCTCTCCTTAAAAGATGAGAATGAGAAAAAAAAGTGTCTCATTTTTTAACTTGATGGAGGAACAAGTGGAATGCAAATGTCTTAGATCTTTATCAAATATGTTGTATCATAGTCTGTCTGTATCAAAAGCCAGTATAGCAGTCTACAGCCTCACAAAATTGATTCCTGGCATGATGACCTAGTTCCAAATTTCTGAACTCTAGGGACACTCACATGTGCTGCCAAGTAGATTATTATTTGACAAAAGGGCACATGTCAGGTCATCAGATCTTTTCTGAGATATCCTCTGTCTTTGGATTGGGGCTTTCAATTAATATACTATATTCTTTCATTCAACATTATTTATAGGTTAATACATGCTTTAAGCATCAGTTATATTTCAATAAGTTCTTTAAACATTAAAGATAGATAAAGGGCAAGACAGAAAATGACCCTGTCCACATCAATCTTATATTCAGATGAGAGAGACAGAAGCACATATGTATATACATGTCAGAATAAGTGCTATAAAGCAAAATGAAGTAGGCCAGTGAGCATGATGGGAGTGCTACTCTGGATAGGGTGCAAGGGAAATTTCTCTTGAGCAGAGAGGCCTGCGAGAAATGAGAAAATGTGCAATGTGAGGGACACAGGCAAAGAAAACACCACGTGAGTCTCTGAGTTGGAGGTAAGCTTGGCTTCTTCAAGGAACTACAAAAGGGCCTGGAGTTACATAAGTAAAGAAAAGAATATTGGCCTGACCTGTAGTGGCGCAGTGGATAGAGCGTCGAGCTGGAACGCTGAGGTCGCCGGTTCAAAACCCTGGGCTTGCCTGGTCAGGTCACATATGGGAGTTGATGCTTCCTGCTCCTCCCCCTTCTCTCTCTCTCTCTCTCTCTCTCTCTCTCTCTCTCTCTCTCTCTCTCTCCTCTCTAAAAAAAAAGGAATATTAAGGGAGTAGTTTAGAAAGACATGCCAGAGCCAGGATGTGTAGGAGAGTGGTTTTCAATTCTGAGAAACTGTGACACAATGATTGCTCAGGCCTTTCCCTGGGAGATTCTGATTTATTTGGTCATGTAGGTGTTGGCCATAGGTTTATTGTCAAAGCAGGGCAAGTGATCATGTAAATGCAGATTTGAGAAAAATTGAATTAGGGTATGTAGGCCTCCCTCCAAATGTGGCAAAGCTCCATGGCTTTTGAGTGTGAGAGGAAAAAAATCTGATTTCTTCTGTTGGACAGAAAATTTTGGAAAGTTTGGCAAAAGTGCAAGCATCAAAAAGATAATTATGTGAAAACTCAAGTTAATACTGGAAGTGGTTGAATTTACTTTTTACAATATATGTTAATTAGAGAGAAGAAAAAAATCATACCACAAAATACTGTGTTTGTTGCAAGAGTGGGTATGTGATGTTTGTTTCTCAAAATATTGGCTGATAGTGTGATTTATTTCATCTGGTTTAGCTTTGACTTAAATGGAATGATTCTTTTACCCATTGATGATAACTGTTGTTGTTCTAGGCATTATTTGAACTTCTTAAAAAATAAATTAAGAATTATAATCTAGATATTAATTTGTTTTAATTACACATTAATCCATACTAGCATAATATAAAATCTATTAATTTACATGTGCACCTTCATTCAAAAATGTTGGAGATGCACTGATAAATTAGACATCATTTTCCTCATAGTTTATAAATAATAGTCAAAATATTGTAAGAAATGTACTGATATGGAGGCAAGTGTAAAGGAAAGAAGAACAAAGAGCACAAAGTAAAAGATTATTTTTTCAAGAAATATATAACTTTTAATGTACAAAAATTTTTATACAGTCTCTTATACAGAGACTCATGGAGAAGCATCTGCTAACAGCCACACAGTTGACTCTAGACTTTCATTTATTAATAAGTATCCAATGAAAAAATCATACCAAAATATAGTCCCCTCCAATTTGCATGTAAGTTCTCAAATTTAATGTTCCAGGTCAACTGTTTTCATTTTTTAAAGCCTCATTTAGATTTAATCTGGATTACTTCATCACTTGAACATCTTGGGCATCTTTCCAAGACAGAGAATTAAGCCAGTTCAGCATTTCTAAGTGCTTCTATTGAATAATAGCTAGCCTACAGAGTTGAACTAATAAATGTGTCTTATGCATTGATTGATTATTTTCTTATGTGGTTTGGACATGTCACTATCATATGTAATGGTTGTCAGAAAAAGAGACTATTTCCTTGAAGGTTATAGTTGATAATAGTCTCTAGAATAGCACATCCTCATGATCAAGACTGAAAAATACAATGAGTACGTTTTACTTAAACTTACCACATCTCACAAATGGGAGCATATATGTCACCACATTAGCAACACAGAACCTACAAGGCCCACATTGCTGCTATTAGCCAGGACCAAAGCAGGGACTTACTCTTTCTGGAAGATAGGAAGAAAGCAGAGGGGAGAGGGTTTTGTCACAATATTCACTCATAGGAAAGTCTCTAGGACTTATTAACTCCTCTCTCAGCAAATGTTTTGTTAAGTACTTCTTTCTTCTTGTGAATTCATAAATTTAAAAATTTGTTTTACTGGCAGGTCTGGTCTACAGATCTTAATTATGGTTCTTTTCTTCTTACAGATGTCTTTTATTAATCTTTAAAATCTTTACAATTTCATCTTCCATTTTATCCTTATTTTCTTTGTGTGCAGTGCTCAAATGAACATGAGCTCAAGGCAGAATACACTCTGTCATCAAAACGATAATGTAAGTCCTGTCCACTGGTCAATAGTCTTCAGTCTAATTTTCCACAGATCATGAAGCTGCGCACAATCACTTTCAGAGGTTTAAAGGTATGTTTCACCATTGATTTGTAGCTACTTTTAGCTTTAAAATTTTTATGACTTTTTGATTCAAATAATTATTTGAGAATACATTTAATTTCATTCATGAATTTCTCTTTTGTTATCTATATGTGCCTCCATACATCTTGTCTATCACCTATCTATCTAACTAGTAATATTTTCGGCCCACTGATCATATCTGATCCAGAATTAACTAGAAATTGACTACTCTTTTAAAAGAGGTAGATATTAAAGCATCTCTAATCTATATTTCCCTAGCTTAGCATAGACATTCACCTAAAGCCCTTCTTAAGCTTTCAATCTCTTTTCCTACAGTTTTCTCCTGTCTTTTTAGATAAATAGACAGATGATAGATATATGATAGATAGACAGATAGATAGACAGATGATAGATAACAGACAGATGATAGATAATTTTTTTCCTACTCTGACACTTTTAATTTTTCTCAACATAAGCTTTTATAAAACTTTCATTGACCTCATTCCAGACCTCAGCTCAAGTAACTCACTTATCTACTTCATAATCAAAAAATATTCTTCACTTAAACCCCTCCCCTCACTAAATGCTTCTTTACTTAATGTTTCAGACTATTTTTTTAAGGCAACCTTCTTTGTGCTTCTAATTTACTGAATTTGCTCTTTTTCAATCTAGGACTAAATTAAGGTCTTGGGAACAGTAGGATTTCTCAGGCATATGTCATATTGACTACCCTTATTTTCTATCTCTTATTATTGTTAATTCCTCCTTTTTTCAATCACCTATAAAAAATTTAGCTCTTTTAGGTCGCCTCCTCATCCTTTCCATTTTTCCCAAGATAAAATACAGTCCCAGTTACTAAAGTAACAAGCCAGGTTCAATTGATTCTGTCTGTGTCTGAGGCATTTTTGTATCTTTGCAGCCTGAGCACATGTTAAATGTCACCCACTTTTGTTCTGTGAGTATTTTCTGATAGCTCAGCAAAGAAGGTAAGGAAAAGGAGGGTCATACAAAAAAAAGAGAGGGAGTGAAAAGCTTCTCCAGGGACTGGAATTTATTTCCTCTCAAAATACTTGAATTTAAATAAGTGCACCTTGCCAGCACAGCGGTGAAGCTGCCTGGGCAGGAGCCCTCCTCCTGCCTGAAGTCAGGAACCCTCGCTCGGCACAGCCGGTTCTCACTGTGATGCCTCCAGGACAGTGCTGCTGGGCAGCGCCTCCTTTTCAAGTGTCAACGCAGAGAAGTCTTGCACGTCCTTTGTTGTACTTTCATGTGACATTAGGAAGTTACCTGCCCAATCAGTAATGGTTGTGCTGGCAAAGTGTATATATTTAAATTCAGAAACTTTGAGAGGTTAACTCCAATTGGTTGGAAAACATTCTAAGGGATAAAATTCAACCTACTGCTTTAGTATAAATAAATGAATGTTAAGCTTCTCTAAAGTAAAGATGGTGGTAACTATATGTAGATTATAGTCTGGACATTCATGTGAAACACGTGTCACCAGGGTCTGGAACTTTTTGTGACTGGTAAAAGGTTGGGGAAATTCTCTATATCAAATCATTTCCCCCAAACACAGAACTTAATGAAGAAAGGAACTAGAGAAAGCACCGGTCATTTCTCCTTGCTGTGGACGTGTTCAACCGTTGCCTGAACACTGTCTGACATCCCTGCTCTTCTTGCTTTGGAAGCATCATGTCTACATAGAAAGCTGGGCTGACCATTCCATAGAGAGGCCCTGTAGTCTCACATTGCCAGAGCAATTCATTTGTTTGTGTTGTCTGTTATACTTGTATTTCTTCCTTGTTTGGACAATAAAAATCCATGCCACTTTCTCAAAAAAATTATTTTTAAAATTCTTTCATCTGGCCTGAGAGTTTCATGTTTCTGCTCAAAATATTACTATAACTATATGTCATATAAACTATGACCTAGTTATTATTAAGTGAAGAAACCAGCCTCTTCGTGTATAAGCTTACTGTGAAGCACCGTCACATTGCATAATCACATGAACAGATAGTGGAGAATGTCATGCTGAAATATGGACAGCTTGCTGCTAGTCATTGGATCCTAGACATGAGCAGGGATACCGTATTTTCCCATGTATAAGATGACCCCATATATAAGACACACCTTAATTTTGGGACCTGAAATTTAAAAAAAAATGTATTACATAAAGTTATTGAATGAACTCAAATTTTATTCATCATAAAATGTATACAACTCCTCATCACTGTCAAAACCCCCATTTATTAGCTTGTCCTCATCTGTGTCTGATGACAAATCACTGTCTTGAACCATAAGCACAAAAACAATCATAAAAAAGTGGGAAATCCAAGTAAAAAAAAAAGCTACAATTACTGTATAAGATGTACCCAGTTTTTAGACCCCAAATTTTTCAAAAACAGAGTATGTCTTATTCATGGGGAAATATGGTAAATACCAAACTAGGTTCTCTAATCCCAATAGCAACACTACCATAACCATCCAAACTACTCCCACTCCCCACTTGGAACAGCTGACAGAAATACCTGAACTATATAGCAACTGATAAATGAACTGAGACTAAATGTGAATCTAGAAGATCTTTTCTATCTATATTATGTCCCCTTCCTTTCACTCTCCTCCCTTTACAGAACCTGGTTGTAATTCTTCCTTCCTCTTGAAAATTCAATTACAGAAACAAAAACATATGTTTAGCCATACACTCATGATTGCAGTCAGTATACAAATAGAAAAAATGTTTTGCCTTTCACTCTCTCTCTTTTGATATCTCTTACTAACATTCTACATAGGAAAGGCCACGTCATTAGTAAGACTCAGTTCCCAGTGAAAACAGACTGCTTGTTCAGGGTTGATTAAGGTTTTCAGTAGGGAGACTGCAGAGCAGAATACCAAGCACCAGGCCATTCTGAGGGGCTCTCAGTAGACGACACAGGTCACAGCCCTGAAGCTGGCCGCAGTTTTACCACAGTTCCTTGGGAGCTTTCCCCCTTCTACTCCTCTGTTCCTTACTCTCACCTCTTGCCTTCCTTCTTTTTTCTTTATTCTTCTTCATCCCCCTTTTATATCCTTCTCCCCTTCTTCTTCTGCAATCTTGAAGAGTAATTGTGAAGACAAATTTATATTATAAAGTTAAAATGTTTTGTAATCTAAAATTAGCTAGCTAATGGTGTTTGAATATCATACGGTTTCCTTCTCTACAACTGTTATTCTTCTGATTTCTTTGCTTGTTTTTTCTTCTTTTTCCTCCAATCAGATTTACCAGATTTCCTTAGAAAATCTGTTTCTATAGTGGCCTTCCTTTTTGCTAATTTTCTCTAACACTCCCTTCCCCAAGGCTTCTTATAGTGGACATATGCTATGTAAATAAGAATGGAGAATATGAAAGAATGACAGAATTGTCAATGTTGTCTTTCTTCTTCCTTGGGAAGCCAACATATCTAGAAATTACTGGGTAAAAATAGACCATACACATCATTAAAAAATATTTTTAAATGTCAGCCAGTCATGGAAGTAGAAACTGGGCTCTATTTTGAGAAAAATAAATACAATCCAGAAATAATTGGACCTGATGCTTTGCTTCTAGGGCTTCTGAAACCAGAAAACCACTTCTTTCTTAGTAACTGCCTTTACATGGGTACATAAAACCTAACCATTCTTTAAAATGGAGTTTAAATTTGGTTCCATTTAAATGTACTTTTTTGACTTAGCTCCAAGATCGATTCTATTTGCATTAATAGATCTGGTTCCTGGAATTCAAGAAAAGGAAGAGATTGTGTTTGGTGTTTATGTGTATTTGTATACACATAAAAAACTATATAATTTAAGAACTAGGATTTTACAAGTGAATCTGGATATAAAGAAATTAAAAAAAAAAAAACAAAAAACAGAAACAGCCTGACCAGGTGTTGGCACAGTGGATAGAGTGTCAGTCTGGGAAGCTGAGGACCCAAGTTTGAAACCCTGAGGTCACCGGTTTGAGTGCAGACTCATCAGCTTAAGGATGGGGTTGCTGGCTCAGTTGAGTCCTCCTGGTCAAGGCACAATTGAGAAACAGTAAATGAACAACTAAGGTGCCACCAATATTAGTTGATTTTTTCATTTTTCTCCTTTTCTGTTTGTCCCTGTCTGTCCTTCTCTTTCTTTCTTTCTCTTTCTCTCTCTGTCTCTTGTGTGTACATATGCTAAAAAACAAACAAAAAAATCACATACACACTGAAACAAAATCCTTTTAATATGCCATTATTCAATAAATGATATTCTACTATATATCATGTCTTATATGGGACTGCATGTGTATTTTCCACAACTTACTGGTTTAAAGGGAGTAAACATCTTTATCCACTGGTCACCCAAAGGATTTCAGTGAGTCCAAAACTCAGATGGGAATTGAAACTTTTGAGATACAAACTTTTTTTAATATTTAAAAACTCTAATTTATTCACAATCAGAGAATAAGGTAAGTCTCTTCCAAAAGCAGTCTCTCATTTGATTCCCCAAAAGGCAGTCAAATTACTATTAAACATGACTAGGGCTTAGTCTTACACTTAGTTAAGAATAAGCACTCACACTCCATGGCCACAGAAAAATGTGGATTGCTCCATATCTCCTGCTTTTAAATTTCACCTTTTATTTTTTTTAATGGAGAACATGCATGAAGTGTACCAATTACAGATGTATAAATCAATGAATGTTTACAAACAATATTTCTAACCTGACAGATGCAAAACAAACTGATACAAAATTCAGTTTGTATTCAATATGATTTTCATGCTTTTAAATGCCCTTTTCTTTGTTGATGTCTAGGAAATGCAGTAGGTTTTCTTTTATCTTATCTTTCTTATTTTTTGTTTGTATTTTAATATAAGGAATTGTATCACATATGAGAATGGGACTATGATGATTTGAAACTCATGGACAGTGTCAGAAGCAATGACAAAGAAATTACCTTGTATAGTTAAAGGGAAAAAGGAATAGTGATTAACAAGGAGTGGCCATATGTTGCCAAATGAATAAAAGCCACCAAATACCAAACTAAAACCCTTTCTTAAAGCTATATCATCACCTAAAACCATTCTGCCTAGTCATTTCTTTGGATGATAATGTGCATGTTTTGATGGTCCTACCCAAACTACAGAAGGTCATCTATAGTGTTTTAAAGCACGGCCACCTACTGGTACTTGGCCTGGAAAGCCTTGATCATTATTTTATATCATTCATTTTATTATTATAGTATCAGATTAATGACATTACACTGAAAGAATCAAAGAATGAAGTACCAAATGCCATGAGAAGAATGTGCCAGGGAGGATAATATGAAACCATGGACAAGATAAGCGTGATGAGAGCTAAGAGTATTACTAAAGTATATTTTCCCCATAAGGTCAGTTTTCCCATTCAAGAAAGTCTCTCAAAGCCAGAAAAAAAAAGACAAAATGCCCACTCTTCAGTTACTTCACTTCCTTAAGCTTTCATGAAATTTGATTAGAGAAGACAGAAAAAGTCTTTCCACTTGCGTCATTTCTTGTTAAAGTAACACTTCTAGTTGTTTAGTAGACATTTGTTATATCATTGCTTTTTAAAAATAGAGATATTTCTCTGTCTCTGAACTGTGACCTTGTATTAAATGCACACACAAAAGCACTCATATAAAAGAAGATATTTCTATTTCTCTAGCCAGTTATGTTCTTACCATGTTCATTTTCTAGAAAGATAACTACGTTGCAACACATAGAAAAGAGCAGACAAGACCTTCATCATCCGCTTGCTTGCTGATGGTCAGTGTAAAGACACATGAAAGAAAGCCCTCCAGTGGGAGCACAGACTGTGTCAAGAACAGCAAAGTTAACGTCAGCCTCCCTGCCAGGGCCTTCTGACAGTTCTGAATTGGGAGGGGATGATCAGTAGAAGACATCTCTGAGGAAGTTAAAGTAGCTTTAGCTTGGTTTGTTCATACCAGCATTCAGAATAAGATGGTATTGGTGCTGATGAGTTTCTTTCAAATGACTGTTGTTTTTAGCAGTATTTTATAAATGGTTGTTGCATTAGAGTAAATGAAACTTCCCTGAAGAACACACTCCACCATGCCTTTAGTGTCTTTACTGACACATCTGTGAAGACGAATGAACCCTAAAGAGCTAGCTGCAAACTAAGTGGGTCATATTTGTCTCCCAGGAATGTTTTATATGCTGCAAAATGTGACAAAGGCCATTACAGAGATTATATTTCCCAGCAATGAATCCACTGTCCATCCTCTGCTATTCCAAACATTCAGACAATTGCTCTGGAATGACTCGTGGCCCAGCAAGCAAGCAGTCACCGACTTGCTGCCCTGATAGTTTACCCATAGATAGGGCAATGACAGCAAATTTCCCAAATTGAGAATGGGTGCTGAAAACGTATTAAAAAAAAAAACATTCTAAATCTTACTCATTCAAAGTTGAAAAATATGTTTTTCAGAGTTTATGTTGATAATGAAGTATATGTTTTTGATAATCAAATAAAAATTTTGGATTCTACAAAACAGATACCATTGGTTTTCCACTAAAACGAGCATCTGTGCAACCTATCTTTACAAATGTTAAATTGGTCAAGTCAAGTCAACTGAAACCCTTCTACTCTTTCTTCCTTCCACAGTTTAATAAATTTAACGCTTCTACTCTTTATTCAAAATGTCTATGCTGGGAACAGGGTGTTTGACCCTGAGGACATTACATAGTAAAATGAGACCACACACAGGCAGCCGAAGTATACAATCAAGTAGTGATTATGTGACACATATCTGAAATCACTTGCAATAGTAAACTTAACAAATCCAGTCATTGCCAGAATTTCTGAGTAGCAAGTCCAATTCAAGGTGGTTGTCAAAGGGTGAATTTGGCAACTGTGAAATTTGGCTGTGCTTTTAACATATGAGGATGTAGTAACAATGTTTGCTACTGATGAAAGCCATGTCAGACCCAGGCATGAGCACTGGTATTTGTCCCAAATGCCTTCAGCTCTGACTGGTGTCTCATGTTGTGTCAGAAGCTGATCAACAACTGCTGGTTGACACAGTCATAGCAAAGAAAATCAACAGTTGCTTGTTGACACAGTCACTGCAAAAGAAGAGGTGCAGTGATACTTCCCCCTTTAACTTCTTGAATTAATTTGGTTTTGTATCCCCCCCCTTTTCTCTGGGGTGTGTGTGTGTGTGCTATCATTTATGGCACAAGGAGAATAGCACCGTACTTTCCCTGCAGATTTGCAATAACTTCTCTGGAAGTGAGACAGAGGGTGTAAATTCCACAAGAAAAGCCTATAAACATCTTTGCCTAGGCCTATAGACCTGCAGGGCTGGCTATGATGTCCCCTGAAAGGGGCTAAATCTATAGAATAACTCCCTCCTAAAATCCTATTAGAAAAATCTAGATTGTGACTTATGAACAGGTAGAATTCAGAGACTAAACACAAAAGCACCTTTCAGCCTTAACTCAATCTATTACTTAACCCCCCCCCCCAGTCCATTACTCATTATAGAAAAACTTTCCTCTCACATAGCCTCTCACATACCTGGCCTTCAGGTAGTGAAACGTTCTGGAAGTAATAGTTGGAATTACTAATAGATGAAAAATAGTAGACAAATATAGTTTTTACTAGATAATAGGTTCTAAGTGAGATAGAATCAACAGAGTCTTTTTAGAAGTTTGTGCCAATATTGTTGTTTCTGCTGCTCAAGTTATTGTATAACTGTACTTAATGACTTACCACCTGATTCATAGCTTAAAGAAATATACTAACCCTTTCATGAAATATTTACTCATAATAAAGCAAAAATAACTATTAATCAATGTATCCTGCATACCATGTGATTGTAATTTCAATGTATTCCGCATACCATGTAATTATAATTTAGTGTATAAAAATAAAGCTGTATTAGCCATTGGCAGAGATGCCTGGCAGATGAGCTAAAAAAGAATTCAGCTCTCTGACTCGATTCATGCCAATGCTGTCTCTTCCTGTGGGACCCCTGGATTCCCCGCGGAGCTGGACCCCGGCAATGTTGCTAGTAGTGCCCATTCTGTGTCTGTGTTCCTTGGAGGTCTGATTGTTTTGTTTTGGGCATTTTCTGAACCATGATTTTTAGCATCTCCTCAACTTTGTCCTCTATATCTCCTATGGAGTTTTACTTTATACCTCTATTAGGCTCAATTGCTCAAATCTTGGACAGAATCTCCTGTTTCCATCAACCTTTGGTGCTACCTTTATGTGCTTTCATAATAGGGCCATGTTGTGCTAATGGAAGTACATGTTAAATGAAATGTAGTCAGAATGGACCCAGAAAACAATAAAACAAACAACAAAACCGCAACAGCAATCCATTTCTTTTGCACGTACTCTACTGAAACTAATTGTCTACAAATATTAGAATTACTGTAAAGCTCACGCTATGGTATCATTTTACTTATGTTTGTCTTTTGAGTAAATAACTGAATCTTAGCATGACTATCCTGCCCTTTGCCACATGAGCTAAGAGCAACCAGCCTGACACAGCCCCACAAGGAAAGTCACATGAGAACAACAAAAAGTAGTGAACAATCCTACTTTCTATCAACTCAGCTGGCCAGTTAACATCTTCCATGAATGTTCTTATATTTAAAGGACTTGAAGTAAGCATGACCAGCAGGGCAGAATATAAAATAACTGAGATTGGATATAATAGAGAATTAGTCTTGCATTCCTGTGAAATCTCTAGCTCCCGCATGTTCCTTTATTTGTGGGAAACTTGAATTTATTGCTTCTCCCTTGACTTTAAATCACTTATTTCTATGCCATGTATCAGTTACTTAGAAACAATATAGTTTGTTCTAATGTTATTTTCCTTGACCCTTAAACAAGGTGTTTTTCAGAGTAGGTGTACTTGTATATTTACTTTAGTTATAAAATTTGGTTATTTACGAGAAGTAACTGAGAAAGAATTAATAACATTGGGGAACAAAATTTTTGTTGCATCCACAAAAACACTTGTTCTTACCTATATCGAGTGTGCTGATCTCAAATCTGACATTTGTTTTTCTCTGTAAGCTAGTTTTTTTGCAATTCAAGATTTTAGGTTTTCAAGTTATTATAAAATTTTCAACATTTAGTTTAACATAATGAAATAGAATGTCTTCTTGGGCATCATCTTTGTGAAAATATAATAATTTATATAATGCAGTAAATACACATACACTAAAAGATATAACTGCATCAGAATTTGTCTACAGTTTCAAAATAGAACAATTTAAAACATTTATTTTAATCATAAAATTTGCACAAAACTTATTTAAAGGCAAAAATTTGCATTTGTAGCTCTTGCGTTTGTGTACTTGTTGAGGACAATCTCCTTTGATGCTCCAGCAGTAGTCTGCTCATCACTAACAGCTCCAAGATTTTCAGGAAACTTATCAAGGTGACTGTTCAGGAAGTGAATCTTAACACTCATGTTACATCCTATGTCACAGAAAGCCAACTGCATCCACTGAACAAAAAGTTCATAGATTCTGCTTTTGTGTTGCCAATGAAGTTCTTTGTAACTGCCGCAAAAGACTGCCATGCTGCTTTATCCTCCTTATTCAGCTTCCTGGCAAATTCTTCATCACATATAAGGGTTTGAATTTGAGGTCCATCAAATACACCTGCTTTTATCTTCTCAAAAGACAAGGCAGGAAAAGCAGAAATAATATGTTGAAAGCATTCACTTTCTCTATTCAAAGCCTGAACAAACTGCTTCATTAAGCCAAGTCTCATGTGAAGTGGGGAAAAAATTATCTTGTCTCGATTAACTACAGGTTCATTCACAATATTTTGCATTCTTACTTCAAGAGCTTCACGTTTCAGCTACTTTTTCTGTGTCCAGTGTTTCTCCTGAGCTTGGGGTCCCACAAACACAGAAAGCAAAGATACTTCGTGAAACCTCTCTATTGTCCTCGCAGGAAATTTACCATTTTAAGATCCACACTAATGATCCAGTTATGCTCCTCATACTTCAGAAAGTTGAGGACAATTTTTATGTCATTCTTACTAAGTCATTCAATTCGGGTTGGCTAAACTGCTGAGGGGTTAATGACTGCTTGGCATCAGAAGAAGACTCTTCAGATTCTACAACCATTTCCTCATGCATCTTATCAAAATACACTTGATCACCATGTTCACTTTCTTTGTCCTTAGAAGAAATAAAACCATTGAAAACTGGAACTGGGAGTGTCTCAGAGTGTGAGATAGGTCGTATTGCTGAAGGAATATTAGGATATGCGATCAAATGCCGTTTTTCTTTTCCGTTTTTTCTTCTTTCCAAATGCCGATGCCCTTTGTATGGATCAAACAGAAATAACAGTCACTGCTGTGGTCCTTAGGTTCACACCAAACCATGGGAATACCAAAAGGCATTCCTTTGCATTTTTCTTTCGTCCAGTCATGAAGCATTTCTCCACAATTATGACACACAATATGAGGAGCACAATAATTGTCTTGATCGACAAGGGGAACTTGAAAATAGGCAATATATGCACGTGTCACAAATGATGAAATATTGCGCCTTTGACATTGAAGTTTGTAACAGCTACATAGATAACAGAAGGTGTCAGGACTAGTCTTATATTTACGCCTACTCGAAAAAGCCATGATTCAATCTTAAAACAAAAGAAGAGGGTGTTTTATTAGATAATAATTTTTTACATTTAAAAACAACAACAATTATGTAAAAGTGATGTTTCTAAAACATTAATTGCCTTGTGGTTATGTTCAATCCAAGAGTTGTTGCCCTTTAACTCTAATTTCAAAACCAATGCATGCCATTAACTGTAACAAAAAGAAATTAAAATTGCATGAAAACTAGAGCATGCACCAAAAACAGATTTTAGATTTGGAATATGTGATGCAGAAATATATAGAAGCAGTTCTAAAACCTCATGCAACAGAAAATGGAAAAAAAAAATTGTTCCCCAATGATCAGGATTTGTTGTGAGTGGTGAGAGAAAACCTAGCTTCCAGCAACCAGGTCAGGAACAAAGACCAATTGACTGAATTGACTTGAAACAAAGCCAAACACTTTGTAATAAATAAGAACAGAGGCTCAGGAGAGCAGAGTCAAGATAATCCAAGATCTTGAATATCTAAGATTGTTGTGAGAAAGAACATTGAAAATATTACCCAGTGTGTAGAGTAGAACTAGGTGAATCATATTTTAGCCAAGATCTTTGAATACCTTTAACTGTGAGTTTATATGTGTATATTAAACTGGTATTTCTCCTATTATAAAAGGATTTAGCACTTGTCTTTCTCTGACAGGTTTTTTTCACTTAGTATAATACTCTCCAGGTCCATCATTCTGTTGCAAAGAGTATGATTTCCTTCCTTTTTATGGCCAAGTAATATTCCTTTGTGTAAATATACCTGGAATCTAATGAACAAAATAAACTAACAAACAGAATGAAAACAGACTCATAAGTACTGAGAACAGACTAACAGCTGTTGGGGGAAGGGGTTGTGGGTCATAGTGAAAGAGGTGAAGGGATTAAGCAAATAAAACCTCATAGACACAGATAATAGTAGGTGATTACCAGAGGGAAAAGGTGCTGGGGGGAGGTGGAAGAGGATAAAGCAGGGATAAATGATGATGGAAAAAGATGACATGGGGTGGTGAACACAATATACTATACAGATAGATGATGTATTATAGAATTGTACACGTGAAACCTATGTAATTTTATTAACCTATGTCACCCAAATAAATTCAATAAAAAAGATATGTAGGCCCTGGCCGGTTGGCTCAGCGGTAGAGTGTCGGCCTGGCGTGCGGGAGACCCGGGTTCGATTCCCAGCCAGGGCACATAGGAGAAGCACCCATTTGCTTCTCCAACCCCCCCTTTCCTCTCTGTCTCTCTCTTCCCCTCCTGCAGCCAAGGCTCCATTGGAGCAAAGATGGCCCGGGCGCTGGGGATGGCTCCTTGGCCTCTGCCCCAGGTGCTGGAGTAGCTCTGGTTGCGGCAGAGCGACACCCCTGAGGGGCAGAGCATCGCCCTCTGGTGGGCAGAGCTTCGCCCCTGGTGGGCGTGCCGGGTGGATCCCAGTCGGGCGCATGTGGGAGTCTGACTGTCTCTCCCCGTTTCCAGCTTCAGAAAAATACAAAAAAAAAAGATATGTAAAAAAAAGGATATTGCAGAGGAAAAGAAGGCATAGGTTTTTGTATTTTATGTTATGTTTTGTATTATGTTAAAATGATTGATTTGGAATCACCAAGTATTTAATGTCATTATGTTACCACTCTTCAGGGCATTTAATCTTACCTAGCACATACTGCAACTTCTTGGAAATAAATGCACAAGAATATGAAATATGTGTCCCAACAAATCAGGATTACATGAAGACATTTTATTTTATTTTATTTCATAGGGTAATTAGGATGTGATGTCCCTGAATAGGCATCAAACAGTTTTGAACACTTTGCTCTGGAGTGACCAGTTTCACCAGTTGATGAAATACAGATCAAGCCTCCAACGGTTGTTATTTTAGAATATTCACATTTGGCAGTCTGTTTTTGTGTTTTTTATAAATTCATATAAGAGAAACCCACTTTACATTTTCTTTATGGTCTCTCTGATGGAAGAGAAATCTCCCCTTTTTCTTAGCTCCCATGTGGTATTTATCATTATCTGTTTAGTTTAACTCTGAGGTAGAAGTGGCATGTTTTTGAATACATAACAGAGGCAGATTAAGGTCAGATGAGGCCCTGGATGCAGAAGAAAATATTGGGCCCCTTAAAAAAAAGAAAGAGATGGGGAAAATAAAAATACATGTTAACCGCATTTTTAAATAAATAAGAATATTATATACTATCAATGTTGAAGTTGTACATATGAAACCAAACTTGGTGTCATTAGTAAAAAAAAATGTAAAAGTTGGGGTTTTGTGGGGCCCTTCAGAAGTCAGGGCCCAGGGTGTGCGCCCAGTGTGCCCACCATTAAATTCACCTCGGTACATAACTATCTATAATTATATAATCTTAGGAGTTTCAAAAATTGTTAATTATTGGAATCACACTTGATTCCTATATTGTGAACCTTTATCATCCTCAGAAATTCATCACTAAAGGTATTCTACTTTCAAATTAGATAAAATTTCTTTCTAAAATCCAGGAAATATTTTATGGATTATTTAATTATTTAAGCTATCTTTAGTCACTTATGCTACACAATAATCGAAGATTATGAAAATGCATACTTATAGAAATGTAACTATATTCCTTCTGTAGTAGTGAGGGAAAGACACTCATTACAAATTATACACTTAATAAAAAAAGAATATTGAATGCAAAATTGCATATTTTATAATAAAAATATAAAGTAAATATCCAAAGAGAGCTACCATGTACAAAGATAGTGGGTATTCTTTGCATTAAGCATGTTAAACTCCAACTTCCAACTGATAAATTCATTTAAGCAGTTGTAAAATAAGTGTACTGCAAGAATTTTAACTAGTTTTGTGTTTAGGGACGTGGAAAAAAAAACTTCGCCTTTTGATTTGGCAAAAGTAAGGCTGAAATCTCAACTTTACAATAACTTTGTTATTTTGAACACATCACTTGTCTTGGTGTTCTTTGCTTCACCTATAAATTAGAAGAATGATAGAGAAGTCTGCCGCAACTGTGTACATTCTGTAGTGTAGAACAGGTGCTGAAAGAAAGATCCAAATAGATGTTTGGAACTATTGCAATGAGAAGAGCTGGCAGGCAAGCTGGGCAACACACACTGTTGCAAATCGCACTTTAACTACAAACTATTATCTATATTTAAAGCCTTAAAGTCTCCAAATTGATCCTCTAGAGGCAGAAATTATAATTCTCTCTTCCTATAGTTTCAATTAAAAAAATATTCTACACCTGAAAAGTTCTTTAAAAAAATTGCACAAGTTTTAGAGAAACCATGCAATATAACAGAATAGTCAATCATTTGAGAAACTAGGCAAGAACCAAATTACTAAATATTTTTTGTTTAATCACAAGAACGGAAAACTCCACATTATTATTATCATCATCTGATATTTTAGATAACGTGTTCTCTACTGGGTACTGTGTTAAGAAATTCTGTACTCTCACAGCAATAAGATATAGACATTAGAATCATTAAAATTATCTCTGTTTCATAGATATGACCTTTGAGGCACAATGCTCAGAAAAGAAATCCCGTGGATATGTTGAATAAATAAATGAATCTTCACTAAATAACTACCCTGTCAGAAACATTACTCAGTGCTACAAAGTTTGAAGTTTGAAAGCACTTAAAACTAGGTGCTTAGGCAGGAGTGGAAATAATAACACTGACCTGATTTAATGTTGTTGGTCAGTATCATTAATAGAACCAGAAGTAAATAAGCCATGAACCTATGCCAGACTTGGGCTAATAAGTGCACAAGAATAAGAGGAACAAGTACTGAAGACAAGAGCCATTGAGGACTTTTGATTCAAGTGCACTCAGTTCCACCGAGAATAGTGACTGTGATGAGTTGATAGGAGTGTTCCTGTCACATTTGAAACACTTAGACATACTGAAACCTGCCCCATGCCAAAGCACAAAGGCGAGATGTCAGGAGGCCAACCCATCTTTGGTCAGCTTGAAACAGCTGATATTCTTACCTGCTCTGAAGATAAAGGAGATGATTAAAGTTTTCCTTCTTTCTCCCCCCTACCTATAAAACAAAAAATCTATTGGATTTGCTGAATAAATAAATGAGTAGGTAAATTAATTAATTGAATATTTCTGACAGACTTTATAAATTAACATTTGCATTTTTTCATGGCTAAGCTTAAATACATTCACTGGCTTCGTATAATCACTCTGATTAATTTTCTAATCTCTGCCCAACTTGGCTCAGCCTCAGTTACCTTAGTGCCCATAGTCTCCTAACTTTCTCTTTAGTTAGTATCCCATGGGCAAACAATAATAACAGATACTGTTCATTGATCATTGTCATCATTGGAGGCATTTTAAAACCTAGATACTATATGTTCTTACATTTCCTACTTACAACCAACATACCTACAGCATACTAAGACCAAAATATTGACCCTCAGGCATACAACCTCACAGCTTCTCATCCGGGGTGTTTGCTCTTGTTAGTTCCTCTGTAGGAATCTGGTTGCTAATGAGACAAACCGAAGCTCTCTTGTCCTATCTCCATGGGACCAGTATGTGAAAGCTAGAAGGAGCTGGTCTTCCATTCAGATAGACACATTTGGCAACATGCTCAAAGAAAATGCTCTCTACTCATAAAAAACATCACATACCATGGTAAACACTTTAAATCACACAAGTGAATAAACAATAGTTAACAAAAATTTATTAGTTCTACTTTCTGGATTATCTTTTATTCTAGCTAAGCAATACCATTTTAGGAACTTATTTTAAAGGGGAAAATGTGCCTGAATCACATATCTATGCTTCATCCTCAGTAATGCTGCTGCATTTTGACATACTGTATTCTTTCTTCTTTAGTCTTTGAGTATAAGAAACATGATAATGGATCTCTACTTATATGAAAACAGTAGTACAGTTGAAACTTTCTTTATAACAAATAAACAGGAAAGATATCACAGTAGGGGGGAAATGTACAGATAAAATAACTTGGCATGATATCTGGACCCAAACATATTGCCTACATGTCCTACATTAGTTTGTGGAATAAAAATATTATTGTTCAATGGTGATGATGATGATGATGATGATGATGATGATGATAATGATAGTGGTGATGACCAAGACAATGACAATGATGATGACATTAACCACTATAATTTTTGGCTACTGAACTAAATACTTTTAAATCAAATCTCAATATAATTATATATTTTATAATTTTGTTGTGAGTTGAAAATTTTGCTAATGCAAGTTAATTCATTTAACTAATATTGCAAAACTGCTCAACTTTGACCCCAGAATTTGACTCATATAAGTGCTACTACCCAAAATGATCTACTTTTGTATTTAAAGCTTTTTTGTGTGTGGATAAAAAGTATAATAATGTTTTAGTCTAGAATTTTTTATGGTTTTTCTAATCATAAATAATTGGAAATTTAGTGTCATATGATAATTGATTCTAAAATCTAGTTAAGTTACTGAGAAAATATTTCAAAAGAATACATCAACTAAGAAAAGAAACTAGTATAAAATATTTTTTAAATAGCTAAAAATATAGTTATATAGAAATTGTTTGCAATGTTTTCATAATTGCCTTTTTTGTTTGGTTTGAATCTTTATTTAGGTGTGAATTTAAACAAATTCCTTCAGCTTCCTAAAAATAGTAAAAGTCAAAATATGAAATAGTTTAAGAAGAGGGTCTCAAACAAAACAAGTGCTTTTAAGGAAGGAACATGAATTAATTATGCTCTAATGATGTTAAAAAAAATGAGAAAAAAATCTACTATAGTCACGTATTTGTCAAAATAAAGCTGGTGGAAAAGAGAATTTCACACAATTTTTTTTTCCTTTTTTAAAACCCAGGCACCATATGATATAGAAATATGAATGAAAATGATTATGGTTCTGGATTCACCAGAGGGAAGAAGTACAAAAAATAGAACAGAGCAGAACCCTGCCGGTTGGTTTCACAAAATAATTTTGCATAAATTAAAAATAAACTACTAAACTATAAACTTTATAGGGAAAGAAAATGTTTTCTCTAATTTGTTGTCTGCTCGATCTATAATGCTGAGAAGCATTTCTAGCATATTTTAAACAATAATTGTTAGATAACGAAAGGAGTAAAACAAACATCTTAATTGTTAAAATACATATTAATAATTGAGTGTCCTATTAAAGATGAAGCAGAAAATATACCTTCATGACAAGAGGGTTAACAAATACATATCACTTTGGGTTTTGTTTTAACTTTTATTCTGTGAGTTTAATTACACTTTACTGAAATCTATATTTGAACACTCTTGTAGAAAATAAAAAAAAGCATGGACTGACATCATCTTGATTCAAAGAAATAAAATCCTAACTCATTTTGTCAGGTGTAAATATTAGTGTATTCTGACAATAAATTGATTAAAATTGTACTTATATGTTGCAGTTGATTTAATTTTTTATTAGAATTAAATATTTTCTCACCTAAATTCTTCTATTATCTACTTAATTTTAGTGAAATACTCTGGACATAAATATGTATCAGCAGGTTTATTGATATAAGTAACTTTGACAAAAATGCAAATCTTCATTTGGCCTCTACTACTTGATACCAAAATTGTTTAGTGATAAAAAAAAAGCATGAATTTTGACACTGACCATATATGTGTTTGAATTGGAACTCCCTGACAGAGTGACCTTAGGTAAATAACTAAAAAACACTAAATCTTAATATTGTCTTATATTAAAATTATGGATATGACCTTAAGTATTTTTTGTGCAAATTGAATAAGATTATGCAAACATGATACATATTAAACACTTCATAAGTTATGCCTTATTAAAAGCATCATCAATACAAAAAGGTGTATTCAACTTACATTCGTTAAGCATCGACCATATAATATTCTTGGTGTTACAGATACAACTCTGAACAAAACAGATGAAATTTTCTACTCTCCTAGAGCATTTGTTCCTCTGGTAGAAGATACACAAATAAAAATTAACAAGAACAATATGTATGAAGTGTGTGAAATGGTGTTGAGTACTGTAGTGAAAATAAAGCAAGAAGAGAATGTCACAATTTTAAACAAGATGAACAGGCAAAGATTTATTCAGAATGTGATATTTAAAAATATGTATCTTCTTAAATTTTTATGCGTGTCAACACACACAATATTTCCTAATAAAGGGAATTTATTGCCTTGCTATTTTATTTTGGTTTAGAGATATATGTCTCGTATAAATTATTACATATTTACTTCTATACCACACTGGTCATCTAAATTTTCACACATGCAAATACACATTATATTTATTAAAATGTTCATATATTATATGTGTTTATATATTTATATGTATTTTATGTCTTTATACATAATTCATATATTTATATATATTTACATAACCTTATATTTATATATTTCTAATATTTTTCACAATATTCTTACAAACATTTTTGATTGTTGCATTTGGGATAGACAGAGTTTACATTTTAGCCTATTTTTGAATAAAGTTGTTCTCTGAAAGCCTTAGAATTAAGGAGGTCTTAGATATGTAATGGTACACACAGAAGATGCAGGGACATCTAGGATTGTTATTATTGGAGGAGCAATATTGCACTGGGCTTTGAGCATTGATAAAATGAAGAACTGAAACTCTGTAAATGAATTACTGGAGGCCTAAGACAAAAGTAAGCACAGAGTGATTGGAAATTGCAGAGAACATTATAGAAATTTTATGAAGAAATTATCAAGTCAGTTTAATTCAGGATAATGCTCAAGGTGTTAAAAGCAGAGGGTAAGAGAGTCAAGAAAACATTTTTTTTTCTTTTGCACTTTTCCGAAGCTGGAAATGGGGAGGCAGTCAGACAGACTCCTGCATGTGCCCCACCGGGATCCACCCAGCATGCCCACCAGGGGGCGATGCTCTGCCCCTCTGGGGCATCGCTCTGTTGCATCCAGAGCCATTCAAGCGCCTGACGCAGAGGCCACAGAGCCATCCTCAGTGCCGGGGCCATCTTTGCTCCAATGGAGCCTTAGCTGCGGGAGGGGAAGAAAGAGACAGAGAGGAAGGAGAGGGGGAGGGGAGGAGAAGCAGATGGGCGCTTCTCCTGTGTGCCCTGGCCGACGCTCTACCATTGAGCCAACCGGCCAAGGCGAGAAAACGCAATGGATAAAGCATCAACCTGGAAATGCTGAGGTTGCTGGTTCGAAACCCTGGGCTTGCCTGGTCAAGGCACATATGGGAGTTGATGCTTCCAGCTTCTCCCCCCCTTCTCTCTCTCTGTCTCTCCCTCTCCTCTCTAAAAATGAATAAATAAAAAATTTAAAAAATTAAAAAAAAAACACGTTGAGCTCTATCTCAGACAGTCCGTTTTTTGTGTGACTTTCCCTGAATCTTTGAAGCCAAGGACTGAGCAGACACCATCCCAGGAGGCTACTGCTTTCCCCAGCCCAAACAATTTCATGCCTGGCAGATGGAGAGAGGCCTTGATATTCAATATCAATGCAAAAGCATACTAGATAGTTGGTTTTATGTTATGCACAATACAGAAAAAAAAACATATCTGCTCTTTCAAATTAATAAAAATTGAAAAAGAAAAGAAAATCTAGATGGCACATTTTGTTCATCAAATAAAGGTAATCAGCATTTTGATAAGCAACACAGGTTTAATTTATGTGTAGTTAATGTAGAAGGTGAAATTGAGGAGTAAGGTCTTCTGTTGAATTAAAATTGATTGACTCCAGAACATGTCCTTAAATTGAAAAAAAAAAAACTTGACTTTTGAAGCCATCAAAGTTATAAAGCTTTCTTTAAAAAATATAGTTTTCTCGCCTGACCAGGCGGTGGCGCAGTCAATAGAGAGCTGAACTAGGATGAAGAGGACCCAGGTTTGAGACCCCAAGGTCACCAGCTTGAGCACAGGCTCATCTGGTTTGAGCAAGGCTCACCAGCTTGAGCCTGAGGTCGCTGGTTCGAGCAAGGGATCACTCAATCTGCTGTAGCCCCTCGGTCAACGCACATATGAGAAATCAATCAATGAACAACTAAGGAGCCACAACAAAAAACTGATGTTTCTCAGCTCTCTCCCTTCCTGTCTGTATCTCTCTCTGACTCTTTCTGCCACAATAAAAATAAATAAATTATATATATATATATATTTATTACATATTTAAAATTATATATATATATATATAATTTTCTCTTGGAAGAGTTTGATCTCTTCTAAGTACACTGTCAGCAAACATTATAATTTTCCAATAATGTGGACCAGCCTCATCTAAAGGTGGAGATTGTTTTTCAGATAACAATGGAACAAATATTATTTGCAACCCCAAGAAGGGGAAAGCAATAATTTCCAATTTATATGCAAAATAACAAATAAATGTAATTCATTCTTTCTAGCTCAATTAGTTAAAAAATAAAAAAAGAGTGAGAAAGACTGATTTAACAACACTGTGTTCTATGCATAATATTGGTGTTTCTAAAGGGAGCCAACTAATTGGTCACATCAGTTCTTTGCCAGGCTAGCAAGTCACACATGAGCTGTGCCCTGTCCCTGACTGAAAGGCATGCAAGCCAAAGCTCAAGGAAGACAACGGAAGTGGAACATTGAAATATATTTCTGAATATGTACTTGAAAATTTACCAGATATAGGGCTAAATTAGACATTGGATTGGCAATAAAAAAGAATATTTATTCTGGTTGTGTTTTTCGTTGTATTCCAGGAAAAAAATTAGTTTCTTAATTTTTAATTAAGTCTCAAGTAAGCTTTCTGTGTCCTGCTTAGTTCTTGTTTAAACTTAAGTTTATTCTCTATTCTAACCCTCATATCTCTCTCTTCATCTCTGTCTGACTATGTTTCTCTCTCTGTCTTTCTCTCTCACACACACACATTAAACATAAACTTAAACTTAATAAAAAATTTAAACGGAGGGAACCTGGTGCTCTAGCATTGATAGTTGAAAACTACCAGTCTAATAGAGCCTCACTTAACTCTTATGTATACATCCTACAGTTCAATTTTTGCAGAAAGGAGCTATTTTTACATTTTAATGCAAAACAAAACTTAACTATACTGTGATCAACTGAGAAAAGAAAGTAGGAAAACTGCTGTTGGAAAACCACAAGTCAGGCTAAATAAGAAAATATATCTTGTGCTGTTAATACCACGCTATATTCAGTGGCTCCAAAATTCTACCAAAATGTCCTCATATTTTTTGACCAAGCAGGCTGAGATCAGTTCCAATACTCTGAAATCTAGTACTCTTCTTGTTGTCTATCTTTTCTACTTAATATCTGTCCTCCCCTAATGGATGAGTCCATCCATACCACACTATGCCCATAATAAAATCTTTTTTCTGGTTCTGCTATATGTGTGTAAATCTCTGCATCTGTTTGTGGAGTTATCTGTGTGAGTTAAGTGGTGGCCGAGTTAAATAAAAAAGATAATAATCATTAAACAAACCTGGATAGCACCTGTTCTTGGTGGTTTGTACTCTGTAGCTTTAGTTATCCATCTTGTGTGGTACTGATATTTCTGCCATTGTCTGGTAAACTTCCCTTATATCTCTGCCCTCACTTATGCCCTCAGAAACCACAGCTAAATTCCCAAGAAACTCTGTGTAATGAAAATAACAATGAACTCTGAGGATAATATCATCTAAGAGATTATGTGTTTGTTTATTTTTTATGAAAACCAAATTTTATAATCATAAAGATTTTTAGTTCTCACTATGACAGTTGCTTGGTATGTGGGAAAATAATTTTTCCTCATCTATATGAGGAAATTTTTTGAGTAATTGTTGAGGGATTCAAGAAAAACAGGTTTAGAATGTGAAAAAATGTGATATTAATGATATAAGAAGAACTCAGGGCTTTAAAAAGCCTTATATATTTTGGGTTCCTTAGCAACAAAACAAGATTTAGGATTTTTTTATTAATTCCTATCCATTTTCCTTTGGTATTAAACATACTGTATTACTAAGATCCTATAATGTTATTAATCAATTATTCTGTCATATCTCCTAATAGCTCAGACTTTTAACAGTTAACAAACAGTTCTTGAAAGACAGCTAAAGTTTACAGATAAGTAGCATGCATTCTGAAATGGAATCTTATTAAACGCATTTGGATTTGCTGTAAAAAGCAAGTACAATTTCAAATGTTTGTATATTAGGGGTATTTTTCTGGCATCAATATTATTATTTCCTATGGCAATGTTAATGATTATATCCATAAATAATTATTGTAGTGCTTCAACAAGAATCAAACCATAGTAAGAATTTAGTAAGGAAGCTGTGTATCCATTGAATGTGTGAAAAACAAAATTATTTAATTTGTATAAATAATAATTTGCTAAATGTCTACTACATTGTAAGGCATTATAATAAATTATGTAAAAAAGTAATAAATTAGCTCAGTCTTTAAAAAAGTTTAAAATCAAAATAAAAAATATATTTAGAATAATTATTAGCTAGAAGTGAAAAATGGTCACCTTCCTCTAAGCTACTTCATAAGCACAGTGTTGTATAACAACAAAACCTTTTTTGCCTAATATTTTTGCCAAGAAAGTACATTACCATCATCTTCTGTTTGAAGTTTTCCTTCCTTCTTTCCTTCCTTCCTTCCTTCCTTCCTTCCTTCCTTCCTTCCTTCCTTCCTTCTTTCCTTCCTTCCTTCCTTCCTTCCTTCCTTCCTTCCTTCCTTCCTTCCTTCCTTCCCTTCTTCCTTCCTTTTCTTTCCTTCCTTCCTTTCCTTTCCCTTTCTTCCTTCCTTCCTTCCTTCCTTTCCCTTTCTTCCTTCCTTCCATTCCTTTTCTTCCTTCCTTTTCTTTTCTTTCTTCCTTCCTTTCATTTCCTTCCTTCCTTTCCCTTTCTTCCTTCCTTTCTTCTTTTTCCTTCCTTCCATTTCCTTCCTTTCCTTTCCTTCCTTTTTCCTTCCTTCCTTCCTTCTTTTTTCTTCCTTCCTTTCATTTCCTTCCTTCCTTTACTTTCCTCCCTTCCTTTCTTTCTCCTTTCTTCCTTCCTTCCTTCTTTCCTTCCTTCCTCCCTTTCTCTTTCTTATTCTTTTCTTTCTCTTTCTCTTTTGGCATTCCCCAACTTTACATCTTTTAATTTTTGCCAGAAGTCTCTCTCTTCTGCAACAGGGCATATTTTGAAATGTTATATTTTTTGTAATAAAATATTTGCTTTGAAAAGTTACTTGTAACCCTGGCCACATAGATCAGTTGGGTAGAGTGTTGACCTGTCACCAAGTTTGCCAGTT
Organism: Saccopteryx bilineata; assembly: GCF_036850765.1. Lineage (NCBI taxonomy): Eukaryota > Metazoa > Chordata > Mammalia > Chiroptera > Emballonuridae > Saccopteryx > Saccopteryx bilineata. The sequence goes on along the minus strand of NC_089492.1, from coordinate 135,253,169 downwards.
CAATTCCCTGGTCAGGGCATATTCAAGAGCAGCTTGATGTTTCTCTCTCTCTCTCTCTCTCTCTCTCTCTGCCTCTCACAAAATAAAATGTATTTATAGTAACATACACTATATATCTATATTTCCAAATATTTTGCTTTAGTGGCAATTTGCAATCAAAGCATTTAAATCAAATATTTTAAATTAGATTTATTTGGATGACTGGTTAATAACATCGTATAGGTTTCAAGTATAAATTTCTGATACCTGCTGTGTGTTGCATTGTGTGTCCACCATCTTAAGTCAAATCATCTTCCATTGGCCTATTTTTACCTTTTACTCCCTGCACCACCTTCCCTCTGCTAATCACCCTGCTGTTGTTTGTGTCAAGGGTTTTAACTTTATATACCAAATATGAGTGAAAGCATATAGTTCTTTGATGTTCCTGACTGACTTATTTCGCTTAAGATAATTTTTTTAAGTGAGAGGAAAGGAGATAAAGAGACACACTGCCACATATACCTTCACCAGCATCCAACCGGCAACCCCATCTGGGGCTGATACTCAAATCAACAGACCTATTTTTAGCTCCTGAGGCAGAGGTTTGGATCAACCCAGCCACTGGCTGCCAGAGGGGAAGAGTAAGAGAGAGGGAAGGGGTTGAGGGAGAAGCAGATGGTTGTTTCTACCGTGTGCCTTGTCAGGGAATCAAACTCAGGAAATCCATAAGCCAGGCTGACTCTCCATCCACTGAGCAACTGTCCAGGTCCTCCATTACTATTTTGTAACTACCAATCTGAAATTGTTTAGCTCTTCCTTTTGACCGGTCTACCAACTCCCTTTATCTGGCAACCACCAGTTTGCTCTCTGTGTCAGTTTTATTAGTTCATTTATTTTGGTTTTTAGATGCCACATATAAGTGAAATCATATGGTATTTGTATTCTCTGACTGACTTATTTCATTTGGCAGAATACCCTCTAGATTTATCCATAATGTCACAAATGGTTAAGATTTCTCTGCTTTTTTTTTGTTGTTGTTGTTGAGTAGCATTCCATTGTATATCTGTACTACTGCTTTTTTATCCACTTATTTACTATAGGCACTTGGGTTACTTCCTTACCTTGACTACTGTAAATAATGCTGCAATGGATATAAAGTTGCCTATATTCTCTTGAATTAGTGTTTTGAGTTTGTTCAGGGAAGTACGCACAACTGGAATCATTGAGTCAGTTCCATTATTAGGTTTTTGATGAAAATCTATACTGTTTTCCACAGTGGCTGCAGCAGTCTCCATTCCCACCAGTAGCGCAAGAGGCTTCCCTTTTCTCCATATTCCAGTCAACACTTGTCATTTGTGGATTTATTGTTAAACATTCATTTTGACAAATGTGCGATAATGTCTCATTGTGGTTTTAATTTGCATTTCTCTGATGATTAGTGATGTTGAGCATTTTTCCATATGTCCATTGGCTATCTGTATGTCCTCTTTGGAGAAGTGTCTATTCAATTCCTCTGCCTAATTTTTAATTGGAGTGTTTGTTTTCTTGGTGCTGAGTAAAAAGTGTTCTTTATAAATACTGGAAATTAACTTATCAGATATGTCATCGGTGAATATACTCTTCCATTTGGTAGGTTGTCTTTTCATTTTGTTGATGGTTTCTTTACTGTGCAAAATCTCTTTAGTTTGATGTAGTTTCTCCTGTTTCCATTCAAATTTTACCCATATCTTAAAGACTCATTAAATTCTACCTGTTCTAAGCATTATCATTTCTAATATTACCACCATATACTTTCAAATTATGTTTAGTATTCCTAAAGTGGCTGTTCACTTTATAACACAATGCATCAATTAAGAATTTCAGAGAACAGTCTTTTTCTATAGCTACACTATAAACTATTAAAAAGATATGAACAATGATTGCTTTAAATATAAACTTGTAGAATATTAAGCCTTCATTAAATATTTGTTCAGTAATAATAATTACAGAGAATCTAAAAATTAGTATTGCTTAGTTTGTTGCATCTTTTAAGTGCAGATCATTTAAAAATGCATCTTTTGAATGCAGATCCACAGAAAATGGATGCCAATTAGAAGAAGCCTTTAATTAGCATTTAAATTTAGAAAGATAAAACATAAAAAGATATTTTGGAAATTTACTCAAAAAAATAACTTCTTAGTACTGTGGAGAGAAAAAAAAATCTCATACACTGTTGAAGGGAATGCTGATTGGTGTAGCCATGGTACGAAACAGTATGAACAGTGATGGGATTCAAATAATTTAACAACCAGTGCTCTTCCTTAATGACTGTTATCAGTATAAAAAGAGGTATACCAAGAGGCAGTTTATTATTTCATGCATTTAACACTTAAATAAGAACAATAAAAAAGGTATACAAAATTAGATCATGCTATAAGAAAGAATTTTAAAATACTAATAAAAAATATTAAATAATACCTGACAAAAAAACAATAAAACTATATTCAAGATATTTCCAATGACAGCTTTTCACCCCCTAGTTGTTTAGCACTTTATTTCTTTATGTTATATGTTTGTTTACCAAATTAACAAACACGAGGGAATTAAAATGTAGTATTACATCAAAGGTATAATGAGTTTTAATAAATGAATAAATAAATATTACCATCAAAGCACAGTTCCATCAAATTTTTTTCACCTATGGACGGAGTGTGCTGTTGCACGGATAAACGTTAAAAAATAATAAGGCTAGCGTGCGGAGGACCCGGTTTCGATTCCCGGCCAGGGCACACAGGAGAAGCGCCCATTTGCTTCTCCACCCCTCCGCCGCGCTTTCCTCTCTGTCTCTCTCGTCCCCTCCCGCAGCCAAGGCTCCATTGGAGCAAAGATGGCCCGGGCGCTGGGGATGGCTCTGTGGCCTCTGCCCCAGGCGCTAGAGTGGCTCTGGTCACAACATGGCGACGCCCAGGATGGGCAGAGCATCGCCTCCTGGTGGGCAGAGTGTCGCCCATGGTGGGCGTGCCGGGTGGATCCCGGTCGGGCACATGCGGGAGTCTGTCTGACTGTCTCTCCCTGTTTCCAGCTTCAGAAAAATGAAAAAAAATAATAAAATAAATAAATAAATAAATAATAAGGAATGTAAATTTGTGATTTCCACATTGAGCAGCTGCCCAATCGCCTACCTTAGAGGGAACCCTGAGTACAAGTGTTATTTTAACAGTCAGTTCACTGAACTCAACAAAAATTAGGTATTGGTTCTGCTGAACCTGTGCTGAATCCCACCACTGAGGATAGAGTTACCTCAAATAATTAAAAATAAAAAATACCTTATGACCCAGTGATTCCACTTCTGGGAATTTATCTGAAGAAACCCAAAACACTAATATGAAAAAAATGTATGTTTGCCTATATTTATTGCAGCATTATTTATAATAGCCAAGATTTGCAAGCAGCCCAGACACCCATCAGTAGAAAGAACTCAGTGGTATATTTACAGAATGGAATACTACTCATCTATAAAAAAGAAGGAAATCTTACCTTTTGTGACAGCATGGATGGACCTAGAGAATATTATCTTAAGTAAAATAATCCTGGTAGACAAAGACAAGTACCATATAATTTCACTCATATGTGGAGTCTAATATACAAAATGAACTAATAAGCAAAATCAAGACAGACTCATAGCTAGTAGGCTGACAGCATGGGGGACAGTGAGGTTCAATGAGGGATTAAGCAAAAAAGGATAAATAAATAAATAAATAAATAAATAAATAAATAAATAAATTCTATGTAAGTATAAGCATAAAAGTTGAGATTGATTAAATGGTCAACACCACATCACAGGAAGATTATGGCAAAGCCTGGAATTCAGTAAATTGTGTTAGTTCATATCTCAATTTTGCATTTTCCGTGAAAAACAAAGAGTCTTAATTATTTAGTTCATACTCAGAGATCAACATATCTTTGCTTTTTCTCATGTTAATTTAGATGTTTAATTATGTATGTATATAAAAATATAAGTATCAATATAAGTTAAATCCATATATTTCCTTGCTGAACTCTCTTGAGACCTGGTCACCAGAATTAAATAATATTAAAGATGTGCAATCACATGATATACATTTATTTCTTAATTAACATCCTACATAACATAAAAGTTTAATCTATAGGTACTACTTAATTTGCAAAAAGAAAGACAATCTATTTTATTTTAGTTCTCTTTTGTTTTTCTTTGAAGATGTAGAAAAAAAATGCAAGATTTCTTGTGAGCAACCTGCTCAGAAATAGAATACATTTTTTTTCAGAAAGACATAAAATGGACTATTTTAAGCAGATAGGAGACACCTAAAGCAGATAGCAGATTAATTCACCTAAATGATAATTAAGAAAAATCCAATAGTAATTCCTTTAAAATAAAAATAAACAAGAAAATAAGTTCAGAAATTGTATTTAATCTCTTCTGTGGGCTCCATGGCAAAGTTATTATGCAATCAGCAAGTAATCACTTCTAGCCAACAATAAGGTTATTGTAGTTCTGGAAAATAATGTATTCTGCTAAAATGGTTAGATAAACAACTAAGCTTAACACAAACATTGAGAGAATAGAGAAGAGACAATGAAAATAAGTATGCTCCTCTGGAAAAGCAAACACAAATTAAATTAACATGCACATATGCAAATTAGTACATGTAATTTCTGAATGTACATTAAAATGAACAAACTTTGCTAAAAAGTTTTACTTGGGTTTTCTCAAGGATGGTCTCTTTCTTTTTCTAAACCTGTTACAAATTGTTAATATTGACTAACAATTTAATCTTTCAGAAATTTTTTAGTTAATAAAATATCATAAGCTTAAAGAAATAAAACTATGTGAATAAAATTAAATGAATTAAAATTTATAGTGATTTTTGTGATAAAATGAAACATTATCTCATATACACAACAACTGCTATTTTTTCTGCTTACCGGGAAATGATAGCTTCAGTTAACTTCTGCATTTCTCTTTTTAAAAAACAACTGAGAAATAGCAAAAGCGTAAGAGAATTTCTAATCCTCACTTACCCTTTTACTTGATATCTTAAACAAATTACTAAACTTCTCAAAATTTTGAGAATTATCTCATAGTGTGATAATTTGTAGGTTGAGATTCAAAATTAGATAGACTACATACATTGTAGAAATAGATAGATGATGATAGATGATAGGCAATTATATTAATTTTTTGGAGGGTCCTTGACCAGAAGGACCTGGGCTCCCTGTTTTTCTTACTTCTTTTTTTTTTTTTTTGTAACTCTACCCACTAATACCTTCTTACTCATGATATTTACCTTTGCATAAATTCTCTTAATTTTGGAAATTAGCACATCCTGATTTGTGTTTCTAACATTGTCCTATTATCCACAATTATCTGAATTACTAAAGGACAAGGATGATTTTTTAAGCTTTTTAGTATCCTGACCATTATATATATTTTTGGTCATATTTTTAAAAGTACTTAGGCAAGTGATGGTACAATTTTACAATAAAAAAAATGTACAGGTTCCACAGTTAAACTAAATAGGCAAGATTTTTAACAAATAAATTCATCTAATGCAAAAGCAATCATTGTGATAATTTTAAATTAACTCAGATCTGTCCCCTTTGTTTTAAGAATATGTTTATAGAGCTTTTTGAAATGTTGGTTTTCTCCTCCAGAAAATTTGGTGCTAGAATGAGGAGTTGGTGGTAAGAAAATAAAAAGAGTAACATATTAAGGCTGGTTGCTTTATAGTGATATAATAATTGAGAAATGATGTGAATTTGAGAAATATTTTGAATAAATATGTAATGACTGCCATTTCCATAAGAAACATCTGGGGTCTTGTTATAAATTAAAATTCCAGGTGTCACACTTCATGCTGATTAAGTTAAGGACTAGGAGAAGTGTCTAAAAATCAACCTTAAGTAACTATTTTTTTCATCAAATTTGAGAACTCTTAACTTTGCTTCAAACATAATACTCTAGAGTCTAGAAGAGTCTTCGCAGAGGGGTTTGGGGCAAATGAATCTTTATTACCAGAGAACACTGGGTCAAACCAGGTTATAATAGAAAGGATCTTTAGTTTTAAAAAGTTACTTATATTACAATACATCAATTAATTGCTCTGTTCCTTCTCTTAACTCTCATCTATGTAGCTTTTCTCTTATCCATAAATTAATTATGTTCTAAGTTGTTTTTCAGATGAAAAAAACAACAGGTACATAAATACACATACATGAAAAACTAGGCACACTTCTCAAAAATACCAAAGTCATCTGAATTTAAAACACTGAGTCAAGTTTTCGAAGTCTAGAAGAGGAAAAGTATAATTCTTTTGGTGTTGATTCCAACTGTTTTCCAAAAGATTTTCTCATCTTCTTGGGTATAACATCTTCAGTAAAGATATTATTAAAGAGATGTCTTCTTTTAAGAAAATGTAGTAGACATATTTCTTCTTATTTCTTCTCTTAGGTATAACTAAGAATCCTGAACATTACATGTAAAACAATCATAATAAGACTCAGCGTTGAAGAGGAGTACTAATAAACCTGAGCCTTTAGAACATAGAGAACAGCATGGCCATGCAGTCTGTCTTTATTTCTGCCTTCTTCTTCTTCTTCTTCTTCTTCTTCTTCTTCTTCTTCTTCTTCTTCTTCTTCTTCTTCTTCTTTCTTCTTTCTTCTGTTCTTCTTCTTTCTTCTTCTTCTTCTTCTTCTTCTTCTTCTTCTTCTTTTTCTTCTCTTCTTTCTTCTCTTCTTCTTTTTATTCTTCTTCTTCTTCTTCTTTGTCTTCTCCTCATCCTCCTCCTTCTTCTCCTTTCTTCTTCTTCTTCTTCTTCTTCTTCTTCTTCTTCTTCTTCTTCTTCTTCTTCTTCTTCTTTTTATTTTTTATTTCTGGCCTTACACAGTATATCCCAGATATATCAATAGAATTGAAGACACAGAAAATCCAAAAACTGACAGTGACCACAGAATGAAATGCCCAACAAGAGTCTCTTCAGCTGCCTATTTCTTGCATCTGTGCTTTGAAGTAAGCAAAGCCCCAATTTAAATGATGACTTTGTACTGTTGCTCTCCTGCATAGCTGGTCTACCTGACAGATTAATCAGCCTAGCTAGTGTTTATATTATACTATAGCCCAAGTGACTAAATTCTCTAAAACTTCCTTAATTTGGTTCCACTGGTTGCATGGCTCTTCCAGACTGAGATAGAAGAGTCATGGTTTTAGACTTTTCTTTCAGCTATTCAGTTTCTCTTTGAAAGTTGGCTTATTTTCCCACAGTATTTTACCTTTACTTGTTTGAAGCCCTCACTTTGGAACTCACTTATTTCTGAGATATGGTATTTCTCAGGAAATCTATCTATTTATGAAGAAAGGGTCTAGAAATCATAGGGATTTTGCCTTTCAGAACACAAGTACTACAATTTAGATATGGTAGAACAGGAAGTAGAATAAATCATAAGAGAAATAACAAAACATAAAGACAGACTCGAAAAGAAAAACATAGCCTGACCTGTGGTGGTGCAGTGGATAAAGCGTCGACCTGGAAATGCTGAGGTCGCCGGTTCGAAACCCTGGGCTTGCCTGGTTAAGGCACATATGGGAGTTGATGCTTCCAGCTCCTCCTCCCCTTCTTTCTCTCTGTCTCTCCTCTCCTCTCTCTCTGTCTCTCCTCTCCTCTCTCTCTGTCTCTCCCTCTCCTCTCTAAAAAAAAAAAAAAAAAAAAAAAAGAAAAGAAAAACAACCCTCAAACTAATCCAAAGTCAGAAACCGCTCTATAAAAAACATTTTTATATTCAAGTGGCAAAAACATTAAATATTATAATTGTTATATTTCACTTAACTAAAAAAATTTATCAACAATGCTTTTTTTTTTTTAACAATGTTTTTTTTTTCACAAATGGATTGCCCATGGATATAAGCCTTCATATTCAGGAAAGAGAGAAAAAAAGAAAGAAATAGACAAACCATATTCTTTCATTACTACTTTGCAATTATGTCCTTCTATTTTCAATATAGTTCACTATGATAATTTCAAAAAGCCCCATTAAAAATCTTCATTTGTTTTTTGCTCACATGGCTATAAAAACATATCAAGCAAGTAGAAAACAATATTGGTTTTATTGTCATTACCTTATTTTTTACAGTAATATTTTTAAACATTTTCAATTCTCTTATTTTATACTATGGTCATGAATATTTCTTCTATAGCTCTTACTATAAAGAGACATTAAAGTATTACCAGTATTTGCTATGGAGTAAAACAATGCAACCTCACTTTAAAAAGCAATCAAATAACTTAGGAAGATTATCATATTAATCTGACAATATCATAAAATAATACACATTCAGAAAATACTTTATCAAATGAGAAAAATATTTCCCCCAAAATGGAATATAGATGAGTAAACTTCAATCAATATGCAAATGGATGTGAGTGTCAGGAGTTTTCACATGTTGTAATATAAAGAAAAATAGTGTCTCCTGGGAATAAGAAGGTGTGGCTTTGGAATTTAATAGATCTACCTTCTAATTCTGACTTCACCACATTTTTTTAGATGAGAGGAGGGCATATAGTGAGGCAGACTCCCACATATACCATGACTGGGATCTACCACTGCAGCCTCATCTGGAGCCAATGCTTGAGTACCAAGCTCTTTTTAGTGCCTGAGGCTGTTGCACTCTGAGATGAGCTATCCTCAGCACTCAGGGCCAGCTCGAACCAACTGAGTCACTGGCTGCAGAAGGAGAAGAGGAAGAGAAAGGAGGGAGGGGGGGAGAAAGAAGCAGATAGTTGCTTCTCCTGTGTTCCCTGACAGGGAACCAAACCCTGGATGTCTATACACTTGTCCACCATGCTATCCACTAGGCACTGGCCAGGGCAACCACTTTTTACTTGTGTGCTTTTAGACAAACAACTTAATTTCCTTGAATCTTAATTTCATTCTGTGAAATTGGGATAACATTTATTTCTTTGAGTCAATGTGAAAATCATAAAGAATACTATACATAAGTTTAACTCAGTGCCTGGCTTAAAGTATTTAATAAATGACTATTTCATACTATTATTATTTTTTTTTAGGGCTAATGTTTAGAAAGGTAGCCTTGGAAACCAAGGAAGATAGCCATTGGGTGAATAAGGAAACAGGGTGAAATGTTGTAGGGAAAAAATAATTGAAATATACAAAATAAACAGAGCACCACTAATTTCACAGTGCTGCCTGGGCACGGCCCTTGCCTATTGAAATTTTAACTGTACCTTTCCAAAAGTTGACTATTGCACTGACTCAGTTGGGTCATTTACAAAATATATATATATATATTTTTCAAACTTTTTATACAGATAACTAGAAATAGGATAAGCTGATTTCATTCTGTCTTAATAAACATACTAAACTCACATGAAAATAGAAGATGAGTAAAAGATAGAACGGCAAAGGAACAGCCGTTTCTTGCTGTGACTCAGTTCAACTCTAACCTGGCCTATTTATCACCTTAACTAGAATCATTGCTTTGTTCTTCAATGACGTGTTCTATAGATAAGTCAGTATTATTCCTTCATTATCCTTATATGCTGAAGACGTTTAGATGTACAATGTTTGTGCCAAGGACAAGTAGTCTTAGACACTTCCCCATTCCATCCTTATTCCTGCACCAAGACTGAGGGACCCTCAAAGAAAGGACACTCTAATGAGATACAGTATATGTAAAAACTGTAGTTTAAGAATTAAAGTAATTCAAATTTTAGCATAATAATGGTTTTGACATGCTCTAAATGAGCTCTTCTCTTGCAAATCCTGCAAAGTATGGGCTGGGAGAACAGTTTCTTTTTTGTAAAATATCCCAATCTAAACATGTCCAAGGTGAGCATCTTTGCTTTGATGCCTTAATAGAAACATATGATTCATTGTACTGAATCATTTACTGTCTCAGACACAGTCTTTTCTGTTCTTAGTGCATAGTGGTAAGTTGCAAAGGATAAAAAATTAGGCCCTGGGTTAATTAGGAAAAGGTCAAAGTTGATACCTCATCCTACCCCTAAAGAGGTCAAAATTAATTCTTCACTTGACCTTGACAATAGATCTCAACTTGAACAGCATAATACAACTACATGAGGATTTTTTTTTAAAACTCCCACGTCGCTCAAGCCAATTAAACCAGAATATGTAAGTGGTACCCAAGCATGGTTATGCTTTTGTAGAAAGATTGTAAATTGTTTTAGTATCCTTGGCATATAATTTTATTTCACCGAAGTTGTACACTAGAATTTAGAGTTCAATCTAATTTAGTGCTAGAACAGTGTTCAACATAAGTCTCCATGAACATTTTTATTCCTCTCACAAGAGGGAACATAGTCATTTGTCACTGGATTTGAATATCCAGATTTCTGAACTCCTGTCATTTATTTCTCTTTCTCACAAAGCATATCTTTCTGTAAGAGTTCAAGCAGCAAAGCATCATCAATAGAATATACATACTTATCTGGTTATATAATTTTTGTCTGTAAAGCTTTTTATTTCTCATTCAATTTTAAATGATAGCCTTGCTGGATAAAGTAGTCTTGGTTGTAGGTTCTTGTTCTGCATTACTTTAAATATTTCTTGCCATTCCCTTCTGGCCTCAAGTGTTTCTGTTGAGAAGTCAGAAGTCATCCTTATGGGGGCTCCTTTGTAGGTGATAGTCTTTTTTTCTCTAGCAGCTTTTAATATTTTCTCTTTATCATTTAGCTTTGGTATTTCAATTATGATGTGTCTTGGTGTTGGTTTCTTTGGGTTTCTCCTTAATGGAGTTCTCTGTGCTTCCTGAACATGTGAAATGTTTTCCTGCCTTAATTGGGGGAAATTTTCCGCTATAATATGTTTGAACAAAGTCTCTATCCCTTGTTTTTTCTCTTCTTCTTCAGGAACCCCTATGATGCGGATGTTATTTCTCTTCATGTTGTCACAGAGCTCTCTTAGAGTTTCCTCAGACTTTTTGAGTCTCTTTTCTTTTTTCTGCCCTGTTTTCGTGCCTTTATTGTGTCCTCTAACTCACTGATTCGATTCTCTGCTTCATCCATCCTGCTTTTAATTCCTTCCATTGTCTTCTTTATTTCAGATATTGTATTTGTCATTTATGACTGATTCTTTTTTATTATTTCAATGTCCTTTTTTATATTTGTTATCTCTTTATTTAGGTTTTCATAATGGCCATCTATGGTTGTTCTAATATCTTTGAGCATCCTAACAATCGTTATTTCAAACTCTGCATCTAGTAATTTGGTTATATCTGACTCACTTAGGTCCTTTTCTGGGGATTTCTCTTGGTTTATTTGTGTTGTATTTCTCTGCCTCCACATTTTCTCTTCACTGGAGTGGCTGTGATCATGCGCTCGGGTGCACAAGCACTGGTGGCCTTGGCCTTTGCCCCGCCCCCGTGTGTGGCGTTATGCTCGGTCCTGAGGGCGCTGGCAAGCACCTTTGCTCAGCTGCGGGTCTTCGCCTGTTTCCGGGCTTTCGCCCTGCCCTTGCAGGAGGAACCCACTCGAGGAACGGCTGCTAGCCTTGGCTCCACCGCTGGGCAGGAATGCGTGCCCAAGCTCAGCTCAGTAGTGGAACTCCGCCTCTTCTGGGCTTTTGGCTCCACCCCTGTGGGAGGAGCCGGCTACCAAGTCAGGCCACAAGCCTGGGTTGCACAGGCAGGGCAAGGCTGTGCTCCTCTGCCCTTGCTCAGGGGCTGGTCTCCACCCTTTCCGGGGTTCCTGCCCTTCTCCCGCAGGCTGGATTACAGGCTGCTGGCAGCTGAGCTTGACCACTTTTGCACGCCCCCTTCTCCCCAGCCAGGCAAGATTGAGCTCACACCTGAGCCCAGTGGTGGCCAGCTGGCTTCCGCCCCTGCCAGCAGAACCACGCTTTTGTCTCCCGCTGCCGCCCGACTTCCAGCGAGCCCTCAGCCACGTGGGTGGGGGCGTTGCAGCTCGGACCCTAAGACTCACTACTGTAGACCCAAAAGCTCTCGCCTTTTATGTGACTCTGCTCTGAATGCCGCGGGGGAGCTTGTTTGGCTGCTCTCCTGCTTCCCTTTGCTGGTATTGTTGTTTCCGGGGGAAATATTCACTTCAGCTTTGGGGAGTGATTCGTCCCAGGGGTTAGGGTGGCTATCTCCCAAAATGTTTCTCCCTGTGCCTCCTAGATTACACTCTCTTCCTGTTACTCTGGTCCTCTCCTCTCTCCCCCACCCCCCATCCCCAGGAGCCCCAGGTGAGTGGTTGTGAGAGAAATGTTCTGCACGGTCCCTTTAAGAAGGATCCTGGGTCTGAGAAATCAGACTCTTTCTCACAAACAGTATCCTGACTTGTTTCCAGCTAAATACTGTCCTTATGCCTCTTCTGGGCTCTGGGGCTTCAGCCTGGGGCTTTGTTCCTGGGGCTCAGGACCCTTTCCCCTCTGCTAAACTCACTTCCCGCCATGCAGTCTCTCCCTGCTGCAGTTCGCTCCGGGGAGCTGGGCAGCCCTCTCCGTGTTTCCGCTTTTCCTACCAGTCTTGGTGTGGCTTCTTCAGTGTTCCTTGGTTGAAGAGTCCTCATAGTTTAGTCCAAAGTTGGTTTTTCCAGATGCTAGTTCATAAAATTAGTTTGTAATCCACTTTGGTTCTGGGAGGTAGATGCCGGTACTCTGCCTGCTCCAGCACCATCTTGTCTCTCCTCTAGTTATATAATTTAAGTGCTTAGCAATGCTTCTCTTTTTTCATAGTGGGTCACCCAAAGCAATAAGTCTGTATGTGCATGTGAGAGAAAAAAAAAGAGATAAAAAGAGAGGTTTAGATTTATATAACTTATATATGGGTCTATAAAAATACATTATATTAATTTTATTTATAAATTAATATATAATAAATTTAAAATGTATATATTTATCTCTGTAGAATATTGTAGGGGCTGGCTAAGTAATCACAAGAGTATCCACACATCTGGTGCTAAAATGCAGAGGTCACAGGCAGGGAGACAGGGAAGATCGTGTGGGCTTAGACCCCCAGGAGCATGAGTGGGTAGGAACCCTAACAAGGAAGGACTGAAGCCCATATCAATTCTTATTTTCACTGACCTAAGGCTTCCTGCAGATGCTTGAAATCTATATGATGGAGCTGAACATACATGCCCCTTCAGTGCAGGAGTCAGAGAACTGAAGAAGATACAAGAAGAGCACCTGCAGGCCCAGCTGCTGCATCCCAACAAAAAGGTGAATTATAATTCACTGCAGAACAAAATTTTTGTTGCATCCACAAAAACACTTGTTTCTACCTAATTTGAGTGTGGTGATCTCAAATCTGACATTAGTTTTTCTCTGTAAGCTACAGGTTTTTTTTGCAATTCAAGATTTTAGGTTTTCATCTTATTGTAAAATTTTCAACATTTAGTTTAACATAATGAAGTAGAATGTCTTCTGAGGCATCATCTTTGTGAAAATATAATATTTATATAATGCCTTAAATACACTAATACACTAAAAGACATGATGGCATCAGAATTTGTCTACAATTTCATAATAGAACATATTTAAACACTTATTTTAATCATAAAATTTGCACCAAACTTATTTAAATTCTATTCAGGCAAAAATTTGTGTTTGTAGCTCTTGAATTTGTGTACTTGTTGAGGACAATCTCGTTTGATACTCCAGCAGTAGTCTGCTCATCACTAATAGCTCCAAGATTTTCAGGAAACGTATCAAGGTGACTGTTCAGGAAGTGAATCTTAACGCTCATGTTACATCCAATGTCGCAGAAAGCCAACAGCATCCTTTGAACCAGAAGTTCATAGTTTTCTGCTTTTTTGTTGCCAAGGCAGTTCTTTGTAACTGCCAGTGCCATGCTGCTTTCTCCTCCTTATTCATCTTCCTGGCATATGAGGGTTCAAATTTGAAGTCCATTGAATATAACTGCTTTTATCTTCTTGAAAGACAAGGCAAAAAAGCAGAAATAATATGTTGAAAGCATTCACTTTCTCTAATCAAAGCCTGAACAAACTGCTTCATTAAGCCAAGTCTCATGTGAAGTGGGGAAAAAATGATCCTGTCTTGATTAACTAAAGGTTCATTCACAATATTTTGCATCCCTACTTCCAGAGCTTCACGTTTCGAACACACTTTCTGTGTCCAGTGTTTCTCCCTAGCTCGACTGTCCCACAAACACAGAAAGCAAGGATACTTCATGAAACTTCTCTATTGTCTTAGCAGGAAATTTACCATTTTAAGATTCACACAAATGATCCAGTTATGTTCCTCATACTTCAGAAAGTTGAGGACAATTTCTATGTCATTCTTACAACATCATTCAATTTGGGTTGGCTAAACTGCTGAGGGGTTAATGACTGCTTGGCATCAAAAAAGACCTTTCAGATTCTACAACCATTTCCTCATACATCTTATCAAAATACACTTGATCACCATGTTCACTTTCTTTTTCCTTAGAAGAAATAAAACCATTGAAAACTGGAACCAGGAGTGTCTTAGCAGGCGTCCCCAAACTACGGCCCGCGGGCCACAATGCGGCCCCCTGAGGCCATTTATCCAGCCCCTACTGCACTTCTGGTAGGGGCACCTCTTTCATTGGTGGTCAGTGAAAGGACCACTGTATTTGGCAGCCCTCGAATGGTCTGAGGGACAGTGAACTGTCCCCCTGTGTAAAAATTTTGGAGACCCCTGTTAGAGTGTGGGATAGATCATATTGCTGAAGGAATATTAGGATATGCAATCATATGCTGTTTTTTTTTTTGCCGACGCACTTTGTATTGATCAGACAGAAATAACAGTCGCTGCTGTGGTCCTTAGGTTCATGCCAAACCATGGGAATAACAAAAGGCATTTCTTTGCATTTTCATTTTGTCTAGTCACAAAGCATTTCCTCACAATTATGACACATAATATGGGGAGCCCAATTCTGGTCTTGATCACCAAGGGGAACTTGAAAATAGGCAATATATGCACGTGTCACAAATGATGAAATATTGCGCCTTTGACATTGAAGTGTGTAACAGCTACATAGATAACAGAAGGTGTCAGGACTAGTCTTACATTTATGCCTACTCAAAGAAGCCATGATTCAATCTTAAAACAAAATAAGAGGGTGTTTTTATCAGATAATAATTTTTGCATTTAAAAGCAACTAAAATTATGTAAAAGTGATATTTGTTAAAACATTAATTGCCTTGTGGTTATTATCAATCCAAGAGTCATTGCCCTTTAACTCCAATTTAAAAACCAATACATGCCATTAACTTTAACAAAAGAAATTAAAATTGCATAAAAAATAGAGTATGCACCAAAAAAAATGATTTCAGATTTGGAATCAGTGATGCAGAAATACATTGAAGCAGTTCTAAAACCTCATGCAACAGAAAATGAAAAAATAAATTGTTCCCCAGAGATCAGATCAGCAGCAGGGTTATGAATGTGGGAGTCTTACAACAAGGAACATTCTACAGTTTTCTCTCCTCTCTGCACTCTGGAATCTCTGCAGCTCATTAGAGAGTTTTTGTCCCCTTTAAAGGGCAACCAATTTATTAACTCAGGAGCACCCTCAATATTCTCCCTTTTGACTAACTCAAAATCAACTTATGGGGGATTTTAATTATTTCTGAGAAATACCTCCACAGCAGCACATTTACCAGTAGGGCCAAAAAATAGTTAATTTACAGTATCTGACCTACAATCTAATAAGCAATTCTTGTTGCTTCTGAATATCTTCATTGATTAACATCTGTAATAAAGAATCTGACTCTATTTATTACTTTTATATGTGATACCTTTTAAGGGTCTCCCCTCTGCCTTTCTTGTCTGCCTATATCTGGCCAGGTAGGAAAGCCCAGGTGCTATGAAAAGTTTAGATCATTCAAGACGCTGTTTTAGCACAGGAACCCTCACGTCAGCCCCACTCCCCTAATTATAAAAAAAAAAAAAACCCAAAAAAATCTGAAACTTCCAATCTCCCATCCTTTCTCTGAAAGTAGAACTATTTGGGGCTTGGTTGGGAAGCCTGCCCTACTCTCCTCAGAAAACCACATTATGTATGTAATAAATTGTTTTCTCTCTTCACAATGTGTATAACATAATGAGTCTCAACATTCAAACTTTCAGTGGAATTGTTACCAGTAGGTAACAATGGCCTTTCTTAATTTTCAGACCTTTCTATGATAACACTTATTTTTCAGAAATAAATCTATGAAATTAGCAGTCATACTCTGGTAACATTTTTTAAGGAGTCAAAAAAAAAAAACCCAACAAATTTCTATCCCCACTATAATTGAGAATATTATGCCATATTCTGATAGGTTTTTTTCTGCTGAACATTCAACCTTCATTGCAATTTTTTTTTAGGTTATTTTATTATCCCAGGTTACTTTTATAATTTTCTTGATGTCTTGGGTTTTCTGTATTTTAAGTTTTGTCAGCGAGTATATGTCATTAGGGATATGTGTGTCACTAAGAGTAGGTGTATGTATGTGTGCTTTAACTTAGCTTTGGATTCATTAAGCTTACCAAAATGGAAATTTGGCTATTTCATTCATCCACACATTCATCAGATATATTTCTAAAACTATTGTTTCTACCTAATTTTTTCTATTCTCTTTTCAAACTCAAAAATTACACTATTCTTCAAGGATTATGTGATTGAAAAACAGATGCCAATGATGTGGTAAGAAATTAAGCTGTTAGGGTAACAAAAGTATATGTGATGGCTTTCAATAGGCACTTAGCATAGGGGTCCACAGTTTTTTTCTGTCAAGTATCAAAGAATTAAAATTTTAGGCTTTATGGAAGAAAAAGGAAGATAAAAACTATTAGGTAAGAAATTATATAATTGTTTAAAATGAAATGTTTTTAAAATGTAAAAATTATTCTTAGCTTTCAAAGTTTACAGAACAAGAGGTACACTGGCTTTGACCCATGGGTCATAATTTGCTAACTTCTGTAGAAGTTTTAAATTTTGGTCTGTAGGCAATCATAAATGAAATTTTATTTAGGGAAAATAAATGCTTTGATATGAATTTTGGAAAATTCTATCTGATAGCACTGAAGCAAAACTAGTGACAGTGAAACTAGTTGGGAAGTTTTTGAAGCCATCAAGTAGGTATTATAATCATCTGAGCTAAAGAAATACTTTGTACAATAAACAGAATTGATGTTTTCTTAGAAGTGCTATGAAAAGTAGTGTGCATAAAGAGGGATTAGCCTCCAATGTCTTACTTATAAAATTAGACACTACTTATGAATTTGGTGATGTTATGTAAAAGGAACACAAAAGGGGATGCATGTAGAAATAATGAATTATATTTTAAATAGAATTAATATAGCCTGTTTATGAATAATTCACACATGGAGATTTATTTCATGTAGTTGTTTGTTAGTGTCTCTGTGTCTGTGTTTATGTATCTGTGTGTGAATGTTTCAGGACAGATCCCTTATTTAGATGATAAAGAACTGGGAGTCATTAATATATTAACAATAATTGAAACCATAGACACAACTGAGCTTAAAATATAAATTTGCAAATTGGAACTGAAGGAGTCTGCATCTTTCCTGTTATATTGCTAAACATGTATGCTTGTATTTTAGAATGACTTCCTGTAGAAAGCCCCTTTGTAGCCTACTTGTAATTCCCATATCAACTTTATTTTATAATAACATTGGTTTTTAAACTTCAATTTGTCACATTTACTTAGACAAGCCTGTCTTTTAGTGATTGATATAAACTCTTCCACTGACATTACATACTTAAAATTTGATTAGTTGTCTATTAGCTTAGGATGCCAATACCCTAGATAAGAATTGGTAAGGTACCTCATTTTGTTTTACACAAACTTTTAATCTTTGACTTTCTAAAAATATATTTTAGCTAAATAACTCAAATCATGATTATTTCCAGATTGCAATTAATTGTCCCCAACTACTTTTCAAAAATTATATGCTATGTATGCCTGAGAATAAGAAAAATTTCAGAGTTTATTGTTCATTTTACAAAAAAAAATACTAGTATAAGTGTGCAAAAATGCATCACTTTCCTGATAAGGATCACATAAGGTAAAACATGTTTCAGAATCCCATTTATCTTTAAGTCTCTAATAGCTATCCATTACATTACTAAGCATCACCAATATCAAAGTTTATTGCTTTATCCTTGGAACATTGCTAATTGACTTTTTTTGCACCCTTCTATTTTAGTTGGGACATTGTAACCTATTCCTATTAACAAAATGATCCTCTGGGATGAGATGATTAAAAGGAAATCTACCTTCTTCTCTGAAAACTATATATATAGTATTAAGTGAAGGAATAGAGACACTAGAAACCATGACATGAAAGGATAGTAGTTTCTGAATGACCCATCATAAATTGTAATTTGTTAAGAAATAAACCTTTATCGGCCCTGGCTGGTTGGCTCAGCGGTAGAGCGTCGGCCTGGCATGCGGGGGACCCGGGTTCGATTCCCGGCCAGGGCACATAGGAGAAGCGCCCATTTGCTTCTCCATCCCCCCCTCCTTCCTCTCTGTCTCTCTCTTCCCCTCCCGCAGCCAAGGCTCCATTGGAGCAAAGATGGCCCGGGCGCTGGGGATGGCTCCTTGGCCTCTGCCCCAGGCACTAGAGTAGCTCTGGTTGCGGCAGAGCAACGCCCGGGAGGGGCAGAGCATCCCCCCTGGTGGGCAGAGCATCGCCCCTGGTGGGCGTGCCGAGTGGATCCCGGTCGGGCGCATGCGGGAGTCTGTCTGACTGTTTCTCCCCATTTCCAGCTTCAGAAAAATAAAAAAAAATAAAAAGAAATAAACCTTATCAACTGAGTCAATGACATAGATTTTAGTAGTTTCCATTATTCACCTAAACTAATGCAGCTTTTTTTCTTTTTTTTTAATGCTACCAGTAATGATCTTTTTTATTATTATTAATTTACAGAGAGAGGAGAGAGAGAAAGGAAGGAGAAGCAGGAAACATCAACTCATAATAATTGCTTCCTGTATTTGCCTTGATTAGGCAAGCACAGGGTTTTGAACTGGCGACCTCAGCATTCCAGGCTGGTGTTTTATCCATGCTGCCACCACAAGTCAGGAACTTTTCACTTGAGGAACCATTATACCCATTTGGAGATGTATATCAGACTTACCTGGAAAACTTAACAAAATTGAATACCTGGCCCAGTTCACTTAGCTTGATAGTGAATGCATAGTAGGCATGTGTATAATTAAAAAAAAATTACATATAATTCTGTTGTTCATTTCTGGTTGTAATTTTTTTTCTTAAGTGAGAAGCAGAAAGGCAGAGAAAAGGCTCCTGCATGCACCCCGACTAGGAACCACTCAGCAAGCCCCCTACTGGGCAAAACTCTATCCGTCTGTGGATTTTGCTCCATTGCTCAGCAACTGAGCTATTTTAGTGCCTGAGGCAAGGCCATGGAGCCATCCTCACTACCCAGGGCCAACTTGCTCCAACCAAGCTATGGCTGCAGGAGGGGAAAAGAGAAAGAGAAAGAGAGAAAGAAAAGGGGGAAGGGTGGAAAAGCAGATGGTCACTTCTCCTGTGTGCCCTGACCAGGAATCAAACCTGGGATGTCCATACATGGGACTGACGCTGTACCATGGAACCAACTGGCCAAAGCCTTCTGGTTATAGTTTTATAAGCTTCTTATCTTATAAGGGGTATATTAACTTTCACATTCACCATATTTAATCAGTCAGTAAAAAGTCATTACACGTATACCTACATCCATCACTGCCAGATTTGGAGATTTGATGTTTTTATAATTTAAAATAATTATGATTGACTTCTTCTAGCTCAAAACTTTAGATTACATTTTTCATGAATATTCAATTTAAAGTGACTTTTTAATACATGTTTTAGATAAAAGGAACTTCTAAGCTAGTATAGTCACCTGGATGACCATTTTGCCAAAAATTACTCAGTTTTTCAAATATAATTTAGACATATATTTTGCATTTACATTCACTGTTTAAAATTTTTACCCTCCAAAAAAATTAAATTCAAGCACATTTGGAATTATCCAAAGAAAGTCAGTTCTCTTAATTTCCTGTTTCATCTCAGGAACTGAATGTATTTGTTGGGGACATAAGAAGACGGAGATATATAGGATTACAATACTACATAAAATAACTCAGATGAGTCAGTTGATAAAAGAAATACCTAGAACATAGACAAATATGCAGATTTATAACCTCAGGGTATGAACCTAAGATTCAGTTATCAAAAACATTCTTTTAGTTACTTGTTTATTCATAATTTAACAAATATCTGCTGAGCAACTCCTATGTTTCAGACCTAGAAATTGATAGTAAAAATAATTACTATGACATCTTCTTATTAAAAGTAGGACAGATTTCAAATATTTAAACCTCCTGGTGTCAAAGAATAGGCATTATCTGAACAGTAAGCATAATATTCCTGGTTTAAGTTTGAAGAAAAGAAGTCATGGATGATAAACCATGTTGGCCCTCTTTTGTGAAAGAAGATCAGCATTAAGATAGCAAGGAAAAAGAAGCTCAGGCTAGGAGAAATTAAATAAGAATTAAAATGCATACAAAAATACACATGTTTTCCTATTATTTGTGTTATTATTTTATTTCACAAGTAATAAAAATAATATTCAGCACCAGAAAAGTAACAGAGAATTTGGAAAAAGAGAAAAGTAGTGACTCATTTGTGTAATTTTTTGCTCAGTGACTATATCTTTGTGGGCTGAAAGACTCTGGAACCTGGTCTTTGACTATGATTCAAATTTGGATGCAAGAGAAAAATTCAGTGAAATAGAGATGATTTAATTTTTTTCGAGAGTGACATTAATAATGAGTTGAAGTACAGTTTTATGAAAAGATGTACTTGGAGTTATATTATTGGCAAGTTGCACATATCAAAGTTATTAGTAAAAATTTTGTAATTTCAGTGTGCATGACAAGATAAAATGATCGACCCTGGCTGGTTGGCACAGCAGTAGAGCGTCAACCTAGTGTGTGTAGTGCCGGGTTCAATTCCTGGCCAAGGCACACAGGAGAAGCACCCATCTGCTTCTCCACCCTTCCTCTCTTTCCTCTCTCTCTCTTCCCCCTCACCCCCCCCCCACAGCCAAGGCTCCATTGGAGCAAAGTTGGCCCTGGGCGCTGAGGATGAGTTCATGGCCTCTGCCTCAGGCACTAGAATGGCTCCAGCCGCAACGGAGCAATGCCCCAATTGGGTAGAACATCACCCACTACTGGGCATGCTGGGTGGATCCTGGTCAGGTGTTGTAGGAGTCAGTCTGACTGCCTCCCCTCTTCTAACTTTGGAAAAATACAATAAATAGATAAATAAATAAATAAATAAATAAATAAATAAATAAATAAATAAAATGATCAACAAAGGTATATGTCACTTATGTCAACAGTATGTCCTGAACAATGTGATGGGTCCTTAGTCTGACTGTATGAAAAATCAGTAGGTTTGTAGCATCTTAATTATGGTAAATAAAAAACTGTGCAGTAATGACAAACTGCTTTACATATTTGGAAATTAGTCTGGTACACAGTTATTGACTCCACCTGGATGCTCTCAGTCTTTGTCTTTGTCAATTAATCAGGCCATGATATTTAATGTCCGGTGACATAAGATTAAATGGGATAATTCATGTGGAAATACTTTGAAAGTTATATACTGAGTATTTGTTTATGTACTGCATTATGCATGAGCAAGTGTGATGTTTCAGACCAAACAAACTGGATAGTAGGTCACTTATTATTTTTTTGTCACTGGGAATAAATTCCTGCCTGATATTATTCACAGAAAGCTAACATAGGAGGCTAGATTTGGGGGTTAGAGATTGTCCTTAATAGAAAAACAAATATTCTATTTGAAAATGCCATGATTTGGGGGAAGCTAACACACTAAGTAACTGGATATTCTCACATTAAAGTAAAATAGCATATTTGTCTTTTCCTTGATATTTCTCTACATGGAAAAATATTGAAAAAGTAAGGATCTTGTAGGAAAAAAATGAACAATAATATGTAGCAGAGTAGACTTCACTAGAGAGAGCAAAAGTAGATAAATGCCCTTAGACAGCAGGAGGAAATTAAAATGAATGAGAACTGGTCAAGGAGTCAGGAGAATCCTGTCTGCATCAAGGCTTTGCCTCTGACTGTTTGTATGAACTTGACCATCTATAATTTATTCTAAATATCTATATTATAATAGCAATATTTTGAACTCGCTAAAGTTCTATGTTTGTAGTTAGAAGATGTGAGTACATTCTAGGAAGTATTTGTCTCTATGCGAAAGATATGATCAAAAAAAGATGTATAGCTAATTGTTCCCATTAATTTTACAATTGAATCTACTAGCTCAAGTAGTTTATGAATCTTTATTTTCTCCTATTTTGTTAAATTTATTATTCACTTTAATTCTTTAAGTGAAATTTATACCAGGCTTATTCGTAACATTACATTGTCTTTATGAAAAATATAATGACACTTTAAAATAGTAATAAAATCTTATTATCCAAATAATTATAAAAATTCTCAAACAAAAGAATTGAAACAAACTTCAATAAATCACCCTTCCCAGATTAAGTTTAAATGAATAAGAAATAAAGCAATTGGATGATATTAAAGATAGGTTAAAGAAGTATTGCAGACAAAACATGGATGGACAAATGTGTAGAATTTAATATATTCATAACACTAAATTCTAGTTAAATGGAGTTTTTCAAAATGTTACAATTATTTATATATTTTTTACAGTGGATATCCTCTATCTGTATCTAGGGAACAATTAATTTGATTTACTATGACATTTTTATTCATTTAAATTATTTACTATACCTTCATGTTTTAGGACATTGCTTAAAGCCAATGATCAATTAGTTAGAGGCAAAAGACAAGAAAAACTGATTGAAAAATAAAATGTAGGATTCAGGGAAAATATTATGCTCTAAAATCATCTTTTCCAGAAGAAACTCAGCTTTCTATATGTCACATTTCTTCTTTAATCCACTGTTTGGTCTTCTTTTTTGTTGTTATTGTTGTTTTTTGTATGTTTGTTTTTTGTGACAGTGATACAGATAGAGGGACAGATAGAGACAGACAGACAGGAAGGGAGAGAGATGAGAAACATCAATTCTTCTTTGCGGCTCCTTAGTTATTCATTGATTGATTTCTCATATGTGCCTTGACCAGGGAGCTACAGCAGACTGAGTAACCCCTTGCTCAAGCCAGCAACCTTGGGTTCAAGCTGGTGAGCCTTGCTCAAACCAGATGAGTCTGCGCGCAAGTTGGCGACCTTGGGGTTTTGAACCTGAGTTCTCTGCGTCCCAGTTCGACATTTTATCCACTGCCTGTCTTCTGATATTGAGCCACTCTCTGATGTTTGATGTTCCATGTCTTGCCTTTGTGGATTAGGGTTATAAAAGGAAGATCAACTAGACAAAGGAAGGAATTCATACTTTTGCGTTGGTTTAGTTTTATATCACTAAGTACCATGTGCACACATGCCATAAGAATATACAAATTTTAATGCCGTCTGCTGTGTTTTTTAGTGTCAGTTTTGTTTTGTTTTTTGGTTTGCATGAATTACTTTTTAAAAATTATGAATATAACTTTTAGGCTTTCAAGACTCTCTTTAGATAGTTTATCCTAGTTTGTAGTTGTCACAGCATACATTGAGCATCATTGGAAAATGGAGTCCTGTTGCGTATCACTTGTAAGGCTCAAAATATCTTGTATTGATTTTTAAGTGTTTAATCTTTGTAAAACCAGCTAGATCTGTGACTTTAACTTGCCCTAACCCTATCATGCTTTAGAAGCTTTTCAGTAGCTTTGATAACCGACAGATTCATAAGCTTTGAAAAACGATCATTGACCAACAACCTGAAGAAGCAGAGAGGTATTGGTATTTCCCAAAAACCCTATACATGAAAAATGTTTATTATTTAATCTGATTGACAAATGAAAAGCTCAATTCCTGGGTATTTTTATTACTTTATATGTTTCAGAATGTGCTATCTGTTAACAGTCCTATCTTATCATAAACAATTAGCAGCAATTGTTTAAGATTACAGATGTGTGAGTTGGGCATACAAGCTAGATTTACAAGAGGATGACCAGAACACTTAAAAAAATTTAAAGAATGGATACCCATATAAGAGTTTGATAAGTACCAACATATATTTTTGAATGTATGTATATAAAGCCATGTATATAACAAGTGCTGTGAACACTTCCAAGAGTGCACAAACGTGGTTCTAACCTCTCACTTTTAGCTGACCTTGTTTGTTCACATACAGAAAGTGAAGACTAAGACAGAAATGTTAGCTGCCTGACAAGATTTTGAGAGGTATCACAACTCACACATACAGTTGTGAAGAATTATTTGTCTAAAATATTAAAAGAATATTAGTTCTGTCATTAGCTGGTGGAAAAGCTATCTAGAATAAACAGAGACTTGTAAACAAAAAATGTACAAAATTTTACAAAATAAGTTCAGAAAGCCATTAAGAAAACTAACAGCAAAAAGAATAACAAATAGCTACAGCAAGCACATCTGGGGAGTTCATTCCCAAGATTGACATACGACATTATTTAAAGTGTCTGGATGCAAACAAAAGCTTATGAGAAATACAAAGAAACAGTAAAATATCGCCTATGAAGAGGATTTTGAAAATTTGTTAATAGAAACTATCACTGAGGACACCCAGATATTGGACTTAACCAGACAAGGACTTTAAAGTAGCAATTAAAAATACATTCAAAAAGCTAAAGTAAACTATATCTATATAATTAAAGTAAAACATGAGAAAAATAACCAAACAAAAAGTGACAATATAGGTGTAGATATTATAAACAGAGAATACAATTCTGGAGTTGAAAATTTCAATAATGGAAATAAAAATCTTATAGAGGAATTCAAGATCAGATTTGAACTCAATGAAGAAAGTCAACAACTTTAAATGCAGGTCAATTAAAATTTTTACTTTGAAGAAGTATATTAAAAAGTGTAAACTATTGGATAAATTCTTAGCACCTGTAGGCACCATAAATTATACCAGCATATGCCAAATGAATATACTAGAAAAAGAGGAAGAAAAAGATAAAAGGCAAGAAGAAATGTTTTAATGCCTGAAAATATTGCCAAATGCCAATTTAATGAAAGATGACCTTTATATTGAGAAGCTCAAGAAAGTCTAAGTAAGATGAAATCAAAGGGACCCATGCTGAAATACATCATCATCAAACTGTGGAAATCTAAAGACAAAGAGAGAATCCTACTTATTTCTTTGCTTATATGAATATATGGCACTCAAAAAAATCTGTCAAAATATTAGCTGAACACAAAATAAGGAACAGAGACTTCACTGACAATGTATAAAAAGGAATACAGTCTCTACAAAAATAAATGAAAAACAGACTTAAATAATTAAAAATAGAGTGATGCCCTGGCCGGTTGGCTCAGTAGAGTGTTGGCCTGGCATGCAGAAGTCCAGGGTTTGATTCTCGGCCAGGGCACATAGGAGAAGCACCCATCTGCTTCTCCACCCCTCCCCCTCTCCTTCCTCTCTGTCTCTATCTTCCCCTCCCGCAGCCGAGGCTCCACTGGAGCAAAGATGGCCCGGGCGCTGGGGATGGCTCCTCGGCCTCTGTCCCAGGCGCTCGAGTGGCTCTGGTCACAACAGAGTGACCCCCCAGAGGGGCAGAGCATCGCCCCCTGGTGGTGAGAGCGTCGCCCCCTGGTGGGCGTGCCGGGTGGATCCTGGTCAGGCGCATGCGGGAGTCTGTCTGACTCCCCATTTCCGGCTTCAGAAAAATAATACAGAAAAAAAAAAAAAAAAAAAAACAGAGTGAAAACCATCTTTGAGTAAGTATGAGAATATGACTTCCAGGGTTACATTATAATATTTTAAGGTTCAATTTCCAAACAAAAGAATTGTAAAGCTTACAAAGACAAAAATATGCCTCTATCAAAGGAGCAACAAAAAATGATAATAAAAATTTTTTCATGTGAACCCAGATTTCAAAATTACTAGAAAATGACTTCAAAACAACTGTTTTAAATATGCTTTAAAAAACAGAATAATAACATAAAAAAGGAACTACAGAAAATCAGAAAAGCAATACACTAAGAAAAGGAGAATATCCATGAAGAGATGGAAATTATAGTAAGGAACAAAACAAAAATTCTGCAACTGGAAAATATAATAACTAAAATAAAAATTCATGAAAGGAGTTCAGTGGAAGATATGAGCAGGCAGAATTCAATAAGTAAATGTGAAGACAAGATAATTTAAATAATTCAGTCTGAGGAAAGGAAATAATAAAAATGAACAGACTTTTGTGACACCATCATGTGTATGACATACACATTATGACAGTCTATAGAATGGGAATAGAGAGGAAGGGACACAAAAAGTACAGGAATAAATGTGGCCAAAACTTTCCAAATTTGAAGAAAGATGTGTATTCACACTTTCAAGTTTAAGGAACAAACTCAAAGAGAGGTCTGAGATACATTGTAAACAAAATTTCTTGTAATCAAAAACACAAAGACAGAGAGAATCCTGAAAGTAGCAGAAGAAAACTGAACCATCTCATACTCAACACAGCAAAATTGAGCCAAGTTATTTTCCAATTTATAACAAAGATTGATTCTTCTCCATTGTCTAATACCATGCTCTTTATCTCCTTGCGAGACCTCATCAGAATGGCCTTTACAATTTCTGTACAGCTCTTCTCTTTTCTTTCTGAGTGCTCACTAGTATTGTCCTCAGTGGTCTATTTACAGCAATGTAGACAATTTTCTAGCATGCAGCCCCAAACTCTTTCACCCTCTGCCCATTACCTAACTCCAAAGCCACTTCCACATTTTTAGGTATGTTACAGCAGCTCCTATACTCTTGGTACCAGTTTTTTCTTAGTTTTCTGCCATAACAAAAATGCTCTAGACTGTGTTGCTTATAAACAACACACATTTATTTCTTTGTTCTGGGGGCTAGGGAGTGCAATATCAGAGCACCAAGAGAAGCAACGTCTGGTTCAGAATCAGCTGTCTTTTGCTGTGACCTCACATAAGAGAAAAGCAGTGAGTTTTTTAGGATCTTTATTATAAGAGCATTAATTCCATTCATGAGAGCTTTACCCTTATGACCTAATCACTTCCCAAAAGCTTTATCACGAAATATGGTCACATTAGGGGACAGCTTTTACCATATGAATTTGTGTGGGGGAAAAATATTCAGCCTGAAACAATTATTTAAAATGGCTGTTTCTAGAGATGATGGGACTGGAGAAACCTCTAGAACTCTGTTTCCTTTTCTCCCAACGGTCTTATTTTCCTTTTTCTGGCAATATCATTACTACTATAAGCTGTTCAAATTTATTAATATAATACAGGAAAGTCAATTATATATGTCCAAATTGTTTCTCAAAAATTTTTTCAAATATCTTGCAATCAGAACATAAGTTATATACCTTAGTATCACATAGCACAAAGCAAATTCTAACAGTCATGGTTAGAATACGATTATCTAGAGTGGTGTTTCCCAATGTGGGGCCCACGCCCCACAGGGGGGCAATTCGATAGTTAAGGGGGGCAATTTGAAAATGGACTCGACACAACTTTAAGTCTTTTGCCCCGGGCCATTTAAATACAATGCTAGATATTGATGCCAAATTTAACAAAAAATGCAATTCTTAAATAATTGCGGTAAATAATTATTAAGTATAATTTCGTTTGACGAGACCAAAATATCAACTGGGTGATTGGCGTCCTCAAGTAAACTTCGTCCTGGGTTCACTGCGGAGCATGCCATCTGCCACGGGGAACCCCGGACGTTTTAAAAACTCGCTAAACAATGCAGTTATTCTCACCTAATTGGCCCATCGCAACTTCTGTAGTGTTTCACATCATTCAGTTGGTGTTAATTTGAAATAAGTGTTAGTCAAAACTGTTGTAAAAGCTCGTTGATTTAATAAATATACATATATATATTGTATAGATATAATTGGTAAGTATTTGATTTTATTTTTATCAATATTAAACTCTTTATTAAGTACTTCTTGCATTGGGGCTAGAAAGCACTAATATTTTATAAATATTATTGGGGCTATAATAGTGTATGCACGACAATTTTAATTTTAGAAGCATAACTTTCCAGAAAATTTTGTCAAGTGGAAAAAATATAGATACCTTTTGATTTGCGGTGGTAGTGTAGTAAATGTGTTATATACATTTAAATAAATATGAATTTTTAGTATACGTTTACTCTATGTCACATTGAATATATTTTAACACATATTTTAATATTAGTTTTTAATTGATCTTATTTTTATTTCTTATAGCCCATAGTAAAATGAGTGGTGCAAGCAAGAAAAACACTCGTCAATATTCGGAGGAATATTTAAAATTTGGGTTCATACCCGCTGTTCACGATGAGCGGATTCCTTTTTGTCTTTTATGCCAGCAATGCTTGACCAACGAATCAATGAAACAAGGTCATCTTGAGGCGCATTTGAAGGCGAAACATAGCGCTCATATTAATTCAGATTTGAGTTACTTTAAATCTTTAAAGAAAATTTTTGAAAAAAGAACAACATTAAAGTCTCTATTTACTGCTCATACTTCAACTAATAATCATGTTCTTGAGGCTAGTTATCAAATTTCTTTATTCATCGCTAAAACTGGAGAAAATCACACTATAGGAGAGAATTTAATAAAACCATCAATATCAGCATTTCTTAAAACGGTTCTTGAAAAAGATGACAAAGATGTAAAAGCTATGCCACTCAGTGACAATACTGTTAGCAGAAGAATAGATGAAATGAGTGAGGATATTGAAAAACAACTTATTGCAAAGCTGAAAACAAGAAAATTCTCCTTGCAAATGGATGAATCAACTTTGAGAGACAGTGAGGCAGTATTGATAACTTACGTAAGATATATTGATAAAGGACATTTTGCTGAAGAAATGTTGTTCTGTAAAAGATTAGAAAGCACCACTACCTCCAAAGATATATATAATAAGCTAAAAAACTACTTAGATGTCAATGATATACCAATGAAAAATATAACATCTTGTGCTGCAGATGGTGCTCCCAATATGATGGGCAAGAAAAACGGCTGCTTAAAATTGATGAAAGATGCGAATCCAGAAATGATTCTTGTGCATTGTGTTATTCATAGGGAAAACTTGGTAGCTAAAAACATCTCGCCTGTTCTGAATGAAGTATTACATACAGTAATAAAGTGTGTTAATGCTATTAAAGCTAGTGCCAAATGTGAGCGTCTTTTCAAGCTATTTTGTGAAGAACAAAATGAAGACCATGTGAGACTTTTACTTTATACTGAAGTAAGATGGCTATCTAAAGGAAACTGTTTGAAAAGATTTATGGAACTGTTTGATACTCTTCGTGATTTTTTAAGCGACAAACCTGAAATGAAGTATCTGTTAACAATAGATGGTAAAGCATTTGTGAGTTATTTAGCCGATATCTTTGAAAAACTAAATATATTAAATAAGGAACTTCGAGGAACAAATAAAATTCTTGTCGATGAAAAAGCAAAGATATTTGGTTTCATTACCAATATTGAGTTATGTCAGAAACATATTAGCAACAAAAACTTTAAACAGTTTCATTGGCTCCAAAAATGGGAAGTAACTGATACTGCTTTACTTGTTATTGTCAATCATTTGAATATTCTATCGGCTGATTTAAAAGAAAGATTTTTCTGATTTAAAACAAATTAATTTCCCAACATGGATGATGCAGCCAATGTTAGTGGATTTGTCTGATATATCAAATATGCAGTATCAAGAAGAACTCGCAGAATTGCAAAATGATGAGTCAGTTAAAGCTTTATTTAATATCAAAGGAGCAATGGCATGGCTTTGTGAGGAAACAGAAATCAAATACCCAAATTCAACCAAATGTGCAAGAAAACTATTGCTATCATTTCCATCTTCATTTTTAGCTGAATGTGGGTTTAGTGCTGTAAATGATTTACTGGTAAAAAAAAAAGAAATCGGCTGGATATAACACAACGTGGAGACTTGAGACTAAAGCTAACCAAATTGGAACCTAATATAAAATCTTTGTGCAGCAAGCATCAAGCGCAAGGATCACACTAAATTAAAATAATAAATTAATATAGAAAAATCTGTATTAAAATTATTTGGAATTTAAATTTGTTTTTCATTATTTGTTTTGAAATTTTACTTACTGTGTTTTAACAATTTCATAGTGATTTCTTCCTAGAACCTATCATTTATGTTTATTAAGTGAACAAATCAATTTTTTAATGTTAAAAATTATGTATGTTACATAGGGGGGGACATAAAAATTTTAGAAAGGTTAAAGTGGGGCATGGCACAAAAAAGGTTGGGAAACACTGATCTAGAGAAAGATGAAAGGGCCCAGGTTGGAGTAATTCATATTGATTAAGATGGTGGCAGTGGAAACAGAGGAAAGGTATGTAACAAAAACTTGCAAGAAGTGAAAAGCAAGTTTGGGTAATTGCACACAGGGCAGTGAAAGGATCTGCCCAAGGCCGTGCTGGGCAGCTCCAGGACCCATATATGCAATGTATCAAAGGACTTGACTTCATGACCGCAAAGAACTGTTTGAGGAAAAACACTCTTAGGAGTAACAGTGACTGAAGAAGAATTTCTGGTAGAGATGCCAGGGTGCAATGACTCCCCTGTGGTATGCCAGCAGATGTTTCAGAAAACGTGGTTCCGGTGGAGCTTTTACAGTTTCTGAAGTGAATAGTGAATGAAGAGTTTTTGTAGCTAACATTTTTAACCCCTATTACCTCATTTGTTATAAAGTTTAAGCAACATTTCTCTCATGATTAATATATACCAGGCATGAGAGGAGGCATGGAGAGTGAAGAGGAAAGAAACAGGGCACAGCCCCCAACATCACCCCACTTATTGTCCGCAGGGTTTAACAAATGAGCAAGATGCCACAGCATAGCTGCCGAGACAGAGGTTCTTCCAGGAGAGGGGAACATGTATTGGCAGGACACGCTGCCTGAATCAATTCACAAAACAACCTTGTACGTGATCTAGGGAGCAATAAGCATTCTGCTTCTCCAGATATCCATGACCTGATCGAATAAATAAGTAAATCGGTGATAGATGATAGATAGATGATAAAATAAAAGGCTGTTTAGAGCAAAGGTGAGAAAGGGGAAATCAGTAGCAGAGAATGCCACTGACAAAATCTGGCCTGTCCCAGGTGCAATGACAAGGGTCTTTGGGCTGATCTTGTTTAGAACAGCACGTTAATGACTTTATAAGGGTCATAGGTTTTACTAAACTTGACAATGTTTATTTTATTAATTGACTCCATCAGCACATGCATTCATTCTTTTACTAATTAAGGAAAAAGTAGCCCTGGCTTGTTTGCTCAGTGGTTATTGGATTGTCCCCAAACACCAAGTTTGCAAGTTTATCCCTGGACAGGGCACATATGGAAAGTGACCAATAAATACACTACTAAGTGGAGCAATGAATGAATGCTTCTCTCTTTCTCTCTCTCTGTCTCTCTCTCTCTGTCTCTCTCTCTGTTTTTCTCCCTCCCCTTCCTCCATCTCCCCAAAAATCAATCAATAAAAGCAAAAATAAAATGTATTGAATAATTTCTCTAAGAATGCCAACTATCACTAAGGTATACACATATTTAAAACTCATTTTATTTTAAGCCTATCACTGTATGCTCAAATTTAGTTATTCATTTGCAAAGGATTAAATATTCCTTACAAATCATTTCATAAGCTGCTAACATGCAAACCCTTCCTGTTAAATGCTAAATGTCAAGTTCTTTTGTTCACATCATCAAAAAAATCACTGGGCTGCAGCAAACCTTAGAGGCCATAGAGAAACAAACTGAGACCCAGAGCGGGTGAGTGGCTTCGTAAAGGTCAGAGTGCTAATTGGCAGGCATGACATTTAGAATTTAAGATTTGCTTCACTAAACTTCTTTTTGAGAAAATGGGATTTTTGCAGAAATCAAACCAATAATCTGACAGCATAGAGATTTTTACTGAACTCAAAAAAAAGACTTCAGACAGAAGAGGGGGAAGGGCAGGAAAAGAAGCAGCAGAGATCAGGTGGATGTGCCCGTTAGCAGTTACTTACAAGGAGCCTTCCTCTAGCCCCCCATCAGTGCCCTACCACAGTGCAGGGTTTGTAAGGACAGGTGACAGGTAGCTGCACGTTCAGTCCCAGTCCTGCCTCTTCCTAGCTCTGTAAACTTTACCTATATATACTTAACTCTCCATACCTTTAAAACCTCATCTAAAAAATGAGGAAACTAAAATATCTCATAAATTATTGTACAGATTTGGGCCCTGGCTGGTTGGCTCAGTGGTAGAGCATCGGCCTGGCATGCAGGAGTCCCGGGTTCGATTCCCGGCCAGGGCACACAGGAGAAGCACCCATCTGCTTCTCCACCCCTCCCCCTCTCCTTTCCTCTCTGTCTCTCTCTTCCCTTCCCGCAGCCAAGGCTCTGTTGGAGCAAAGTTGGCCTGGGCACTGAGGATGGCTCCATGGCCTTTGCTTCAGGTGCTAGAATGGCTCTGGTTGCAACAGAGTGACACCCCAGATGGGCAGAGCATTGCCCCCTGGTGGGCATGCCAGATGGATCCCAGTCGGTTGCATGCAGGAGTCTGTCTAACTGCCTCCCCGTTTCCAACTTCAGAAAAATACAAAAAAAATATTGTACAGATTTGATATATTAATATATTTTTGGAGGCTGTAAATGGCTTAGTGTAATTTCCAAGTAGTATTTACTCTTTAATGGTGGCAGTGATCTCCAGGAGGACTATGTGTGTGCTGGCCTTTCTGGTGTGATGAAGACCTAAAAACATTTGATAACGCAAGGAAAGCTCGAGATATGATGAGCTTGGAGACTAACTGGTCAACCTCAAGAATGTGGGGCTCTGAAGTGAGGCATGATGCTGTGGAGTACACGTACCTCTGTGTCACTAGGAAGTCACTCTCATAGCTGCCAGTGGGTATAGCAATCCAATCTAAGAACACAAGTAGAAACACTTAAGATAGCTTTTGTAGCAAAAAATGGAAGAAAGGTGAAGAACACAATGTCCTTATTTTTGATGGTACAATAGTAAAATCCTAAAATATCAGATATGTTAGTGACCATTATAAGAATATTAGAGTTCACATAGTCTAGCAGACCTACACGTACCTCTGTACTCTACACGTACAGAACTCAATTCTCAGAGAAGTAATTTTGTCAATATCACTTCTTACCTAATAGAAGAATTGAAAGAGAATCCACAGTTCCTGGCTCCTAGTCTGGTAAACTCAGGTAAGTACAACTGGCCCTAACCAAACTGGCATTGGCAATAACAGTTTACTTTACATTTGGCTTTCTTTTTTCCTTGGTAACCCTACTGGGCCCAACAGTGTGAATTTCAGTCTTATAGAATGGATCAAACCAAAAAAATGTCAGCAGCTGGTACCTAAGCAGTACCAGGGGAAAGACAATATCTAGGAGTCCCAGGAGTTGAGCTTTCTACACAGAGCAGTGAGCACATCAGGTTATTACACTGCACCCAACCTGAGACTAGCAAATAGAATCCATACTTCAAGTTGTATTGTAAAGATCTAAGTAGAAATCCTGCCTCAGAATTGCTGTATTGCATTATGAATGAACTGAGAGAGGATTACCCATTCTTTGGACTATAAAACAGTAAGACATTGTGGGGACAAGAAATAAAACAAGAACCTAACAATCAAAACGAATCCACAGAATCATAGTAGTACCAGCTAACAAGCTGACCTAATGCTGAACTTCAAAGAACCAGCCTCCAGCCTTTCATCTCTGTTGATTTTGAGGATAAGTTGATAAATATGGGGCATAAAGGAACCTGCAGTGGGTGAAGAGTCCTCAGCAATGTCAGAGCTTAAGCGTGTATGGTGTCGCAGTCCAGCCACAACGAGTCTATCACAGGGTCTCGAATGGGAAAAGGTATGAAATTGAATAAATGATAGACAGAGAATTAAAGATATATACATACAGATGGGTTCAGGAAGATGGCACGATGAACAGTCTCTACTGCTCCTGAGCCGATGCAATGGCGGCCCCAGAAGCACATCGTCTTTATTCAGGGAAAAAACATGTTTCATTAGCAATTCAATTGTTTCCAAGACACTCAAAGACAACCCCCACCATACTATCCAAATCTAACTTTACACCAATAAGAAACTAGCTTCCAGCCTCTTCCGGAGAACATGGGTGGGACAAGTGAGAATCAGGTATAGCTCTTTGTTAACTGGGCAGGTGAGGTGGGGGTTCGGCCCAGCAACTCTGTCCGGATTGCAAAAATACCCCGTTTATTTATTCGGTCCCCCACAGTATGAGAAGAGTCAGGAAGGTCACTAAAGCTGTACAACACCTCTAAATGCATGTCCTCTGAGCTTACCATGTTGGGTGCAAGTTAGTTTGATGGTTCACAAACTGAATTGTATAAATTTGGTTATTTAAAGGTACTCTTGG
Source organism: Saccopteryx bilineata (assembly GCF_036850765.1). Classification (NCBI taxonomy): domain Eukaryota; kingdom Metazoa; phylum Chordata; class Mammalia; order Chiroptera; family Emballonuridae; genus Saccopteryx; species Saccopteryx bilineata. The sequence continues at coordinate 135,218,670 of NC_089492.1, read as the reverse complement.
TCCTAAAGTAAAGGCAAAAGTTTCAAACAATTGGAGATCCATTTTTCATTTTCCTTTTATCTGTTTTATATAAAGGGTTTTATTTAAAGGTCAACAGTACTATTATAATAACAACATTGAAAACCTAGTATTAAAAATCTTGATTTCTGGTCACGGAAATGGCGCCGTGAGCAGCGCGTCCGACAGCTCTCCCCTAAATCACAACAAATTTATCAACTAGAAACAGAAAAATTTATCCTTGGAGCATTCCGGAGTTCCACACAAACTGATAGCGAAAGGACTGTTATCACTTGAATCTGAGAGACGAGGGTGTGGAGGAAGATACCGCAGAGACATTCATTCAAGCCGGGAGATTGTGCGCCTGTGGTGAGTCAGCCCACACTCGGGAGCCGCGAGAGGCCGCGAGCAGCCGTGGGCGCGCGCCCGGTACGGTTGCAGAACGAGCACCGCCCACACTCGGGAGCAGCAAGCAGCCGTCGGCGCGCCCGGTCCGGTTGCAGAGCGAGCAACGCTAACGTTCCCAGCGGCCCGCGCACTGCGAGTGAGAGTCGCCAGCCACCGGTGCCTGGAGCACCCCATTCGCGCATGTGCCCTGGGCATTCCACGTGCCCAGAGCGCCCTACTGGCCCGCACACCCAGGGTGCCCCATTATCCTGCGCCTGGTGCGATCCAGCCACCAGCGGCAGGGCGAGCGGGAGAGGCACCAGGGTGGTCTTACCTACTTGGGAGATTCTCTCCGTAGGTGGGGCACTTCACCCAGCCATTCAAGCTAACAATCAAGCATTGGGGGAGGGGCGCACGCAGGCAGCCTAAAATACCTTCGGGAGCACAGCTGCGACCCAATCACTGAAATTAGCTTAACCCATGAAATCTGCGCACCCTCAGTTCTAATTGATAAGATCTCTCTCAGTTCAGCGACCCAAGACAAGAGGCGAGATATTTTTTAGTGCCTCTCGCTAAAGGGGCGGGGGCAACTTCTGATTGATAAAGCCTCCATATTCAGGGATAAACGCTAACAAGAAGGACTTGGCAGATAATAAGATCTATACTACACTAGTCGCAAGCAGAGACTAGTGCCTCTTCTTCCCAGCTAAAACAGGCTACAAAGTGTGGAAAGCCTGGGTTGAGAGGTCCAACTGAATGATAGGCGCTGAACAGTCACCTTGACAACAATTGACTCCCACCCCCGCCTGATTACACTGGAGGCCCTGACTGCCAGAGCCTTTCCCAAAGCCTTGCACTGAGTGGGGATAGAGTGGGGATTTCCCAGCTCTTTGAGCCTCTTACCCCCTAGGCAGAAGCAGTTGCAGCCTTATAGCTGGATCACCAGGCTGCTAATTCAGAAAGGGGGGACTAGGAGAGAGAATCCAGGAAAGCAAACTCTCTCATCGTTGGACCCGGCAAACGCCAACAAGCCTTGACTACCAGCAAGACTAAAGCCAATTATATGACATTGCCATAGAATCCCATCAACTGCAAATCCCTACCTAAGTGTGACACAGGGGCAGAGCCTGGGGTACAGAGTCACCAACCAGGAAGAGGGAGAGAAAAGAAAAAGGAAGAAGTTAACCTCTCAAAATCAAGAAAAATCCACAGACTTTACAACTTGATCCACTAATTTTTTTTTTGTTGTTGTTTGTTTCTTCTATCTTATTGCCTTTATTTCCTCCACCTCGGTCCTTCTATTCTCTGCCCATCTTATGCTTCCCCTTTCTTGAACTACACTACCCATGAGTGTTACATTTTATTTCTCTTCTTCATCCTCACCCTACTTTAAGGTTATACTCCAAAACACTTAACTCTCACTCTCTCCTCTTTTGTTTTTTGTTTGTTTGTTTATTTTGCTTTATTTTGTTTTTTTTCTTTTCCTTTTTTATTTCTTCCTTCGTTTTTCTCTTTTTATTATTTTTTCCTTTCTATTCGCTTTTTCTTCTCTCATTTTACTTTCCTCCCATTTAATCCTCAATCACGAACAAATTAGTTAATTTGGGACTCAAGGGATTTTTATAGCTTTATTTTTCTTTTTTGTTATGTTTTTATTTTTTTCTTCTTTGTTTATTTTTGTGGCATTTTGGGTCCTCTCAACCCAAGGTCTCCATTGTATTTAGTCTTCGCTCCACTTAATACAACAGATTTTTACTTATTATTTTTATTTTTTTCTTCTTTATTATTCTTTTTTGGTCCTTTTTTCTGGTTCCCTCTTATCCCTCTCATTATATCTCTTAGTTGACCATCACTTACGAGCAAATCATCTTATGCTTGTCTAAGATTTTCTTCCTTTTTTTTTTTTTTTGCATTTAATAGGTCCCTACTCCCTTTTTTTTGCCACTTGAACTCTTCACCACAAACCAGGCCCTCCATTATAGGCACAATATTTGCCTGAGGAGGGGAGAGGAGGGAAAGAGAAGAAAGAAAAAAGGGGGAAATAATAAATTATTACTGTTTTTTTTTGTGGGGTGTTTTACCTTTTCTTTTTTTTTTTTACTTTTGACTCTTCATTAATTCTAATTAGTGCTATCAACAAGGCCACCCTCAGATGCCGATAAGAAAGAGGAAATCGAATATTATGGATACAAAAGAAAGAGAGGTAACACAAATAGATGTGGAAAAATCTATGGAGAAAAGACTTAACATATTGGAAGCCTTGGAGCTAAATGACAGAGAATTTAAAATAGAAATGTTAAAAATACTCAGAGATATACAAGAAAACACAGAAAGGCAATATAGGGAGATCAGAAAACAACTCAATGAACACAAAGAATATATTACCAAGAAAATTGAAACTATAAAAACAAATCAAACAGAAATGAAAAACTAAATTCACGAGCTGAAAAACGAGGTAACAAGCTTAGCTAGCAGAACAGCCCAGATTGAAGATAGGATTAGTGAAATAGAAGACAAACAACTTGAGGCACAACAGAGAGAAGAAGAAAGAGACTCAAAAATAATAAAAAACGAGAAAGCCCTACAGGAATTGTCTGACTCCATCAGAAAGAATAACATAAGAAAAATAGGTATATCAGAGGGAGAAGAGAAAGAAAATGGAATGGAGAATATACTCAAACAAATAATAGACGAGAACTTCCCAAGCCTGTGGAAGGAACTAAAGCCTCAAATTCAAGAAGCAAACAGAACACCAAGTTTTCTTAACCCCAACAAACCCACTCCAAGGCACATCATAATAAAGATGACACAAACCAATGACAAAGAAAAAATTCTCAAGGCAGCCAGGGAAAAGAAGAGTACAACATATAAAGGAAGGCCTATTAGATTATCATCAGATTTCTCAGCAGAAACTCTACAAGCTAGAAGAGAGTGGACCCCAATATTTAAAGCCCTGAAAGAGAGGAACTTTCAGCCAAGAATACTATACCCATCAAAGCTATCCTTCAAGTATGAAGGAGATATAAAAACATTCACAAATACAGAAAAGATGAGAGAATTTATCAACAGAAAGCCCCCACTCCAGGAAATACTAAAGGGGGTTTTCCAACCAGATTCAAAGAACAAAAGAAAACAACACCACAAGTAACAGCTCCACCAAGAACACAATAAAACCAAACTTAAACTGTGACAACAAAGGAAAAAAAGGGGGGAGAGGATGGAGATTAACAGTAGCAAAGGACGATGAAGTGCAGAAATACTTATAAGATAGGGTACTACAATGAATATGGTAGGTACCCTTTTCATTACTTAATGGTAACCACCCTTAAAAAAACCACCACAAAAACACTTGACTTAAAAAAGGTAGCAACAGAGGAAAGAAGTATGGAACACAAACAAACAAAAACAAATGATAGAAAAACAAAAGAGAAGAATCAAACTAGATACAAAACTAACAGAAAGCAATTTATAAAATGGCAGTAGGGGACCCACAAGTGTCAATAATTACACTAAATGTAAATGGATTAAACTTACCAATAAAAAGACACAGAGTAGCAGAATGGATTAAAAAAGAAAATCCAACTATATGCTGCCTACAAGAAACACATCTAAGCAACAAGGATAAAAACAAATTCAAAGTGAAAGGCTGGAAAACAATACTCCAAGCAAACAACACCCAAAAAAAAGCAGGTGTAGCAATACTCATATCTAATAATGCTGACTACAAGACAGAAAAAGTACTCAGAGACAAAAATGGTCATTTCATAATGATTAAGGGGAAGTTGAATCAAGAAGACATAACAATCCTTAATATATATGCACCAAACCAAGGAGCACCAAAATATATAAGACAGCTACTTATTGACCTTAAAACAAAAACTAACAAAAATACAATCATACTTGGAGACCTCAATACACCGCTGACGGCTCTAGATCGGTCATCCAAACAGAGAATCAATAAAGATATAGTGGCCTTAAACGAAATACTAGAACACCTGGATATGATAGACATCTACAGGACACTTCATCCCAAAGCGACAGAGTATACATTTTTCTCTAGTGTACATGGAACATTCTCAAGAATTGACCATATGTTGGGCCACAAAGACAATATCAGCAAATTTAGAAAAATTGAAATTGTACCAAGCATATTTTCTGATCATAAAGCCTTGAAACTAGAATTCAACTGCAAAAAAGAGGGGGAAAAACCCACAAAAATGTGGAAACTAAACAACATACTTCTAAAAAATGAATGGGTCAAAGAAGAAATAAGCGCAGAGATCAAAAGATATATACAGACAAATGAAAATGAAAATACGACATATCAGAATCTCTGGGATGCAGCAAAAGCAGTAATAAGAGGAAAGTTCATATCACTTCAGGCCTATATGAACAAACAAGAGAAGTAACCCCCTTAACTTCACACCTTAAGGAACTAGAAAAAGAAGAACAAAGACAACCCAAAACCAGCCGAAGAAAGGAGATAATAAAAATCAGAGCAGAAATAAATGAAATAGAGAACAGAAAACTATAGAAAAAATCAATAAAACAAGGAGCTGGTTCTTTGAAAAGAGCAACAAAATTGACAAACCCTTGGCAAGACTCACCAAGGAAAAAAGACACAGGACTCAAATAAATAAAATCCAAAATGAAAGAGGAGAGATCACCACAGACATCATAGATATACAAAGAATTATTGTAGAATACTATGAAAAATTATATGCTACCAAATACAACAATCTAGAAGAAATGGATAAATTCCTAGAACAATACAACCTTCCTAGACTGAGTCATGAAGAAGCAGAAAGCCTAAACAGACCAATCAGCAGGGAGGAAATAGAAAAAAACTATTAAAAACCTCCCCAAAAATAAAAGTCCAGGCCCAGACGGTTATACTAGTGAATTCTATCAAACATTCAAAGAAGACTTGGTTCCTATTCTACTCAAAGTCTTCCAAAAAATTGAAGAAGAAGCAATACTTCCAAACACATTTTATGAGGCCAACATAACCCTCATACCAAAACCTGGCGAGGATGGCACAAAGAAAGAAAACTACAGACCAATATCTCTAATGAATACAGATGCTAAACTATTAAACAAAATACTGGCAAACCGAATACAACAACATATTAAAAAAATAATACATCATGATCAAGTGGGATTCATCCCAGAATCTCAAGGATGGTTCAACATACGCAAAACGGTTAACGTAATACACCATATCAACAAAACAAAGAACAAAAACCACATGATCTTATCAATAGATGCAGAAAAGGCTTTTGATAAAATACAACACAATTTTATGCTTAAGACTCTCAACAAAATGGGTATAGAAGGAAAATATCTCAACATGATAAAGGCCATATATGATAAACCATCAGCCAACATCCTATTAAACGGCATAAAACTGAGGGCTTTCTACCTTAAATCAGGAACAAGACAGGGTTGTCCACTCTCTCCACTCTCACTTAACGTGGTGCTAGAAGTTCTGGCCAGAGCAATCAGACAAGACAAAGAAATAAAAGGCATCCATATCGGAAAAGAAGAAGTAAAGCTATCACTTTTTGCTGATGATATGATCCTATACATCGAAAACCCGAAGGACTCCACAAAAAGATTATTAGAAACAATAAACCAATACAGTAAGGTCGCAGGATACAAAATTAACATACAAAAGTCCATAGCCTTTCTATATGCCAGCAATGAAACATTTGAGAACGAACTCAAAAGAATAATCCCCTTCTGGATTGCAACAAAAAAAATAAAATACCTAGGAATAAACATAACAAAGAATGTAAAGGACCTATATAATGAAAATTACAAAGCATTGTTAAGGGAAATCGAAAAAGATACAATGAGATGGAAAAATATTCCTTGTTCTTGGATAGGAAGAATAAATATAATCAAAATGGCCATATTACCCAAAGCAATATACAAATTTAATGCAATTCCCATCAAAATTCCTATGAGATTTTTTAAAGAAATGGAACAAAAAATCATCAGATTTATATGGAACTATAAAAAACCCCGAATAGCCAAAACAATCCTAAGGAAAAAGAATGAAGCTGGGGGCATTACAATACCTGACTTTAAACTATATTATAGGGCCACGATAATCAAAACAGCATGGTATTGGCAGAAAAATAGACACTCAGACCAATGGAACAGAATAGAAAGCCCAGAAATAAAACCACATATATATGGTCAAATAATCTTTGATAAAGGGGCCAACAACTTACAATGGAGAAAAGAAAGCCTCTTCAACAAATGGTGTTGGGAAAACTGGAAAGCCACATGCAAAAGAATGAAACTCGACTACAGCCTGTCCCCGTGTACTAAAATTAATTCAAAATGGATCAAAGACCTAAATATAAGACCTGAAACAATAAAGTACATAGAAGAAGACATAGGTACTAAAATCATGGACCTGGGTTTTAAAGAACATTTTATGAACTTGACTCCAATGGCAAGAGAAGTGAAGGCAAAGATAAATGAATGGGACTACATCAGACTAAAAAGTTTTTGCTCAGCAAGAGAAACTGACAACAAAATAAACAGACAGCCAACTAAATGGGAAATGATATTTTCAAACAACAGCTCAGATAAGGGCCTAATATCCAAAATTTACAAAGAACTCATAAAACTCAACAACAAACAAACAAACAATCCAATAAAAAAAATGGGAAGAGGACATGAACAGACACTTCTCCCAGGAAGAGATACAAATGGCCAACAGATATATGAAAAGATGTTCAGCTTCATTAGTTATTAGAGAAATGCAAATCAAAACTACAATGAGATACCACCTCACCCCTGTTAGATTAGCTATTATCAACAAGACGGGTAATAGCAAATGTTGGAGAGGCTGTGGAGAAAAAGGAACCCTCATTCACTGTTGGTGGGACTGTAAAGTAGTACAACCATTATGGAGGAAAGTATTGTGGTTCCTCAAAAAACTGAAAATAGATCTACCTTATGACCCAGCAATCCCTCTACTGGGTATATACCCCAAAACCTCAGAAGCATTGATACGTAAAGACACATGTAGCCCCATGTTCATTGCAGCACTGTTCACAGTGGCCAAGACATGGAAACAACCAAAAAGCCCTTCAATAGAAGACTGGGTAAAGAAGATGTGGCACATATACACTATGGAATACTAATCAGCCATAAGAAATGATGACATCAGATCATTTACAGCAAAATGTTGGGGTCTTGATAACATTATACGGAGTGAAATAAGTAAATCAGAAAAAAACAAGAACTACATGATTCCATACATTGGTGGAACATAAAAATGAGACTAAGAGACATGGACAAGAGTGTGGTGGTTACCAGGGGTGGGGGGAGGGAGGACATGGGAGGGAGGGAGGGAGAGAGTTAGGGGGAGGGAGAGGGGCACAGAGAACTAGATAGAGGGTGACGGAGGACAATCTGACTTTGGGCGAGGGGCATGCAACATAATTTAATGACAAAATAACCTAGACATGTTTTCTTTGAATATATGTACCCTGATTTATTAATGTCATCCCATTACCATTAATAAAAATTTATTAAAAAAATATTCTCTGTACTTATGATATGCACAGCAAGTGTAATTAAAAAATAAAATTTTTTTATAAAAACTAGCAAATTTTGTAAACTTATTTAAACTCCAGGGATTACAGATGATAAAAGCTTCATTCATTCAGTCAGCCACTATCTATCTACCCATTCTCTCAGCAAACACTCGGAAACTATGAAGCACAGGAGAATAAAAATCTCATGTGGAGCTTGACTAGGTGGTGGCACAGTGGCTAGAGCATCAGACTGGAATATGGAGGGCCCAGGTTCAAAACCCTAAGTTTGCCGGCTTGAGTATGGGCTCATCTGTCTTGATCACAGACTCACTAGATTGAGTGCGGGATCATAGACATGACCCCATGTTCTCTGGCTTGAGACCAAAAGTCACTGGCTTGAAGCCCAAGGTCACTGGCTTGAGCCCAAGTTTTCTGGCTTGAGCAAGGGGTCACTCACTTGCTCTGCTGTAGCCCCCCCACCACCACCACCAGTCAAGGCACATATGAGAAATCAACCAATGAACAACTAAAGTGTCACAATGAAGAATTGATGCTTCTCATCTCTCTCCGTTCCTCTCTGTCCCTATCTGTCCCTCTCTCTGACTCTCTCTGTCTCTGTAAAAATAAAACAAACAAATAAACAAACAAAAAAAACCTTGTGTGGAGACAGACATTCAAAGGAGCAATAATGGAATTCTACAGTAAAATGTAGATAGGCATTTTCATGGAGAGGCAATCTCTGTTGGTGGAGGTTGATGTTAAATGACCATGAGGGACCTCCTGCAGTACATACAATAGGGGCCTTGAGAAGGATGTTTGTATCAATTTCGTGAGGTGACATTACTTAGAGTCTAGCAGAAGAACATGTTCAAGGGAAAACTGGAATAAAGAAAAAAAATCAATATTAGGTTTCTGCTGGTTACTTTCATATTAAAACAGCCTCTTACTGATTCGAAGATCAGTTTTGAGAATGTGCAAGCTATCTTTGGGGGAGGCTGAGAGGTGCCTTGTTTCTGACACTCACCACCAGCCTGGATCCTTTGTCTGTGTTGTGGCTAGTTCTGAATAATACAATCTTTTTGGTTTCTTGTAATAATAAAGTTTTTTCATGATTTTTCTTAAAAGTGTGAAGTACTATTTAACGTGTTTGTTTAAAAAAGAACACAACAATTTTTTAGAAATGTATCTCCCCTGAGACTATGCCCTTTTAATATAATAAAGAAATCTTATGATCACTGATATTGTCATTTGTAAGACCACAGGTACAACTCCAGACGGCATCATTAACAGTCTCTTTGCAACAATATTGGGTTCCAGCTTCATAAAGAACTCATAAAACAGGCAAACATGTACCACTTATCATTCACATTTGAAGATTCTGTGACATTTGAAGTTTTAAAAAAACAACAAGAATGTTCATTACAAGCTGGATTCAAGAAGAGATTAGTCCATTTACAGACATAAAGATCTATGGCCCTGACCAGGTGGCTTAGTAGATAAAGCGGCAACTCAGCATGCCAAAGGTCACGGGTTTGATGCTGGTCAAGACACATAGGAGAAGCAATCAATGAAAATGCAACTAAATGAAACAACTAAATGAATCAGTGGGTTGATGCTTCTTCCTCTCTCTCTCTCTCTCTCTCTCTCTCTCTCTCTCTCTCTCTTTCTCTCATCAATGAAAAGTTAAAAAAAAACTCATAAGTCTATTATAACTGCTTCTACTATGTTCTCTACTATCTCGTGCTTCTTCAGTGAATGGAAATCAATGAAAACATCAACATTGGCCAGCTACCACCAGATATCATATTTTGTTTTTATCTTCAGAAAGTTTAATCAGATCATAAAAATAAAAGAACAAAAACAAAATTAAATACTTAAAACAATGCTTATGAAACTACAACATGAAAACAATTCAGAAAATTGGATTAGAAATCAGAATAACATCAGACTTCAAACTGTCACTACCTCACAATGTAATAACACTGAGAGAAAATTATTTTGAATTTTAAGAGACAATTAAAAAGCACACAGGAGGAAAAAGGCATGTGTAAACATGCACATATTAAAGTAAAACAAAACAAAAAAGAAAAGAAAAGAAAAGAAAACTTTTTTGAAATTTTTCTTTAAAAATGTAAGAAACTTGGATGTGGTCCTCAAAATCAAGGAAATAAACCAAGAACAAAAAATCTGTGTCATCTACAAATCAGGGAATTAAAGGTAGAAGTGATGTGAGCTGAAGTCACAAGTCCACAGTTCTACCGCAAACCTAGAGAACAATCAGTTAAAATGGTGTTGAAGAATTCAAGTTCCATCACCCAAGAGTACTAACAAAAAGAAGATTAAATCTCATGTGTCTACACTTGGGGACAGTTGGTTTAGACTTCTATCAAAGGACTTGTACATAAGCATAAATAAATAGCAATTATCAAGTACATATAAAAAATTCTCAAGAGAAAATGTAAACATAGCTGATAACTAATTCAGCAGAGAAAAATAACTCATGCTCATGACAGTATAAAGAGAATATTCATTGAAATAAGTATTTGAAACATACTCAAGGATGAAATAAGGGCATGCATATAATGAATGCAATATGTACGTGTGTGTGTGTGTGTGTGTGTGTGTTACCTTTTGGAGTGGACTGAGCTTGAGCTTAGAGTAGATTTTGGGAGGAAACTTACTCTGAATTCTAAGCCTTATTCTAAAGTTTAACTTTATAATGTCTCTAAGTTCGACTGATTAAAACATAGAGTAAGATGTTGAGCATTTTTTCAGAGGCTCTTGACTCAGACTGTGATGTTCTATTAGAGTTGAGGTTTTTGCACACTTATATGCTATCTTCATGTTGCATTATGTTGTCAGAGACACCTGAGAAAACACATGGAAATAATCAGGGATGAAAAGTGAGGGTAGGGGGGTCTGACCAGGTGGTGGCGCAGTGGATAGAACGTCAGACTGGAATGAGGAAGACCCAGGTTCGAGACCCCGAGGTCGCCAGCTTGAGCGTGGGCTCATCTAGTTTGAGGAAAAGCTCACCAGCTTGAGCCCAATGTTGCTGGTTCAAGCAATGAGTCACTCGGTCTGCTGAAGGCCCACAGTCAAGGCATATATGAGAAAGCAATCAATGAACAACTAAGGTGTTGCAATATCGCAACGAAAAACTGATGATTGATGCTTCTCATCTCTCCATTCCTGTTTGTCTGTCCCTGTCTATCCCTCTCTCTGACTCTCTCTGTCTCTGAAAAAAAAATGTGGGGGTGAAAGAAGCACACTGACTGATACTTCTCTGTATAATCAGCCTGTGTGCCATGTTAGTGTGAGGGCTATGCATTGCCCATCACTGATGCCTAAGTGCAGTCCAGCTGAATCTTTTTATTCCTCACTCTCTCTTTCTCCTGCTCTTCAATGCACTCTCATATTACAAATGGCTTTTAAAAAACTCTTCATCTGTCCCCTTTTAAAAACTCTAAGGGTAGTTCTTCGATACTATGCAATAACTTATTTTCTATATAACTTTTTTTACTTTATTATGAATATGTTAATTAATTTTTTGAAGACAAATTTTAAAAATTGACAATTTGTGGCTTGGAAATTCTAGCTGACTTTGCTTGTGTTTTAAGGCAAACATTTTCTTCTTAGAAAATAATTTTGCACTAGCAAAATTAGGGTTAGTCTATTTTTGAGGCTATTTCTGCCCTCCAATTAGGCCTTTCAAATTGCATTTTTGTTATTATTTTCTTTGATAAATGATAATGTTTCAAATGTGGTCAGACATCTTTTTTGAAATTTAAAGACACAGAAAAAAACAACTTATGATTTAGCAATAGGTTACTATGAACTGCATTCAGAACTTTGTTTTAGGCTCTTCTCTTCACTGAATCACTAGCTTTCCTGTATAGTTGTTGAATTTTTAATTTTTTTGCCTATTAAAATATTACAGATTTTTGCTGAGTGCACAACAGGGGAAGACTATCAAGGCTATAACAATTAGTTTTTATTTGAATTAATAATTAAATTATATACATATACATGTATATATAAATTGTGTATATAGGTATATACATATAAAATTATATGTATAAACTACATATAGTGATAAATAAATTGTGGATAATCATATAAAAATACTATTGCAACAATAAGTATGAATTGATTTCTACCACTACTTTAAAAAAGTCGACAAAACTTATAATGATAATGCTGAAAGAAACTACATACAAAGGACTAAATAAAATGCAATGCGATTTACATTTCAAAAAGAAGAAATTTACATTTTCAGCAGTTGTTGATTAATGGTTTCTCTGTAGATCATATTTTGAGAAACACTGTTGTATTGGTCTTTATTCTGTTTTACCTCAATTTCTAGCTGTGCACTGTTCAGTACTACAGACACTGGAAGGAGATTGCAGGATGACAAAAAAAAAATTTAGAATGTCCCCATCTCTCACCTCAGTTAGGTCTTTAACCATCCCTGATGGAGGTAGGGTCTCCCCCATTTCTCTACCTCACATCTTAGAGCTCTACCTTGGTTTCTCCTTCCACCAAATGACCTTGGCCTCTCGGCTCTGGGAACATCACGTACTTGTTTTGTCCCTGTATCCCTCGGAGTGGAAGTGCTTTTGCTAATATTTGGGTTACCACACACACACCCTTTTTGGCTGCTTGCTATTCCCTCAGGTTTTTAACCAACAATCTGTACTAAATTTTACTTTTTAAAAATTATTTAAAATGAGTTTCTTTTTTTTCAGTTTTGACCCTGACCCATGCAACTGCCATAGTTTTTTATCCAGATAGTGTTAATTAATGATTTCAAATGTCATCTAAGTCAATTCGGTAATTCTATGCAATATTCCAAATACAGGCTATATTTACTACCTGTTAACTGGAGCAAAGAAATCTAATTGGTCACATGGGGCCAAATATAAGAGCACAAAAGTTAAACAGAAATGTTCTTATGACGGGTTTTACTGAATGAACAAGTTGGGATTTTATTTGTTGATTTGTGTGTATATTTATTAAAGCACAAAACAAAAGATAGCACAAAGATGAGCAAATGGCTAAAAATATGGTGTAAGTACTCATTGATTTTTCATGCCAACTAAGGATGGTTGTTATATACCATCAAACTAATGAAATAAGATTCAAAGACTAGCGAATCTGGAATTATTAAATCTAAGACCTCTTGTTCCCCATTCTTCTCCCTGGTTTGTATTTCTTATTTCTCCTTTCTCATCATGGGAGTAATTAAATCTAGAGGGTCTAAGTACTGGCCTAAGAAAATATGCAATGTCCATTTGATGTGATTTTATAGTTCTAAGACCTAAGTTTACCTAGAGAAAAGACACAGGAACTCTTTTGCCTCCTTATGATTCGGCACAATTATCTAGAGACTAAATTATGGTTTATAAAAAATGCCCTATGGAGAATTCTTTTACTACATTTCTCTTGTAAACCTTGTAAGCAATCTCTTAATGTCAAATTTTCTGCTATCACCAAACATATTTGACTAATGTGCTTTCTTCTGGTGTGTTCACTTTGGCTGGTGTTTTCATCTTTATTCTTTTCTTAAGAAAAACTTCATCCCTAAATTCTAAGCTTAATCTTCTTCTCTTGTTTGTTTTGTACTCACCACATAAACTTATTTATTTCCAGTTCTTCACCTATTATCTCCATAGGTCACTAAGTACAAAATTTATAATTTTAATCTGATAACACTTCCATGTAATAAACCCATTTTATAATACCTACTGGACATTTTCACCTACAAATTCAATAATATTTAGTATTTCTGAAACATAATTTAATCTATTTTTAAAGCTTGTGCACCATTTTTGACCCACTTTTTTATTTTTTAAATTAGTTAATGATACTTTTTTAAATTAAAAATAACAAAAACTAACAACAAAAAACTTGATGCACACAGATAAGTATCTTTACCTTATGTAGATAATTACATATTCAGTCAATTGAAATTTTGGTGTATTTTTAAATCTAATTTTTCATCTTATCACACATGCATTCAGTGGTCATTGTTAGATTTTGCTTAAACTTCTTTATTAATTTTTGTTGAATTTATTTGTGTGACATTAGTTAATAATGTTATATAGGTTTCAGGTATATAATTCTATAATACATTATCTTTAGATAGTATTGTGTGTTTACCATCCCAAATCAAGTCTTCTTCCATCACAATTTATCCCTCCTTTACCCTCTGGTTTCTCTTTAGATCCTATAAATCTTTCACCTTTTGTGAAACTTCCTACCATCTTCTCATGCTAATGGGTTTATGTCCATTCTAATCCATCTGCCATATAACTTCTATGATTTTTCTTTTTTTTTTTCTTTTTTTGTATTTTTCTGAAGCTAGAAACGGGGAGAGACAGTCAGACAGACTCCCGCATGCGCCCGACCGGGATCCACCCAGCACGCCCACCAGGGGGCGATGTTCTGCCCACCAGGGGTCGATGCTCTGCCCCTCCGGGGCATCACTCTGCCGCGACCAGAGCCACTCCAGCGCCTGGGGCAGAGGCCAAGGAGCCATCCCCAGTGCCTGGGCCATCTTTGCTCCAATAGAGCCTCGGCTGCAGGAGGGGAAGAGAGAGACAGAGAGGAAGGAGAGGGGGAGGGGCGGAGAAGCAGATGAACGCTTCTCCTGTGTGCCCTGGCCAGGAATCGAACCCGGGACTTCTGCACACCAGGCCGACGCTCTACCACTGAGTCAAGATTTTTCTAAATCAAATGCAGGTCATACCACTTCTCCACTTAAAAAATAGAAATAAATGAATACTTCCCTTTGGCTTAACCTTCCCACAGCCATGGGATAAAAGCCTTATTTCTATCTAGCCTGCATATACATTCTCATTTCTTGCAGTTAGTCTAATGCTGAATTACTCTTCAGTATATTGGATAAATCAAACCAACTTTTAGCTCAGTAACTCTGCATTTGCAATGACACTTGCCCTAAATGTCATCCTTCCCTTCATATGTTTAGCAAACTCATATTCATTTTTCAGGATTTGGAAAAAATATGTCTTGAAGGAATTCTTCTTTAGCAACTGAAGGATAAGGCAGAGCTTCCATGTCACATTCAACTAATTTCATGTTAGTGACACATCACATTTATTCAAAGATATTGGGAAATTCACTTGTACAAACACAGTATTATTTCAACCCATCTACCTATCATCACACTTACTTAATTTTAGGGGGGAAAAATCTATTACATAGCCTGTACCAGATAAAGAATATACAAAAGTATAGAAATCATTATTCTATGACCAAAAGCAATTCTCTCCAATCACGGAAGAGAAAACGCATATAAACAACTTGAGCAGAGTATATATTCACAACATAAAAGTATATATATGGCATCAAGATAGCTGCATGGAGAGAACAATCACCTCTGGTTTTGGTCTGATCATGAAAGGATTCTTGTCAGATGTGATCTCTGCTATGATATTTAAAGAATAAAGAACATGGGCCAGATGTTCTGGGCAGCAGATAAGGAAGACTTTCCAAGGATAGAAAATGACACATACTAAACAGTCCTCTACCTATTGAATTATAATCTAATCATTCAACCAACATTATTTTATATGTTATATGTAAGAAACATGTGATGTTAATGATTCAGACATGCTCCTGCACCCAGATTTCACCATCTAGTGTTATCACTCAGTTCCCAAATGAGGGATAATTCAGCGATACACAACAGTAGGGGACTCTCTCTTTTCACTAATGTTAGGCATTATTTTGCAATGAGGCAGCAAATACACTTCAGACAATTCAGTACACAATTGTCTCTCACATTAGCTTACCTAAAATTATCAGAGAAAGCTGTGAAACACCCCAAAATGCACTAAACAACCAAAACATAAAGCTATTCTTACCAGTTAAAATGCTCAAAATGTTTATTGCCCCCCAGAAACATGAAGATGAATGGGTTTTCTGATTTGTATCCCAGCATCTGTTCTTTCTATTCACCAAGCTGCTTAATCATGTTCTTCTGCCAAGAGTGACAGGCCATATTTCCTAATATGTTTTAATAGGTTGAAATTACAAAATAGTAGTTGTGATTTATTTGACATAGAAAGTACAATTTGGGACATTTCCAAATGTTCCTCTGGGTTATTTTAGGCAAAAATTGTCCTCTGGGAAGTGCAACTGTTTTGTATAATTCCAGACAAATCTTGATTAGATGTACTAAAATCTAGCAGGAGAAATAATAATAAAAAAACAGTATTTCTTTTTATCATATTCATGAACTTGCTGTCCTTAACAATATGTATTTTTTTCTAAACTTTATAAAAAGTTTCAATTACAGAAGAAAACACATTTCTTTTTATATACATTTTTATTAAATATTTAAGCTGATGTACAGTCTCTGGACAAGCACCTACTGACTAAAAAATACCATTTAAAATGTTTGAGACAGTTTGACCCAGCAGTATTTAAGCCCATGTTCAGTATACATTCCATTGTCTGGCACAGCTTCCATTGCATGTGGAGTGTTTTACAAAGTACATAAGAACATCTATACAAGAACTGATGTGGCTTCGCAGAGAGAATGCCAGAGGTCACAAGTTAGATTCTGATCGTGTCAGGAAAGTACTTTCTCTGTCTGAGAAAGGCATGCTGGTTTTATGGAAAGAAGGGGGTAAATGCACGCCAATAAGCAAAAGGATATTCTCAGTCTGTTAGCCGATTTATTCCCACTCTAACTGCCCTGAGATAGCTGAGCCAAACTTTGACCAAAATGTTTAAACACGATGAATAAAATATCCCCTTGCTTTGTCAGATGAATTATACTGTATTTTTTGTTCCATAACATGCACTTCTTTTCCCCCAAAAGCTGAGGTGAAAATGCCTGTGCATCTTATAAAGTGAATGTTCATTTTCTTTAGCTGCTGTGGAGTGCTATACCAGTAAACATATGTAGACTGAGTGCCAGCAGGAACATAATCATACCCGCCACGGTGGCATGCATGAGTGAACTGCTGAGTGAACTTCTGAACTGCTGGAACCCCGGCATCTGCTGAGTGAACTTCTGGTTCCAGTTTCCATAGTTGCATGCAGTGGGGAGGGAAGGCTAGTGATGTTATTTGGGCCCATTCAACTGGTATCATCCAGGGCAGACGTGAGAGGCACGCTGCAGCAGTGGAGGGCTGTGCTGCAGCTGCTGGAGCTCTGTGTGAAGTGCTGACGTCACTTGTTGCCAGCCTAAAAGCATTTCCTTGGCTGGCTGGCTGGCTGGCAGATAGAGGAAGGGTTAAAGGTGTGAAGCACATGCAGTGAGCTGGGATGGCAGTGAGAGCACAGGCAAAGCAGTGGCAGCCGAGCAGGCTGTGCTGCTCATCTCCATCAGTTTATTCCAGCTGTAATCCAGGTAGTTTACCAATGTAGTGACATTAGAGTAAAAAATAGCTGTACTTTCCCTAGTGCAGTAGTAAGGGGATATCCTGAATTAAAGAACAACAACCTGAATGGCCAGTGCTGGAATCTAAAAGATTCTAGGGCCATCAGATTTACTATCCCCTAGATCTCCCATAAACACACACCTTTTCCAGGGCTTTTACGCCGCAACTTCGCTGCTAAATCATGCTCTCAAGCCCATCCATTCAGAGAGGCTGGACGCCTGAGCATGCCGCAGACCGCAGTGGTACCGGGGATAAGGCCGTTCCCTCCAAGTACTGGAGCTCCGTCTGATACAGGGCCTTAGTATTTGAACATTAAAGTCTCTTCTCATTTGTTAATAACAGTGCTAATGGTTGTTAATACTGCTGTTGAGTTTACATTGTTGAAATATTATTGTGGTATATTTTATTAAATATTTTAATACACCATTTGGTTCAAAAAATTTTTTTTTCTTATTTTCCTCCTTAAAACCTTAGGTGCGTCTTATGGTCAGGTGTGTCTTATGAAGCGAAAAATATGGTAATTCATTTACAAATTCACTATGTTGAGTTTGTAAGAAAGCATAATTTTAATGATTATTATTATTATTCCTATTTTGCATTATCCTTCTTGCTACATTATAACACCATGTTCACTCTCTTCCACGTGGCTTTTCTATAAATTAATCATTGTTTGTCTAACTGCTTGACCTTATTAAAGTCCTGAAAGCTCAGGCCTAACTAAATTTTGATAATGCCACACAAACTGAACTAGAGGCAGTTTTGAATATTCTTTTATGAGAAACAGCTAAGAAGAAATGTCATAGACCTACCAAATCATTGCAAGTTTTTAGTATGCTAAGCAGCTACAAATTCACTTGCACACATGCCTGTGGGCACACACACTCATGGAGTGCCTATGGTTGTTTTGAGTTACTTTGTTTCATCAGAGGAGAAAATGCTAGCAAATGAGAACTCTGCTTTATGAGTTTTCCAAACTTAACAATAATATTCAACTGATAAATAATCCATCATATTTAATTGTTTTATAAAGGGTAGATTCCTTGGAGGCTACTCGGAAAGCTCTTTCCTCACCATTGTAAAGTATGATATAAAGGCAACATAGAGTTCTTGTGGAGCTCTGCCTCTCCAGTGATGAAAAGAAAGCTGCTGTTGCACTTACTTCTTTTCCGGGGTGTAATTTGACCTGTAATTTCACACAGGGAAATAAACTAATTTTTCTTGGTTTCACAACATAAAAGAAAAAATGGATTTCTAGGCAACCACTGCAAAAAAGTGGTTATGGATTTTATTAGAGATTTTGGTCACCTCACTAACTAAAGAAATCAATTTACTTTTGTCCTTATAATTCCTCATTTTTAAAAATTTGGCACACAAAAGAAGTTGCTTATCTGTAGTCTTTCTACGACCTGTGAAATCTGAGTCTGGTGCCGGTGTTCTTTATCCCAGCCAAACACAAGTGCTCTTGCTCATGCTCACTCCCACGTAGGTGCAGCTCTGAGAAGGAGATTCAGGGAGCGATAGGTTGATAGTGATATGTCTCCAAATCCCCAGATATGCGTTATACTTCACACTGAAAATGAGATTGGCACTGATCCTAAACTTCCATAAGCAGTGTTAAGTTCACAAAAAAATGATCTTTTTCCTGCTTAACAAAATCTGTTCATGCAGAACTGGTGTGTGCTGGAAAGAGCCCTAAGTAAAGAATTGGATAGTCCCAATTTGTCCCAAATGGATGAGGGTAATGACCTTGGACACGTCATTTCATCTTTATGTGGCGCCTTTTGTAAATCAGGACAAGCCAGATTGCTCTGCGTCCTTCCACCTTTAATGTACTGCGGTTGTGTCACTGTATAACACATTTTCACATGGGCTTTTGATTGCTATATTTTGTTTTCATTATCATGTAGTAACTCATAAATAAGAGGATGTGATAAATTATATTATTCATTAGCAGAAATTAAAACAAAACAAAACAAAAAACCCTCTTAAGTGTTTTTCCCTCCTTCACCTCTGAGGATGCATTTAAATCCCTACTTGGTGATGTTGGGCTAGGCCACATGACTTTCTCTTGCAAGTGAAATGTGTGCTGTTCATGTACAAGTTTATAAGCTTCACAAGAAAGCACATAGTTTACCAGGTCCCTTTTTCTCTGCCAAGTGACCAGACTGAGCATATTTTGTCATCCTGGGGTTGGAGTGAGGCCGCGTTGAAGAGGAGCCACATCTGACCTGTAGTGGGCACATGATGAAAATATAGAATAAGCTTTCTTATTGTAAACCACTGCAGTTTTGGTGTCATTTATTTCCATAGGATAATAAAACTTAAAGCAATGATTCTACAGGTGTGCATTTCTTTCTTTTTAAAATTTATTTGTTTTAATTTTTTGGGATGACATGATTTGCCAAAGTGTACAGGTTTCAAGTGTAAGGTCAATATAACACCATCTATATACCACGTCCTACCCCTCCACCCCAAGCACTCTTTTTCTGCCCCTCCTGCCCCCCTTTGCCCTCCTCTCTCTACTTCAATCCTCCTTTTCTCTCTGGCTATTGCCACTCTGTTGTCTGTATCTACGTGTTATGCATATATACTTTTGGCTGATCCCTTTGCTTTCTTTGATCCAGTCTTCTCATCTCCAGTCCATCTGACAGCTGTCCATCTGTTCCCTGTGTCCATGCTTCTGTTTCTAGTTTGTTCCTCAGTTTATTGTGTTAATTAGATTATAGGAGTGTCTATCTAAACACTGTTCTGCTGCATTTTCTACTTGTCTCAGATTACTTAGACATACCACTATTTCAATAAGTGTATGACTTATATGTTAGACTTAGTTTTTACTTTTATTATGTTTAGAAGTATCTATGGCATTTTATGGATATTGTGTCCACCCACTCCCATCCATGTTTTCTGGCCCAATGGCTACTTCTTGGGTTTGGACAATAGGTGATAGCCGCAAAAGCCAGTAGTGCACCTGGAGAAAAAGGTCAGGTAGCTGTTCCCTCCCCTAGCCCTTCTCCTCTGTATCCTGAAAGAGGCTGCATTCCACAGGACAATCCCTTTTTCAACTGAATGAGTTCTCTCTAAGTGGTAAACGCCTTCCCATTATGGCCAGTCCCTAAGAACTTCACTACCCTATAACTTTGCCCTTAACTCTGCTCACACCTCTTGAATAGACCCTTTCTTAATTCTACCCACTGTGACCTTTAAGCTTGGAATCCGTTTCCTATGAGACACTCAATGGTAGAGTGTCCCATATTTATTCTCTTGATAGTTCTCCAGATGAAAGATATATTATTTGTCTTATTTTTAAATAAAATTTATTTGAACTTTTTCTTTGATTTTATTAATCACAAATGTTCAAATAGATACATTTTAATAAAATCTACATTTAAACTCCTTAATCAGTTCATTCAAGTGAACAGCACTAGTATGTTTTCCTTTTTATTCAAATATGCATGTTGTTTTTCAATAAAAATGTCTGGCTATTTTTCATTATGGTTATATTTTAGATATTCTTTATACATTTACAAATGTCTTATTGCACTTGAAAGTATTACTTCATTCTATTTTATTTTCTAATGTGATTTCTGGCATATAGTCATTCTACTTTATATAGCTCTATTGTACCCAGTCATTTTCAAACTGTTTACTAAATCACTGCATGTAAAATAATTATAATTTTATGTCTATTCTTGTTTTTGCACTATATATACATGAGCTGAAACTTCCATAACCATGCTGTTTAATGTAGATGCTTAACAATAATTTTAAAAAAACTCTCAAATTTCATCACGCTAATATTTCCTAGAAGTGGAAGCTTCTGATTTTCTTCACATTCAAGGCCTTGCTGTTCTCTTCTAATTGCTTCATATTTGTTGGGCTGTTTTTCCCCAAGTACAGAGTCACTGCATTAAAAAGAGATTGTGGGACCTGTCCTGATAGAACATGGGTATGTCCAGTGGACAATGATCTCAGTGCAGCTGGCCAATGGGTATATTAAGTCTCTCTCTCTCTCTCTCTCTCTCTCTCTCTCTCTCTCTCTCTCTTTAATTTAAGACAGACTCCCACATACACCCTGACCGGGATCCAGCTGGCAACCTGTTTTGGGACAATGCTTGAGTAGTGTATGATTTTTAGCGCTAGAGACTGATGTGTTCCAATGAAGCTATTCTCAGCACCTAGGGCCATACTTGTAACAATCGAGCCATGGCTATGGGAGGAGAATAGTGAGAGTGAAAGAGAAGAAGGTGGAAGGTGGAGAAGCAGATGGTCACTTCTCCTGTGTGCCCTGACTGGGAATTGAACCCAGGACTTCCACACACCTGGCCAATGCTCTACTACTTAGCTAACTGGCCAGGGCCAAGACTCTTTGAGCTGAATTTCCTTTTCTGTAAGTGCTAAGATGTTGATTCAACATGAAACAATAAATTGTCCTTACTTGGGCATTGGGTCCCAGACATAGTCTACATTTTAGCTTAAATTGTTAACTTATTCTTTGAGAATCTTTATTCACAAGGCTGATATACAATCCACATATTATTCATTGTATTTAGTTTTTTGCTTTAAAATTTTAATAAAAGAAAATTTTCCACTGTAAAAAGAAAAATCTTTCCACTATCCACCATTCCCATCTCTTCACTCTTCATTGTTATGCATTTGTCTTAAGTTTTATCAGTTTTTTATATTATATAGCCATATAAGTATATGTGTATTCATGTGGAAAATACAATTTGAGTGTGTTTTAAATTTTTTATGTAAATTTAATATTAGTCTTTCTGTTACTGGCTTTTAAATTTTTATTCTTGCCAGGCCTTGGCCAGTGGACTCAGCCTGGTATGTGGAAGTCCTGGGTTCGATTCCCGGCCAGGGCACACAGGAGAAGCACCCATCTTCTTCTCCCTTCCCCCTCTCTTTTCTCTCTATCTCTCTCTTCCCCTCCTGCAGCCAAGATTCCATTGGAGCAAAAGTTGGCCCGAGTGCTGAGGATGGCTCCAGCTGAGTCTCTGCCTCAGGCGCTAGAAGGGCTCCAGCTGTAATGGAGCTATGCCCCAGTTGGGCAGAACATCGCCCCCTGGTGGACTTGCTGGGTAGATCCTGGTTGGGTGCATGCAGGAGTCTGTCTCTCTGTCTCCCCGCTTCTCACTTCAAAAAAATTATATATATATATATATATATATATATATATATATATATATATATATTCATATTCTTGCCAATGTATAGAACTACACTGTTTAATTTCTTATTGTACACCACTACATGCTGCTAATCTTCTACATTTTTTTTACCCATTTCTGTACAGACAGCTATGGTTTTGCTGTTATAAACAATATTTCAGTGAACAATATTGCAGTAAACAATTTTGTATCTGTTTCCTTATGACCAAGTAGTAAGTATTCTTCTCTTAGGGTAGATATCTGAAAATTGTTGGGTCATAAGGTAGAGATATTTTCAATGTTCATCAATTTTCATTAAAATGTCCGACAAAGAGGTTATGCCAAAAGGCACTTTCAACAGCTGTGAATAAAGTTTCAGTTTTTTTTCTTTTTACTTATTAGCCAATTTGTAATGATTCAGGTATTTGCAACATAGTAAACAAAGATGATGTTTAAATCTAGAATATATTAAAAATTCAGGAAGGTAATTAAGAAAAAGGCAAAAGATGCACTAGAACATAAAGGCTATGAATAGGGAATTCACAAAAGATAAAGTCTGAATATCAGAAAAAAATGCAAATAATAACATAATGGAATGTCTTACTCATTATGTTCACAAATGTTAAATGTCTGGTATCTATTTTTTTTATAAACACCAATCTAAACAGAGAAAAGTATTAGCTATTTTGCTCCAACACATAGCTGCATTGTCATGCATATGATTCTAATAAGAAAGACTTGAGTATTTCACTATTCAGCACAAATCCATAGCCTGGATTCCAAGTTTTCCCATAAATTTCTTATAGCAAACATCTCATACTTATGTCTCTCTACTCTGTCTCTCCAAAGCATAAGTTCTCCAAATTGGAAGCCCACCATTTTGTATATCTGCGTTTTTTAAATTTAAATTGTATATCTTTCCTTTTTTTAACCTTCCTCTTTATCTACCTGGCATGGTGTCTCTGATATTTTGAACTGATTTTTTTTTTTCAAAATGTTGTCTAGAAACTTCCCTTAATTCTTAAAATAACATCCAGGGTCATCTTGAAATACCAATGAAACCTGTTTGAACTACCACAGTTACACAGTAATTAGAAGTAAAAAAAAATTACTATATCAAAAATATATAATAAAATGCTTAACAAGAAGTTAAACCTAAGAATTAGGTTTTACCGGATATGCCAGTGGGGAGATTTAAATACATTTTTTTACCGCATGCCATTCAAGCTGGTAAATATGTGTCTAAAAAGTGCAAAGCTTTTTGAGGTATTTAAAATAACTAGTAATATGTATTATTGGAGTAGATATTAATAAAGTTGTGAATATACTGAGAACAGAAGGCATAGGCATAGCACAATGTAGTTTGTGTGATGATGTCAAATGCATAATGATTTTTTCTCATACCTTGTGAAAAATTAAGAAGGCCCAAAGAGTAAAACTTGTTGACTGCCTTGAAAGGAAAAATAGACAGAGGATATACTTACTATTCTTTTCCAAGAACTAAATCAACAAATATGCTCCTAGGGAAAGCAAACAACTACCTAAGTTATCAAAAGCAAAGTATTCATTGATGGTGACATTTTCTCCTTTGGAATTCTATCCTCTGAAGTTATTAATTTAACAGGGAAGATTGTCCTGGTGTTCCTGAAATCAAACATTTAGAGTGCTTTCCATAGAGTTATATATAAATGTACTTATAACTGGATTAATCAGCCACCTGCACAGAGAATTTTAGGATAATTCTGGCTGGAGGGTCTCTCTGCAGCTGCCTCAGGAGATTCCCAGCTTGTCAGTGTGTGAAGTAGTTTTTATGAATTTCTGGCTAAATAACCTATACTCTTTTGAGATGATTCTTTGACTTCCAGTGAATTCAAATATTCTCTAAAATCTGCCATTATGGCATTTATTTGCACTTTTTAATATTGCAAAACAGACAAACATGAATTAGTTTACCACCTTAAACACTTAAAGAAAATTCAAAAATAAATTATGAAAGAATTACTCCTTTCCTGATATAGCAATCATAATAAAGAAGAAAAAAAGATTCCAATTTGACACACTAAATTTTTTTAGGTGAAGAGTAAAATTATGTCCTCTGCATATATAAAGTGAGGGGATATATTGGTACCTCATGGTTTTGTTGGATTGGCTGTCATATTTTAGGTAATTTGACATGATGATAATTTTCCTGGCTACATAATTTTAACCACTGAGATGATGACTGAGATGACCATAATGTCTCTCTCAGTTCAACTAAACTTTAAAAAGATTGTTTTCTTAACTGCAAATTCCTTGCTTTTGTTAGAGCATTTACTTTATAATCTAATTGGCCTATGAACAACATAGGTTTAAACTCTGCCCATCAACTTATATGTGAGTTTTTTATTTTATTTTTATTTTTAATTTTTTATTAATTTTAATATCTTGTTAACATGGATTCAAGTGTCCCACTCAATATAAGACCCTCACCCCCCACCCATATGTCCTCTATTACACCCCATTTACCACCATCTCCCTAACTCCCTTCCCCCCTTTCCTCTGGGATTTGCTGTTCTGTTATCTTTATCTATCTGTAATATATATATATATATATACTCTGCTTTATTCCATTCTTCAGTTCATTAGATTCCACATATAAGTGAGATCATATATTTGTCTTTCTCTGCCTGGCTTACTTCACATAGTATAATAATCTCCAGCTCCATTCAGGCCATCGCAAAAGGCAAGATTTTTTTCTTTTTCACAGCTGCATAGTATTCCATTATGTATATGTACCACTGCTTTTTAATCCATTTATACACTGACTGACACTTGAGCTGTCTCAGATCTTGGTTATTGTAAACAATGCTGCAATAAACATGGAAGTGCATATCTTCTTTTGAATTAGTGATTTGGTATTCTTAAGATACATTCCTAAAAGTTTGATATAGTCCCATTTGTTTATTTTGTCCTTTATTTCACTTACACTTGGAGATAAATTGGCAAAAATGATGTTTCCAAGAGCCATTGGAGAGTTTACTGCCTATGTTTTCTTTCAACATGTTTATGGTTTAGCAACGTGCATTTAAGTCATTTATCCATTTTGAGTTTATTTTTGTGAATGGTGTAAGCTGGTGGTCTAGTTTCATTTTTCTTGCATGTACCTGTCCACTTTTCCCATTGCCATATATTAAAGAGACTATTTACTCCATTATATAGTCTTGCCTCCTTTGTCAAATATCAATTGACCCTGAAGGCGTGGGTTTATTTCTGGGTTCTCTGTTCTTTTCCATTGATTTGTATTCATGCACTTATTCCAGTACCAAGGTGATTTTATTACATTGGCCTTGTAGTATAATTTGATATCAGAAAGTGTGATACCTCCCACTTTATTTTTTATTTTCAAGATTTACTGCTCACAAAAATTAGATTTGCAAAATGAATATGAAGCAATAAAAAACACATTTGATTTTTTTTATTAAACAAGATCATCAGAAAAGCAAATGACAAGACAAAGAAAGTTGTTCAATTATGAAAATGAGATGCAAAACTAACTTTTATTTTATTGGTGAAAATACACCATACAAAAAGCTGAAAGTACCGAAGTATCTACAGGTTACCTAATCCCTTAATGTTTGTGAGCAGTGCTGCTGAGGCTATTCATGTTCTTTTTTGTTTCCACATAAATTTTTGGAATATTTGTTCTGTATCTTTGAAGTATGCCATGGGTATTTTAATAGGAATTGCATTGAATTTATAAATTGCTTTGGGTAGTATAAACATTTTAATGATGTTTATTCTTTCTATCCATGAACACAGTATATGCTTCCATTTGTTTCTATCTTCTTTGATTTATTTTTTCAATGTCTTATAATTTTTTGAGTACAAGTCTTTTGCCTCCTTGGTTTAATTTACTCCTAGGTACTTTATTTTTTGTGGCAATAGTGAAGGAGATCGTTTCCTTAATTTCTCTTTCTGACAGTTTATTGTTGGTATATAAAATACCAATGTTTTCTGAATATTAATTTTATATCCTGCCACATTGCCAACTTTATTTATCAGGTCTAGTAGTTTTTTTTACTGAAACTTTAGGGTTTTCTATGTACAGTATCATGTCATCAGCAAATAACAATAGTTTTACTTCTTTTCCAATTTGGATGCCTTTTATTTCTTCTTCTTATCTGATTGCTGTGGCTAAGACTTCCAGAACACTGTTGAATAAAAATGGTTAAAAGGGGCACCCCTGCCTTGTTCCTGATCTTAAGGGGATTGCTTTTGATTCTTACCCATTGAGTATAATGTTGGCTGTGGGTTTGTTATAGATGGCCTTTATCATGCTGAGGTATGTTCCTTGTATTCCCACTTTGCTGAGAGTTTTAATCATAGATGGGTGCTAGATATTATCAACTGCTCTTTCTGCATCTATGGATATAATCATGTAATTTTTATCCTTCATTTTTTTTTATGTGATGAGACCCATTGATTGATTTGCAAATATTGTGCCAGCCTTGCCTCTCAGGAATAAATCCCACTTGATCGTGATGCATGAGTTTCTTGATGTATTGCTAGATCCAGTTTGCTAATATTTTATTGAGAATTTTAGCATCTATGTTTGTCAGGAATATTGGCCTATACTTTTTTTTCTTTGTAGTGCCTCTACCTGGTTTTGGAATAAAGATAATGCTTGCCTCATTTAAAGGACCTTGGAAGTCTTTCCTTCTCTTGAATTTTTTAAAATAGCTTGAGAAGGATAGGTATTAGTTCTTCTTTGAATTTTTGGTAAAATTTGCCTGTGAAGCCATTTGGTCCAGGACTTTTTTTGCTGGGAGTTTTTTGATAACTCTTTCAATTTCATTTAATACAATTGGTCTGTTTAGGTTTTCTGGTTCTTCCAGATTGAGTTTTGGAAGATTGTACGTTTCTAGGCATTTATCCATTTGCCAAGGTTGTCCAATTTTTGGCATATAGATCTTCATAGTATTTTCTTACAAACCTTTGTATTTCTGCGGTGTCAGTTGTTACTTCTTCACTCTTGTTTCTAATTTTATTTTATTTTTTTAGTTCTCTCTCTTTTTTTCTTGATGAATCTGGTTAAAGGTTTATCAATATTGTTTAGCTTTTCAAAAAAACAGCTCTTGGTTTCATTAATCTTTTGTGTTGTTATTTTAGCCTCTATGTCATTGATTTCCACTCTGATCTTTATTATTTTCTTCCTTCTACTTCCCCTGATCTTTATTTGTTTTTACTTTTCTAGAAATTTTTAGGTGCGGGGTTAAGTTATTTGAGCTTTTTCTTGCTTCTTAAGCTGTGCTTATAGTGCTGTGAATTTCCCTCTTGGTACTGCTTTGCCATGTCCCATAAATTTTGAGTTTTGTATGTTCATTTTCATTTGTTTCAAGAAAATTTTTATTTCTTCCTTGATCTCTCTGTTAACCTATCTGTTGTTTAATAACATGTTAACTAGCCTCCAAATGTTTGAATGTTTTTTCAGATTTTTTATTGTAGTTGATTTCTAGTTTCATGCCATTGTGATCAGAGAAGATGCTTGATATGATTTCAATATTCTTAAATTTATTGACTTGTTTTGTGTCCTGACATGTGGTCTATCCAAAGAATGTACCATGAGCACTTGAAAATAATGTATATTCTGCTGCTTTGGGGTGAAAGGTTCTGGAGGATCTATCCATTGATGTTACTGGGGTATTAAAACTCACTACTATTATAGTATTGCTGTTGATCTTGCCCTTTATGTCAATCAAAATCTGCATTATATATTTCTGTGATCCTAAATTAGATGCATAAATATTTATAATGGTTATTATCTTCTGTTAGATTTCTCTTTATTATTATGTAGTGACCTTCTTTATCCCTTACTATATCCTTTGTTTTAAAGGCCATTTTGTCAGATATAAGTATTACTACCCAGTTTTTTTTTATTTCCATTTGCATGAAATTCTTTTTTCCATTGCTTCACTTTCAGTCTATGTGTATCTTTTGTTCTGAGGTGGATTTCTTGCTCACAACATATGTACAGGTCCTATTTTCTTATCCATGCTGCTGCGCTATGTCTTTTGATTGGAACATGTAATCCATTTACATTTAAGGTTATTATTGATATGTACTCATTTATTGCTTTTTATTCTTTAAGCCTATAATACTCTTTTTATTGATTAATCTTTTTTCAGGGATTATAACATTTTGTGCAGCACTGGTTTGGCTGTAATGGATTGCGTGAAGTTTTTTGGGTATTTTTTTGTTGTTGTTTTTCTTTTTCCTTTTTTCTGGGAAGTTTTTTACTTCTGAATTTTTAAACAATAACCTTGCTGGATAAAGTAGTCTTGGTTATAGGTTCTTATTTTGCATAACCTTAATTATTTCTTGCCAATCTCTTCTGGCCTCAAGTGTCTCTGTTGAGAAGTCAGATGTCATCCTTATGTAGGCTTCTCTGTAGGTAATTAATTGCTTTTCTCTTGAAGCTTTAGTATTCTTTCTTTGTCTCCTAACTTTGACATTTTAATCATGATGTGTCTTGGTGTAGGCCTCCTTGGGTTCCTCTTTAATGGGACTCTCTGTGCTTCTTGAAAATGTGTGATTATTTTCTTCAATAATTTAGGGAAATTTTCAGCTATGATTTCTTCAAACAGGTTCTGTATTCCTTGTTCATTCTCTTCTTTTTCAAGAACCCCAATGATGCAAACATTTTTTCTCTTCATGTTGTCACAGAGGTCTCTTAGAGTTTCTTCAGTCTTTTTGAGCCTCTTTTTATTTTGCTGCTCTACTTCTGTGCTTATGTTTATCTTGTCTTCTAAATTGCTGATTCAATCCTCTACTTCATCAAGCCTTCTGTTAATTCCTTCTAGTGCAGTCTTTATTTCTGATATTGTATTTGTCATTTCTGACTGGTTCTGTTTTATGATTTTCATGTCCTTTTTGATGCTTGCTATTTCTTTATCTAGGTACTTATTATGACCATACATTGTTGCTCTAAGATAGTTGAGCATCCTAAAAGTCATTATTTTAAACTCTGTATCTTGTGGTTTGGTTACTTCCATTTCATTAACTCTTTTTCTAAAAATTTCTCCTGTTGATTCATTTAGGTTGTATTTTTCTGTCTGCCCATTTTGTCTGTGGATTAGATAACACTATCTGACTTTGAAGTTTAATGTGGTTTCTTTATGAGGAGGATGGGCTTGATGGTACTGCCCTCCAGGCCACTTGTTTTTCTTGTTCTAGGAATGCTTCTTGAGGTTACTATTTTACCTCCTGTTGTAAGTAAGTATTCAATGCAGTTGGACCTTCTTTTTTTTTTTTTTTTTACAGAGACAGAGAGAGAGTCAGAGAGAGGGATAAATAGCGACAGACAGACAGAAACAGAGAAAGATGAGAAGCATCAATCAGTTTTTTGTTGCGACACCTTACTTGTTCATTGATTGCTTTTTCATATGTGCCTTGACTGTGGGCCTTCAGCAAACAAAGTAACCCCTTGTTCAAGTCAGCAACCTTGGGTCCAAGCTGGTGAGCTTTGCTCAAATCAGATGAGCCCGCACTCAAGGTGGTGACCTCAGAGTCTCAAACCTGGGTCCTCCACATCCCAGTCTGACGCTCTATTTACTGCACCACTACCTGGTCAGGCCAGTTGGACCTTTCGTGGGTGCAATTATCCCTTCAGGCTGACTGGCTCTAAGGGTCAACCTTGATCCTTCAAGCCCAGAGTATATTAGACACTCTGCAGTGTCTGTCCTGTTGGGTGTATTTATTCTCCACAGGGTGTCATGCCTGCTGAACTCCTCCTTTTGGAGGTGTTGCTTGTGTAGTTAGTGAGTTTAGGATTGATGCTGTCTGCCACCCACTACCAGTTGTATTGGTTCTGGGTCTTCTTGGGTTGGCATCAGCCGTGGGCTACCTATCTGAAGCTACTTCTCTGTTCACTGTTTGTGTCTGTGGTTACTGTGCCTGGGTAGTGTGAGAGGGGCCAAACTGTGTATAAGGATCAGATTCTTTCTGCTTAGGGATGAAAGCAGATCCATAAGATTTGCCTGCACTTTTCAGCTGCTCTACTTCCTCTTGCAGCTGCCTCATCTTCCCAGAGTCTTCTGTAGAAAGACTGTAGTGTGGGCTCAGACTGGCCTCACCCAATCAACCTCTATACAGCTTGCAAGGTTGGTTAGGGCAGCTGAATTTGGGAATACAACATTAGTGGGACCCCCTACTTCAGGGGTCTCTTGGTCAGGAGCTCAGCACAAGAAAAGTGGCCCTTACTCCAGAGCTTAATTGCTCCCCTCTGTTGAATACTCAAGTTTTATTTCTCCCTAGCAAGGTGAATACCAGGTATAGATCGAGTGGGGCTGACAGTCCCCTATGCAGAAGTTCTTACAGCTGGTGAGACCCTGGTCTCAGGGAGGAAGACTGAGAAAATCTTCTCCTGAGGCTGACTGTGCCCCCCCCCCCCGCCAAAAGTGGTTAAGCTCTGACTAGACACAATAGACTCACAGGGACCCACACTTTATATGTCCATGCTCCAAGTCTCTCTTCCTTCCCCCTGTGAGTCTACTGAGTAGGGCAGGATATCCAGCATTCAGGTTAGCTTACTGTGAAGCTCCACCCTATCCAATGCATATAAACCAAT
Source organism: Saccopteryx bilineata (assembly GCF_036850765.1). Classification (NCBI taxonomy): domain Eukaryota; kingdom Metazoa; phylum Chordata; class Mammalia; order Chiroptera; family Emballonuridae; genus Saccopteryx; species Saccopteryx bilineata. The sequence continues at coordinate 135,187,553 of NC_089492.1, read as the reverse complement.
ATGCCAGTGCTGATCACAGAGAGTGGAACTTGCCTCAGCTGGGCCTGGTGTGAGGAGCCCTTCCTTATAGTACCACTCTAGCAAGAGTTGTTAGGTCCTGGACTGATGCTCTCCACAGCTGGCCACTGGATGTGCCATCCCTGGGCTTCCCTGGAGGGAACCCAGTGCAGAACAGTGGGAGACACTGCCTGTGTCTGGCCCTCAGCAACCTTCTTGGAGCTACAAGCAATCCAGAGCTTGTGGCTGCCTCTACTGTGCCCAGGTTCACATGGAAATACCAAGCTGCACTCCTACGCTGGCTTTAGACCACTCTTGGCCTGGGAGAAGGTCTGCTTAAAAGGCCAAGTTCCCAGAGTCCCGCTTCCTGTAGCTTCTGTCTGCTGGCTGCTTGTTGGGCTCAGACGCTGAATAAACTTCTGGTAGAGTCTAGAGCAGGGGTCAGGAAACTTTTTGGCTGAGAGAGCCATGAATATCACATATTTTAAAATGTAATTCTGTGAGAGCCATACAATGACCCATGTACATTACGCATTATCCAATAAAAATTTGGTATTGTCCCAGAGGACAGCTGTGATTGGCTCCAGCCACCCACAACCATGAACAGGAGTGGTAGAAAATGAATGGATTGTAATACATAAGAATGTTTTATATTTTAATGTTATTATTTTTTTATTAAAGATTTGTTTGTGAGCCAGATGCAGCCATCAAAAGAGCCACATCTGGCTCATGAGCCATAGGTTCCCGACTGCTGGTCTAGAGCTTGGGATAATTCAGGGATTAGGAAGGGTGGTGGGTGTGTTTCCTACCCCTCAGCCCCAGGTGTCAGTCTGTCCAGAGTTTTATGACAGACCTCAGTAGGTTGTGATCCCAGGAGTCAAGTGGGTGTGGCTTCTGAGACCCACAGGTGTGGTCTACCCACACTCCAGACAGATTCTACTGAGTCTCCTGTGATGCAGAATTACCATAGACTTGGGAGCATGTGGGGGAAAGCTCCACACTCATTGCCAGAAAACTGAGTCACTGACGGGTCCTCTGCTTCCTGGCTTCTCAGAATGACCCAGTCTCCATTGGTGGGGCTGGAGAGACTCCCAAGGTTGAGAAGTTTGATTTTCCCCAGGCTGATGCAGCTCAGAGGGAAGTGTTCCACCCAAGAAAGTTGGTGATGGCAGTATTGGAGAATGACTCAGCACAGGGGTTCTGGTGGCTGTCTCCCACCGTGTCTTTCTCTGGGCCATTGCAATGCTGGTGGCTGAGGCTAGGCAGGTTCACATTGGGTTCAGGCATATGGTAGAGAAACTGCAGAGCTGAAAAGTGTTGGGCCATACCCATTTATTGGAGGTTTGAAAAATCAGGCAAGCAAATAAATGAAAAAAGGTAAAGAACTAATAAACAAAGGAAAATCTACTATTCACAGATAGGACAAGGGAGCAAAAAAAAAAAAAAAAACAAAACAAAGAAAAAACCACATCTCATAGTGGTGGGAGAGCAATCTGGGAGAGTTGCCGCCCAAGGGAAACACTCATAGCCTTATATAGACTATGTGAACATCCCTCTGCCACATTTTCATACACTAATCAAGCAAAGTGCTTACAGCTGGTAAATCCACGAGCAAGCCTAACACAGCTGCCCCACAGCCACCAACTTTACACTCTCCTTATGTGACTCCAGTCCTCCTCTCAACCCTCCCCTGCCAGAGCCCTGGGTAAGTGGCTGTCAAAGAGATTTTCTGTGCGGGCCATTTAAGAGGGAGTCTGTGTCTCTGAGTCTCCCAGACAGAAACCTTTCCACGTCTCTGTCCTTCCTACCAGTCTCAGTGTGGTTTCTTCTGTGATCTTTGGTTGTAGATTTCTCTTCATTTACTCCAAAGTTGGTTTTCAAGATGATTGTTGTTAAATTAAGTTGTAATCCAATTTGGGCCTGGAGGGTGGCAGTTGGAATGTCCGCCTACTCTGTTGCCATCTTGGAATTTCATCAAACCTCATTCCTGAATGGCAATGATTCTTTCTCTCCCTTGAGTCCCACCAGCGCCCGCAGGTCCACTCTGCTGCTGCCTCACTGTGCTCACTGAGCTTGGGTTTTTAATAACTATAGAGTCTAACCTCTTATCCTGGGTTTTGCTCTACAGATTTCCAACAGCAGATCAAAAATATTTATTGAATTTATGGATGTAGAAGACTGTCTGTATAGTTATTGAAGAAATAAAAAATAAAGCATGCATCGTTCTACCCCATTTTGTATAAGGTACATGAACATCTGAGGGAGAGTAATGAACATCCTGCCACAGATTTGCAAGACTCTATGGAATGCTGGTTCAACTGTGACTAGTTAGGGAAGGACAGCAATCCCATCCCACAAGTGAGTTCCAGCAGGTGCCAGATAACAGAAATGAACATGTGTCCTATTCAGATTTCTTTGGGAGGAGGGCCAGAGAACTTTGTTCTTGTGTTTTTAGTCTTATCTACAGCAGCCAACTCAAAGGTCTGGCTACTCAAGTACAGAAATCCTTCCAAATCCATCCAATGCCGTTGCTAAGAAGTCACTATACTTTTACTTTCACACATCCCATTAGCTTTGAATTACAAAAGCAAAAATATCACTTTGGCATACTGTGTATATATATTTTAAGACCAATAGGCTTCATAAAATGTCAGAACAAAGGTAGCCAGCAAAAAAACAAAAATATTACCAGACTCTGTTTGGAGAATCAGGCCCCAGATGCATGTCTCTCAGATGGAACAAAGATACAGAACTCAGATGGCAGTGATCTCAGTGGTCCAGACCAGGCCCTAACATTTCCTGGGTTTTGTTGCAGATGAAGTCTATGTCTTGTTCCCCTTGTCCTAACATATTGTCTTCCCACTTACTGAATGCCAATTCTTGCTTTTTTCACTATGCTAATTACTTCAAACTTTGAAATTAAAAGAATCAGTACTTCATGTTTTCTGATTTTTTTATGGGAGTTAGCTTCAGAAGTCAATATGATTTATTGCCTATCCTTATTTAGCCATGAATCACCAGTATGCAGCCAAACTCAGATATGTAGCTGGTGCTGACTGGAGTGCTTCATGGTGCTCATGAAGTCATGCTAAGGGCAACAGCATTTCCAACCTTGTTCTCAAACCTCAACACAGGTGGCTCCGAGACCCTTCCAACTCTAATCTTGCTATTTCAAATGCAGTGTTGGTCCTTATAAATAGCACCAGATCTACCTCTGCTTCCAAACAGGTTTCTATTTTCTATAATATGGTTGGCAAATAGCTATTAGGCAGATTTGTTTCAGGTAATGACAATAAATTATATTTCTCTATATAAAAACCACTTAGGTTATTAAGCTTTTGGTTCAAAATAAAATCCAGGAACATAAGGAAAATCTTCTGGCTTGTGCTAATATGTTTGAGAATCAAAGAGTTGTGGAAATAGTCATGTTGGATTTTCTTTTCTGTGTGTGACAGAGACAGAAAGAGACAGATGGGGACAGACCGGCAGGAAAGGAGAGAGATTATAAGCATCAATTCTTTGTTGTGGTTTTTTAGTTGTTCATTGATTGTTTTCTCATATGTGCCTTGATGGGGGTGGGGGCTACGGCAGAGTAAGTGACCCCTTGCTCAAGCCAGCGACCTTTAGGCTCAAGCCAATGACCATGGTATCATGCCTATGATCCCAAGCTCAAGCCAGTGACCCCACACTCAAGCCAGACGAGCCCTTGCTCAAGCCAGCTTCCTCAAGGGTTCGAACCTGAGTCCTCTGCATCCCAATCTGACACTCTATCCACTGTGCCACCACCTGGTCAGGCCATGTAGGGGTTTTCTATATTTACAGTTGCATTTCCTTTTTGAATTCTTATAAAATATCAGTGAATGTAGATATGTCTTGTTATCTGACTTAAAATTTAAAATGTTGAGTTTAGCACTTCTGATTTAACTTGGGGATTTCATGGGTGTAACCAATATCTCTTTTCTATAGTTTCCAGTGTTTAATATAACAGATTTCTTTAAATGAAAACATATAGATAAGAACAATAACTCCTATTACTGCTCTTCTGAAGAAGGAAGTCAGGCACATAAGATCCATTTTCAGGTACTCTCTCACAATTACTCTCTGGATAATAGGTTGAAGCACATGAAATTGAAACTTTTTAATATTTTAACTATCAATTTTATACTATTCAACCTAGTACATATTTCTGATTCCGTTTGCTAAACAGAAAACTAAGGACTAGAAAGGTTAAAAAAAGTACTAAGTCTGCAATTAACAGTAGTGTTCAACAAAGTCTCACTGAGTTCAAACTCCACCAACTTGAGGATTTACTGGCTTGAGGTTTAAATCTGAACATCTGTTTGTTTCAGGATCCTTCAGCTGTCATTGTCTCTCCAATCAGTTCAGTTTGGTAAATAGCCCAGACGAGTAAAAGTCCTTAGTGAAGGTCAGGTTCATTTCTTTTTCTGTAAACTTTATGCACTCAGGTCTTTTGAGCTTGGCTCTATTACAGAATAATTTTTCCAGTACTAGAGAAGGAACACTCATATTCCAAGTGCAGAAGGCTTCTTGGGCTAAGTACCATTTTGAGGTGGGTTTTGAAACCCAAATTGGGGTTTGGAATGCTCGGGGTTGGGATTCCCTATCAGTGCACAGGCCTGTGTAAGTGTTAGCATGACAGGCTCTAAATAATACTTAAATCAGTTTCCTCAGTGCAGTTCTTTGGGCTTTAATATTTTCTTATTTCTCTCTTGTACCTGTTAGTTCCATCAGGTTCCCCTCTGCAGTTTGCCTTTTAGCATATTCTTAACATAGTTTCAGTTAAATGTGACCATATCTGGATCTGCCATTTTTACTAATCATATGACCAAATAAGTATTAAGTATTGCAAAAGAGAAAGAGATAAATAATCCAATATTTAATAGTATCTACAGATTTTTTTAGTTTTCTAAACAGAATTAAAAACTAATAGTATCAGCTAAGTCTATTTCCTTTTACAAAACTTCACCCTCCCTTTAGATGGATTTTGCATTATGCTGCAAAATACCTGAGTCTTTGTGGTTAATGAAGCAGATTTAGAATACCATAAAACCAAAAGATACACCTATTAAAATGGATTACATCTGTGACATAATATATATATATATGTGTGTGTGTGTGTGTGTGTGTATGTATATGTGGGTGTATATATATATATTGAGAGCAGGTAAAGTTTTGTTCTATTAGTTTACTTAGCTTTAAACTCTGAGTCAACTTCAAGTGAACTGAGCAAGCAGATTTCCCAGAGTGTGTTCATAGTGTGATTTTGTTTATCAAGATAATACATTTTCTATGTAGAAAAATATACAAATGACCCATATGTTGGGAAATACCAAACACACTCACATCTCACAGACCCAAATTATATAGAATGTTAAGCTTTTTTAAATTTCTCAAAGTAGAAATAACCTATTTAATAATTTTTAACTGATTATAATATATTACAATTGCATTGTCAAATCTGCTCTGATTTAGGAACTTTTTTTCCCCATAGGAAATCTATCGAGATCTGCCACAGCACTAGTGCTCACTGGACCTTATATAAAGCAACATTGAGACAGAAGAGAAATATTAAATCATCATCAATCAGAATATTTATTAAACACTTATTATTTTTAAAGCATTCTGATGCATGAAGTCTGTGAAACACATATTTGAAAAAAGATGTTCTTGCCCTGAAGTTTTTAGTGGGACAGTGAGACATTGTTATGGTATAAAAAGTGTCCCCATCTCAAAGATATTGAAGTTATAACACAAGTGGCTATGAGTGTGACCTTATTTAAAAACGGGGTCTTTGTACATGTTCAAGTTAAGATGAGAACACCACATAAAGATTGGAGTTAAGATGCTGCAAGTCAAGGAGCTATTAGAAGCCTGGAAATAAGCTTAGAACAGGTCCTTCCTTAGTGACTTCAGAAAGAATGTAGCCCTGACAACCACGTGACCTCAGACTTCTAGCCTCCAGAACTGAGACAATAAATTTCTACGGCCACTCAGTGTATGGTATGTTTGATATGACAACCATAAAAAAATAATATGGACATATGCACAAAACAGTAATCGTCAGTGTGGTCCATTGTCTATCAAATGACAGGAACAAGCAATGTTTGTTAAAGAAGTTCAGAAGATAGAAAACAATATAAAGACTAAATGTAATAAGAAGTGTGTGGAAGGGGCGAAGGAAAGACGATGTTGGGTACCTAATAGAAAGTCTACCTCATCCTGCTTTTATTTCCTATCTTCCAGGTTGGGTATGGATAACAGCTGATTTTTGCTTTTCAACTATTCCCCTCTGGCAGCTAGAACTTTGGCTTATGATCCAGGGCTGGCTAATGGGAATTGAGGAAAAGTCTTCAGGGGCTTCTAGAAAACATTTCCCCCATAAAGACACCCTGTATGTGGTTATAGTTTAAGCTGGGACTTCTACACTTGGTGTGCTCCCCTGAGGGAAGAAACTGCTGAAACACAGAGGTGAACAGATGTGAGAAGCACTTCAGTTCCTGGAGATGTCAGTTTGCCATGGTTCTAACTCTCAACACATCTTGCATCTAGATTTCTTATACATAAGTTAAAATAACTTAACAGTTTTAGTTACATACTATGTTATGAACTGTTGCAGCACACTTGCTCCACGAGGGATGATTTCAGTGGTGAGATCCCCAAGGTGAAAGAAGCCTGAGGAGCCGAGGGCAGCGATAAATGTTTCAAGTCTTTATTCTGGCTTCATTCTGCTGCTCCTAGGCTACCAGCGTAGGCTCAGGTATACGTAGGGCTTACAGACAATAGTGGCTAGGTACTACATTACATTAACCATTACATCAGTGTTTGATATCAACTTGCTGAATTGGGTAGCCCATACCCTCAAAGGCAAACTTTCAGGTGCCTGACCTAGAAGCGCCTGGGAATCAAGGATACACAAGTCCAAATATACAGGGGACCTTGCAGCCGGGAAGGCTGCCCAGCACAGGAGGGCTGGTGCTGCTCACAGTTTCCCATGAGAACGGAGCTCACATCCTGGCTTCCTCTATAAGGGTCCTCACATGTACCGTAGTACAGATATTCTGAAATAGGGAAAGAATGGAGGAACACAGAAAGACAAGAGAAAGGCATAATCACAGAAATGGAGTCTGGAACTCTATCTTCAAGGTCCACCTGAAAATTGTTTAAAAGGTTTTCTTATTTAAGAATCTTGTTTGAATGCCATGTCTTCCATGAAGCCATCGCTGCTTTGCAGTCCCTTTTTTTGAGTTTCTTTCCTCTTCTTTAAGGTGACTTACCAAAACACTTAATCTCTTTTCTTTATTTTTTATTTTTTTATTTATTGATTTTAGAGAGAGAAAAAAAGAGATAGAGAGAGGAACATTGATCTGTTCCTGTATGTGCCCGACCAAGATCAAACTGGCAACCTCTGTGCTTCAGGAAGATGCTCTCCAATAGAGCCATATGGCCAAGGCAGTCTCTATCTTCTTGAATTCTCTTTTTTCTTTTGTCTGCATACAATAGTCACTAGTGTGCAAGTTTCTTGTCCAACTATCTGTCACACCATTCAGTATCATGCTTGATGTCAAGTAGGGACTCGATAATTACCTTATAAATAAATAGATGAACAAATAAGAGAGGCTAGGGGCCTTTTCATTGATTCAGTTATATAGACCTAGACAAAGTTGTTTCAGTTTAAATGATTTCTCTTTTCCGTTTTATTCTGTGCCAGGCATCTCCTCTGTGTTAGGGGTGTAGCAATAATTTGCAGGTTACGCAAATACATTGAGTACCTCTACAAAACTAACTTGATCAGATTTTGGCAAAAGTGTTGAACATGAGTTGCATATGAACAGGTTAGAAGAAAGGAATGAGTGAGCAATTTTGTAATAGTGCAGTTCTGCTGGAATCAGTGAAAGGGGTAAAATAAAATAAAATAGATGAAGGAGGTAGTGTGGAGCTGGGGAATAACTGGAGAAAAAAAAAATGGGAGATTATACCTAAATGTTAATTTAGGTTATTAAATTCTTATTAGGTGAGATAAGAAGTAGAAAAGAAAGAACAGAGTGGTTTCTTGTGTGTGTAAGTGTGCATGCGTGTGTGAGTGTTTACACAGAGAAAACATCGAGTTCAAGTTCAAGTTTGGTTATGCTTTTTTAATGTCCAGGCTGAGGTTAGAGCATTGCACCGCTTGTCTTGAGGGAACAAAAATTAAACATGCAGGTAAATATACCACAGCTTTAGCCTTTATGTGAAAGAGAGGAACTATTACTGGGATTCAAAGACATACTAAGTTGGCATGTGATTATCTAATCTCAATTTTTAAGTAAAAGGTACTTCTGATTCCTTAGGGCTATGTTAAAGGAAGCACATAGTTCGTGTGAATGACTGTGATGGGTTTCATGTTATCAGGAAACCTGGGCTTCACTCCTTCCCTGCAGCCAGTGCTGATGCTGACCCACATATGGAAGCGCAGGAACTATAAACTTTGTTATCAGACATATAACACACTTAGAGCTCGATCCTGGTAAATATTCAAAACAAGTTCTTTCTTAGTGGCTTCAGTAGAAGAAAATGAGTTTGAATATCTTTACAGTATCACATATCCGGTCTTATAACTAAAGGTCAGTCGTCAAATGCGTTACCATCTCTGATATTTCAAGGTTTATAGCTTGTCAAATAATGTCTGGCAGAAATTTGGTACATCTTTTTTTCAGCTTTATGCTTAAATGCTTTTATTTCATGAAAAAATATTAAAATAAGTTCTTTAAATAGAATAATTTCCTTCAAAATTTGGAGGAGTTTTTGGGAAAGTCTCTTTTTTAACGCAAATCTAGAAGTGACATTTGCCAAAGATACTAAATTTATTTTAGCATTTATCATTGAAGAGTTAGAACTGAATATTTACAACTAATTCCTGGAGACCACCTGCTAATAACATTACTGTAAAGCAGTCCCTTAAAAATGTTAACAAAAGTTATAATATTGTCATGTTACTTCAAAGAAAATAGTGTGTTTGGATAATAAAGTTATAAGTGTGACATTCAATAAAGTAAACTATGATACAGTATGTCAAAATAAATTCCATTTATTCTTTCCTTCATTTTTTAAGTGATACTGAGTACAAGGAGGTAACAGGTTAAGTCAGAAGGACAGGATAGACAAGCTGGATTAGTCATTCAGTCTAAATTAAGGTATAAATTAAATATAATATAATTTAGGTAACAGGTTTGAAAATACACATGAATGGTTAAATGTTTGAAAACTGAAATGTGGTATGCAAAATAGAAACATACGCAGTGGCCCTGGCCGGTTGGCTCAGTGGTAGAGCATCGGCCTGGCGTGCAGAAGTCCTGGGTTCAATTCCCGGCCAGGGCACACAGGAGAAGCACCCATTTGCTTCTCCACCCCTTCCCCTTTCCTTCCTCTCTGTCTCTCTCTTCCCCTCCCGTAGCCGAGGCTCCACTGGAGCAAAGACGGCCCGGGCGCTGAGGATGGCTCCTCGGCCTCTGCCCCAGGCGCTAGAGTGGCTCTGGTCGCAACAGAGCGACCCCCTGGAGGGGCAGAGCATCGCCCCCTGGTGGGCAGAGCTTCGCCCCTGGTGGGCGTGCTGGGTGGATCCCAGTGGGGCGCATGCGAGAGTCTGTCTGACTGTCTCTCCCTGTTTCCAGCTTCAGAAAAAATACAAAAAAAAAAAAAAAAAGAAACATACACAGCACACACACTGAGTGAATACATCTATCACAATAGCCTGGTACATAAACTAGCAGGCTACAGGAAAATTTGCCAACAGAGAACCAGCAAAAATCTCATAATGTCCTGAGACCCCCCCTCCTTCTAACTATACTGATGCAAAATACTGTCCTCCCTTTTCCCAGACTATTTTACAGATTAAGCAGAAGTTGAAAGGCAGCACAAACACCCAAACATTATTGTAGAAATATATATAAATTAGAGGGCCTGAATCCACACAGTTGAGCATATTGTTTCATTGGCAAGATGAACATGCTGATTGAAGAGGTCACGTATATATAATAGATATTGTGGATTGGGAAGTACTTGTGGAATTTACTACTTAAAACATCAGTGGTGTGTGTCTACTGAATTAATAAAGAAAATAAAATAATTATGATTTTTAATTAATGCATTAAGGTGACAAACAAGTAGGGGAAATAAAAAATAATATAGTTGTTCATTCCTTGATCTACTTTAAATAACAATACAAAAATGCTTCTGTAAAGGAGTGAATTTTTTACATTTGTATTTATATAGTTTGTTATGAAAGAAAACATGTGGCTTCTGGATCAGAAACAAAGTTACTATTCTTTATGGCAATAAATGCATCATTTTCTCATGCCTAATATTTTTCACTTCAGAGCAATAAGATGAGGGCAGATGTCATTCTTTCTGTGAAGCAGAAGTTTCTTGCTTCACAGAAAAGGGATAGAGAAAATATGAATATGGAAACATATATATAGGATCTGGACACCCACTCCTCCCTTTTGAAGACAGTGAAAGACATTTTTGCAACTTAATGTCTTACAACTATTTGTCAGCTAAATGTATGTGGCCTTTGGGTTTCATCATCCTTTGAAATATAAGTACAAATATCTAGGGAGATAGATTCTCAGAGATCTGTCACAGTCTTTAGGTTGAATGATTTTTAGTGATCTTTTCACTTTTAAAGCTTGTCTGATTGCCATTAGTTTTTGCTCAGAAAATTCTAACCAGGTGCCTGACCAGGCGGTGGCACAGTGGATAGAGCATCAGCCTGGGATGCATAGGACCCAGGTTCAAAACCCCGAGGTTGCCAGCCTGATTTGAGCACGAGGTTGCTGGTTTGAGTGTGAGATTATAGACATGACCCCAAGGTCACTGGCTAGAGCAAGGGATCAACTGGCTTGACTGGAACTCCCCCGCCCCCATCAAGGCACATATGAGAGAACAATCAATGAAGAACTAAAGTGCCACGATGGAGAATTGATGTTGCTCATCTCTATCCCTTCCTATCTCTCTGTCCTTCTCTTTGTCTGTCTCTCTAGCTTTAAAAAAAAAAAGAAAAAGAAAAAGAAAGAAAGAGAAAAGAAAAGAAAGGTTCAGTTGCCATTTTATTATTGTAATATCCTCTGCCTCTTTTTCCTATCCCAGTCTTGTGACTGTTAAACTAAGTATTAATCTTTATTAAAAGTGTGTCTGTCTGAAAAAATATATAACCACCTGCTTAAATCTTATAATTTTTACATTTTCTTTCCTTACTGATTGCTGTCTACCTTACTCCCATTCACCTTTTGCCGACCTGATTTGTGGTAGAATCAAAATTTTTTGCTGAGGTTCAGTTGAAATAAAGCATTTATTAATTAAAAGTTTTCTGTCTTTCCAAACTACCCCTTTCCTATTATTTCTTTTATTTATTTTTTGTTAGAAAAAAGTATTTATTCAAAAGATTATACATGATTACTATGCAACACCAGATGGTTCTATTTATCTATTTTTACACATAAATTACTTCATTAATCATATAATAAGTCTTGACTTCAGTCAAAGTATATTCGTTTCTCTACAACTTCTTTAATTTTGGTCTTTGTAATTTCTCACAATATTTTTTACCTCAGCTATCTTGAACATTTTTTCTTAGAATTCTTAGTCCATTTTATTCTTTTTCTTCTGCACTTATTTTTCATAATTGAAGTTATTGGCAATATGATAAATCACATTTATGGAATAGAAAACAAATGTTACAAATATTTCTATGTCAATTTGTATAATCAATATAATCACAGGAAAGGCATTTATAGATTAATGTATATCAAGTCTGATCTATAAAAAAGATTGACAATTTAATATTCATATTTCTTTTAATTTATAAAAAATATTTAACATCATTAAAAGTATATGCTATCTTATTTCAAATTGACTTTTAAAATATCCCCATATTGATTGGTATATTGGATAGAGTTCAGTTTATTTTAAGATGTACATTGATGGTGGTTGCTGTAATTTTTTTTCAGATAATTTATCTAATCCCCATAAGTGAAATTACTGATGCAAAAAATATATAGGTTTATAAAGAGTGTTTGTAAATTTTAAATATCAAGACTAATTTTTACTTCCATCTCACTTACTAATGGGAATAGACTAAATACACCTCTCTGAGCTTTTGTGATTGACTGATATACTGAGAAGGCTCACTGTAATGAATGAGACTATTCAAACTCTTTCTGAGAGTAGCTAGAGAGAGCAGTGCTTAACAAGGATCTACACTTATGTGAAGAGCCAAGACAGTACTTTAGAAAAATAATGATCCTCCATAAATCCAATTTGATGTTCATCCTGTAACAAGGTAAGAGATTTTCTGTAGAAACTAAGGTAATACATGACCTCATCTTTTTAGATATTATTTTCAGTAATTCATAAATTTATCTAGGGTGAATTATTTCTTCTTTTAAATTTTTTATTTATATAATAGATAATCAACTATTTAAGCCAAGATGTACTCATGAATACATTATTGAAAAAGACATTTGATGAAATAAACAATAAAGGAATGTCCTTCAGAATAACAGGGTTTAGGTCTGACCATTGTATGTATTGTATACACCAACATATAATCCATACAAACCACATTGTATAGATTTGTGCAAATCATTAATAGCCACAGGATTCATTTTTTCAGTGTAGAATCTGAGAACTTGGCTAATATAAACAACAAAATTATTTCTGTTTGAGAACATCTATCCATATTTTTACTCATTCTGAGAAACTTAAGTTTCATTTCCTTCAACTATTTTCTATCAATTTAAAACATATGGTTTTAAGGCCAGGAATAAACAATAGTTTTTCAGTCTCTTAACAAATTTTAAAATGAAAAAAAAAAAAAAAAGAATAAATCATTGGAGCCTAGAAGTGGCACGTGGGGAAAACAGCTGTTAGGCTTGCTCACGGTTTACCAGCTGTCAGCTCATTGCCTGATTGGTGCGTGTGTGCGTGATTTTTAATTTTATAAAACATATTACTGATTGATTGCTGGAGCACCAAGCACCAATCAGTAAGGCTGCGGGCGCTGCCCCTGGGCTGTGATTCTCTCAGATCGCTCTCCTGCCACCGTGAGGTGCGGTTTTCCTTGCTTCCTTGCCCTTACTGCGAATAGCAGATTTTCCTTTGTTGTTCTTTCCCTTTTGTTGTTTATTTGCTCGCCTGTCTTAGTGAGCCTCCAATAATGGCCGGACTCTTTTCAGCTCCACAGTTCCTCTGCCATCTGCCCGGTTCAGTGGGAACTTTCCTGGCCTCTACCACTTGGCATTACATGACATAAAGTTGAACCAAAGTTATATAGACTGTTAACTCCACATAGATAATTGAAATAAGTTTGACAATTTATTTTCTCTCTCTCTCTTTTTTTTTTTTTCTGAAGCTGGAAACGGGGAGAGACAGTCAAACAGACTCCTGCATGCACTCGACCGGGATCCACCAGGCACGCCCACCAGGGGCGACGCTCTGCCCACCAGGGGAGGATGCTCTGCCCCTCTGGGGCGTCGCTCTGCCACGACCAGAGCCACTCTAGCGCCTGGGGCAGAGGTCAAGGAGCCATCCCCAGCGCCCGGGCCATCTTTGCTCCAAAGGAGCCTTGGCTGCGGGAGGGGAAGAGAGAGACAGAGAGGAAGGAGGGGGCGGGGGTGGAGCAGCAAATGGTCGCTTCTCCTATGTGCCCTGGCCAGAATCGAATCCAGGTCCCCCGCACGCCAGGCCGACGCTCTACCGCTGAGCCAACCGGCCAGGGCCATATTTTCTCTCATTTTTAATGCTACTTCATCTCTCCCTATACTACTGCTCACACATTTTATTTACTTAGTTTTTTCACTTGTCAATCAGCATTTTTACCAAATCACCTAGAAGGAGTTTCTTTTAAAAAAAAAAATTGCCTGACCAGGCGGTGGCGCAGTGGATGGAGCCTCGGACTGGGATGCAGAGGACCCGGCTTCGAGACCCCAAGGTCGCCAACTTGAGTGCAGGCTCATCTGGTTTGAGGAAAGGCCCACTGGCTTGAACCCAGGGTCACTGGCTCCAGCAAGGGCTTGCTCAATCTGCTGAAGGCCCGCGGTCAGGGCACATATGAGAGAGCAGTCAATGAACAGCTAAGGTGTTGCAATGCGCAACGAAAAACTAATGATTGGTGCTTCTCAGCTCTCTCTGTTCCTGTCTGTCTGTCCCTGTCTATCCCTCTCTCTGACTCACTCTCTGTCTCTGTGAAAAAAAAAAAAATAGTGGGCGATTTTGTTTATTTTTTAAATTATTTTTATTTATTTATTCATTTTAGAGAAGAGAGAAAGAGAAGAGAGAGACAGAGAGAGAGAGAGAGAGAGAGAGAGAAGGGGGGAGGAGCTGGAAGCATCAACTCCCATATGTGCCTTGACCAGGCAAGCCCAGAGTTTTGAACCAGCGACCTCAGCATTCCAAGTTGACACTTGATCCACTGCACCACCACAGGTCAAGCAAGGAGTTTCTTTTTGATTTAACTGAAAGAGAAACATTTTTATATTCATGGAATTCCTTGCATTACCAAACAAGGTTAAGGATCGTTTGCGTGTGTTTCTGTGTGTGTATGAGTGTTTGAATGAGAGAAAGAGAGAGAGAGAGAGAGAGAGAGAGAGAGAGAGAGAGAAAATACAAGAGCAAGCTGCTGGTATTGAGGAGGGAAAGGCCTCAAAAAATATCTAAGAAATTGATCTCATTTATCTTCCTTTCCATTCTATCCTAGCTTCTTCATCTTCTTCTCACCAAAATGTAATGCTAGTACATTTTAGTGTTTCCCAGTAGGAAGAACTGTAGTTGCACATTCAAATTCTTCAAGCCAAAAAGCAATCAATACACAAAGGCAGGTATGTTGTTTCAGAAGCAAATTGGTTTTGTGCTTCTCAAGGAAGAACAATGAGTTATCTGTGAGGAGAAAAAATTACAACCTTGAAAGTAACATTTATCTTTCTTCAATAGGGAAATTGAACAAAAAAGTTAACTCTAAAATATTGATTAAATTAAATCTCTTTCATTGGTGTCATATATTATCTTTCTAAAGGGAAAATAATATCACTACCTGTAAAGCCAGCAGCCAGGGCCAGGGCCACTATCACAGCCGCCCGGCCCATGCAGGTTTGCATTGGATTCGGACAGTCGGTAAAGAAACAACAGAGCCAAAAACTGGTGGGCCATAGTATTTAATTCTAGCTTGCACCCAGCGGGCAAGTAAAACACACACTGGGCTCCAAAACCCACTCACATTCAGTGCTCACAAAGCTACTGATTTATCCGAGTTTCCTAGAATCAAAGGTTTCTAGCTCACCAGCCTTATTCTCCTCAGTTCCCCATCTCCTTCCTTCTCCAGCGTCAAACTGCATAAACTGGCCTTTCACTCAATACTCCGCCATCTTGGCTGCTTCTCCTGGCCACATGGCCTCTTTCTGCTCTCCTCTCTGCTCTCTCCTCTAATGATAATCTCAGGAACCAAGCGAGCAAGCTCCCGTTCTGCCCCCATTTTATAGTGTAGAAATCAAAACCTTTAATCCAATATACAAAATAGGGAAGTCTCTAATACAGTCACTTCTCTGAGGCATGATTGGATTGTACCACCCCATATCAAAAAGGGTGAGAAAGGCTTAATCCCAAAACCAAGCCCCAGGCTACAAGGATTCTCAACACACATTAATATCACCTGGGCAATGGCCTGCACGTGGGCAGGGCCATCTTTAACAAAGTGAGCATAATATATTTTATCTGCCCAACACTACCCTACAGAGTAGATAAAATATCATGTTAAGCTCAAGGAAACTGTGGATAATTTTAGTGCATTTAAATTATATAAACAAATTGGTGTTCAGCTTATGTATGAGTACCTGCATTTTGTATGTATGTTAAATATACATTTGGATGCCTGGAATGGGAGTCTAATACTAAACCTAAGATTTAATAGTTTCCAGCTTGTTAACACTAACTTTACCCACTAAAGCATTTAACATAAGATAAGATGAGACCTAATCTTTCTAGAAAAGAATGTCATTACACTTATTGTGGCTTCTCCAACTCTACCCTATATGTTTACATCTGAAAGACAATTAGGTAAATTTGCATATGGGTGAATGATTTTGTGATAAACAGTATTTTTAGAAACTATGTGATAGGTTGAGATAGTGACCTCTGAAGTTGAGTTTGGGGTTGAAGTTCCTACCACAAAATAGAATTCACTCTGAAAGAATTGTGAATCTGGAGGTTCAGAAATTGGGAAAATGGTTTATTCTGAATATGTGTACTGGTGATGATAATTTGTTATGACATTGTTTTATGTAGAGAAGAATACAGTCAATGGAAAATTTTCAACAATAAATCAAATATATTTTGCTGTAACTATACAATGGCAAAATAAAACAGCTAAACATTGACAAACATCCCCCCTCCCCGCCCTTAATTTCCGGGGCATATAACCTAAACAGAGATGTGGAAGAGCTGGGAGTTCTGGAAAAATTGGGGGTGGGGGAATGATGGAAGGATTGAAGGTCAATTTAAGATCTCTCTGCTAATAGAAGCATATAAGGGAACTTTTGACAAATTATTCTGATTTAAAAAGAGAGAGAAACAGAGATAGAGACAAAAAAATTGATTGTATTTCTCCATCAAACTAATCAAAGAAATACATATCATCAGTTACATAGACTTTATCTAATTTAGTCATTAGTAATATTGGATTTTGTTAGATAACTTCATTCCATTTCTAGATCAGCATGTAATATAAAGGGCCAGGACCAGGGGGAGGTGAAAAAGGTACATTTCTCTAGAGCTAAATTTAAGGGGCTGCCAAACACTCAGTAATCAAGATAAATAATAATCTAACATACTATTTAAAGAAATTAATGCAAAAAGCTCATGATGAACAAAATATAAAACTTTAAAGATAGGATCAATATATGTGTTTTACACATTTTAAAGTGTTTTTACCTGTCTGGTTCATTAGCTTGCAGGCCAGTGATCAAGCCCTCATTATAAACTGTTTCAAAACTTCAGAACATAGAGGCACAATTTTAAATTTAGTATAATCTCATAAGTTTTAATGTATGTGTATGCTCTTAGAATAGCATCCTTTGTCCTCATTGGGTCCACAGAATATAGTATTTGGTGGCTGCAATTCTAAGACATAGTCAAAGAAAATTATGGCACTTGGGTAGTGTCCCTTTATACATCTGTTCCTTAACTTATTTCTCTCTTCTGTTTTCAGTCATTGATGTTAAGATGCTCTTCAGTCTAACTAATTTCCTCTATAATAGAAAATAAAAGTAGGTGATTTATTTTTATCTTGTACTGCTGTTATGATATTATTTTTGGCATTTATGCTCAGCAGTTTCATAAATATATATCCAAATTAGGATTTCTTTTCATTTATTTATTTATTTATTTATTTATTTATTTATTTATTTTACTCAGTTGATAGTTTCTTTTTTTTCTTTTTTTTTAAATAATTTTATTTTTTTAATGGGGTGACATCAATAAATCAGGATACATATATTCAAAGATAACAAGTCCAGGTTATCTTGTCGTTCAATTATGTTGCATACCCATCACCCAAAGTCAGATTGTCCTCTGTCACCTTCTATCTTGTTTTCTTTGTGCCCCTCCCCCTCCCCCTTTCCCTCTCCCTTTCCCCCCTCCCCCCCGTAACCACCACATTCTTATCAATGTCTCTTAGTTTCAATTTTATGTCCCACCTACGTATGGAATAATGCAGTTCCTGGTTTTTTCTGATTTACTTATTTCGCTTTGTATCATGTTATCAAGATCCCACCATTTTGCTGTAAATGTTCTGATGTCATCATTTCTTAGGCTGAGTAGTATTCCATAGTATATATGTGCCATTTATTGAAGAGACTTTCTTTTCTCCATTGTGTGTTGTTGGCTCCTTTATCAAAAATTATTTGACTATATATATATATATATATATATATATATATATATATATGTGGTTTTATTTCTGGGTTTTCTATTCTGTTCCATTGGTCTGAGTGTCTATTTTTCTGCCAATACCATGCTGTTTTGATTGTCGTGGCCCTATAATAGAGTTTGAAGTCAGGTATTGTAATGCCCCCAGCTTCATTTTTTTTCTTTAGGATTGCTTTGGCTATTCGGGGTTTTTTATAGTTCCATATAAATCTGATGATTTTTTGCTCTATTTCTTTAAAAAATGTCATTGAAAGTTTGATGGGAATTGCATTAAATTTGTATATTGCTTTGGGTAATACAGCCATCTTGATTATATTTATTCTTCCTAACCAAGAACAAGGTATATTCTTCCATCTCATTATATCTTTTTCGATTTCCCTTAACAATGGTTTATAGTTTTCATTATATAAGTCCTTTACATTCTTTGTTATGTTTATTCCTATATTTTATTTTTTTTGTTGCAATCCAGAAGGGGATTATTCTTTTGAGTTCGTTCTCAAATGTTTGATTGCTGGCATATAGAAAGGCTATGGACTTCGGTATGTTAATTTTGTATCCTGCGACCTTACTGTATTGGCTTATTGTTTCTAGTAGTCTTTTTGTGGATTCTTTGGGGTTTTCGATGTATAGGATCATATCATCTGCAAAAAGTGATACCTTTACTTCTTCTTTTCCGATATGGATGCCTTTTATTTCTTTGTCTTGTCTGATTGCTCTGGCTAGAACCTCTAGTATCACATTAAATAAGAGTGAAGAGAGTGGACAACCCTGTCTTGTTCCTGATTTAAGGGGGAAAGCCTTCAGTTTAGTGCCATTTAATATGATGTTAGCTGATGGTTTATCATATATGGCCTTTATCATGTTGAGATATTTTCCTTCTATACCCATTTTGTTGAGAGTCTTAAACATAAAATTGTGTTGTATTTTATCAAAAGCCTTTTCTGTGTCTATTGATAAGATCATGTGGTTTTTGTTCTTTGTTTTGTTGATATAGTGTATTACGTTAACCGTTTTACGTATGTTGAACCATCCTTGAGATTCTGGGATGAATCCCACTTGATCATGATGTATTATTTTTTTAATATGTTGTTGTATTCGATTTGCTAGTATTTTGTTTAGTATTTTAGCATCTGTATTCATTAGAGATATTGGTCTGTAGTTTTCTTTTTTTGTGCCATCCTTGCCTGGTTTTGGTATGAGGGTTATGTTGGCCTCATAAAATGTGTTTGGAAGTATTGCTTCTTCTTCAATTTTTTGGAAGACTTTCAGTAGAATAGGAACCAAGTCTTTTTGAATGTTTGATAAAATTTGCTGGTATAGCTGTCAGGGCCTGGACTTTTATTTTGGGGGAGGATTTTAATGGTTTTTCTATTTCTTCTCTACTAATAGGTCTGTTTAGGCTTTCTGCTTCTTCTTGACTCAGTCTAGGAAGGTTGTATTGTTCTAGGAATTTATCCATTTCTTCTAGGTTGTTGAATTTAGTGGCATAAAGTTTTTCATAGTATTCTACAATAATTCTTTGTATATCTACGGTGTCCGTGGTGATTTCTCCTCTTTCATTTTGGATTTTGTTTATATGAGTTCTTTCTCTTTTTCCTTGGTAAGTCTTGCCAAGGGTTTGTCAATTTTGTTGATCTTTTCAAAGAACCAGCTCCTTGTTCTATTAATTTTTTCTATAGTTTTTCTGTTCTCTAATTCATTTATTTCTGCTCTGATATTTATTATCTCCTGTCTTCGGCTGGTTTGGGGTTTTCTTTGTTCTTCTTTTTCTAGTTCCTTAAGGTGTGAAGTTAAGTGGTTCACTTGGGCTCTCTCTTGTTTGTTCATATAGGCCTGAAGTGATATGAACTTCCCTCTTATCATTGCTTTTGCTGCATCCCATAGATTCTGATATGTTGTATTGTCATTTTCATTAGTCTGTATATATCTTTTGATCTCTGCACTTATTTCTTCTTTGACCCATTCGTTTTTTTAAAGTATGTTGTTTAGTTTCCACATTTTTGTGGGATTTTTATCCTCTTTTTTGCAGTTGAATTCAAGTTTCAAGGCTTTATGATCAGAAAATATGCTTGGTACAACTTCGATTTTTCTGAATTTGCTGATGTTGTTTTTGTGGCCCAACATGTGGTCAATTCTTGAGAATGATCCATGTACACTGGAGAAAAATGTATACTCAGTCACTTTGGGATGAAATGTCCTGTAGATGTCTATCATATCCAGGTGCTCTAGTGTTTTGTTTAAGGCCATTATGTCTTTGTTGATTCTCTATTTGGATGACTGATCTAGAGCCATCAGCGGTGTATTGAGGTCTCCAAGTATGATTGTATTTTTGTCAGTTTTTGTTTTAAGGTCAATAAGTAGCTGTCTTATATATTTTGGTGCTTTTTGGTTTGGTGCATATATATTAAGAATTGTTAAGTCTTCTTGATTCAGTGTCTCCTTAGCCATTATGAAATGGCCATTTTTGTCTCGGAGTACTTTTGCTGTCTTGTAGTCAGCATTATCAGATATGAGTATTGCTACGCCTGCTTTTTTTTGGATGTTATTTGCTTGGAGTATTGTTTTCCAGCCTTTCACTTTGAATTTGTTTTTATCCTTGTTACTTAGATGATTTTCCTGTAGGCAGCATACAGTTGGATTTTCTTTTTTAATCCATTCTGCTACTCTGTGCCTTTTTATTGGTGAGTTTAATCCATTTACATTTAGTGTAATTATTGACACTTGTGAGTTCCCTATTGCCATTTTATATCTTGCTTTCTGTTAGTTTTATGTCTTGTTTGATCCTTCTCTTTCATTTTTCTATCTTTTGTTTTTATTTGGTTGTATTCCATACGTCTTTCCTCTGTTGCTATCTTTTTTTATCTCATGTGCTTCTGTGGTGGTTTTTTCAATGGTGGTTACCTTTGAGTAATGAAAAGGGTTCCTACCCTGTTCATTGTAGTGAACTATTTTGTGAGTACTTTTACACTCCATCGTCCTTTGCTACTGTTAATCTCCTTCTCCCCCCCTTTCTTTTTGTTGTTGTGACAGTTTAAATTTGGTTTTATTGTGTTCTTCTTGGAGCTTTTACTTGTGGCTCTGTTTTTTTTTGTTGTTGTTGTTCTTTGTATCTGATTGGAGAACCCCCTTTAGTAATTTCTGGAGTGGGGGTTTTCTGATGATAAATTCCCTCATCTTTTCTGTATCTGTGAATGTTTTATTTCTCCTTCATATTTGAAGGATAGCTTTGATGGGTATAATATTCGTGGCTGAAAGTTTCTCTCTTTCAGGACTTTAAATATTGGGGTCCACTCTCTTCTAGCTTGTAGAGTTTCTGCTGAGAAATCTGATGATAATCTAATGGGCCTTCCTTTATATGTTGTATTCTTCTTTTCCCTGGCTGCCTTGAGAATTTTTTCTTTGCTGTTGGTTTTTGCCAATTTCATTATGATATGCCTTGGCGTAGGTTTGTTGTGGTTAAGAAAACTCGGAGTTCTGTTTGCTTCTTGAACTTGAGGCTTTAGTTCTTTCCACAGGCTTGGGAAGTTCTCATCTATTATTTGTTTATGTTTCCATTCCATTTTCTCTCTCTTCTCCCTCTGATATACCTATTATTCTTATGTTATTCTTTTTGATGGAGTCAGATAATTCTTGTAGGGCTATCTCATTTTTTTTTAATTTTTGAGTCTCTTTCTTCTTCTCTCTGTTGTGCCTCAAGTTGCTTGCCTTCTATTTCACTAATCCTCTCTTCTATCTGACCTGTACTATTAGCTAAGCTTGTTACTTTGTTTTTCAGCTCGTGAATTGAGTTTTTCATCTCTGTTTGATTTGTTTTTATAGTTTCAATTTCCTTGGACATATATTCTTTGTG
This sequence comes from Saccopteryx bilineata, assembly GCF_036850765.1. Classification (NCBI taxonomy): domain Eukaryota; kingdom Metazoa; phylum Chordata; class Mammalia; order Chiroptera; family Emballonuridae; genus Saccopteryx; species Saccopteryx bilineata. The sequence continues at coordinate 135,165,733 of NC_089492.1, read as the reverse complement.
TTCATTGAGTTGTTTTCTGAGCTCCCTAAATTGTCTTTCTGTGTTTTCTTGTATATCTTGGAGGATTTTTAGGATTTCTATCTTGAATTCTCTGTCATTTAGCTCCAAGGTTTCCAATATATTAAATTTTTTCTCCATAGATTTTTCCTCATCTAGCTGTGTTACCTCTCTTTCTTTTGTATCCATGATATTCGATTTTCTCTTCCTTAATGGCATCTTTGGGTGTATTGCAAAACATCTGGAGTCTCCAAGGATAAGTTTTTCTGTTTCTGGTTGAAGATCTTGTTAAGTTTTGGGGGAGATTTATTGGTATCACTTCCTACTCCACCATTACTCTGACGTCATCTCCCAGGATTTCTTTTATTAACCCTGATTGGAATATATCATTCTCTCTGGATATGAGGACTCATACTTTTGCAATGTTCTGGGAATTTCCAAGTTATATAAGTGTACTTGTTTTCCATTCATTTTATTATTTCCTTCTGGATTTACATACATACATGTGCATGCCTGCACACACACAAAAGTACCCATACAAACACACATTCTATTTTATCAATCCTATCATCTACAGCACTTTAATATTTATTCATTTATTTCTGTAAAACATATCAATACTTCACAATTTATCTTTAAAGTCTGTTCTTAATCCACTAAACTTTGAGTTTTAAAGTTAATATTTTTCTATTTTAATTTTTTTTTTTGTATTTTTCTGAAGCTGGAAATGGGGAGAGACAGTCAGACAGACTCCCGCTTGCACCCAACCGGGATCCACCCGGCACGCCCACCAGGGGCGATGCTCTGCCCACCAGGGGGCGATGCTCTGCCCCTCTGGGGCATCGCTCTGCTGCGACCAGAGCCTCTCTAGCGCCTGGGGTAGAGGCCAAGGAGCCATCCCCAGCGCCCAAGCCATCTTTGCTCCATTGGAGCCTTGGCTGCGGGAGGGGAAGAGAGAGACAGAGAGGAAGGAGGGGTGGGGTGGAGAAGCAAATGGGCACTTCTCCTATGTGCCCTGGCCGGGAATCGAACCCGGGTCCCCTGCACGCTAGGCCGACGCTCTACCGCTGAGCCAACAGGCCAGGGCCAATATTTTTCTATTTTAATAAGCTTTATTCTACGTCAAATTTGCCAGCTTATTCCTGACACTTATTTTTATTTGCTTCTTTAGTTTCATGCTTTATTTAGTTAAATATTTCAGAAATATCCTTCTCTGTATTATTTATTTTACTTTAAGTATCTAAACATATTACATTTTCCTGTCTTCCTCCTTCTTTCTCTCATCTCCACTTCCATTTCTCTTCCTTCTCTCAGCTTTTTGTGTGTGCTTCATAATTTTTGCTTTTGAGCTTATTCTTTTAAAAAAATATTTGTGGAACTCTCGTAGTTCTACAATGGAAGTAAAAGATAATTTTCTTATTCCAGGGACCACAGAGAACTATGACTGAAAAACTTGTACAAAGTCTGCATACTACTAAAGCTTCAAAGGTTCTTTGTCCTCTGGCCAATCCATTGTATTCTATCTGCCCCACAGCCTAGGCTACACACACCAAGAATATAAAAAATATGCTTTCCTGTCCCCCTGCTGCCACCCAGAGTCTTTGAGACTTCTTCTGCCACCTCTGGGTACAATAATTCTACAAATAATGTATTTTACATCTTATCCATAACAAAGTCATTCCATAGGAAGAAGGGCCCAGGATACCTACTTTGCCATATACATATAAGAAGAAATCATATTCCTTTATGAGATTTGCCTGTATTTTACTCATTTTATGTTTTAGTTTAGTGCAAATCTTTCTACTGATTTATTTTAATAAATTTGAATTTGAATATTTCTCAGTGGGCTGATAAAACACAATCACTTGTTACTGGGATTTATTAAGAAGATAGTACTTTATTGAAATTTTAGTTTTTGCAAAGTTAATTGGCATATTTACATTCACAATATCTTTGTGTTCAATCAAAGCAGTTTATAAAAATAAAATCATTAATGTCTTTGAGGCTTCTATTGCAATTCTATATTCTTCAGAATGTGATTCTCAACTTTTCTCTGCATTTCTTTTATGGATTTCTCATCCTTAATTATAATTTTGTGGGAGTTTTATGATTTTTTAAATTATTTGGATTAGATTGAAAATAAAGTTATTTATTTATAGAATTAATGCTAAACTTTGTTTGCCAGTTGTATTTTCCCCTTTCTTTTTTAATTAGTTCATATATCTTTAGTGATTTCTTCTTCTACGTACAGGTATATTTTAGTATACTGTCTATTATCTTGTTTTAAATAGCTGTATTATTCCTTCTAAGCATTCCTGAAAGTATACCACATAAATTTTGATAGTATTATTATTATTTACCTGGCAATACAAAATCTGACTCTTCTCCTCCATTTATTATCTCTTTGACCATTGACATGTTACCTCTCTGTGTCTCAGTTTAATCTTTTATAAAATAGTATTAATAATAATTATTATTATTATTTCATAAGAAGATTGTTAGTAGAAATAAGTAACAAATGTATGATGCTGTGAAAATCATAAAATCTATATAAAATCAGATATTATAATAATAACTATTACACTGGGGAATAAATTTTTTTATTTTCTGTTGCATGAGGTTTTAGAACTGTTTCTATATATTTCGGCATCACTGATTCTAAATCTGAAATCCATTTTTTTGGTGCATGCTCTGGTTTCTATGCAATTTTAATTTCTTTTTATTACAATTAATGGCATGCATTAGTTTTTAAATTGGAATTAAAGGGCAACGACTCTTGGATTGAACATAACACAAGGCAATTAATGTTTTAACAAACATCACACTTATATAATTTTAGTTGTTTTTAAAGGTAAAAAAATTATTATCTGATAAAACACCCTCTTATTTTGTTTTAAGATTGAATCATGGCTTCTTTGAGTAGGCATAACTGTAAGAATAGTCCTGACACCTTCTGTTATCTATGTGGCTGTTACACACTTCAACGTCAAAGGCACAATATTTCATCATTTGTGACACATGCACATATTGCCTATTTTGAAGTTCCCCTTGGTGATCAAGACAAGAATTGGGCTCCTCATATTGTGTGTATTAATAGTGAGAAAATGCTTCATGATGGACAAAAGGAAAATGCAAAGGAATGCCTTTTGTTATTCCCATGGTTTGGCGTGAACCTAAGGACCACAGCAGTGACTATTATTTCTGTCTGATCCATAAAAAGGGCATTGGCAATAAAAAATGGCATATGATCACATATCCTAATATTCCTTCAGCAATACGACCTATCCCACACTCTGAGACACTCCTAGTTCCAGTTTTCAATGGTTTTATTTCTTCTAAGAACGAAGAAAGTGAACATGGTGATCAAGTGTATTTTGATAAGATGCATGAGGAAATGGTTGTAGAATCTGAAGGATCTTCTTCTGATGCCAAGCAGTCGTTAACCCCTCAGCAGTTTAGCCAACCTGAATTGAATGATTTAGTAAGAGATTTGGGCCTATCAAAGAAAGCAGCTGAGTTATTAGCCTCCAGGCTTCAAGAAAAGAATGTACTTAACCGGTCAGCTAAAGTATCTCATTTCAGGAAGGGTAAACAAATTTTTGTGGACTTTTTTTCTGAGGACAAACACTTTGTTTACTGTTATGATATCAGTAGTCTTCTCAGTCAGCTAGGTGTTACCACTTACAGTCCAATAGAATGGCAGCTATTTCTTGACAGCTCTAAACGAAGTCTGAAATGTGTTTTCTTACACATCAGTAATGTCTATTCAGCAGTTTCAATTGGTTCTTCAACTCATCTGTGAGAAGAATTTAATGACATAAAAATTGTCCCCGACTTTCTGAAGTATGAGGACCATAACTGGATCATTTGTGTGGGTCTTAAAATGATAAATTTCCTGCTAGGACAACATAGAGGTTTCACAAAGTATCCTTGTTTTCTGTGTTTGTGGGACAACCAAGCTCGGGATAAACACTGGGCACAGAAAGAGTGGCCAATATGTGAAGCTCTAAAAGTGGGGGTACAAAATATTGTGAATGAACCTTTAGTTAATTGAGATAGGATCATTTTTCCCCCACTTTACATCAAACTTGGCTTAATGAAGCAGTTTATTCAGGTTTTGAATAGAGAAAGTGAATGCTTTCAACATATTATTTTTGCTTTTTCTGCCTGTCTTTTGAGAAGAAGCAGGTATATTTGATGGACCTCAGATTCAAACCCTCATACGTGACAAAGAATTTGCCAGAAAGATGAATAAGGAGGAGAAAGCAGTTACAAAAAACTTCCTTGGCAACAAAAAAGCAGAAAACTACTAACTTCTGGTTCCAAGGATGCTGTTGGCTTTCCGCGACATTGGATATAACATGAGCGTTAAGATTCACTTCCTGAACAGCCACCTTGATAAGTTTCCCAAAAATCTTGGATCTGTTAGTGATGAGCAAACTTCTTCTGGAGCATCAAACGAGATTGTCCTCAACAAATACACAAACACAAGAGCTACAAACGCAAATTTTTGCCTGAATAGGATTTAAATAAGTTTTGCACAAATTTTATGATTAAAATAAGTGTTTAAATTTTTTTTTTTCATTTTTCCAAAGCTGGAAATGGGGAGGCAGTCAGACAGACTCCCACATGCGCTCAACCGGGATCCACCCGGCATGCCCACCAGGGGGCGATGTCCTGCCCCTCTGGGGCGTCGCTCTGTTGCATCCAGAGCCATTCTAGCGCCTGAGGCAGAGGCCACAGAGCCATCCCCAGCGCCCGGGCATTCTTTGCTCCAATGGAGCCTCGGCTGTGGGAGGGGAAGAGAGAGACAGAGAGGAAGGAGAGGGGGAGGGGTGGAGAAGCAGATGGGTGCTTTTCCTGTGTGCCCTGGCCGGGAATCGAACCCAGGACTCCTGCATGCCAGACCGACGCTCTACCGCTGAGCCAACTGGCCAGGGCCTAAAATAAGTGTTTTAATATGTTCTATTTTGAAATTGTAGACAAACTGATGCAATCATATCTTTTAGTGTATTAGTGTATTTACTGCATTATATAAATTATTTTATTTTCACCAAGATGATGCCCAAGAAGACATTCTACTTCATTATGTTAAACTAAATGTTGAAAATTTTACAATAAAATGAAAACCTAAAATCTTGAATTGCAAAAAAAAACTGTAGCTTACAGAGAAAAACTAATGTAGATTTGAGATCAGCACATGTGAATTAGGTAAGAACAAGTGTTTTTGTGATTGCAACAAAATTTTGTTCCCCAATGTTATTATTATCATAGACAATATGTTCACTGTTATAAGACTCTATTAATAAGTATCTGTGGTTTAGCTTTAATATTTTCATGTTTGTGATTAATTGCAATGTTATATGCACTGTAATTAGTAATGGGATCTATTCTATTCTTTTAGCTACTTATTTTGATTTTAAAAATTAGTCATATATGATTTTTAAAATATTAATTTTATAAGGACTTCAAAAGTACATGTATATGATTGTTTAAATGTTTTTTTATATCACTAGTCATTTTGATATTGTCTATTATTATATTTTATGGTAAAATTATGCTTATTGATATCCTATCTCCTTAGCTTCCAGACACATGGGTGTGGAATTAGAGTGGAGTTTATACAACTAATTCTGGTCAATAAATTGTAAGTAATGGTCATGTGGATTATGTTAGGATTTAAGCATTTAACCATCTCTCTAATTCTCTAGCTTCTTCTTTTTTTTCTATGAGAAAAGTGGAGGAAGGCTTGTGTTAAAATATTACGTCAAGGAATCAAACAGTGTGAATCACTGAATAGCCATATGGAAGACTATGGCTTTGGAAAGTTAACAGTGTGTAGATGGCTTTAAGGAAATAAAAAATTAGTCTTTTATTTAATTAAGTTACAATAACTTGGGGATTATTTGTTTGCTAAAATAATCATAATATCTTTATAAAATAAAATAAAATAAAAAGTAAAGCTTACATTGAATTGGAACTTGAGGACAGAACATACTTGAATTACTTAGAGGAGAGGGGTCAGACATGGGCCAGAAGGCACAGGTAAAGGTGCTGAGGGAAGGACAGAGAGTTGCTCCTCGTACCATCTAGAGGCTAAGAGTTTGCACTGGTCAAGGACGGCAGGAAGACTGACCAGTGCAAAAGCATCTGAACAATTTTACAGGACAGAGAACACAGTTAATCTCAACAGAAAGAGATGAACACAGGAAAGAGATAGAGAATGAACAAGTTCCACTCTTCACATTGATCTAAGTATCTGATTTAGGATGTTTGATTAAAGTCAAGGGTTAATACTCTTCAGATAAAAACAAAACCTTAAGTTTAGCACAGCACTTACTAAGAAAGATTATAAGTCAAACTATGATTCAAAGTAAGAAGGAACTATTATATACATTATTACATATTAAAGAAAACTGATGTCTTTGATGCAGTTTAAAATCTGGCACCAATTGACTTTTCTAAGATCTTAGTGCTTAACGGACAGCAACTTTCCAAAAGACCTATCAAATCCTGAGTGACCAGGATACTGGGGAGACTAGTGCCATTGTGGCTGTTTTACTTAAAAATCTCAATGGAATAAAATTGTGAAAATTAAAACAGAACTATCTAATAAATTTTTGAATAAATGATCTCTCGTGTATTTGGTCTGATTCTGTGCAGGAAAATTGAGTTTTTCAAATGTGCAGTGAAACAGACAGAAGCTGTCAAAAAAGACATAATCATGTGGGAAGATGTCCAAAAATGGTATTTTAAAAGATAAAGTATATTAAAGTATATTACAATTTAGAAATGAAAAAAGGCTCTTAATTTCAGAAAGAGATAGTTAAGAAGAATGGAATCTAAAACTTTGACTGATAACAGAAAAAATATTAAAAATATTAAATTGTAAATTATAAATTTTATTTTTTTCTTCTTGGATTTAAAACAGTAGTCAGTCTTTTATAAAAAATAAAATAAGATGAAAAAAGAAAGGAAGAGGTTTCCATGAAGAATTATATATTATTTTCTTCATAAATGTCAGGCTCTGTGAAAGTTGCTGTGGATGGATACAGGAATGACCAAGATTGATATGCTCGTTGCTATTCGGCAACAGTAAAGGGAACACTTTCAGACTATCACTCTCTGCTATGTGGGCATTTCATTGTGCATTTAAGATACACAGAGATATCTATCCAGGGTTAACTATCATACCTTCAAAGAGGCTCCACTACAAATAGGTTTTTTAGAAAATTTTAGAAGATTGTAATTTATCAAGATCTATTCTGTTTGTTCTAAGAGTTTCCAGATTATAAATCTTATTTAACCCTTCCTGATATATGAAGTATCTTCTCACTTGTTTAAGAGAATTCCTTAGTCTCTAGTGGCTGGACTTAATTAAACTAGCTCAGACATGATAGTTCATGGGGAACAGCCCAAAATTCAGCACCGAAAAAGAAAAAGACATTTTTATGAGCTGATTTATAAAAATCTCTATTTTTGATGTTTTATTTCATTTTTTAAGTAAAATAGCTTGTGTTTAAGGTTTGTTATTTCCATCCTATGTTGAATTACTCTTGTGTATCCTCAGCTGCTTCTATCTGCCATTAGGAACCAAGATTCTCTATTCGCCTTGTTAACAGAACACAGAAAGAAACCATTAAAATAAAGAAAAGGCTTTAAACACTAGTTTCAACATGCCTAAAAATATTTTGTTATTCAGTGTTTTGGTTTTAAGAAAAGAATCAAGAAAGAAATTATCTCAAAGGAAAGGTATTCGACAAATTAAAAAGATTAACGTTTTGCCCTGGCTGAATAGCTAGAGCATCACTCTGAAGCACAGAGATTGTCGGTTCAATTCTGGTCAGGGCACATGCAAGAGCAGCTCAGTGTTGCTGTCTCTCTCCCTCTCCATTCCTCTCTCACTGAAACCACTAAAATAAACAAATAAATAAATTTTAAAAATATTAATATTTTGAGATAGACCCTGGACTTAGAGATAAAAACATCTGGCAGCAAAGTTTAGCACTGTTCCTTAATCTCCATATTATCTGGAGCAAGTCAGTTAGCTGCTCAGAAATGGTCCTCTCCTGGAATGACCTTTGAGATTATATACTCTAGCTGAGTACTTTTTATAAAAATAATTTATGCCAATTTTGAAGGAAAGAAACATTTAAGGAAAATGACATTTTATATGCTATATAAATACCCAATCCAGTTAACCTTTAAAGGGAACACCAGCAACCTATAAGCAACATTGTACTCTAATATTTTTACTATGATACTCTCCATTTTTCTTATAATTTGGAGTAAATTTTTAAGGCAAATGATTGATTTTTTTTACTGGAAAACTTAGTGTTCTTTTCTTTTCACATTGTATACAGAGTTAAAGAAAGGATTCCTTGAATGTATGTGAAAGTCTATGAAGAGTGTGCAGGTGCAGAGTTTGAGATCATTATTAACCCAAGAAAGCCTTGAAATAGGCAAATAAGAATGCTTTCATTTAACATTTCAGAGTCAGCTGTGAGCCTTGGTTAGCGACTTAATATGTTTAAGTGTGAGGTCACCAAGCAGCATATTGTATTAATGAGCTTCTCGCAGAGACGGATATAACAGCGGGCATACAGGGAGTGCACCCTGAGCCTCAACTTCTGAAGGGCCCTGCAAAACACTTTTTTCAAATGAAGGGGGGCCTTCATTGGGATGTTAGGGGCCCAATATTTTCTTCTGGGCTGGGGCCTCAACTGACCTTAGCCTCTGAGCTTCTGGTACTAAAATCTCCTCACAAGGGGGAGGAATACATAGGCTATGAATGGTTATTTCCAAATATAGATATTAATTATTCAGAGTTAAAAATAATTTTTACTGAAGGCCATATCATTTCCGAAGAACTGGAAGCAGTATGTAAATGCTGAGAGTAATAGTTTATTTCTTGTTTACTCCTGTGTCTATTTTTCCCGGTCCCTTTCTTTCCCATTGTAGATAGTTTGCCTTGATCCCTAAAGCTATTCAATAATGGCAAATACCCCACTAGCTGGTCTTCTGCATACTTGCCAATGGAAAACAATAGCTGCTATGCATTAAAAACAAGACATTTGATAAATAAAGCTATTCAATTAACTCCTCTCACAAATGATGCCAGAATTGCTCAATATGGAAATACTTTTTCTAAGTTCTTCTTCCACTCCAACTGTATCTTATAGATTACAAATCATTTCTTTTTGCCACTATTTTTATTTATTGTCCCTGCATTCCCATTGCCTTCCTAACTGGTTTTACCCCCCAGAACCTACACTTAATCAGCTCCCTCATTCATTGTCTCAAGAACTTTCCAGATTCTGAATAACTTGATTAATTAATCTGTATGAAGTATTTAAAATAATATTATCTCAAAGTTAATATATACTACTTTACATTTGAGTTGAAGTATCAAAATTTCAAATAACATGCCGTAGAATTTTTATAACACTTACAGAGATATATTCTTTGAGTAAAGGGTCATTCTAGAATTCTTGAAGAAAAAAGGAAAACATGTATGAACATCTTAGCTGTGTGTTTCTTAAGAGAATTTATATACAACTTTTGCAGTGCAGAAATGAGTTTTGCTGTGCTTTACTTTTGATATGTTTTCTTAGTATTAGTGCAATTTGAATGAGAATATAGTTGGTTTTAATATTGTGTCTAATGTGATTGCTTTCTAGTTAAAGTAACATAGATGTTCTGTCACAACATTTTGCTTGCCTGATATAAGATGTGAAATTTTAATCAGTGCCTAATTGTTAAATGCCAGTAATATTGTCAAACAAATACATTATATTCCTCATTAAAACTGAGAAGTAATTACAATATTAGATTTAGTGTCATTTTCAACATGATGAGAGCAAAAAAGGAAAATACTTATGAAAAGTTCTCCATTAAGTATCCCTTGAAGTTATTTTATAATAGAGAAAAACTTAAATACTTTAAATATCCCTAGATGATGTAACATTTTAATTGTCACACACAATGTAATAATAAAGTCATTAATAAAATGCCATTAAAATATTAAATGAACACCTATAATGAAATATACTTTTGTATGACTACAAATAGTATTGTTTAAGAACAAATATATGCATATTAATAAGATAGATCTAAGAAACTCAAGACTTAAATTTTGATAGACCTACTTTAATTAACATAGCCTATTAGACCTAAGAACTGTGACCACCTTTATTAAAATGCCATAACTATTAGCACTATTAATTAAGATGACCTGTCTCAACATGACTTAGTAATTTGGTTCAAGGCAACTTTTTCTGGAAAAGATAAAACTGTAAACCAATAAATAACTTTATTATTTGCATCATTAATTTCATACAGATCAATTACATGATATAGCAATCACCTTGGAAAATAGTACACATAATAAGCAACAGTTTAATTTTAAAGAGTAAATGTAACAACTTCCCTTTGCTAGAGTTACCCAAGCTGAATTATGGAAGGATTTTTATCCAGCTTCCAATAGTTCCTCTCCCTGAAAGACCTATCTTAAATCACTGACTATTTCTTTTGCCAGGTTAAGAAAGTTTCCGGTTATTATTCCTGTTTTAACATAGATTATTTTTTCCCCAAATCATTATAGAAGGACTATAATATAACATCCAAATATAAATCAAACACTGAAATGAAGACATTTATTGACATGGTTGGCACATTATTTTTTGAACAAACATATAGGTTTATGTGGACAAGTCCTGCTGGGGCTGAGGACGATAGAGACACAAAGACCCGACTCCGGGGACCAGGTTCAGTGATGCAGATCCACTTTATTCAGGAAGTAAGCTAGCTTATATACACAGGTTCAGCCTATAGGGTGTTACAGCGTGTCCTTCATAGCCAATGGCTGAAAAGATCAGGGAGCTGCATGGTTGGTGCTGAGTCACTTCCTTATGGTGGGTGAGCTCCTTTCCTGGATGTGCCCAGGAGGGTTCTGGTAGCTGGAGTATTCTCACAGCATTGCATCAGCCACAGCGCTAGAAATGTGCTCTGTACTCCACCCACATATCCCCCTTCTCTTTTAATTAAGGCCAATTGGACTTGATGAATGACAGCTTGCTGTTGTGGTAGCTTCTGAATGCTACGCATTATGCAACGGAACCCTAGTAGAACTAAAACAACTATAATACCTATTATACTATATGCTAATAGATTAGCAGGATTAAACAATGAGACAAGCTTCTGTAATGTTTGACTACTTCGGAAATAGAATGGGGGTCTTAAACAGGGGATTTCTCCTAGGGATCAGGATGTCATTTTCCTCCCATTGCGTTACAAAGACCTTCTAGGTGCCGTTAAACACAGTTCCATTTTTATTGTAAAAAATGAACATAGGTCCATGCACACCCTCTTCCCACAAAGGTCCCAGCATCCAAACACAGAACAGATGGCTTGCCATGGGCTGCATACTGCATATGGTTGCAAGGCACATTACACCAATTACAACAACATGACAAATCATACAATTTCAACAATTACAAAGGTACATTTCACCAGTCTCTGAGCACTTTGCCAAAAGCATAAAATGTCCCTGGGCTTCTTTCTAGCTGTGGGAATATCTTTCCAGGACAGGGGAAGGACCTCCAGCAAGGCCTCCCCCCACCCCCATCAGGGTATTTCACATTGTCCAAAATTTGTAAGTCCATCCAACAAAGGAGTCCGTGCTCACTCGAATTGTAGTCCAGGAAATCAGTCCATGCATATGAGGCCTCAGCCAACCCCCTCATTCCTGCAGTCCTGGCAGGTCTTACACTGTCCCAAGGAGAAGCACATGGCAATGGCAGTCAGCATTTCCATCTCTGCTCTGGAGAGCATGATGGCATTCACCCCTATGTCCCAAAATGTCAGTGAACCCACCAGCGGCTTAGGCACTCCCTGCCGTTCCAGCGGCCACTCGGCGATGCAAGTCTGGTTTCTGTTCATCCTCCTGTGGCAGCTGCCACTGTTTACCTTCTGGAGTCTGCAAATCGCAACTCTGGCGCAATTCTCCAAAGATGAGCTGAAAACACCAGCTCGTGCTGCCGGACTTGAGCCCTGGGCTGCCACCACCTGTGTCTGGGAGTCAGTGGTTACTACAGCACACACAAGCAAGAACAGAGCACCAGGGCCTGGGGGCCTGTCAGGGGCAATTTTTTGGGCCCGCCCCACCAAAGCCTCCACATGCTCCCAGGTGATGGGGCGAGCTCACCAGCTGCGAGGTCTTCTTCTGGAGCACTGAGGACCTCTTCCCCTCAGGCATAGTTGGTGTGGAGGAGGCCAGGACTGTGGCTTTGGATGGGTGAAAACTGAACCACTTAGTGGGTGCCCAAGAAACCCTGTCAAGCAGGTTGGGGGGTTCCTGGGATCCAAATTGGCTGAAAAACACAAGCATAACCTCTCCCTTGCATTAGAAGAGGGTGTGATCCCTGCCACTGTGTCATGGCTGGGTCCTTTCAGCATCATTTCAGAGAGAGGGGTGGGAGAGAAAGAGAGCGAGAGATACAGAAAAATAGATAAGGCAGACAGACAGAAAGAAAAAAGACAGATGGAGGCATATAGGCTTGCCCACGGGTCTGCAGCAGGAACATGTGTTGGAGTTAAAGCTGGGGTAGAAAATGGCACCTGAGAGGCTGGGGTGGGGCACTGAGCCCCAGCAGGGAATGCAGAAGTAGCGACTTCCACTTCTTCAGGTGGCGAAGCTGATGGCACGGTTTCTAATATATCTAGTTTCATTTCTGCGCGCTCGGCTGCAAGTCCATCAAACTCGGTGGCCCAATCCTTTTCTTCTTCTACAGGGGGAGATGAATAGGGAGGTAGGGGTTCCTCTGAAAGAGGAGTAGCCTGTAGAACCTTGGAGATCGGCAGAGGGTCCTCAGCAGAAGCACCAGTCAAGCGGCACATATTGCCAATAAAGCAAGAGTGAGGCCGAGAAGGAAGGCCCGTGCCTCATGCACCCCAGCTGAACAAACTTGTCGAAGAGCTCGGGCCCAAGTATCCGGGTCCCAGAGGGGTGCGTCCTCAATCCAGGGATTGAGACAAGAAAGGATCTCCCAGTAAGTACTTCACAAACTTCAACTCGCCTACTCTCCAATAGGGCATGCGGGGCTTGAGGTTGCGGGACTCCAGAGTGGGGGAGAAGGTTTTCCATTGTAGAGGGTCACTCACCCGTCCTTGGAAGCTGGTTAGGTCCCTGCCCAATGTTGGGCACCAGTTTTGGACAAGTCCTGCTGGGGGTGAGACGACAGAGACTCAAAGACCCAACTCCAGGGACCAGGTTCAGTGATGCAGATCCACTTTATTTAGGAAGCAAGCTAGCTTATATACATGGGTTCAGCCTATAGGGTGTTACAGCGTGTTCCTCAAAAAGCCAATGGCTGGAAAGATCAGGAAGCTGCGTGGTTGGCGCTGCATCACTTCCTTGTAGTGGGCGAGCTTCCTTCCTGGGTGTGCCAAGGAAGGTTTCAGGTGCTGGAGTATTCTTATAGCATTGCATCAGCCGCAGCTGCTAGGAATGTGCTCTGTGCTCCACCCACAGGTTTATTTTAACTCAGTTTGGTATGTGATACAGATTTGCAATTTTTAATAAACTAAAATGAAAATTTCTAAGTACATCTGTGACTGCCTATACAGCAAATACTTTAAGGTAAAGTAAGATATTTTGATAAAATTACATCTGAATAAAATAATCAGATGAAAAATCTGAAAAGGTTTCTATATACCTTGTGGTTTAAAAAAAACAAAAAATTATTAATGGCATCAGATACTAAATTACTAAAGGAATGAGGGAAAATCTGTGTTTTGTTGTAAGAACTCTTCTCTCAAATTTTAATTTCACATTATATGATTTTCTTATTAAAGCCATATTTAAATTACAGAAGATGAGATGCTTCATCAGCTACACTTTCACAAAAATTGCTACATGTGTTGACATTAATATGTGACAAGGTATTCATATCCAAATAAGTGGCAATTATAATATTGTAGCTAAGTTTTGTATTTGGGGGGGAATGGAAACTCTGCATACCTTTAAATAAGTCTTGTATATTTTAACACTTACTAAAAACTAACAGTAACTCCATAATAAAAAAATTTGTGGTCCTGACTGGTTGGCTCAGTGGCTAAAGTGTTGCCCCGGCCTGTGAACATCTCAAGTTCGATCCCTGGTCAGGGCATACATGAGAAGCCACCATCTGCTTCTCCCCTGTGTCCCTTCTAACCTTTTCCTCCTTCCATAGACAGTGGATCAATTAGTTGGGACATCGTCCCGGGTGCTGAGGATAGCTCAGTTGTTCCGAGCATCAGCCTTGGGTGCTGAGGATAGCTCAGCTGTTCTGAGCATCAGCCTTGGGTGCTGAGGATAGCTCAGTTGACTCAACTATTGATCCCAGGCAGGGGTTGTCCGGTGGATCCTGGTCAGGACAAATGTAGAGTCTGTCTCTCTATCTTCCCTTCTCTCACTTAAAAAAATTTTTTGTAAGATACCTAGAATATTACTATTATTGAAAACACAAAAACTCGCCTGTTTCAAGAAACCTTTGAAGCCAGAAATTTTAAATAATGAAAGTAGTTGAAAATATTAAGTACTGTATATGAACAAATGTACAAGTAAAAAAGCCTTTAGTTATATCAGCAAGTAACTAAGAAGCAAGTAAGTCTTTATTTTAAGAACATGTAATATAATTATCTAAATACAAGAAATTTTGACTTATGCAACAAACCTAAGCAACTTGTCATTATTCATCATAAAATATTAAAAACCAAAAGCTAAAAACCACTATCAGCTCAAGAAACTAAAGCAAAACAACAACAATAAAAAATATATATAATGACCTAGCCATGGCTGGTTGGCTCAGTGGTAGAGTGTCAGCCCAGCATGTGGGTGTACAAGGTTTGATTCCTGGTCAGGGCACACAAAAGAAGTGCCCATCAGTTTCTCCACCCCTCCCCCTCCTTCTTCTCTCTCTCACTCTCTCTTCCTCTCTCAAAGCCATGGCTCAATTGGTTTGAGTGCAGCGGACTTATTGCTGAGGATGCTCCCTGGAACCTCCATCTCAGGCCCTAAAATAACTCCATTGCAAGCATGACCCCAGATGGGCAGAGCACTGGCCCCAAATGGGGGTTGCTGGGTGGATTCTGGTCTGGGCACATGTGGGAGTCTGTCTCTTTATCTCACCTCCTCGCACTTGGAAAATAAGAAAGAATATATGGGCCCTGGCCGGTTGGCTCAGTGGTAGAGCGCCGGCCTGGCGTGCAGGAGTCCTGGGTTCGATTCTCGGCCAGGGCACACAGGAGAAGCGCCCATCTGCTTCTCCACCCCTACCCTTCTCCTTCCTCTCTGTCTCTCTCTTCCCCTCCCGCAGCCAAGGCTCCATTGGAGCAAAGTTTGCCCGGGCACTGAGGGTGGCTCCGTGGCCTCTGCCTCAGGTGCTAGAATGGCTCTGATTGCAACAGAGCAATGCCCCGGAAGGGCAGAGCATCGCCCCCTGGTGGGCATGCCAGGTGGATCCCGGTCAGGCGCATGCAGGAGTCTGTCTGACTGCCTACCCGTTTCCAGCTTCAGAAAAATACAAAAAAAAAAAAAAAAAAGAATATATGCATATATATAATGGTCTAGAAAAGCAAAATGATCATTTTAAACTAATTTACAGAAGCCAAAATTCTCACTCTATATCTTTGATTTTTACTTATATTCATTTTTAATAAAAAAATAATTTTACTGATAAGTCTACAATTATTTCTACACTTGCAAATTAATATAGCATCCTCCAGACAAAAGAAAGTATTAAAAAATTCATTATAATTGGCATAAAGTCAAATAATCTAGAACTAATTATTTGTCCATTTATTTCCTTAGTGGAATTTAGAACTAAACTGTGTTTTTGTGTAGGATATGAAATTGAACAACATATAAAACTATTTGTTTTCAAATTTTATTTAAAATTGAACTGAGGGTAGGTTTTGCAGGGCAGAAAAATGATCTCTCTAAAAAGTTTCAAAATAAAGCTTGGTAAAATAATTAATCTTTATTTTAATAGCCAATGAAATAAGTTTCAAGGAAGGCATTAGTTTTGTATTTACATGAACTTATGTATTTTTGTTTTAATTCAGATTTTAGAAAAGGTACTGCCATCTACTCTGAAGAAAATATAGATTAAAATATTCATGGGAATATTTAGATATTCCCATGTCATTAATAGATATTTTGTACAAAGATTACTTAGTGATGTCCAATCAGTGCATTTATAACTTAAAGTTAACACTAACTTACAGAACTTCATTTGTTGTGGAGTCAGAGACTGTAGAACTGTTTTCACATAATATAATCTCTATACAAAAATACGTATTCCAAGACCTATAATATCACTGTCAAATATCAAAGGTAAAGAGAAACCTAAAATCAGCCTGAGAAACAAAGATTATAACCTCAAAAAGACAAAAACAAAACCCTATTAGGCTGTCACTATTTCTCAGCAGAAACCCTAATAATAGAGAATAGAATGACATATTCAAATTGTTGAAAATAAAAAGTATCAGTCAAGAATATTCTATTTCTTAAAGTTATCCTTCAGATATAAAGGTCAGATAGAGACTTTCCAACAAAAACAAAGCTGAAGAAATCTGTCAACAGTAAACTTGCCTTTCAAGAAACACTGAAAGAAGTTCTTCAAGCTGAAATTTAAAAAATGCTAATTAATGACATGAAAATATATAACACAATGGTGAGGTAAATATACAATCAGATTTAGAAAACTAATTCTGTAATAAGATGGTGTGTCAACTTCTTAACTATATAATTGTAAAAGAAAAAAGTATTCTAATAGCTATTGCTATTACATCTTAATGAATAAACAATATAAAAGCAAGTAAATTATAACATCAAAAATATAAATGGGGAAGTTAAAGGAAAAATCTTTTGTATATAATCAAAGTTAATTTTCTGTTAGCTTAAAATTGAATGTTTTGTTAATAGATGTTTTATGTAAATCTCATAGTAACCACAAAACAAAAACCTAGGGTAGATCTACAAAAGATAAAGAACAGAAAAACAGAGCATACCATCATGAAAAATTACCAACTTATAAATATAGGTAGAAACAGAGAGAAAAAATGAAAATATAAAACAGCCAAAAAAGCAATGAATAATTTGGCATTAGTAAGTTCTTACATATAAATAAATACTTACTCTAAGTGTACATGGATTGAATTCTTTAATCAACAAGCATAGAATAGATAAAGAATTCTTTTATAAATCACCCATCTATATACTGCCTACAGGATACTATTCAGATTTAAAAATACATACAGGTTCAAAGTGAATGAATTGAAAAAGATACTCTATACAAGTAGAAATCAAAGAAAGTAGAGTAGCTATACTTATATCAGACAAAATACATTTTAAGCCAAAAATTATCTAAGACACAAAGAGGGCTTTACAAAATGATAAAGGTGTCAATTCATCAAGAAAATATAATCATAAATATATAAGCACCAAATGTCAGAACACTTAAATACGTTAGGCAAATACAAACAAATTTAAAGTGAGAAATAAATAACAATACAATAATAGTAGGCAATTTCAGTACTCATTTTCAGCAACAAATACCATCCACACAGAAAATCAACATGAAGCATTGGATAGGAACCATACAAATTAGGCAAAATAAATTTAAGGGGAATTATTCCATTCAACAGCAGCAGAGTATACATCAACTCAAGTTCCCAAGGAAAATTTCTGTAGGATAGATAATATAAGGAGCCAACAAACCAATCTTAGAAACCTTTAAAAGATTGAAGTCACGCCAAGTATTTTTCCACTCTAAGTGTTGTTGCGGTAGACATGAGCACAGCAGGGAGAATGGGCCCAGTACAGAGGGTCATTAGGATGGAAGGGCTCAGAGGCCTGGCAATGGGTAAACAAGGACCTTGGCACCAGGGTAATCTTTCCTCCCCTAGAATATTGCTGGTCATATGGTTTCGATCCCCTGACCTCTGAACTCTTCTCTGACCTTTCCTCAGATTTTATTGTCTTTAGGAATGTGGGCACATCATGCATGTGTTTTGTCCTTTGGTTTAGTGATCTATAAAGAAATAGTTATAAAAACAAAGTTAAAAAATAAAAATAATTTAAAAAATTAGCAATGTTTATTTCTGGGGTTGCTATGAGAAATAAAAAGTACCATATATAGGCTTAAATAAATGTGATACAGTATTATTACTATTATTATTATTATTATTATTATTATTAACCTGCTTTATCTCTTGTTCAAGATTCTATTGAAATGCCCTTATTTACATAGCTCACATTGTATCAAGCGTAAATTAGGTATAGTCACCATCATCCTCCTCCCCAAAATTTGTAACTATAAACAACACTGTTTGTTTCCTTATTTTGTATCCAGCATTATAACAGGTATTCATAGCCCATAAAAAGACACATTTCTTTTGTCACATGCATGTAGTAGCCCATACAAATAACAAGATTTATGGAGGTCAGAAAAAGTATTATGTTAAATATTAAGCATAGACTATGTGAATTCATCCTATTTGAAGAATAGGAACCTGGAATTAGCTGTGTTAGAGTAAGGCTTGAGTACTTCAGATTCAGGGTCTTAAAAGCACAAAAAATCATTTTTGCTCTCAAAAAGATGGCACAGACAAAGTCCCTTATGGGAACCAAAGTCTAAATGTAGAGCTCTATAAGGATGTGGACACAGATGGGAAATAAAACTGGAGTTACAAATGTGAGCCTGTGATGTCAGAGTAGAGATACAAGGTAAAAAGACGGCAAGCAGGGACCAAATCAGGAGACTTTCATTGCTGGAAAAGACAGACCACCTGGAGTTGAGGACTTGAGATGAGGGACCAGGACATGGGAATCCATGCTGCAAACACAGAGAAACACTAGATAATATTTTTTAATCATTATAAATGGATAGCTATGCAAAACAAGAAAATAAGATTAAGTTGCAGGTAGAAAGAAAGATGAAAAACTGAGGGGTAAACATGGAGGCATTTTTTAACACTGAGGAATAAAAACTTGATTTTTTTAACTACCATTTCAAAAATGTAAATAATTCTTCAGGTTCTTCAAAAGTGGAAAGGCACAGTGGAAAACTTCAGAAAGACATCTCTCAAAAAGGTCTTGCTATGAAAGAGTAAGATAGAAAAAAGTTTCCAGTGGCAAAGTAAAGCAATCAAGGAACTTTCTTCTTGTCCTACAATTCAAGTAGAAAATGTACTAAAATCAGTTCCTAGAATTCAAAATAAAGCCATTCCCTCATCTGGATTTCGTTTTCAATTTAACACTTCAATGTTCAGGAAAATTCCAGGTACATAAATTAATTTAAAATATGATGAGTTGGTAGCCTTTGGGTTGTCAGCATAAGACAATATCACCAACCATGGAGAAAATAACCTTAAAACCAATTCTTCCAGATGCCCACTGATTAACGTCATCCCAGCAAAAATATATACATAATATTTTATGCACACAACAACTGCCATCATAATTGAGACACAGGAGAAATTAATACATGAACTTCAGACTTAAATCCTCTAAATCTGTTATTTTTTAAATATAAAGTAAAAATATAAAGTAATTACTTTGAATACATTTGAAGAGAACAAATTATGTGATTGAATATGTATTGAAGAAACAAGAAGTCATCAAAACTGTACAAAGCCATTAAAAACAAATTCATGAACATATTTTCTAGAAAGAAAAAAATAAAATCAGTTAATTAAAAAAATGAGCAAGTAAAAGAAAATTAAACAAAGTCATATAAAGAATAAATTGAAAAATAGACGTGAGTAATATAAATCACAAGATACATACAGAAGAAGGTGGAGCTTTTAAGAAACACACAGGGTAGAATCAAATGCTCTTTAAAAATGGCGCTTAAGTTGAAAAAAAAAAGTAGTGGAGGGACAATGTTTTGAAAGATAATTGCTTTGGCTGTACCAGCAATAATGGAATGCATCAAATTTCAAATTTAAGTAGTCTCATAAATATCAAGAAAAAAATAAAGAGAAATTCCCATCTAGGTGTATCAGCATTGAAAACCTAGAAAAAGCTGAGAAGGAGAGAGAAAATGCCTGGCAAATGAACATTAAAAGGATATCTTAATAGCAAAAATGCATGCTAGAATACAATAGAAAATAGCTTCAAAATTTTGAGATAACATTACTGTGCACTTTTATTTATATTTATTATCAAATTTGGGTATAAATAACAATATGTTTGATTTTTAACTCACACTTCAAAAACAGATAAAAAAGGAAAAAATCTTAAAAGGTAAAAAATGGCCTCAAATCTGAAGATTTTATTTGTGATACATGTAAATGATAAAGCACATATAAACTTCTCATAATCAATATATAAAAGGCAAAAACAACTCATTAGAAAATGGGCAAATCTACAAAAATTATTTAACCTTGTAAAAAACCAAAATGGCCAATTACATATAAAGTTATTTCTTTACATTTTTAGTAATTAAAGAACTGCAATATGAATAACAGTAGGCACTTGTTAGAATTTTTATCCATTATTTTATGTACTGCTATTGGGATGTATTGAGATAATAATGGTGAACAATTTAGCAAAATCTGTGGTTATTATTATGTTTTTGTGTGTTTTAAACATAATACCTTTTAAAATAAATGGCTTGAGTTCAAGGAGGTAGAATGCTGGGTATGTGATTGCTCAGAACAGGCATATAGTGAGATTTTCTTTGTATTTGACAAGAGTGGTGTTAATAGGTTTAGAGGATTTAAAGAATTTGAAGTAGGAGAACATAGATGTGCTTTATATAATCACTATATTTGAAATGAATATAATTGAATATAAAAGATTAATATGAAAATGACTCTGCTTAGCATAAATTACGTTCTGAAATGAAGAATCAGTCTCTCAGGTGCTCTGCCTGCCTCCCAGACCCCTTCCCTTGTGATCACTTTCAACCATTGACATGTTGGGTGTGCTTAAGGATTTACTTGTACTGGTTAATCTTCTGGGTTTGGGCACCCCTGTTGTGTGATGTGTCCCCATAAGAATTATACAAGAATATGTGTCCCCATAAAAATCAATTCAGAAAACATAATAAATACCTTAAATAAAATTTAGTCCTGCACTGTGATGTAAGCTTTTAAGTAAATGCATAAATGCCCTATTTGCTTTCTTCACTGATTAATTTCACTGCATACTCACTTCTGAGGCTTTTATATTATAAAAAAAAATTACTCTGCATACAAAGGCAAAACAAAATCATATTAACCCCTATAGATTTATTTCTGTTTTAATCTCTGCACAATAAATAGTTTTGGTCAAAAAACAGAAAAAAAATTGAGAATCATAGAATGTTAGAGCCAGCTCTTTCAAATCGAAATATGATTATAATTGCAGGAAGCCCTGTTAATAAATGAGAAGGCAGATTGTCACAGCCAGTTATAGCAAGGGGTTTAGCTAGATAACAAGCTCTGCTGCTAGCTCTGGAAACTTCCCATTGCACAGCAGTCCTCCCAAATAAAATTAGTTTTGACTCAGCATTTTGTTGGAGTCCATATACTTTTCAGGACATAACTTGAAAACTCAGTCAAAAGAATATTAACCATAAAAGTATAATAGTATTTTACAGTTTGTCAGCACTTTTTAAACTTTGAAGTAAAAATCTTGTGAGAGATGCAGTAAAAGGAGATTTTTTGTGCTCTTCATGGGGCTTGATAATACACATGACCATCACATAACATTAGAGCTTCCACAACTCTAAAATTGGTGTTTATCCACACAACCAATCTAGAGTCCTAGTATGTTTGAAAAGACTGTATATTCTGCTATTTTGTGTTGAACTGTCCTAAAAATATCAATTAAATCCATTTGTTTTCATGTGTCATTTAAGGCTACTGTTTTCTTGTTAATTATTTTTTGTCTAGGTGATCTATCCTTTGATGTCAAAGTGGTGTTAAAGATCTTTACTATTGGCCATGGCCAGTTGGCTCAGCAGTAAGAGCATCAACCAGGAATGTGGGTGTCCCAGGTTTGATTCCCAGCCAGGGCACCCAGGAGAAGTGCCCATCTGCTTCTCCACCCTTTCCTTTCTCCTTCCTCTTTATCTCTCTCTTCTCCTCCTGCAACCAAGGCTCCACTGGAGCAAAGTTGGCCCAGGTGCTGAGAACAGCTCCTTGGCCTCCACCTCAGGTGCTAGAATGGCTCCAACCACAAGGGAGTGACACCCCAGATGTACAAAGCATCGCCCCCTGGTTGGCATGCCGGGTAGATTCTGGTCAGAAGCATGCGGGAGTCCATCCGATTGCCCCCCCCAGCCCTTCCACTTTCACACCCCATCCCCCCACCCCCACTTCTAACTTCGGAAAAAAAAACAGACCTCTATTATTACTATATTACTCTCAATCTCTCCTTTTATGACTGGCAATATTTGTATTATATTTAAGTGCTCTTACATTGGGTGCATAAATGATTACAAAGGTTACATCTTCTTGTTAGATTAATCCCTTTATTATTATGAAATGTCTTTCTTTGTATCTTATTAGAGCTTTTGTTTTAAAGTCTATTTGTCTATATAAGTATCAAACCTCAGCTTTTTTTTATATTCCATTTGCACTAAATATCTTTTCCATCTCTTTACTTTCAGTCTGTGTGTATATTTGTGTCTGAAATGTGTCTTATAGACAGTATACATATGGGTCTTTTTTATTCTTTTTTTTCTTCTTCTTCTTAAAGCAGTCCCTTTAACATTTCATATAATTCTGATTGGGTGATAATAAATTTCTTTATTTTTTTCTTGTCTGGGAACCTCTTTCTTTCTTTCTTTCTTTCTTTCTTTCTTTCTTTCTTTCTTTCTTTCTTTCTTTTCTGAAATGAGAAGCAGGGAGGCAGAGAGACAGACTCTCACATGTACCTGACCAGGATCCACCCAGCTTGCCCACTAGGGGGCGATGCTCTGCCCATCTAGGGTGTTGCTCAGTTTCAACTAGAGCCATTCTAGCACCTAAAGCAGAGGCCATAGAGCCATCCTCAGTGCCCAGGGCCAACATTGCTCCAATGGAACCTTGGCTGCAGGAGGGGAAGAGAGAGACAGAGAGGAAAGAGAGGGGGAGGGGTGGAGAAGCAGATGGGCACAACTCCTATGTGCCCTGGTTGGGCATCGAATCCAGGACATCCACATGCTGGGCCAATGCTCTACCACTGAGCCAACTGGCCAAGGCCTCTCTTTATCCCTCTTTCAATTCTAAATGTTAACCTTGATGGGTAAAATAATTTTCAGTGTAGGCCTTTTCATCATTTTAAATTTTGTATAGGTTTTTAATTTTTTTTAATTGAATTTATTAGAATGACACTAATTAACATAATTATACAGGTTTCAGGTGCCTAATTCTATAACACATCACTGTATACCATATTGTCTGTATTGTGTTTCAATTCCTTCTGGCCTGCAAAGTTTCTGTTGAGAAATCAGCTGACACTGTGAGGGCAGCTCCTTTGTAGGTAACTAACTTATTTCCTTTTTGCTGCTTTTAATATTCTTTCTTTACTTGCAAACTTTGGGATTTTAATTATAATGTGTTTTGGTGTGAGTCTCTTTGGGTTCAGCTTGTCTTGAATCTCTGTACTTCCTGGACTTGTATATCTATTTTGTTTAGTAGGTCAGGGAAGTTTTTTATTAATATTTCTTAAAATAGGTTTTCAATCCTTTGATTTCCCTCTTTACCTTCTAATAAGCTTATGATAGAAATGTTATTTTTTATGATACGTTTATTTATGTTTAAAGAGAGAGAGGATAGGGGAAAGAAAGAGAGAAAGAGAAACATTGATTTGTAGTTCCACTTATTTTTGCATTCATTGGTTGATTCTTGTATGTGCCCTGACTGGGGATCAAACTCTTGCAACCTTGTCATATAGGGACAATTCTTTAACCAACTGAGCTTTCTGGCCTGCTCCTGATGCAAATGTTCTTATGCTCGATATTGTCCAGAAAGTCCTCCAAATTATTTTAATTTTTTAAAACCATTATTATTTTCATTGTTCTGATTGGGTGTTTTTTGCTACCCTGTCTTCCAAATCACAGATTTTATCCTCTATTTCATTTAATTTACTCTATATTCACTCCAGTGTTTTTTCATTTTAGTTATTGAATTCTTAATTTCTGACTTTTAATGTTTTCTATTTTCCATTTTTATTTTTTTTAATCTCTTTGCTGAAGCTCTCACTGAGTTCATTTACTCTTTCCCTAAGTTCATTGAACATCCTTACAACTAGTTTTTGAATTCTGTATCTGGCAGATTGCTTGTTTCTATTTTCTGTTGTTGTTGTTTAGAGTGTGTCCTATTCTTTCATTTGACACATGTTTATTTGTCTCTGCACTTTGGATGATTCCCTGTGTCTGTTTCTATTTATTAGGTAGATCAGTTATGCCTCCTTGTCTTAGGGTGATATTTAAGCTGTAAGTGTCCTGAGGGACCCCATGGTGCATTCTTCTTTGTCACCTGAGCCAGGTGCTCCAGAAGTGTCCCTTGTGATGTCCCTGTGTCCTCTTCTGTTGTTGTTGAGCCTTGATTGTCGTTTTGACACCAGTGAGACGGTGGGCTTCAGGCTGGCTGCGTGGATGGCAGTGACTATAGCAGACAAGCTATTGTCAAGGGACTGACCTCACAGAGAGATATACTTTGGTGGGACTTTGTTGCCTGCTGAGTCCAACTTTTAGGTATTTTACTTGTGGGACTGGTTGAGTGGTATTCTGATGTTGCCTGAAGCCAGTCCCTTAGGAGACTTTCTGGTGCAAAACAAGATCATCTGCTGCTGTGCCCAGCCTGGGCCACCTGGTAGGAGCTAGAAAGTGATCTGCAGATGTGCTGAACTTGGAGGTCCCTGGGAGAAGCTAAGCTGTAAACTGTAGCTGACTGCCACTAGTGCTCAGTTTGGGACCAGTTATCAAGAGGTATGAAGCACACTGAGGTCAGATACTACTTGTTCAGGGTTTGTGAACCTTTGAGATATTTTAGGAAGATCCACAGATTAATCTGAGACAGTCAGTTTTCTGAAAAACTGCTAGAAGAATTTTTTGACGAGCATATGGATCAGGTGAGGTCGAGTCTCAAGAAATTACCAGGGTGGGGTGAATGGTGATATGCAGGTTAATGGATAGTTTGGATTTGGTACCTACTGGTGCTTGCCAGATGGGTGGGGGGAGGACTTAACAAAAGAACAATGGTTCCTGTTGCACTTCTGTCCAAAGAGAACTTCTCCCCCAGCTCTAGCTCTAAAATAAGACAATTCAGCTCCTCCCTCTGTGTCCCTGATACTTTTCCAACTACTTTCCCAGTGATGGAGCTACATCAAATGAGCAAGTTAGTCCATGTGTGGGTCCTATAAGAGAAGTGCCTGAGATTCCAGCAGCCCTCTGTCTCACTTGGACACAATCTCCACTGTTATTCACAGCCAGTTGTTAATGGGATTCCTCTTTCTGGCACTAGAGCTCCGTACTGGGGACCCTTGCTCCTAATGGGACACCTCCACAGCCAGGGCATCCCACTACCCCATTGGAGTGAGACCTGCCCATTCTGCATTTCTGTCCTTCCTCCAATAAGTCTTGATATGGTTTCTATATATCTTTAGTTATAATAGTTATGTTTGGCCTATCTTCAGGCAATTCTAAATGATGGTTGTTCTGTAATTTAGATATAATTTTGATGTGGTTGTGGGATAAGGTGAGTCCAGCATTTTCTCACTTCACCATCTTGACCAGAAGTGCCTTCTTTGTCAAACTAAGTAAGAAACAGAGGACAATGTACCTGTGATAATATGATAGAATCATACAGACATTGGTTGAAAGCCAATTTGACCTCTTACTAGGATAATGTCTTTGGAAAATTAAACTCTTTTAAGCTTCAGTGTCTTCATTTATATAATGAAGGTAATATTTATCTAAACTTTAATATATGAGGAGGAACCTAGAACATGGTGGTTAATTGTTAAGGATGTTGAATAGATTATTATCACTATACTTGTGAATCTATAACTTTATAAATGCATATTAGTGGTGTGATTCTCAACTGGAGAAGTTGTGCCATTGAAATTCTCCAAATTTGAAGAACAGTCAAAATACATGTGCTCTACTCCCACAGAATAGTAAAATGAATGAGTAATTTTTAGGGAAAAAAAATTATTACTTCTTCATTTAAACTTTAACAAACCTCTAGTTTCATAACACATGAAGTCCCTAATGTATTAATACAAATGAGACTATAGTACATTTTTCTTTTTCTCCATTTAGATTGAGCAATGAAGAGTGTGTAAAGAGCAAATATTTTAAAGAGTGTAAAAATACTTGTATATTTTTTAATATCATCATTTTTTACATCATCAAATTTAACATCATTATACTCAATGGCTTCTTACAATTGCTAGGAAGAAGTTCTGAGATAGTTGTAATAAAGTTGGTTGATATTTCTAGTGACAAGCAAGGACAAGCATACATCATCAGTGCTTCAGTAGCAAACCATTTAAAGTTCATTTGAGATAAAATATGAGTGCTAATTTTTTTTTCTTTAACCTTCTGATGCTATCACCAAAATTCACAGAGAAATTAGCATCATGGAATATATGATGCAAAGAGCAGAATATAGTAAAATTTTTCTAAAATCTTGGCTCTGTCTGGTGATTTGGAATATTTGTTAATTGGGACTGGTTGCTGCATCTTATCCCAGGAGGATGAACTCCTTCCGTGGTATGCTGCCCATGGTTTTGTTGTCTTCTTCCTTTCAGCTGATGAGCTACTGGCTTTCCCAGACATAATTTGAGCTGACACACAAATACAGACTACCTCATCCTGAAGCAGCCTGGTCAGGCTTCCACTAACAAAGTTGTTTGTGACTATTGCCCTATAAGAGGTGGGAATAACAGGATGGGACAGTTCCCTTCATTAGGTTACCCTTGCATTTCTAGTACAGCAAACTGTTTGTGGTTCTCCTCTCAGTAGATCAATAGGACAATTAAGATATGTGATTCTTTTCGTCTCTAAGCAAGTCTGTCTAATCAATTTGCCCAATGAAATATTGTTTTTTATTTTTTTTATTTTAGTGAGAAGAGGGGAGGCAGAGACAGATTCCCGTGACCAAGGTCCACCTGGCTAGCCCACTAGGGAGCAATGCTCTTCCCATCTAATGCCCCTGCTCCACCAGAGCCATTTTTTTGGCACCTGAGGCAAAAGCCATAGAGCCATCCTAAGCACCTGGGGCCAACTCTCTAATAGAGCTATGGCTGCAGGAAAGGAGGAGTAGAGAGAGATAGAGAGAGAGAAGCAAGAGAGGGAGGAGTGGAGAAGCAGATGAGCACTTCTCCCGTGTGCTCTGATCAGGAATCAAACCCGGGACTTTCACATGCAAGGCCAAAGCTCTACCACTGAGCCACCCAGCCAGGGCTTGATGAAGTATTTTTTAAAGACCTAATGTGTAGTAGTTCAAATTGTTCAGAGCACTGATGACCACTAATGAACTTATTTCATAAGAAAGAATAATACCTTAAAGAAAACAGGGGCATTAACAAAAGCTACATCACTAATGGTACTGATGGAACAGAGGATGATATCACAAGCAAGATAAGAACAACAAAGATTCCATGTCAGCAGCTTTGGATTTTGGATATGAAGAGATTTTTTAAACAGCTCAATAAAGCCCTAAATAGATAGCTCAGGTGATTAAAGTGTCCTCCTGATAGGCCAAGGTTGTAGGTGCTATCCCCAGCAGGGCATATGCAAGAATCAGCCAATGAGTTAGTAGACAGTTGGCAACAAATCAATGTTTCTCTCTCTCTCTTGACTTCATCTCTTTCTAAAATTAATCAAATTTTTTAATTAAAAAGCTTAAGTAAATAATTTTTCTGAAAATTTATTTTTGTGCATACACAGAGTGGAATATGATTATACTTACATCTAAGTAAATTTAAAAATAGGACCTTGCTGGGTGGTTCAGTGTATAAACTGGACACTGGTGCACAGAGGTCGTGGGCTCAAACCTAGTGAGGGTACGTAGGAGAAGCAATCAGTGAGTACACAATCAAATGGAACCACTAAGTGAAACATGGAGTTGATGCTTCTCTCATCAATTAAAACAAAAATAAGCGTAAGAATGTTCATTCAAGAAAAATAAAATTAAAAAGTGAAGAAATTTTTAGACAATATTGCATCAGTTTTAACTTAAAGCCTTAATTATTTCACATAGATTTAGAAAGTCTGAAACACATTTACAATTTGTGGCATGATAAATTTGATGAAATATACACAAAACATCTGATGAAGGGGAGCAGCAACTTCAACAACATGAATACCCCAACTTGTAAGTGATTCAATTCAATTATAGTGACTTCATTGTTGCCATGCCTATTTGCACTCTAAATATATGTCTTCACCAGTGGTGAAGCATTGACAAGAAAAGTTGAGGGAAAATACAGAGAACAAATATTTCTAGCTAAAACATATAAAGTAATTTTTATTAAAAAACAGAATTGGTAGTTCCAAAACATCTTTTTGGAACTTATTCTATTATTAGTTATGTATATATTTGGAGTCTGGAAAATTGAGGTGCAGGAATACTTCATGTGTGCATGTGTAGCATCCCAGCTCTTTAATATGTGGTTTTTACTTTCTAGAAAATATTTATTTTTTCTGTGTCTTTAAACTAGTAAGTGAGAAGAAAGGAAAATAAAAAGCTGTCCTGCTAAAATAACCCTAGCATAAATTAGATATAACCTCATAATAAACATTTTTTCCAAGCTACCATATCTTTAACTCATACTCTTTAACAATCAAATATTTTGTTTCCAGAGAGTGTACTATATCAGTGTGCCTGGTTCACTATTGGAAGGAGGAAATTAGAAGTTTGACAATTCCTAGCTATGACTTTATCTTCCAACACAACAAAAGTAAGGCCCTGGCCGCTTGGCTCAGTAGTGGAGCATCGGCCTGGCATGCAGGAGTCCCGGGTTCAATTCCCGGCCGGGGCACACAGGAGGATCGCCCATTTGCTTCTCCACCCCTCCCCCTCTCCTTCCTCTCTGTTTCTCTCTTCCCCTTCCGCAGCCAAGGCTCCACTGGAGCAAAGATGGCCCGGGCACTGGGGATGGCTCCATGGCCTCTGCCTCAGGCGCTAGAATGGCTCTGGTTGTAGCAGAGCAACGCCCCCTGGTGGGCATGCCAGGTGGATCCTGGTCGGGCGCATGCGGGAGTCTGTCTGACTGCCTCCCTGTTTCCAACTTCAGAAAAATAGAAACAAAAAAAAAAGTAAATAACAAAATTTACCAGCTTCTTTTCCCTAATCTGTGAAATGGGAGATCAGGTAACATCTATTTCATACTGCTGTGGTAAATTATATAAAATTTTAAAAGTGCCTGATAACTGCTTTCCAAGGTAACCTGTGTATATTTCTATTATCTGTTTGGTCATTATATTAATTATGAACCAAAAAGGATCAGGATAGTATCCCATTTTGTAGTAATTTTTAATTAGAGTTAGATAAAAGCATCTAGCCTGATTTGCATTAGACAGCCTAAGGGCTGCCCCACACTTCAAAGAGAACTTTCTCTGGTGTCACCAAGAGATCTTGAAGGAATGGATTAATGGCAGCATCACTCCTTAGAGTTGTCTTTCATGCGCTCCCACATTGTATTGGTTTGGTGATCCTATACCTTTTGCTCACTGAGTACTTGTATAGTGAACACACACAAGAGCAAGTTTGGGCAGTTTGGCAAGTACTGCCCCTGTGTCACAGCTTGAACAAGAGCTCTAAGATGTGCATTAACTTACACTAGGGATGGGCTGTTCTCAGGAAGACATTTATCCCACAAAGCCTTAGTCAAAGCCCACTCAAAAGATTGTTTAAGATCATTGGTTTGGGGGATATTCCGTCATCCTATACGCCCAATAATAGCACCAAAATATGCTCCAACCTTCAGGAAATAGGATACTTTCCAAATACTTTCCATTTCTAGAAGATAGAAATATTAAAACAGCTCTGGCTGGGTGGCTCAGTAGACAGAATATTGTTCTGGCACAATGAGGTGACAGGTTCAATCCCTGGTCAGGGCACATACAAGAAGCAACCAACGAATGCACAATTAAGTAGAACAACAAGTTGATGTTTCTATCCACCCACCCCTTTCCCTCTCTCTCTCTCTCTCTCTCTCTCTCTCAACTCAATGGGGAGAAAAAGGAAAATAAGAAATATGAAAGCAGTAGATTAGTGTCTTTTAATGTTCTCCTTAATGGGGATGTACAATATAAAAGGCTAAAACCTCTTTTGTTTCATCAGTATTACCTAATGCAAGGTGATTCATGGGTGTGTGTGTGTGTGTGTGTGTGTGTGTGTGTGTGTGTGATGTTTGTGTTGCGTTGTGTTTGTAGATGGGTGTGTTTTTTTGTACTTAATCTAACAATGATTATGCAGATTCTTAGGCCAATTACTGGTATTTTCAAACTACCCTACTTCCTGGTGCAACTTGTAAAGGCTGAGTTTTAAACCTTACCTCAGTATGGATGAGGATATCTGCTCTAAATACCAGCATTACAAAGGGTTAACAAACTTTTCAGTCTGGTAGATAGATGCTAAAGACTTTCCATATTCCTGTATATTTGAACCTGTCCTACGCAGAACATACCTTGTGACACTGCTAATGGCTCCAACCATA
The DNA here is from genome assembly GCF_036850765.1 of Saccopteryx bilineata. NCBI lineage: Eukaryota > Metazoa > Chordata > Mammalia > Chiroptera > Emballonuridae > Saccopteryx > Saccopteryx bilineata. Next base: position 135,135,048 of record NC_089492.1, on the reverse strand, counting down.
ACACAAGGCTCTGTTTATAAGAGCAATTTCCCTTCCTACAAGACCTCTAAAAATGTGAATAATCTGGACTAACGAAAGCTAATTCTTAGGAGAAATAAAACCATGATTGTCCAAGGGGGCCCTTCATAAAACACACTTATAATTAAACAAGGAAATATTGAACAATATGAATATCAACATGAGGAAATGCAATAGTCCTACAATATGTATCTTGTTCACTAGATATTTGTGTCTACGTACAGTTTGTGACCAAAGATAAAACAGGAAAATAGCTCTGATAGCCCTGCAAAGAGACAAATTAGAGCAGAAATGCAGGTAAAATATGGGCACTTTGAAAATAATTGTAGTGACGACAAAGAGGTAAAATTTAAACTTTATTTTAAAATATCTTGCCAACTGTTTTAAAATTTCAGGATCCTGAGTCAATAATAAGTTTATGCAATGGCTCCTTTAAAAGTAATTGAAATGTGAACTCTATATAAGTTATTTATTAAAAACTCTACCCCGTTGCTGAGTAAGAAAATAACTCCTCTTCAAGAATCAGCACTTTAAAATATTAGGGAAGAGTCAGTAGGGCCATCAGTATTTTGATTCATGAGTTAAAGAATGTCTTGCATGAAGAAACACTTGTCTAATTCAGCTGCTACCTTACTTGTGGAAGAAAGACAAATGGGATAATAAAGGAAGAAAGATTTATTTTATTTAAAAATTTCAGAATAGTAATATTTATTTGCATATTTATCATGTAAGAGGAATTTTCAACATTGCAATTGCATTCAAATATAATTTCACAATAGATTTTCAACCTTACTATTTTGCACTATTTGAATATCTCTCCTTTTAATCCAATCTAAACCCTTCATCTGGAATTAAAGTCTTCTGTTTCTCACTCTAAATTCTTCCAAAGCTATTTGTTTCTGAACATTTAGCATTCTTACTCTCCTATGGCTGAGTGCAACTTTAATCACATGACATGTAACCAAAAACTAATCAAGTTGACTTCGTTTTGTGACATTTGAACAAAATATTATTAATTATTACAATATACCTTCAATGAAGCTGTAAGACTTATATAGTTGTTGAGACAAATGGATGTCAGTAAAAATAAAATACACAGAACTCTTTTCAAACATAATTTACCTTCTACAAAATTCTGTTTAGGAATCTATTCATGTATATCCTAAAGTCAGGCATTTCAGATTATTTACATAAGATGGAAAATCACTTGTTTCTTCATTAAATGAGTTTCAAAATCTGAAAGGTGCTTAATAATGTAATGAAGAAACAAAAATAGAGAGAAAAACATCCTTTTTAATCCTCACATTATATATGTAGCAAGAACTCCAAGTTTATCTTAAGCAGTGCCTATTGTATCCCATTTCTAAAGACATCAGATTTATACAGACATTTTCATTCAGTTACTTCCCCCTTAGAAATTCCCTGGCACCCTATAAAGTTTACAACAGAAAACCTTTTTGTCCTACTGATGTTTGCTCCTTGAAATACAGATGCTCCTCAACTTATCATCAGAGTTAGACTGATAAATGCATTACATATATAATTTTTTTTAATGGGGCGACATCAATAAATCAGGATACATATATTCAAAGATAACAAGTCCAGGTTATCTTGTCGTTCAGTTATGTTGCATACCCATCACCCAAAGTCAGATTGTCCTCTGTCACCTTCTATCTAGTTTTCTTTGTGCCCCTCCCCCTCCCTCTTTCCCTCTCCCTTTCTACCCTCCTCCCGCAACCACCACACTCTTATCAATGTCTCTTAGTCTCACTTTTATGTCCCACCTACGTATGGAATAATGCAGTTCCTGGTTTTTTCTGATTTACTTATTTCGCTTCGTATCATGTTATCAAGATCCCACCATTTTGCTGTAAATGATCCGATGTCATTTCTTATGGCTGAGTAGTATTCCATAGTGTATATGTGCCACATCTTCTTTATCCAGTCTTCTATTGAAGGGCTTTTTGGTTGTTTCCATGTCCTCGCCACTGTGAACAATGCTGCAATGAACATGGGGCTGCATGTGTCTTTACATATCAATGTTTCTGAGTTTTTGGGGTATATACCCAGTAGAGGGATTGCTAGGTCATAAAGTAGTTCTATTTTCAGTTTTTTGAGGAACCACCATACTTTCTTCCATAATGGTTGTACTACTTTATATTCCCACCAACAGTGGATGAGGGTTCTTTTTTCTCCACAGCCTCTCCAACATTTGCTATTACCTGTCTTGCTAATAATAGCTAATCGAACAGGTGTGAGGTGGTATCTCATTGCAGTTTTGATTTGCATTTCTCTAATAGCTAAAGAAGATGAGCGTCTTTTCATATATCTGTTGGCCATTTGTATTTCTTCCTGGGAGAAGTGTCTGTTCATGTCCTCTTCCCATTTTTTTATTGGATTGTTTGTTTGTTTGTTGTTGAGTTTTATGAGTTCTTTGTATATTTTGGATATTAGGCCCTTATCTGAGCTGTTGTTTGAAAATATCATTTCCCATTTAGTTGGCTGTCTGTTTATTTTGTTACCAGTTTCTCTTGCTGAGCAAAAACTTCTTAGTCTGATGTAGTCCCATTCATTAATTTTTGCCTTCACTTCTCTTGCCTTTGGAGTCAAATTCATAAAATGCTCTTTAAAACCCAGGTCCATGAGTTGAGTACCTATGTCTTCTTCTATGTACTTAATTGTTTCAGGTCTTCTGTTTAGATCTTTGATCCATTTTGAGTTAATTTTAGTACAGGGGGACAAACTGTAGTCCAGTTTCATTCTTTTGCATGTGGCTTTCCAGTTTTCCCAGCACCATTTATTGAAGAGGCTTTCTTTTCTCCATTGTGTGTTGTTGGCCCCTTTATCAAAAATTATTTGACTATATATATGTGGTTTTATTTCTGGACTTTCTATTCTGTTCCATTGGTCTGAGTGTCTATTTTTCTGCCAATACCATGCTGTTTTGATTGTCGTGGCCCTATAATAGAGTTTGAAGTCAGGTATTGTAATGCCCCCAGCTTAATTCTTTTTCTTTAGGATTGCTTTGGCTATTCGGGATTTTTTATAGTTCCATATAAATCTGATGATTTTTTGCTCTAGATAAATGCATTACAAATCGAAATTATAGTAAGCTGAAAATTCATCTAATACCTAACCTAGCTTACTCTACCTCATACATACTCAAAACATTTACATTAGCCTAAACATGGGCAGAATAGTCTTGGTACTACTGCCCAGCATCATAAGAGACTATCCTATCACATATCACTAGCCTAGAAAAAACCAAAATTACGTATTTGAAGTATGGCTTCTACTGAATGGTTATGGCTTTTGCATCACTGTAAAGTAAAAAAATATATATGAAATTGAACCACTGTTAAGATGGGACCATCTGTATTAATTTAAAAAAAAAAAGAAAGAAAGAATCCAATGTTTATAATTTTAATTCCTGTGACAATACTTTGATCAAACTTGACATAGTGTTTACCTTACACAGCGGGTTCCTGCTTTTGATGCATTTGCTTTGTTTGGCTACAACTTAAAATGATGAAGTTATCTGCAATTTGCTCTACTTTGAATTGGTCCAATTATGTTTTCTCAAAATACTAAAATGTTATAATTGCGTAACATAAAACCAGTAAACTTATATAATATTATCCAAGAAATAGATGTCATGTTTGACCAGTCAGTGGCACAGTGCATACACTGAGTTGCAGAGGACCTAGGTTCAAAACCCTGAGGTTGCCCTCTTGAGTATGACTCGTCAGCTTGAGTGCAAGCTCACCAGCTTGAATGTGGGGTCACTGGTTTGAGGGTGGGATCATAGACATGACCCCATGGTCACTGGCTTGAAGCCCAAAGGTCCCTGGCTTGAGCAAGGGATCACTCACTCTGCTGTCAAGGCACATATGAGAAAGCAACCATGAACAACTAATGTGCCGCAACAAAGAATTGATGCTTCTTATCTCTCTCCATTCCTGCCTGTCTGTCCCTTTTTGTCCCTTCCCTATCTCCATTTTTTTTCGCTAAAAAAAAAGAAAAGAAAAATAAACAGTTGTCCTGAAAAAAATCTCACACTTGAGAAGGCCTAGGAATTATGAAAAGAACTTATCTGCCAAAGATAGCTCATGGGTAAACAGAAAAGTGAGCAATCCTTACATTTAATCTACATTGCACTTTTGTGTCTAATTTCACACTTTTGCTATCCCAAGGACCTTCTTAATTCTTATCACCTCCCTAGACTCCAAAAGCAACTTTTGTGATAATTCATATAATTATAATTCTCTGAAATGGAGAGATTAGTAATGAGCTCTATGAAAATTAATGAATAAGGGATTTTGACATATTATCCATGCAGCTCATCACAAAATTAAATGCCCACATTTATCACTTCATGAGAACATAATTTATAGTCATCTGTTGACCAGTACATTTGGAGGAAGCCAACTTTGGTAAAATTAAAAGTGGGAAAATTTGTCACGTATTTTTCATAGAATCACAAAGAGTAATTTTATTTTCATTTGTTTATAGATCCTTTATATAATCCTATTTATATATTGGCTGTTTTTTGTTTTGTTTTGTTTTGTTTTTTTTCTGAAGCTGGAAACGGGGAAAGACAGACAGACTCCCGCATGCACCCAACTGGGATTCACCTGGCACGCCTACCAGGGGCAACGCTCTGCCCACCAGGGGGCGATGCTCTGCCCCTCCGGGGAGTCACCCTGCCACGACCAGAGCCACTCCAGCGCCTGGGGCAGAGGCCAAGGAGCCATCCCCAGCGCCCGGGCCATCTTTGCTCCAATGGAGCCTCGGCTGCGGGAGGGGAAGAGAGAGACAGAGAGGAAGAAGGGGAGTGGTGGAGAAGCAAATGGGCGCTTCTCCTATGTGCCCTGGCCGGGAATCGAACCCGGGTCCCCCGCACTCCAGGCCAACGCTCTACCGCTGAGCCAACTGGCCAGGGCCTGGCTGTTTTGTTTTAATGAAACAGACTTTCTAAAAATTTTTTGTGGGTGGGTCATTGCAACTTGAAGTTGAAATGGTGTGAGGTCAGCATTACTATAACCGTCTGGTTAACACAAGATAAAAACATCTGAGAATGGAGCTAAAAACTAGTAAGGGGTGTCAAAATCATAGCACAAGAAATAAAATCCACATGAGTATTTTGAACCTCAAAATAAAATGAAGCCTGAATCCAGTCTCTCCTTAATTTTCCATTAATATGAACCATATTCTCCTGCCCTCCAAATAGTATTGCCAAATTTTCTGCCACTTACCATGAATAAGTAATGAATAATACAACTTGTTTCTTGTTAGTTTCTCCCTACACAAATATCATGACATTTTAAATTAGTGTCTCTTTCTCCACTGGAAAACAAATAAATGGATGAATAAAGTAATAGTTTTATTAACTGAAGATTGGGCTGGCGAGGTTTAATGCTCATTATGTATTATTAGCTTTTCTTGCAAAGATTTTGTAGGGAATGTCTGGTATCTTAAAAATAAAAAAATTGAAATTGTTTCTTTAACTAAGATTTGAGCCTTTCCTGAGAATATGGTAGAATCTGTTTAGAATTCACCACTGTTCTACCAGCAATGTAGTTGGCATTGTTATATGTACTACTGTGACAAAAAGAGAAACTAGTAAAACAAATTAAGATTTTATTTAAAATTTGATTGAATTTCTTTATATGACAATTTATTAATAATGGAAAAGTTAGATATTTTTTATCATTATAGAAATTGAATAGATATTTTCTTCCCATTCAATTGTTAACCAGAATGAGAAGTTTAATCATTTTTAATGACTACCATGGCCTCAATTTGTTCAACATTATTCTTCTAATTATATTCCTTTTAAAATTTTTTTATTTATTTTAGTGAGGAGAGAGAGAGAGAAAGAGAGAGAGCAGAGGGAGAAGGGCAGGAAGTATCAATCCCCACATGTGCCTTGAAAAAACAAGGCTGGAATTTGAACCGTCAGTCTCAGCATTCTAGCTCAGCACTTTACCCACTGCACCAGCACAGGACAGGCCTATATTTCTTTCTTAGTAATAGTTTTAAACTAACTGGATAGTATATTTAACACATATTTATGATTAATATATACACTAATTTTGAAAAATGATAATATTTTATTAATTAAACTTTTTAGTTTCTTGAAAGCAAACATATTTTGTTATATTTTTTTCTTTTCTTCAGTTTACTTAACAGTGGGAGTAAATAGACAATTTGGTATGATAGAATAAAAAATATATCTTAGCAAAAATATCAAGAAAATAATATTTACTATATACTTTATTTCCAACAAAGGCATTGTTTTAGGTAGTTTTCATATGTACATAAAATTGAGTTTATTGGGGTGACATTGTTTCAGGAAATTATATAGGTTTCAGTTGTGCATCATCTGAATATTGTATTATGTGTTCACCACCCCAAAGTCAAGTCTCCTTCCATCACCATTTGTCCCTGCTTTTACCCTCTTCTACATCTTCCAAGCTCCCTTTCCGTAAACCTTTTGCCACAGTGTGGATGAATCTGGAGATGCAAAGTGAAATAAGCCAGAGAAAGACAAATACCATATGATTTCACTCACATGTGTAATCTAATGTAAAAAAAAAAAAGAACTAACAAATACAATAGAAACAGATTTATAGATACAGAGAATAAGTTGACCCCTGTTAGAAGGGAAGGGAATTGAGGACTAAATGTAAAAGGTGAAGGGTTAAGCAAAGAAAACAATTTACAGACACAGACAACAGTGTGGGGATTAGGGGGAAGGAAAAGGTCAAGAAGGGTAAAGGAGGAATAAATGGTGATAAAATGAGACTTGACTTGAGGTGGTGAACACACAATACTATATACAGATGATGTATTATAAAATTGTGCACCTGAAACCTGTATAATTTTATTAATCAATTCACCTCAATAAATTCAATGAAGTTTGACCAAGCAGTGGCACAGTGGATAGAGTGTTGGCCTGGGATGCTGAGGGCCCAAGTTAGAAATTCTGAGGTCACTGGCTTTAGTGTGGGTTCATCTGGCTTGAGCGCAGGCTCACCAGCTTGAGCGCAGGGTTGCTGGCTTGAGCGAGGGATCATAGACATGACCCCTTGGTCACTGGCTTGAGCCAAAAGGCCATTGACTTGAAGCCCTAGGTCTCGGCTTGAGCAATAGATCACTGGCTTGGCTCCAGCCCCCCAGTCAAGGCACATATGAGAAAGTAATCAATGAACAAGAAAGATGCTACAACTAAGAGTTGATGCTTCTCATCTCTATCCCTTCCTGTCTGTCCCTGTCGCTCCATCTCTCTCTTTCTCTCTTTTTCTCTCTAGTTCTCTCTCTTGCTAAATAAATTAAAAATTTAATAAAAAATGTTTAAAGTCATATTGCTACTATAATCATTTAAACTGTCTTTCTACAAGGTAATCATATGATTAATTATCCAACAACCATTTATTTAGTAATTATTACCAAATATGAAACATCATGAGCAGAACTAGAAGATTAAAATTTGAATACATCCTCCAAATCAAAGGAGATTATAAAGTGGTCAATAAAATAGATATGTTTTTCAGAAAAGAAAAAGTAAAATTAAGTTTTTAAAAAATTTGGATAATTTAAATATTCCAAATTATTATTTGAATTCTAATTTTTGTATTGTGATACTACTGACTCAGTTCTGAAAACTAGAGCCGGCCTTTTAAGGGTCTCCTTTGAAAGGCTACACCTTCCTGTCCCTTGTACGACAACAAGGAGCTCCTGAACCAGACGAATACTGTAATTCCTGTGGCTATGTCTGTTCGTTTCTACATTGGTGATTTTGTTATTTCTTTCTCCTGAACCATCTTCTGTCATCTTCCACACCCCTTAAGATTCTATTCCAATTACATTTTCTCTACACTGCCATCATTTTGATATCCTTCTGCTTCCTTTCATGATGTTTCATGTTTGGTAATAATTACTAAATAAATGGTTGTTAAATAATAAGGTAATTAACCATATGGTTAGCTTGTTGAAAGACAGTTTTAAATGATTATAATAGCAATGTGGCTAATTGTGAATTTCTCAGAAGTAAGAAATAATTCTTTCAGTTTACTGAGCAGATTTATTTACTTACCAATTAAAGAATATTTGGGTTGTTTCCAGTTTAGATTCATTAGTAATATAGCTTTTCTGCATTAAGTAGTCTCCTCTGAAAAGTCATGTTCACTCACCAATATAAATGTGACTATTTGAAATTAGGGTCCTTATAGATATAACCAGGTTAAATGGGGTCATGGTAGATTATGGTAGACTCTACATCCAATGACTGGTATCCTTGTTAGGAGAGAGAGATTTGGATATACAGAGACACAGAGGGGAAAGTTCTTATGAAGACAGAGGCAAAATTCAGAGTATGAAGCTACAAACCACAGAATGCTAACCACTGTTGGCAACCATAAGGAGCCAGGAAGAGGCAAGCAAGGATTTTTTCTAAAGCCTACAGATGAGGATTTTTAGTGTTGGGAACTATGAGAGAATATATTTCTGCTGCTTTAAGCCACCTGATTTACAGTCCATTGTCATAGCAGCAATATGAGTCTAGTATAGAACCACTAAGTTAGACAAATATGTGTTTAGATTTGAAATAAATTGTTAAACTGTGATTCCCACTAGAAATGTAGAAAAGTTCTATTTGTTTTATATTTTATCCAACAATTAGTATTGTCAATCTTCTAATTCTAGCAATCCCTACTGATATGTAATGGAACTTATCTGTGGTTTCAATTTACATTTCTTCAATGACTATTGCTTTTTAGCATTTTGAATGTGGGATTTGCTATTAGATCTCTGGGTTAGGTCTTTTAATGTCAATATTTTCCTCCACTTTCTTTTTATTTATTTATTTATTTATTTATTTTTAATGGGGTGACATCAGTAAATCAAGATACATATATTCAAAGATAACATGTCCAGGTTATCTTGTCATTCAATTATGTTGCATACCCATCACCCAAAGTCAGATTGTCCTCTGTCACCTTCTATCTAGTTCTCTTTGTGCCCCTCCCCCTCCCCCTTCCCTTTCCCTCTCCCCCCTCCCCCCGTAACCACCACACTCTTATCAATGTCTCTTGGTCTCACTTTTATGTCCCATCTATGTATGGAATAATGCAGTTCCTGGTTTTTTCTGATTTACTTATTTCACTCCGTATAATGTTATCAAGATCCCACCATTTTGCTGTAAATGATCCGATGTCATCATTTCTTATGGCTGAGTAGTATTCCATAGTGTATATGTGCCACATCTTCTTTATCCAGTCATCTATTGAAGGGCTTTTTGGTTGTTTCCATGTCCTGGCCACTGTGAACAATGCTGCAATGAACATGGGGCTGCATGTGTCTTTACATATCAATGTTTCTGAGTTTTGGGGGTATATACCCAGTAGAGGGATTGCTGGGTCATAAGGTAGTTCTATTTTCAGTTTTTTGAGGAACCACCATACTTTCTTCCATAATAGTTGTACTACTTTACATTACCACCAACAGTGGATAAGGGTTCCTTTTTCTCCACAGCCTCTCCAACATTTGCTATTACCTGTCTTGTTAATAGTAGCTAATCTAACAGGTGTGAGGTGGTATTTTATTGCAGTTTTGATTTGCATTTCTCTAATAACTAAAGAAGATGAGCATCTTTTTTTTTTTTTTTTTTTTTTTTTCATTTTTCTGAAGCTGGAAACAGGGAGAGACAGTCAGACAGACTCCCGCATGCGCCCGACCGGGATCCACCTGGCACGCCCACCAGGGGCGATGTTCTGCCCACCAGGGGGCGATGCTCTGCCCCTCCAGGGCGTCGCCATGTTGCGACCAGAGCCACTCTAGCACCCGGGCCATCTTTGCTCCAATGGAGCCTTGGCTGCGGGAGGGGAAGAGAGAGACAGAGAGGAAAGCGCGGCGGAGGGGTGGAGAAGCAAATGGGCGCCTCTCCTGTGTGCCCTGGCCGGGAATCGAACCCTGGTCCTCCGCACGCTAGGCCGACGCTCTACCGCTGAGCCAACCGGCCAGGGCCAAGATGAGCATCTTTTAATATATCTGTTGGCCATTTGTATTTCTTCTTGGGAGAAGTGTCTGTTCATATCCTCTTCCCATTTTTTATTGGATTGTTTGTTTGTTGTTGAGTTTTATGAGTTCTTTGTATATTTTGGATATTAGGCCCTTATCTGAGCAGGTGTTTAAAAATATTTCCCAATTATTTGGCTGTCTGTTTATCTTGTTATCAGTTTCTCTTGCTGTTCCTCCACTTTCTAAAATGTGTTTTGCTTGTCTCTTCTCTTCTTTCACTTAGTGAATTTGTTTATTTTAAAAATAAATTTTTATAATGTGATAATGTGGTTTCAGGAGGAATTAGAGGCTTTGCATGCATTCAACCCATTATCTTTTTCAGAACTTTGGTTCTGGTTTTTACTTATAAAAAATATTTACAAATATTAAGGTAGAAGTGAATAAAAATATTGCAATAAAATATAAAATTTTAAAAATTGCATTGCATTTGGAATTATCTTTCTGTTTTTATAATCATATAGACATTGTGTATAGAATGACTGCATGCCCACTTACAGTAAGGTATAAATCTAAAGTACAAATATAATTATGGATCAAGTTTTATTTCTTGACTCTGATAAATTTCAATATTCTCAGTCAGCACTCCAGAAATACTTAACCTGTGTGATGATTTTAAAACATGTTCAGATATTTTCATGCTCCTTCTTTCAAGAGATGGGCCCAATTTTTCTTCCCTTAAGAGTGGGCTAGACTCAGTGACTTGTTACTAATGAAAATAATGAAAGAAAAGTGACAGTGTGTGTGTATGTGTGTGTACTTTAATTTTCTTAATTTTTAGCTGAAAGGCACTGTGATTCAGCTCTCAAGATTTTACCTCCCCACCTACCATACTCAACTCATATTTTGGCATAAGGAAAATGAGGAGGAAGCAAAAAATCGAATCAAATAAAATAAACCCCAGTGTCTCTTTCCTCTCCTTGGCTTTTCCTTATCCCATCCCAGATTATTCTAAATTCTTTTTTTCTTTTTTTTGTTGAAATTTTATCTTAAGTTCTCTACCTTTGAACTATAGTAACCACAATGGTAGATTCCTGTGGTCTAGCATTTGACATATAAAAGAGAAAAATAGAACTCATATAATGCTTTACTCTTTCAATCAAGTCTTATGAGAACTACAACCAATATAATAAAATATTACTACAGTTAAATTTTCATCACTTGTTCCTGGAAAATAAGCCTATGAAGTATCTGGACAATTGTCATATCAAGATGAATTACTTGATCATCAATCTAGCTTTAAGACATTAGTCTCCCTGGGCTCGGAATCCAAAATTAATATTTTATGAACCATGTACAACTTAAGCCCCAACAATATCCTTTTCTGATTTTCATCTTATAGAAAGGATACTATTAATTCTATCCAAAGGGATTGTTTTCCTTTAGTGCACTTGAAGTTAGGCTTAAAGGCTAAGCTTTGCTTGATCAATAAATTTCCTGTTTGTCTTATGAAGATCACCACTTGTCCAAATTTTTGGCCTTGTAGGAATAGGTATTCATGTGTTTATGTGTAATTTGACATCCACACTGAGTCATTTATCAGATTCTGCCTGGTATCTGTTTCTCCAAAAAGTGATATATATTCTATATCTTTTCTCTCAGGGAATATGAGGGAGGAAAGAAAATATCTATAGGAGGTAAAATACAAGTTAACATAATCTAAAAATTTATTGTGTTGAAATCATCCTAGTTTATGTCAAAACTAATTTATGTTTCCAAAGGTATCAGGCACTTTATTTTTCTATTAAATATCTTAAACAAATTTATGTAGTGAGTAACAGTTGAAACAACAGTAAAGGTAATTAACATTTTCTACACGGAATGGACATCCTAGCTCTTTTTAATTTATATTTCAGTGCAAATTCATTTCATATTTCTACTGTGAGAATATTCTGACAATTATGACAGTGCTGAGTAGAAGTGTGACTGCCACAGGATGACACTAAGTAACGTGAGTGATAGAAAAAGAGAAAGTTACTTAAAAACAAACTGTATATAGTTTACTGTTCAGTCTTTACTTAGAAATATTTCTACATTTTTTATTAATAATAAAAGATTTCATTTCTGTACTCTTACTTGCTTCTGGAGTTAAATGTTTGACCATATTTGAATAGCTCTTGTGTCACTCAATTGTGATTCATGTGAGGAAACTTAGCATCACAAAATCTACTCTCACAATTAGATGAGATTTGAAAGCCCTCTAGTGAATTTATGCAAACTTGGATTCCATCTCATCTTATTTTCACTTTTTATTCTATTTATTTTGTTTGAAGGTCAAAATTAATAATTTATCTTCATAAAAATCTATTTTAAGAGAACTGTCATACTTTATATCAATAGATCTGTCTACCATTCTTCGAAAATACAATATTTAATTCTTTAGCCATTTTTACATTTTTTAACCTTATAATAATTATTACATGTATCACATATCTCAAACTAAGATATTTAAATATAATTATAGAGTAACAAGAAGTTGGAAAGAAAGTACAGAGATGTTCCAAGTACATTTTTGCCAAATATTCCTCAATGTTTACTTCTCATATATTATAATATCAAACCCAGGGTAGTAAATTGATACAGTGGGTGTGTGAAGTTCTACATGGTCTTATCACATGTGTGGATTTGTGTAAGCACCAGCACAATTAAAACTTGGAAGTGTTATATTACCACAAAGATCTTCAATCTATTTCTTTAAAGTCATACCCATCCGCTCCTTTCCACCTTCCCTAATTCTGACAACCAATAATCTGTTTTTCAGATATATAATTTGTCACTTATATAATATTATATAAATGGAATTATATAGAATGTAAACTTTGAGATTAGATTCCTTCACTCAGTGTAATGCCTTCAAAGAATCAACCAGCGGTTGTAGTTCATCAACAGTTTAATGTGAGCCTGTTTGTTTAACCGTTAATCCATGCTGCCACATTCTGGTTGTTTTCAGTTCTTGGATTTCATGAATAAAATTGCTATGGATATTTATGTACAGATTATGTTTTTGTTTTTTTTAATTCAGTGAGAGGAAGGGAGGCAGAGAGACAGACTGACTCCAGCATGTGCCCTGACCAGGATCCACTTGGCAAGCCCACTGCGGGGAGATGCTCTGCCCATCTGGGGCTGCTGCTCTGTTGCAACCAGAGCCATTTTTAGTGCCTGAGGCAGAGGTGCCACAGAGCCAGCCTTAGTGCCTGGGCAAGTGCACTCAAACCAATCAAGCCATGGCTGTGGAAGAAGAAGAAGAGAGAGAAGAGAGACAGAGAGAGAGAGAGAAAGAGAAAAGGAGGAGGAGATGTGGAGAAGCTGGTGGTTGCATGTTCTGACAGGGAATTAAACCCAGGACTTCCATATGATGGGCTTACACTCTACCAACTCTACTGAGCCAACAAGCCAAGACCAAATTTTTCCAATTTTTATGGTGACATTACTATTTGACACTTTCAACAGGAACAGATCCGATTTCTCTGCATTCTTGCCAACACTTGGTATTGTCATTATTTTTATTTTAGTTGTGTTAATATATGTGTAGGGATATCTCATTATGACCTTAATTTACTTTCCCCTAATGGCTAGTACTGTTGAACATCTTTTTAAAGACTTATTTTTTTATCCATATGTTAAGTCTATTTTCACATTTACAATGTTCAATATCATACCTATGTTGTCTCTGTGTATTGTAGTTTGTGTGCTGTGTGTGTATAACAGATTCTCATCATTTGGTTTCCTAGCACACTACAAAAGTAATTCCACATTCCACACATCAATTCCCTCTGAACTTTAAAATATAATTAATTTCTGCTTGTGTAAAAGGCATTTCCAATTTCTGATAATTTACTAAAAAATGTAATATCTGTGAATAAATACAGTACTGTATATCAAAATTATAGTTATCAGATAATTAGGCACTTTTCCAACTGATTTTACCTTTTAAAAACATCCAAGCCAGAAGACAGAAAGGTTTTCTAAGTTAACTAGAGTTACAGAGTTGGCAAGAAATAATTCAGATTAAAATCTGTTTTCAAAATCCAATTGACATTAGGAGTTGCACACAGATCTCATGGCCACATCTCCAAAGTCAGTTAACTATTTCTAGTTTACAGGGAAGTGACCACATCAAATTTTCAATCTAGTGAGATGCAAAATATTTTCTCTTTTCCATTTTGTTTTGAAATAAACTGATATAATTATGTATGTATGCAGAAAAACCATTTATATATAAACAACTGGCAGTACTCTCAAATACTAAAGGGGCCTGAACCGTTATAAAACAGAAAATTGTGACTAGTTTTCCTGTCTTTCCTCTAATTTATGGGCCACAAGTGACCTTATAAACACTGAACTTCTTGAAAATACAGTTTAGACATTTAAGTCAAATTTTAAAATTGATTAAAATTTAAAGCTTCACAGATACATTGCCAAAAATAACTCCTATCATCTGTGATTCCTGGCTTGGTTTGTTTCTACTTTCATAGTCTTCCCTTAATAGTAGTGTAATCCTAAAATACCATGTAGTTGATTAGTCTTATAATTACACTTATAAGGCCTATAAAGAACTATAGACACGGTAGAACATAATGATTAGGAACCAAGACTCTTTTGGTTCAAAACCTGGCTATGTCACTAACAGAGTGAATTACTGCAAGCAAATTTGGCTTTTGCATTTTACAATTTCTTCATCTGTAAAATGGAAAAGTGATGGTGCATAGACCCTTGAATTTGAGGGAATATAAATTGAAATAACACACATAACATAAAGTTCAAAACAGTGTCTAGCACACATTAAAATAATAAATGATAGCTATTCTTATTATTGTGTATATATAATAAGCAATAATTAGAATTTTTATCTTATAATATTTTTATCATTGTTGGAGAGAGACAGAAAGGTAGAGAGAGAGAAAAAGAAGGGAAAGGAGAGAGAGAGTGAGAGAGAAGCATTGACTCATGGTTCCACTTAGTTGTGTGTTCATTGGTTGATTCTCCCACATGCCCTGATTGAGGATCAAATCCTCAACCTTGGCAAGTCAAGACAATACTCTAACTGCTGAGCAACCTATCCAGGTCCTTAAAATCTTAAAACATAACACCATTTACATTAGTATTCAGAAAAATAATGTAATACTTAAGTACTTGGGTATAAATTGAACAAAATATGTACAATCAACATAAGGATAACTCCTAAATTCTGATGAAAGAAAGCAAAGAATAACTGAATAGGTAGAGAAATAGCTTATGTTTATGAGTAGGATAACTCAACATTGTCAAGATATTAATCTTAATAATTAGACCTAGAGATACAACACAATCTAAAACAAAAATCCCAACAAGTTAGTTTGTGGATATTGACAAACTGATTTTAAAATTTATGAGAAGCAAAATATCCAAAATAGGCAACACTGTATTGAAGGAAAACAACAAAATTGTAGTACTAACATTATCCAACTTTAAGATTTACTATGTGGTTGCAGTATTGGCAAAAGAATAGATAAATCCATGTAACCAAATGAAGATCCTAAAACTAGATCACAAATAGAGTCAGCTAATCTTTGACAAAAGAACAAAGGCAATAAAACTGAAAAAAGATCATCTTTTCAACAAATGGTGCTGAAGCACTAGACATTTATATACAAAAGTATACACACACACACACACACACACTTTACATCATTCACAAAGATGGATCATAGACCCAAATGTAAAATACAGAATTATAAAACTCCTGTAAGATAACAGAGGATAATATCTAGATGACCTTGAAATTGCTGGTGACATTTTAGACATAGTACCAAAAGCAAGATCCAAGAAAGAAATAATTGGTAATTTGAATTTCATTAAGAGTAAAAAATACTGCTCTGTAAAAGGCAAAAAAGAATAAGTCACAGACTAAAATAAAATAGTGGTAGAAGACATATGTGATAAGGAATTGTTATCCAAAAGTATTAGAAGGCTTCTTAAAACTCAAGAAGAATAAGTATATAAAATACTCAAACAAAATAAACAACAATGACAACAAATAAACAATTATAAATAAGTAAAAGCTTTTGTCAGAGTATCAGCCTCAGGCACTAATAATAGCTTGGTGGATTCAAGCAACAGACCAAGACAGGGTTTGCCAGGTAGATCCTGGTCAGGGCACATGTGGGAGGCTGTCTGATTATCTCTCCTCCTCTCACCTATAAAACAAAAACAACAACAATGAAAAAAAATGAGCAAAAGACCTGAATAGATACCTTACCAAAAAATATATAAGAATACATATTAAAATATGTTATTCGTCATTAGGGAATTGCAAATTTTAAATAAAGCAATGAGATACCACTATACGCTTTCCTAAGATAGTCAGAATTCAAAAAAACAAAAACCCCAATAGTTGGCAAGAATGTAGAGCAAGAGAAATTCTTGTTTTTTATTGATGGAAATGCAAAATAGCACAGCCACTGGAGAAGACACTTTAGCAGTTTCTTACAAAGTCAAACATACTTTTATATAATTCAGTTACCTGTGCACCGTGGTATCAACCTAAAGAACTTAAAAACTTACATTTCACAGAAAAACACTGCACATAGAAATTTTATTTTTATCTGTCAATACTTGGAAGCAAACAAAATGCCTTTCAGTAGGTGAATGGATAAACTGTGGTATATCCAGACAATGGAATATTTTTCAGCGCTGTAAAGAAACTCAGCTATCAAGCTAAGAAAATACAATGGATACCCTTGAATGAGTATTACCACCTTAGATGCCAACCTGAAAAGACCACATACTGTGTCATTCCAACCTTAAAACATTCTAAAGAAAGGCAAAAAGTATAAAGGCAGTAAAAGAGTTCATGTTTGGCAGAGCTTTAGGGTGAGGGAGAAGGGAATAGTTGGAGCACAGAGGATTTTGAGGGCAGTGACACTAAACTGTGTGAAACCGTGATGTGTGTACACTTGTCAGTGTCCATACAATGTATGTACATAACATCAAAAGTGAATCCTAATGTAAACGATGGACTTCTGTGATAATTTGTGAATGTCAGTTTATCTGTTATAAAAAATGTACCACTTTGTGGGGAATGTTGACAGTTGAAGATGTTGCACATGGGTGGGAACAGAGGCTTTAGGGAAACTGTGATTTTCATTCAAAATTTTCCTGTAAACTTAAACTTTCCCTAAAAACAAAGTCCACTAAAGAAACTAAATAAATATATGTATGCATACATTAATACATAATATACATATATATCATTCTAAAAGATATTTACACATATGTCTTATACCAGAAATATAACTCATTGGAAGGGATATATCATCTCATACTAATATTTACACAGTTATTGTCTAGAGGCTGAAGCAAAATCACTGTGCTGATTCTTGTGCTTCTGTCTTCTAACCCTCACTTGTTTATAATGCTCCAACTTTGTTCAATCTCTTCCAGTGAGAAGCTTTGGTAAAATCTTCTTTAATGCATTTTCAGTTTGTAGTCCTAAATAATGTTGTTCTCCTTACATGTTCTGTATTGCTATCTATACTTCATCAAGGGTTGGGGCAGAAGGAGTATGTTGTCTCATTCCACCATTTCAAGAATGTATGTTCTAATCCCTTTAATTCAAATTCAACTGCAGTTTTTCATTCCATTTACTGGCTTTTAAAGAATAGCTATTTAATTATGTTATAATTTTTTATATCTGCTTATTTTTCTATTTAAAATTATTTTATTTATGGACAGTAAAAATCTAATTTTTTGGTGCACAAGTCTATGAGTTTTAAAAAATGCATAATGTTGTATGAATACTACAAAAATAAAATTTTAGAGTACTTTCATCACCTCTGAAAATTTCCATCATGTTATCCTCTTATAACCATACTTTACCCACAAGCCAGACTCCTGGGGAACATTGACATCTCCATTCATATAGTTTTTTTGTTGTTGTTTTTTAATGAAGTCTTACACTATATAGCCTTTTGAATCTCTTCTTTTGCTTACATTAATGCATTTGGGATCCATCTATGTCTTTGTTTGTATCAGTGCTTTATTCCTCCTATTGCTGAGTATTATTCTGATGTATAGGTGTGCCATAGTTTGCTTTACTAACTGGAGGAATATTTGTGTTTATAAATTAGGCATCCATGAAGATTTGGGCACAAGCTTTTGTATGAACCTAAGTTTTATTTCTTTTATAAATATATATGACTTTTAATTAATTTAAAAATGTATATTAATAGCTTTTTGATACATGTACAAATATAATATCTAGTATTTTAATTTTTATTCAATTAAAATGTATCTTCATTTGTAACCATTAGGTTATTTGAAAATTTTTCTTTAATTTCCATATATTTGAGTATTTCTCAGGTGTCTCTCTATTATCAATCTCAAGATTAATTCAGTTATGGTCATAAAATATTATTTTTATTATTTCAATAATTCAAAATGTTCTAAGTTTGTTTTTTGTGTTTTGTGCTTTTCTATTTTGTATTTTTGTCTGTTTTGTTTTGTTTTCTCAAGATGTGGTCTATCTTGATGAATATTCGATGTACACTTGAGAAAAATGTGTATTTTGCTGTTGTTGAGAAGTGTTATATAAGCTCAGCTTTATGAAGTTTATTGATATTGTTCCAATGTCTATATAGTTGTTGATTTTTGACATACTTATATTAATTACTGAAAAAAGAATGTTGAATTTTTTAAGTACAACTGTGGATTTGTCTATTTTTCTTCACAGTACTGTCAGTTTTACCTGATGTACACTGTAGCTCTGCTGTAGGTACACACTATTGGAATGCCTTTTTGACAAATTGACGTTTTATATTGTCATTCTAATGCTCTTTTGCATTGATCACATTTCTTGTTCAGACAACTACTTTTTATGATACAAATTAGACCATTACAAACTCTTGTATTAGTGTTTGAACAGTATATCCTGTTCTATCCTTTCACTTTTAATCTTTGTGTATAATTTTAGTTAAAATTACTTTCTTGTGATTCTTGTGTATTACATGTAGTTTTGCCTTGCTTTTGTTTTTAGTGTAATTTTTTTTTGTTTTCTTTAAGTGAAAGGTAGGGATATAGAGAGACAGACTCCTGTATGCACCTCCACTGGGATCAACCCAGCAACTCCTTTCTGGGGCCAATGCTTGAATCAACTCAGCACCACCAAGAGCTGATACTCCAACCAATAGAGCCACTGGCTGTAGGAAGGGAAGAGGGAGAGAAAGGGAAGTGAGAGAGTAGAGAAGCAGATGGTCTCTTCTCATGTGTGTCCTGACTGGGGATCAAACCCAGAACATCTGCACGCTAGACTAACACTCTATGCCCTGAGCCAACCAGGCAAGGCTAATATAATCTTAAATATAATATAATATAATCTTAAATATAATATAATTTTAATTAGTTTGTTTGGACAAATTGTACTGGATGTAATTACTATTAATTTTGCTACATTTTTCTACCAATTACCATCTTTCTTTTTGATTCATCTGATTTTTTGCTATATTTTTTATTTATTCATTTTAGAGAGGATAGAGAAAGAGAAAGAGAGAAGGGGGGAGGAACAGGAAGCATCAATTCCCATTTGTACTTTGACCAGTCAAGCCCAGGGTTTCGAACCAACAACCTCAGCATTCCAGGTCCCGATGCTTTATCCACTGCACCACCACTATTTTTCACTATTTTTAATTCCTTACTTATATAGATTGTTTTAGAATACTTTAGTGTGTTACATATATTTTTTTATAAATAAATTTTTATTTTAATGGGGTGACATCAATAAATCAGGGTACATATATTCAAAGAAAACATTTCCAGGTTATCTTGTCATTTAGTTCTGTTGCATACCCATCACCCGAAGAGAGATCGTCCTCTGTCACCCTCTATCCAGTTTTCTTTGTACCCCATATTTTAATTTAACAATTATATTTTACTGTATTTCACTATATATTCTCTTTAGGGGTTGATCTGACTTTTCACATTCTACATATTTTACCAGTTTAAGTAAGATATGGAAGCCTTAAAATCATATAGATTCCTTGACTATCCCATTTATATTTTATTGTCTTTTATATTACATCTACACATATTACAAAAACATGTTTAAATGTTTGCATACATATTTTTTAAAAAAACTTTAGTGGAGAAAATTCGTATATTCCATTTAGCTAAATATTTAGTTTTTACTTCTGTGCTATGAATTTCTATTTTTCCTTTATTTCAAGAGTTTACTTTAATCTTATAAAAGATAATGAGTAATTTTTTAAAAGTCTTTGATAATCTAACATTTGCATCATCTTTGGGTTGGCAACTATTGACTTTTTTTCTTTTTGAATTAGTCAAAATTTCCTGTTTTTAGTATTACAATTAATTTTTCATTGCATACTAGATAATTTGAATACTGTTTTATGAAACATTCATTCTGTTAACTTCTCTTGAAAATGTTGATTTGATTTTTGTTTATTTGTTTGAATAAACAATCGATTTGGTAACCTTAGAGCCATGATGGTGAACCTTTTTATAAAAACTGCCCACTTTTGCAGTGCTGGTCAAGCTGGTCCCTCCCGCCCACTAGTGGGTGTTCCAGCTTTCATGGTGGGCGGTAATGGAGCAACCAAATGGTGCTGCAATTGGCCCACCATGAAAGCTGGAACACCCACTAGTGGGTGGGAGGGACCAGATTGACCAGCACTGCAAAAGTGGGCAGTTTTTATAAAATGGTTCGCCATCGCAGCCTTCGAGTGTAAGCTGTATCTTATCTTTGTTAGAGCAAAACATCAGCTTAGTTCTCAAAACTTGGCTATGATCTTTGATTCAGTTTCTCCTATGTGACTTTGTGACTTTTATGTTCATTCTTGGACTTGGATAAACGTTTATATTATAATTCAATTATGAGCCTGTCCTGTGGTGGCTCAATGGATTTAAGTGTCAACCTGGAATGCTGAAGTCGCTAATTTGAAACAATAGTCTTGCCCAGCGAAGGCACATCCGAGAAGTATCTATTATGAGTTAGCTGATGCTTCCACCTTCTCTCCCCTCATTCCCATTTCTAAAAATCAATAAATAAAAATCTTTAAAAAAGAAAAATAAGTTATTCAATTAATTTTACAATTACAATTATTAGAGCCTTTACTAATTTTTTTTGTTGTTATTCTATACTGCTCATGTAAAACTTAGGGGATCTAGGATGTTTCACACACAGAGTTAGAGAATTAATTTATTCAGCTATTTCTTTTTTGTACTTATGATCCCTCCTGATTTCTCTAGCTACAGTGATGAGAATCTTTCAAAATTTTGAGCTACATACAAAACTGTAAAATGAGTGACTCTCTGGCTCTTGTGCTGAAGAAAAGAAAGAAACAAGATTCTCACTCTTTGCGTAACAGTTTATCTCTCATGCACGCGCTCTCTCTCTCTCTCTCTCTCTCTTTCTCTTTCTCTTTCTCTTTCTCTTCCCACAGAGATAGGTTTTTTTTTATTTTCAGACTTTTAGGTGCCCTACTAATCATGACAGAGTTGTTTTTTGTGTGTTTTGTGGAACTGGAACAAAGACATGAGAAGAAAAACATAAAAAATAAAACATCAAAAATACGATTCTCTTCACATGCTTAGGTTTAAAGATGTTTCTTTTCTAGTCCTCTGGCCATAAAGATTGACCATTATTGAAAATTTTAATGTTCCTGTTTGCTATCCAATTCCATAATCCTATCCACTCTTGTCTCAAAGCTGGGAGAAAAGAAGAAAAAGTATCTCACCAATATTTGGCAAGTCTTGTTTTGACTTCCCTCACTCATCTATCAGCTGTTACTATTTACTTTTCAGACTCCTCTGGTGGTTTACATTTATAACCTATTTATAGATTTTAAATGCAATAAGTTAGAAAAAGAAAAAGTAACTTTTTTCTTGAATTTTATTTTACTTGCTCTTTATTTTCCCTCCTCAAAGCAAATGACATTTTATTAAAACACACACACACACACACACACACACACACGGAAATGGCACATACATCAACTCACACATAAATTTTATTTACTTCTGATTCAAAGGGTCAGTATTAGTGTTATAATCCTATCTGCAAGAAGGGAGCAGGGACCTAGTAATATTGGATAGCACTTCATAATGTTCAATATAATTTAATATTTGAATTCTTGAATCAAAATTTAAGAATATTGACCAAAATGAGTAGAAGAATAAAATACATTAAAGTTAAAGTGAACTGTGCTGGTAGAAGTATAATGAGCAGAAGATTTTGCAGTTATTCTACCTTCCTCTACTTTCTTTTGTTAACTTTTCTCAGAGAGTCACATTTCTTTGAGTATGTCATTCCTTTCAGCTTAGCCTTATTGTAGAACCCTTCATTAATAGAACATAGATAGATGCGAATCTATACTTCTTTTATTTCTTGTAACAGACATAAGTTATATCTAGAATGTTTTACCAGTAACACTTTATGTCAGCAAATAATGACACCATTGGGACTTGAAAAGTAAAATTATTTTTCCAAAATGAGTATAGATTGTTATGATGACTGCACTGGAAGCTGAATGTATTTTCTACTTAGAAGGTAATATGTAATACGACAAAATGGAATTCAAAAGATATTTGTTGTTTGCTGAATAAGTGGGAGGGTGAGGTATCTCAAATTTGGTAATCTCCAAAAGCTTACCTTCTTCTTAAGATTTTCAAGTTAAATCCAAGGAAATACATATTATAAAATATATATATATATTTTATAAATAAATTTTTATTAATGTTAATGGGGTGACATCAGTAAATCAGGGTACACATATTCAAAGAAAACATGTCCAGTTTATCTTATCATTCAATTATGTTGCATACTCATCATATTATATATTATTTGTCCCAAATATTAACATAGAACTCAGAAGAGTGCAGTTGCCTTGCATGGTGGCTTCTTTTAGTGTAGCCTAGGATATTTACCTGGCCACTTTCCTTGGGGATGAAAACCAAATCTCAGATTTTATCAATATACTTTTAGGCAAAACCGAAGCAGAGGACCCCCACATGTGGTGAAATAAATAATGTGCAAGAAAGAGTTTATTTCAAAGGCAAATAAGAAAATTTTTACGACTGCAGTTGTGAAAAGTGATTAACTAAGCAGTTTGAAGAAGAGTATGGATAATAAAACTATGTCTAACTGTACCTTCATATGTTTAGCATTGAACATTGTCTATCATGGTCAGTGGCCTTACATAGTGTCCTGGTATTTGACCAGTCTCGATTAATCTTTCAGCTTGAGTGAGATTGGGTGGACTAGAAATAGGGTGTGAAGAAAGGGTTTTATCTCTCAGCAAGGAAAACACACACACAAATACCCACACTTGCTCTAGTGAAGAATCACAGCAATAACAAAAAAGTTTAAGAAAAGAACTATCTCCTTATGAAGCAAATTAACATGTAGTAATATTTGAGCAATTTATTATGTATAAAAATAGAGTATATATATTAGATTTTGATGTTTTCAACACTTTCTTTTTGAAGGGACAAGTTTAATAACGCAGGATCATATATCTTCTCTACAGAACCAGTTGTACCAATTGTCTTAACAGTGACTAAATTTTTTATATTTATATAGTTAATGGTATTATAATTATTTTCTCTAATTAAAATAATATATAAAGTAAAAATTAATTTAGTTTCTCAATTTACATTGTATAAATAATGTACATCAGTTTTAAGTTAAGAAAGAAATAGGCCTACTCTTTATCATATGGTATTGTATGAATAACTGCAAATAGAAGTAAAAATGGAAATAAATATATACTCTCTCTTTGCCACTCTCAGGTAGTCTGATTTAAATTTGAAGAAAATAAAAAGTAGTATTTCATTTCATATTGTTGTTCTTTTTTTTTTTTTTCCTTTTTTTTTGCATTTTTCTGAAGCTGGAAATGGGGAGAGACAGTCAGACTCTCGCATGCGCCCTACCGGGATCCACCCGGCCCGCCCACCAGGGGGTGACGCTCTGCCCACCAGGGGACGATGCTCCGCCCCTCCGGGGCGTCGCTCTGTTGCGACCAGAGCCACTCCAGCGCCCGGGGCAGAGGCCAAAGAGCCATGCCCAGCTCCCGGGCCATCCTTGCTTCAGTGGAGCTTCGCTGCGGGAGGGGAAGAGAGAGACAGAGAGGAAGGAGAGGGGGAGGGGTGGAGAAGCAGATGGGCGCTTCTCCTGTGTGCCCTGGCCGGGAATCGAACCTGGGACCCCTGCACGCCAGATCAACACTCTACCACTGAGCCAACCGGCCAGGGCCCATATTGTTTTTGTTCTTAAATTATCTTGCCATGTTCCTGTGTTCCTTTTTTTATAAATGTGTGTGTGTGTGTGTGTGTGTGTGTGTGTATGTATATATATACACATACAGGAGGATAAATGTTTTCTTTTTGCTGCTTTTTATGAAGGCTTATAAGAAGGCTCAGCAAAATATCTAGTAACAAAAGGCAGTTATTGATTATCATAATTTGAGTAACTAAGTAATTTACTTTTTCAAATTTTAAGAGGTTTTGGAGAAATTACTTGTATGATACTTTGTGAGATAATTGAAGTATGTGACCATTAAAGATTAATTCAAGATTTGTTAAATACCTATATAAAGCCAATCACTATGCCAGTTCATAGAAACACAATAAAGAAAGAAGCCAGTTTTTGCCTTTGAGAAGTGCTCAAACAACAAGGAGAGAGAGATGGCTGACTTTTAAAAATGTAAAATTCTATACTAGGATTAAAAAAAATCTTCTATGCTACCACAAGAGGAACTGATAATTTAGATCAATGTTACCAAAATGGTTTGAAATGAAAGAACCTGAATATAAGTAGGACCTCAGAATAAGAAAGATAGTCTAAGGAAGTGAGTAAAAACTCAAGTATTAGGGAGTATATTGACTGACATTGGTCAGTGGCCAGAGTTGAAAATATTTAACTTAGCAGAGGTTAGTTGATTCATGAGTTTAATCCAAAAAAGAGGTTTGGTTTTATCCTATCAACACTAAGTATTTATTGAATTATTTTATCCATAGAATCAAGTGCTCCAAATAGCATTTCAGGAAGATTACTTGGAAAACTATATTAGAGTTGTAGAAAGTAGAAGGGGAAACTAAAGGCAAAAATTCAAGTTACTGAAGTATTGCATTATTTTAGGGCCTGCAATTTGTTGTTCAGCAGGGAGGTGAAGACGGAGTATACGGGGTCATGGGAAAACTAAGTTACAGTCAGCAATTTTGTTTTTCTAGTTGCTTGCTTTGTTTTTGTTTTGATCTTTTCTACCTTTTCTACAGAGCAATTGACCTTGTTCAATAAAGAATAATGGTATATATTTTCATAAGTAAAAACTAATAGGTGTTCATTGCTTATTTCAGTTAATATAACTGATATTTAATTGCAACTATTCTCCAAAATTATTATTTTAACAATAATTTAATTTCAAATCTCAGATTTAGGATTCTCAACTTTATTTCACAAAAACTCTATCCAAATGTTGCAAAAGGTGTTTAATTTTCTAAGTAAGTCATGTTAATAATAATTGTTTTTCATATCAACTTTCACATCAAAATATCTGGGGCAATAAGACCAAGAGAACATGTGTTTTGTATTGTACGTATTTTTGAATAAATAACACATTGTTATTTTTGACATAGAATGTATTTGTGTTATAACACTGTGTTATTTATGACGAGCAATATGCTAACCTCTGCTTTTCTCTCATCCATTGGTTGAGATTACCATCCTTCAAAATCAGGCACCCAGGGAGACAGAAAACTCCCATGCACAAGGTTATTTGATTCATATCTCATTTTGACTGAAGTAATCATTATCTTATTTTTGACCTAGCTTTTTTAAAATCCAAAAGATTCCGATCAAATGTGTAAAAGATTTTTATTTTTTATTTACGGTATTAATGTTTTACTTAAAATGTCTCTGAAATTAGAAAAGACACTGGATGCCAAACCCCAATAGCCTCATTTGAGTTCAATTTGAATTGCCGTAATTATCATAAATCACTCTAACAGGGTAATTTTCTATCAGTTATGATACTGTCACATTTGAATTAATTGGAGCTTTTCTAAATAAAACATAACCCTTATTCTGAGATAATGCAATGTGCATCTCCTGCATTTTGACTTGACTGAATGTCAGCTTATACTTTTAAAGTAAATAAATAAAACACTTATCAAAGTTTTCCTATTCATAGTGAGCCACCAAAATAATCTTTAGCAGCTTAAAATAATCTATTGCTACATGATAAATAATCAGATGTGGTAGTCATGTGATGGTAAGAACTCAAGTTATGATGAGACTTTGAGCCAGAGTCTACTTAGCTTAGTTAATTCACTTAGGCACTGAAACAAATATAAATTAAAGTTTCTGGAGATTAGATAAACTTTGCTTCATTTTGCAAGTACAAGTTAATCATCAAAACCACCATTAAAAGTATCTGCCATTGTTTTAAGCCTTATCGTGAGAAGTTTTATAGATATATCTTTATTGAACTGAAACTCTTCAACTCAAAAAAGAAGATCATCCCCTAACTGGACACTATAATATATAATTAAAATGGTTTCACATAGAACAAAACACACTGTGAATGTAAAACCACTTTTCCGTTCCATACTTTAAATAGAAAATTAATACCTTTAATTGTTAGTAGAGGGCCAGTTAATTACTAGATTCAGACGTTTAATAACTTACCTACATTCAAAGGTATTTCAGTCACCACATGCATATCTTCCTCAAGTGGTAAGCTCATATGTAAAACACTTCTGGAAATTTTACTTTTACCTCATTCAAACCTGCAGATTACTTATTATCAATAAGTATGAATTGAAGGTAATGCTAGGCAAATGAAAATGAAACTAAACAAAATTAAGCCTTGAGTGTCAGTAGAAAATGGGAACTAATATTGGAAAAATTAGATCAAAGCAAGGCAAAATATTGGCATTAGCTCAGAAGCAAACATATGGGCAAAGTTAATACTGCTGTGCCCTACTTCTTCTCTCATTAGCAACAACAATCTAAAAGGTTTCCCGATCCTTGTAAATTGCACATTCCAAATGAACTCTATTAGTATCATCTCCTATTTACCTCTGCGATGTTGTGATTTATAAGAAACATATCTTGATCATATTAATAGTGACTGAATTCAGATGACCAAAATATATGTTTCAAATTTGATCTTCATCCACAGTTCCTGTTTCACAGCTTCCTTTAGAATTTTTTAAGTGATAAAAGCAACAATGGCTTCTCGTATTAATGAGGTGACTTTTGAATCCCACTCGAAAGTAGGAGCCAACCATGTGTTAGAGGGCTGGAACTTTCACTCCACCTCCTTATTTCCAGAGGGTTTGAGGTTGAATCAATGGTAAATGGTTTATCATGACTACATAATGAAGCTTCCATACATACAAACCCAAAAGGACAGATCTTAGGCGTTTTTCAAAGAGCTTCTATGTTGAGGATCCAGAATGCTTCCATGTGACACTGTGCTAGCCCAAAGATCCACGAGAACAGAGTCTCCTGTGCTTGGATCCCTGCTCCAATGTCATTTTGTTTCTCTGCATCTGGCTCTTGATTTTTTTCCTTTAATATTCTTTGTAACAAATAGGTAATCTAGTGAGTAAGTAGATTTTTTCAGCTCTGAGCCATTCTAGCAAATTAATCAAACCCATAGAGGATATCATAGATTTGATGAATTTATGGCCAGACATAGAACAATACAAGTAACAATTTAGATATGAGGTTGGCATCCTGAGTTAGAGCTAGTTGTTGGAACCTCTAATTTGTAGCCAGTTGGTCGGAAGACTATGTACCTGGGTCTGCCACTGGAGTCTGAAGTGAAAGGCTGTCTTGTGCGACTGAGTCTTTTGCCTGTGGAACCTGATTCTGTCTCTGGGTAGATAGTATCCAAATTGAGCGGACTACTTGGATGCCCAATGGTAATCTGAGAATTTATTTTTGGAGGTGTAGGGAACACCCCTAGCCACATTGGATATTAGGTCTCAGAATACCCTAAAGAACCTTGATATAAAACATCTTGTAATTGTCACATTGGCATTCAAAGCATCTAAACTTTGAATGAAAGGAATTGAGAATGAAATTTGGAGATAACATAATCCTTTTCATACTCTGGTATTTTGAGTTTAGATCGCATGAGATCCCAAAAGAGCCTTTATTCTCAGCCCAGTGCCTGAATACTCATGAATGGCTTATCCTTACATAAAGACGACAGGAATGTTCCAATATAATCTGAAAGCATGCACTATGACTCTAAATCCCAAAGCAATAATGAGCATAATTGTTAAGAGTGTAGGATGATGACTTTAACAGAATAATTCAAATTTCAGTTTATTAATTTTGTCACATAGGCTATATAATATTATCTTGGAGCCTGAAGTTTCCATCTACACAATGACCATATTAATAATAATAATAATATAGGTCATATATATAACAAATGATAACAAGTGAGAAATTGTGGATTATAAAAAGAACTCTACTAATATTAGCAGTAATAACACAATTGGTAATAAAAAATTTGCTCTGAAAGGAGCTATTTAAGGATAAACTTTACTTAACCTAGTATTATCAGTTTAATTCCTCTTGCTCTAATTTAACCTAGGATTTACATAATTACTTCTGCTCTTTCCACCTCTGAACATAATGACTTTAACTGTATCTTTTTTGCCCATTGGCTCCATCTGTGCGCTGATGCTTTACTGTTCTAATTTTACTTCTGGGAATTTGGTATCTTCTTCAGGCAACTGATTAGACTGTTCTAAATCCTGCCTGTTGCTGAATAAATTAGTAATTCTCCTTGTCTCTCAAAGTAAAAACTTAAAAGTTGTCTTTAGTGTTTTCCACATTTTTATTCTCTGTCTCTAGTCAGTTAATAGCCTTCGATTCTAACTCAGTCAGTCTATTTCCTGTCTCTTACCAGTGCTTGATTTCCATCTTATATCGCCCCTGGATTGTGGACCAGTTCACTAAGTGTGCTGTTACTGCCACCCTCTCACATCTCTACTCCTTACCCCTTAGTTCTAAAATGCAAATTTAATTATTACCTTGAAAAAAGTTGTCTTTGCTGTATACATACTTGCTGCAGAATATATTTTTAATTGCTGTTATTGTTACTATTGCTGCAAGTTCAATTCAAGCGCATTTAAACACATAAAACACTAAAGAAAGATAAAACAAAAAATTCTCACGATTTGCATGTCTGGTCAAACTCCCTAGAGATAAACACTTTTAGATGTTTTCTATGAATCTTTCTAAAGATATTCTAAACACACACCTACACATCACAGACACATCCACACTCAATATACACTTGCATAAATGACTATGACTATACATGAATATGAATATGAGATTACAAAAAAGGATTAGATTGTCAAGTGAAACTGATGAATCAGAGATCATATTCTTAATAAAGCTTGTAAATAATTTCAAGAATACAAGTAATGCTGAGGAATAAGTGAAACATGCAAAATTTGGGGCCCAGATTGGGTATTTATATCATATTTTTATGCTTTAATCCAGATATAATATAGGGAGACACATCATTTGCCATAAAGAAAGCTGTTTTAGTTATGAAGCATTGCCATTTTATACTGTAAAGCCAGGAGGCACGGCCAGAGCTACCATCATAGCAGCCAGACCCATGCAGGTTCGCATTGGATTCGGACAGTCGGTAAAGAAACCATGGAGCCAAAAACTGGTGGGCCATAGTCTTTAATCTAGCTTGCACCCGGCGGGCAAGTAAAAATACACACTGGGCTCCAAAACCCAGTCACATTCAGTGCTCACAAAGCTACTGATTTATCCGAGTTTCCTAGAATCAAAGGTTTCTAGCTCAACAGCCTTATTCTCCTCAGTTCCCCATTTCCTTCCTTATCCCAGATACAAACTCTACACAAACTGGCATCTCACTCAGTACTCCGCCATCTTGGCTGCTTTTCCTGGCCTTCTCCACGTGGCCTCCTCCCGCTGCTGGCTCTATTCTCTCTGCTCTCTCATGCTAACCTCAGGAACCAAGAGAGCAAACTCCCGCTCCGTTCCCATTTTATAGTGTAGAAATCCAAACCCTTAATCCAATATACATAATGGGGAAGTCTCTAATACAAAATCACTTCTATGAGGCATGATAGGATTGTACCACCTCACACCAAAAAGGGTGGGACAGGCTTAATCCCAAAACCAAGCCTCAGGCTACAACAATTCTCAACACACATTAATAGCACCT
Source organism: Saccopteryx bilineata (assembly GCF_036850765.1). NCBI lineage: Eukaryota > Metazoa > Chordata > Mammalia > Chiroptera > Emballonuridae > Saccopteryx > Saccopteryx bilineata. The sequence goes on along the minus strand of NC_089492.1, from coordinate 135,104,725 downwards.
GGGCAATGGCCTCTTTAACAAAGTGAGCATAATACATTTTATCTGCCCAACATATACTCTGATAGTTATATAATTAAGTTATACTTTTCAATAATAATATGCAATACCAATTATTTTTAAATTTGCATTTTTACTAAAATTATTATCCATAAATTTGATGTATTTCCACCTTGTTATTTTAATTATATCCTTATATTTTTTACCATATACCCTGTTTCTCTTTCTCTCCTTATAAATACTTAAGTTGTACATTCATACTATAATAATAGGACATTTGTAGGATTTTGACATATGTTCTTCTCATTTACACAAATATATTTGAAGAAATATTCTTAAGAGGTTTTTATATCATAATTATGACAGATATAATAAAATTTAAATCTGAAAGATATATTTCAAGTTAAACTCTCATTAGTCATGTGAGTGCATATTTCACTTTAAATGTTGACATCACTCTTATTTTTAATTCCTGTCAAATTTAAGAGTAAAAGTGGCCCTGGCCGGTTGGCTCAGCGGTAGAGCGTCGGCCTAGCGTGCGGAGGACCCGGGTTCGATTCCCGGCCAGGGCACACAGGAGAAGCGCCCATTTGCTTCTCCACCCCTCCGCCGCGCTTTCCTCTCTGTCTCTCTCTTCCCCTCCCGCAGCCAAGGCTCCATTGGAGCAAAGATGGCCCGGGCGCTGGGGATGGCTCTGTGGCCTCTGCCCCAGGCGCTAGAGTGGCTCTGGTCGCAACATGGCGACGCCCAGGATGGGCAGAGCATCGCCCCCTGGTGGGCAGAGCATCGCCCCTGGTGGGCGTGCCGGGTGGATCCCGGTCGGGCGCATGCGGGAGTCTGTCTGACTGTCTCTCCCTGTTTCCAGCTTCAGAAAAATGAAAAAAAAAAAAAAAAAAAAAAAAAAAGAGTAAAAGTGTTATGGCATAATTTCTATATGTTTTTGGTATTTTTCCCCACTGAGGATGAAGGAAGGGGCCAGAGCCACGAAGTGTGGAATAAAAAAAGGCTTTATTGAGTACAGTGCTTCCCAGCCGATGAGGTTCTCTGGTCCCGGGGACATGGAGGCCAGAGAAGTCACATGGGTGACCTGCGTGGGGCATATTTAAAGGGTCTCTAGGGTGGTCGAGCTAATATGATGTGGTGAAATCTCACTGGCTGATGGATAGTCATTTTTTTCCAAAAGGCTCCTGGGAAGTTTCTTTTGGCGTGCATGGATGTGGGCGGTTCTAGCCAAGTTCCCCGGTCTGGTGTCTCACATGACCTTTTCCCTTGTCCACCATCCTACAGTTTTATTCATCCAACAAACATTTTTTGGAGTGCTTATATATCACTAGGCACTACTTTTGAGGTTATGGTACAGTGTTAATTAAAATATTGAAGTTATTATATAACTTCCGGAAAGAAAAATACAATAAGTATAATAGAATGGGAACTAGTAGAAAGAGCTGTATAAATGCTCCAAAGAAATTGTAAGTAGAAGAAGGGAAAGGCATGCTACTTTCAAATGATTAAGAAGAACCTCTCTGAGTAAGTAATATTTAAGCACAAATCTTAAAAATTTTGATTACGAGATATATTTGAATGATCACATAGAATTTTTATTTATTTAATAATATTTAATATTTCATATCTTTTGACATGTTTATTTGTTTGATTTTATAAAGTGCTTATTCATCACATTGATTATTCTTCTGTTGTGTTGTTATTTATATTATAAATTTTAATAATTTCTTTTTTTATCAGAAGTTAGGATGTCATCTTAAATATTAAAAAAAAAATCTAAGAAACTTTTAACTCCAAGGTTTTGCTCTGCCCAATTCCACTGCATGTATCATAAAAACTACATAGATTTCTATTCTGTATCTTTGTCATTATTTTCTCTGTGTAGAACACAAACACACATCCCTTAAGACACAGACTATTTATCTCCTCAGCTGTGAAGCCATCCTGGATTTGCAAAGAAAGAGATGGTTCCCTTCCACTCTGCTCTCTCTTTATCTTGTCTGTATCTCTGTTGTATTTATCATTCTCTGTCATAATCCAGTGCTCATTTCTGACAGAAATATTCAGTTGTGACCTCTTATTCATCTGTTTCCCAAGATTTATTACAGTGTCTGATATTTAGTAGGTTTTCAATGTCATAGAAAAGAATAGATAAGTAACTAAACAAATCCAGCATTCATCTCTAGAGACAAAGAGACAATAGCTAAAACATTCACTTGCAGGTTGTAAATTTATCATATTTTGCCCTTCATATGTAAGAAACAAACTTTAGTCAGATGTAGGAAACAATCTCTAGTCATCTTCATTTTCCACTGACTTTTGCCTACTACACAAAATTATTCATATTTGTTTAAATATACTGATTTGAGCCATTTATTATTATGTTAATTTTGTTTCTTTATGTTTTAATTTACTCTTCTAAACCATCTATTTCTCCGTAGTCTACTATCAGGTGGATATTTAAGTAGCATAATCTCTACTACCTTTTTATATGATTTCTTTTTCTTTTCTTTTTTTTTTTTTTAATTTTTCTGAAGCTGGAAACGGAGAGGCAGTCAGACAGACTCCCGCATGCGCCCGACCAGGATCCACTCGGCATGCCCACCAGGGGGCGATGCTTTGCCCCTCTGGGGCGTCGCTCTGTTGCATCCAGAGTCATTCTAGCGCCTGAGGCAGAGGCCACAGAGCCATCCCCAGCGCCCGGGCCATCCTTGCTCCAATGGAGCCTCAGCTGCGGGAGGGGAAGAGAGAGACAGAGAGGAAGGATAAGGAGAGGGGTGGAGAAGCATATAGGCGCCTCCCCTGTGTGCCCTGGCCGGGAATCGAACCCGGGACTCCTGCACGCCAGGCCGACTCTCTACCACTGAGCCAACCGGCCAGGGCCTATATGATTTCTGAATGCAGTAATAGGGAAAGACATTAGAAGAACTTTCTGAGGTCTCTGTCTAGATAACACCTCATGATTAGCTCCTACAAGTTTGCTAATTTTGCCACTGTTTGTGTCCTTGAGTTATTTCTAAGAATGATAACTTTAATCTGCTTTTAACCCAAGATCATAAACTTGCAGCATAAAAATAATGAGTATGCTTAAGGCTGCTGCTTTAAAGTATATACTCTATGCCAGTACCTTCCAATGATATATGCTGAGCAATTGAAATCTCATTTGAATCTCAACCGGAGTCTTTAAGTTTGGGACATGAAATAGTCAGACAACCTCTAACCGTGCAAAAACAGAAGAGTTAGGTATTAAATTACCCAGAAGTGGTCAGAATTCTAGTCACAAGAGGAAATTTTTTTGGACAAATGCTAGCTCCTAAAAAACAAGTTAGATATTCACCCTACACTGTGTGCATAATTTTTATTTATTTTTTTTTATTTTATTTTAAATTTCATTTTATTTATTCATTTTTAGAGAGGAGAGAGACAGAGAGAGAGAAGGGGGGAGGAGCTGGAAGCATCAACTCCCATACGTGCCTTGACCAGGCAGGCCCAGGGTTTCGAACCGGCGACCTCAGCATTTCCAGGTCGACGCTTTATCCACTACGCCACCACAGGTCAGGCCGTGCATAATTTTTAATAATAGGCAATGGTTTTTCAGAAACACTGAGATTTCACAGATATTTGTTGAGTAAACAAATAATTGGCTAGAGCAAAATGTGGAGAACAGCACACATCAGGATATGCAAGAGGGACTGAGGCAGCAGGAAGCCCTGAAGTAGACATGCTAGTACTCACAGTGAGGGTCTTCAGTGAGATATACATTACAAAGTCAAACTAAATGACTAGGATAGTCATAGGTTCATATCAAATGGAGATTAATATCTAACCAATATCTGTGACACTTATAATCAACCAACTCCAGTTACAATCACCAGATATCTGACTGATAAGAAAACAAGTTTGTAAAGTATATAACCATCATCAGAAAAGATTTTTATTGGAGAAAGGTGCAAACAATCCCTAGATGGGAGGGTATCCAGGTAGAAATGAGTAAATTGAGTAAAGCAGTCAAATGATAAATTAGAGGGGTACAAGGTCTACAATAAACATTCTTCCTAATACATTCTTCTGGAAAGGAAAGTGGTTCCACATATTTCCTACTTTAAGAAATATTAAAATTGAGCCAAAGCATGTTATCAAACAAACTTCAAACCATTAAAATGAGTGTATTGCAATTTATGTAAATCAGTAAATATGTCTCTTAGATTGAATGTGAAATGGTTGTTGAACTTATCAGACTTTTTTGACAGGTGACCATTAACTTATTTTAGATCACCACAAACTTTTCTTCTGCTATAGAATGAATAATATATACAGGAGAATTTACGTCAAATTATTGAACTCCTCAGTAAATGTGGAGAGAGAAAATCACTAAGAAAATGTTTAGTAAGGTACAGATTGTGGCTGCAGATATGTCAATTGTTTATGTAGAAAGTTATTGCTAATAAAGTTAATGGTAATTGCCATGTAATTTATTATTAACAATGGTTTTACATGGTACTTAAGGCCAGAAATAAAGAAATAAAACATCCTATTAATCTTTAAAAGGAAGGTTTTTGCATTTCTTCTTAACTGTTAGATCAATTCCTAAATATATTGAATGTCAAATCATTAATTTATATACCTTCTGCTTTAAACAATCTATTTTCTGAAATCCCATATTGATAAAAGAAAAAAAAAGATCAATCTATAGATAAAAATCACTTCAAAGTGATTTTTTTATTTTAGAGAAGTTTCTCCAGTGTGTTACTGCACTTACAAGTTCTGGGCAGTAGTAGGTGCTAATCATTCCCAAAGCCCTACAGTGGAAGAAAATAGAGAGGGAGGAGAAGGGCTGCACAGCTGGAAAGGATCTGAGCCCTTATGTACAGGAAAATTTATGAGATGGGAAATTTAACAACGTCAGACCCTAAGAGGAGATATTTGGGGTATCATTAGTTTTGTTCACGAAAAATTAGTACAGCCTAAACTGTATAATCTCTGAGTTTTAAAGTTTTGTTTTTAAATCTAAATTTTGTCTTAAGTATTGAGTTATTAGGATTAGGCTTTTAAGGGTTAAAAGATCTGAGTTGTTCATTCCTCTCTTTTTTTCTTTCTCCTTCATTTGTTCTGTTATGGTTTTTACATTAAAATAATAATAATAATAATAATAATAATAATAATAAAACATTGAAGTTTTTTAGAGATCAGAATGAGGCCTGGACTCAAGGCTACAGAAAAAAGGTTCATTATGTCTGGTTCCAGGATGAGGTGCTGGAGAGAGGTAGATAAGGGGTCACACATGTTTTAATTTTTTAGTTTTCATTCTCAAGTCTAGCAAGCAAGCAAAGAAAATTCATGGCAGATTCTCCAAAGAATAAGATCTTACATTTGGCTTCAACTTCCTTTATACTCAGATCTTCCCAGGAGCCTGAATGTGATGGATAAAGGAGTGGATAGAATAGAGGTAGAAATCCACAATTTAAAATATTTATTTAAAAATGTTGGTTCTCAAGATTACTTTTAAATATAACTCATTGTTTTAAATTTTATTTTAAATACAAGCCTTTTGGTATCCTAGATATTGATTACAGTGAATGTCTTTGGCATATCATGACTGCCTAGAATCAAGGAAATCACAATTTCATATCACCAACTTGTACACATTTTTGCCATCATACAATAAAATGATATTTGAATAAGGGTGTGTCTACAAAGTGAAAACATCTGTACAGGTATAAAATCATTTTTGCTCGTGTGCACTTTACATATACTCTTCACATATGAGAGAAACATAGCTTTTGGGAAACTAAAAATTTCTCAGAAAATAAGTTGTTTGTGTAGGTGCTTCTGTGCATTTTAATGGCTTTCCTCACTTATAATGAAGGGAATAAATTATCCTTGGCATTAAACCAAGTCTACAATTTTGAAAAAAAAAAACCCTAAATTTATAGCCTTCAAATCCTCTCTATCACTTTCCCTCCATCAGATAAAACATCTGATAATCCTGAAAAATAAAGTTCCACAAATTACACTTTTACTGGGACTTTAAGATTCAAAGTCTAACTAAAAGTATAAAAAATATGTGGGTTTGACAGCAGCTGCTACATAGCACAGACATTTAAAACTGGAGTGCATAGAAATGAGTCAGGCAATGCCTGACAATTGGAACCAATATAAAAATAGTTTTAGAGACCAACAGTTTTGTTTTTCTCTGATTGCCAGAGGCAGCATATTTGAGACATTGCAACAGAGAGCTTGGTCCTTTTTACTACTTAATTTGAAATTTCTACAATTATATTTAAAAATAACATTGAAAGTGTTGAGCAAGCAAGTTCATTAAAATATTTGTTACTTTATCCTAATTTTGTCTCTTCATTTTCTGCTGAAATATTCACTGTAGTAGAAATTATAGAACTTAAGGTGTAGATATATAAAGGTTACTGACAATTAAATTGTCAAAAAAACATGAAAAGTCACATTATAAAATAGATTTTCAACTGTTTTAAAACCTGTATTCATAATCTAATAACAAAAAAATTTAAAGTCATAATTTAGGATACCTACCAATACTGTTCTGTTGATAGATTAATAAATATCTATGTACTTTTTGGATGCGTAATGAATGTCTAATAATTTAATATTGATTAAATAAATGGCTATTGTAATAAAAAAAATTTCCTTGTGCCCTGATAAGAGGTTTGTAAAATCAATATAAAATTTATGTCCTTTCAAGAGAGAATTCTCATACAGATTAAGACCAGAACTACTATTGCTGGCATAATATCTAAGTAGGTGTTATTATCGATGCTTTCACAGTATGAACTTTTTATTCTATTAAAATCATTTTTTAAGAGTTAAAACATGGCTTTCATCAAAAATAAACATGTGTTGATGATGTTATTTAACACATTAATTAACAAGAGAACCAGTAGGATCATAAAGCTCACTTAAAAAAGAATTTGAGAAATAGATATTTATATAGTCAATCAATAAAAAACTAACAGTGAAGTGAATTTGTTAATAGATACAAAATTTTTTACTGTTTCATACAGCCAAAAATCTGCACTCTTTGTGGTTATCTTCTCTATCAGAGTGAAATTGACAGATTAACATGTAACTTCTTACTTTAGGATTCCAAAGTAATTTCAAAAATCAATATCAAATTTGGGTGTGTTATGCTAAATAATTAAATATTTCTGCTTAACCAGATGGTGGTGCAGTGGATAAAGCAGCGGCCTGGTATGCAGAGGACTGAGGTTTGAAACCCCGAGGTCACCAGCTTGAATGGGGGATCACTGGCTTGAGCGTGGAATCATAAATATGACCCTATTGCTGGCTTGAGTCCAAAGGATCACTGGCTCTGCTGTAGCCCCTGGTTAAGGCACACATGACAGAACAATCAATGAACAACTAAGGTGAACAACTAAGGTGCTACAGTGAAAACTTGATGCTTCTCATGTCTCTCCCTTCATGTCTCTGTCTGTCCTTGTCTGTTCCTCTCTCTCTCTCTCTCACTCACTCACATGCACTCACTAAACATTAAAAAAAGAAAATCCTGAAATATATTTAAGTAATTTTATATAGATAGGTAGATATATTATAGATATATAAATGTCTATACATTTTATAGACATTTTTAATGTGACTTTTCCCTGAAGTGAGAAGCGGGGAGGTAGAGAGACAGACTCCCACATGCACCCGACCAGGATCCACTTGGCATGCCCACCAGGGGGCAATGCTCTGCCCATCTGGGGAGTTGCTCTGTTGCAACTGAAGCCATTATAGTGCTTGCGGTGGAGGCCACAGAGCCATCCTCGCCTGGGCCAAGGATGAGCTTTGGCTGTGGGAGGGGAAGAGAGAGACAGAGAGAAAGGAGAAAAGCAGATAGACATTTCTCCTGCGTGCCCTGGCTGGATATCGAACCTGGGACTTCCACACGCTGGGTCAAAACTTTACTCCTGAGCCAACTAACTGGCCAGGGCAGTAATAATATTTTTAAAAATATAATAGAACATGCCACTATCCTCATGCTCTGTTTCTAAGTGTTGTATTGCATAACTATCTAATGTAATGTAGTCAAGTGGTCACATAGCAAAATGAACACACTTCTGTCCACTTTTTAAATAATTGCTTTTGACATTTTGACATCATCAAAATTTCCACTTTAAAAACCCTCATTTGGGCCCCACTTAAATGTCTGTGAAGCCTAGAGAGCAGAACGGTACTTTTTAGAAGAATGCAGGTTTTTGTAGGCAACTGTGTCAATAGATTCTGGCAAGGTAGGGAAGGAAAGTGGGATATTTCAGTGCCATAAAGACTGCTGGTAGAATTATGGGACTTAAAGGGATTGGCAGAAATTTAGCACAGGTATATATTTCCCCAATATTTCAGAGAATTAATGATTAAAACAGAAGTAAAAATAGTATTCTTCTTCTTATTATTTTTTTATTAAGTAACAGGCAGGGAGGCAAAGAGACAGACTCCCACATCTGCCCTGACCTCCACCCAGCAAGCTCCCTTCTGGTGGATGCTCTTCCCATCTGGGGCAGTTGTTCCATGGCTCAACAACTGAGCTATTATTTTAGCACCTGAGGCGAGGCTACTGAGCCATTGTCAATACCCTGTGCCAACTTTCTTGAACCAATAAAGCCATGGCCGTCGAAGAGGAAGAGAGAGGAAGAGAAGGGGAGGGAGGGGTGAAGAAGCAGATGGTCGTTTCTCCTGTGTGCCCTGACAGAGAATAGAACCCAAGACATCTGCATGCTAGGCCAACACTACCACTCAGCCAATCAGCTAGGACCCCAAAAGAGTAGTTTTTAAAATTTTTGTGTTTAAGACACACTTTAAATCATGTCATGCAAACTATTTGGTTAAACATTATTTTTAAATGTACACATGAGGTGTCAAAAGAAAAAACTATAATTAAAATGTAAGTGATAAATCTGGAAAGTTTCACTGAGATACATCTTTTTTAAACTTTTGGTTAAATGTCAAATCAGAAGACTTAGTGGCTAATGATACAGGAGAGAAAGAAGAAACTTGGGATGATTCTAAGGTTGGTTAGCTGAGGTAGTATTAACTTTAAAAGTTATTGTATATATTTTACTAATGATTTACTTTCTTTTATAAAGCACCCTTGATATGAGATCTTTATCAAAACTCTTTACTGATTATTAAGCAACATAGAACAATCTTTTAAAATAAATCACATGCAATTTTGTGTCTATTTTTGTCATCTATTTATTCCAAATCGTATTTTAAAAGTATCAGTTTTAATAAAATATGGTGAACTCAATGGAATAACACATAGCTTTGTAAGTTCATCAGTTCCTCAAACAAACTTCAATAGTGGTAACATTTCAAATGACTGTACATTCTGAAAAATGTTATAAAATACAATGAATAATATTTCAAATGTAATAATTTCAGAAATGGTGGAAATTGATAAAAGCTAGAGATTACAAAACACCACTAAAATGTACAAAATTTTGTTTGTAAAGTAATTCAAACATTACTACAAAAAGACTGCTGTTTGGAAAAAAGCCTACTCTTGGATATCACTCTTAGTTTGGGTCTAACAATAATAATTTAATGTAATATAGACATTGGTATTTTTAGCCCTAGGTAACTGGAGGGTGAATACATTTCTTAAAATGTTTATTCTACCAATAGAGAAAAGGCCAATAAGAACTGTAAACAGGCATTTCACAAATTCAAATGACAAGCACTCTTTTCTTCCTCATTAAAGTCATCCTGTGTAACTTTGAGAAAAATAAAATGACTCAGACATTTTCGTTTAGAAAACTATTTTCATTTTAAGTACAGCATTGAGAGGTTTGAGGAAAGCTAGTAATCATATACAATTCAGTTCAAATGCCTGGATTGTTCATGGTCTAAATAGCAGGAGTATTTTTGTATTCATGGCATCTAAAAAGAGAACATTCATGCCATTAGGAATCCTGCAGCATAATGCCTTTTCAAAAATACAGTTCTTATCTGAACTTTTAGATTGATTTCTACACACCACCTGCTTGCCTGTAGACAAAAGTCTGTTGTTTAAATTGTTCTAATGCTAAAAAAAAGTACAGCCACTGTTGGTAGTTGGCTGCAAATCAGCTTGACAATACAAAACTGAGCTTTGAAAACTTTTTGAATATGGGGAAAAAACACTATATTTAGTTTCTATTTTGTTTGATATTTTCCCCTAAATATGAAATGCTTGTAATTGTGTATTTAGCACATGCCAGAAGATAACAACAGAAGGAAAAAAAACTCATTTAATAGGAACTTAAGAGTTATAAATAGGGACTAGAATAATATAATCAGTTGTAAGTTAAAGTTTGATAATTCTTGAATTGAAGTCAAATTCCACTGGAGATACATCCTCTAATTCAAAATGCTAATTTGACAAGTTTCAAAGATTATACTTTATGACAAAATAAGGTTAAAACTCAAATATATTGAGAAAAACTGATGATGATTTACATATCTGTGCAATTGTTTATATGACAAGGTTATCAGTCAAATTTGCTGGACTTTTTTTCTATTTGGCTGAATAGCATTCAACAAACCATGCTGATTAACAAGTATATAAAATAAATAGGTCTTATTTTTATAAATTGACATTGTACATCAACACTTTCTTGTTGAAAACTAAATCTTATGTATTCCTTCAAATTATTTAAAAGGAAACAAACATACATAAAATATTTTACCACAAGTTTGAGAAGTTCTGAAAAACTCTTTATTTCTAGTGACACAGAATAATTGCTCAAGGCATTATTTTCTGACTCTCATTGGTTATTGGGTCCAGCTTGACTCCAACCTATGTTCAATTTTGCATTTTCTTGTCTGAACCAAATGGTAATAAATTTCTTTCTTCCATATCCTCTCCTTGTCATTTTTATTTTAACATTTTCTCATTTAATTGAGATATAATTGACAAATAAAGATATATATGTACAATTTACATTTTGATATACATATACACAGTGAAATAATCACCACCACAAGCTAATTAATACATTTATCACTTCAATCACTTTACACAGTTACTTTCTTTTGTGGGAGGGGGGTGAGAGCTCGTACAATCTACCCTCTAAGCCAGCCAAATATACTGCTCACAAAAGTCAGGGGATATTTCAAAATAAATATGAAGCAATAAAATATCCCCTAATTTTTGTGAGCAGTAATACAGTGTTGATAATTATGGTCACACTGCTTTAACTAAACTTTTGTACCCTTTTACCAACATATCCCATTTCCCTGACTCTGAGTCCCTGGCAAACTCCATTCTACTCTCTGCTGCTATAAGTCTGACTATTTTAGACTCTGCCATGCAGTGTTTCTTTTTCTCTATCTGGCTTCTATCACTTATCGTAATATCCTCTAGGTTCATTAACATGATCACAGATGCCAGCGTTTTCCTTTTCTTTTCTTTTTTTTTAATAAATTTTTATTAATGGTAATGGGATGACATTAATAAATCAGGGTACATATATTCAAAGAAAACATGTCTAGGTTATTTTGTCATCAAATTATGTTGCAAATCCCTCGCCCAAAGTCAGATTGTCCTCCGTCACCCTCTATCTAGTTCTCTGTGCCCCTCCCCCTCCCCCTAACTCTCTCCCTCCCTCCCTCCCATGTCCTCCCTCCCCCCCCCCACCCTTGGTAACCACCACACTCTTGTCCATGTCTCTTAGTCTCATTTTTATGTTCCACCAATGTATGGAATCATGTAGTTCTTGTTTTTTTCTGATTTGCTTATTTCACTCCTTATAATGTTATCAAGATCCCACCATTTTGCTGTAAATGATCTGATGTCATCATTTCTTATGGCTGAGTAGTATTCCATAGTGTATATGTGCCACATCTTCTTTATCCAGTCTTCTATTGAAGGGCTTTTTGGTTGTTTCCATGTCTTGGCCACTGTGAACAGTGCTGCAATGAACATGGGGCTACATGTGTCTTCACGTATCAATGTTTCTGAGGTTTTGGGGTATATACCCAGTAGAGGGATTGCTGGGTCATAAGGTAGTTCTATTTGCAGTTTTTTAAGGAACCACCATACTTTCCTCCATAATGGTTGTACTACTTTACAGTCCCACCAACAGTGAATGAGGGTTCCTTTTTCTCCACAGCCTCTCCAACATTTGCTATTACCCGTCTTGTTGATAATAGCTAATCTAACAGGAGTGAGGTGGTATCTCATTGTAGTTTTGATTTGCATTTCTCTAATAACTAATGAAGCTGAGCATCTTTTCATATATCTGTTGGCCATTTGTATCTCTTCCTGGGAGAAGTGTCTGTTCATGTCCTCTTCCCATTTTTTTATTGGATTGTTTGTTTGTTTGTTGTTGAGTTTTATGAGTTCTTTGTAAATTTTGGATATTAGGTCCTTATCTGAGCTGTCGTTTGAAAATATCAGTTCCCATATAGTTGGCTGTCTGTTTATTTTGATATCAGTTTCTCTTGCTGAGCAAAAACTTTTAATTCTGATGTAGTCCCATTCATTTATCTTTGCCTTCACTTCTCTTGCCATTGGAGTCAAGTTCATAAAATGTTCTTTAAAACCCAGGTCCATGATTTTAGTACCTATGTCTTCTTCTATGTACTTTATTGTTTCAGGTCTTATATTTAGGTCTTTGATCCATTTTGAATTAATTTTAGTACACGGGGACAGGCTGTAGTCGAGTTTCATTCTTTTGCATGTGGCTTTCCAGTTTTCCCAACACCATTTGTTGAAGAGGCTTTCTTTTCTCCATTGTGTGTTGTTGGCCCCTTTATCAAAGATTATTTGACCATATATATGTGGTTTTATTTCTGGGCTTTCTATTCTGTTCCATTGGTCTGAGTGTCTATTTTTTTGCCAATACCATGCTGTTTTGATTGTCGTGGCCCTATAATATAGTTTAAAGTCAGGTATTGTAATGCCCCCAGCTTCATTCTTTTTCCTTAGGATTGTTTTGGCTATTCGGGGTTTTTTATAGTTCCATATAAATCTGATGATTTTTTGTTCCATTTCTTTAAAAAATCTCATAGGGATTTTGATGGGAATTGCATTAAATTTGTATATTGCTTTGGGTAATATGGCCATTTTGATTATATTTATTCTTCCTATCCAAGAACAAGGAATATTTTTCCATCTCATTGTATCTTTTTCGATTTCCCTTAACAATGCTTTGTAATTTTCATTATATAGGTCCTTTACGTTCTTTGTTATGTTTATTCCTAGGTATTTTGTTGTTGTTGTTGCAATCGTGAAGGGGATTATTTTTTTGAGTTCGTTTTCTAATATTTCATTGTTGGCATATAGAAAGGCTATGGACTTTTGTATGTTAATTTTGTATCCTGCGACCTTACTGTATTGGTTTATTGTTTCTAATAATCTTTTTGTGGAGTCCTTCGGGTTTTCGATGTATAGGATCATATCATCAGCAAAAAGTGATAGCTTTACTTCTTCTTTTCCGATATGGATGCCTTTTATTTCTTTGTCTTGTCTGATTGCTCTGGCCAGAACTTCTAGCACCACGTAGAATAAGAGTGGAGAGAGTGGACAACCCTGTCTTGTTCCTGATTTAAGGTAGAAAGTCCTCAGTTTTATGCTGTTTAATAGGATGTTGGCTAATGGTTTATCATATATGGCCTTTATCATGTTGAGATATTTTCCTTCTATACCCATTTTGTTGAGAGTCTTAAACATAAAATTGTGTTGTATTTTATCAAAAGCCTTTTCTGCATCTATTGATAAGATCATGTGGTTTTTGTTCTTTGTTTTGTTGATATGGTGTATTACGTTAACCGTTTTGCGTATATTGAACCATCCTTGAGATTCTGGGATGAATCCCACTTGATCATGATGTATTATTTTTTTAATATGTTGTTGTATTCGGTTTGCCAGTATTTTGTTTAGTATTTTAGCATCTGTATTCATTAGAGATATTGGTCTGTAGTTTTCTTTCTTTGTGCCATCCTTGCCAGGTTTTGGTATGAGGGTTATGTTGGCCTCATAAAATGTGTTTGGAAGTATTGCTTCTTCTTCAATTTTTTGGAAGACTTTGAGTAGAATAGGAACCAAGTCTTCTTTGAATGTTTGATAGAATTCGTTAGTATAACCGTCTGGGCCTGGACTTTTATTTTTGGGGAGATTTTTAATAGTTTTTTCTATTTTCTCCCTGCTGATTGGTCTGCTTAGGCTTTCTGCTTCTTCATGACTCAGTCTAGGAAGGTTGTATTGTTCTAGGAATTTATCCATTTCTTCTAGATTGTTGTATTTGGTGGCATATAATTTTTCATAGTATTCTACAATAATTCTTTGTATTTCTATGATGTCTGTGGTGATCTCTCCTCTTTCATTTTGGATTTTATTTATTTGAGTCCTGTGTCTGTTTTCCTTGGTGAGTCTTGCCAAGGGTTTGTCAATTTTGTTGATCTTTTCAAAGAACCAGCTCCTTGTTTTATTGATTTTTTCTATAGTTTTTCTGTTCTCTATTTCATTTATTTCTGCTCTGATTTTTATTATCTCCTTTCTTCGGCTGGTTTTGGGTTGTCTTTGTTCTTCTTTTTCTAGTTCCTTAAGGTGTGAAGTTCAGTGGTTTACTTCAGCTCTCTCTTGTTTGTTCATATACGCCTGAAGTGATATGAACTTTCCTCTTATTACTGCTTTTGCTGCATCCCAGAGATTCTGATATGTCGTATTTTCATTTTCATTTGTCTGTATATATCTTTTGATTTCTGCGCTTATTTCTTCTTTGACCCATTCATTTTTTAGAAGTATGTTGTTTAGTTTCCACATTTTTGTGGGTTTTCCCCCCTCTTTTTTGCAGTTGAATTCTAGTTTCAAGGCTTTATGATCAGAAAATATGCTTGGTACAATTTCAATTTTTCTAAATTTGCTGATATTGTCTTTGTGGCCCAACATATGGTCAATTCTTGAGAATGTTCCATGTACACTAGAGAAAAATGCACACTCTGTCGCTTTGGGATGAAGTGTCCTGTAGATGTCTATCATATCCAGGTGTTCTAGTATTTCGTTTAAGGACACTATATCTTTATTGATTCTCTGTTTGGATGAACGATCTAGAGCCGTCAGCGGTGTATTGAGGTCTCCAAGTATGATTGTATTTTTGTTAGTTTTTGTTTTAAGGTCAATAAGTAGCTGTCTTATATATTTTGGTGCTCCTTGGTTTGGTGCATATATATTAAGGATTGTTATGTCTTCTTGATTCAACTTCCCCTTAATCATTATGAAATGACCATTTTTGTCTCTGAGTACTTTTTCTGTCTTGTAGTCAGCATTATTAGATATGAGTATTGCTACACCTGCTTTTTTTTGGGTGTTGTTTGCTTGGAGTATTGTTTTCCAGCCTTTCACTTTGAATTTGTTTTTATCCTTGTTGCTTAGATGTGTTTCTTGTAGGCAGCATATAGTTGGATTTTCTTTTTTAATCCATTCTGCTACTCTGTGTCTTTTTATTGGTAAGTTTAATCCATTTACATTTAGTGTAATTATTGACACTTGTGGGTCCCCTACTGCCATTTTATAAATTGCTTTCTGTTAGTTTTGTATCTAGTTTGATTCTTCTCTTTTGTTTTTCTATCATTTGTTTTTGTTTGTTTGTGTTCCATACTTCTTTCCTCTGTTGCTACCTTTTTTAAGTCAAGTGTTTTTGTGGTGGTTTTTTTAAGGGTGGTTACCATAAAGTAATGAAAAGGGTACCTACCATATTCATTGTAGTACCCTATCTTATAAGTATTTCTGCACTTCATCGTCCTTTGCTACTGTTAATCTCCATCCTCTCCCCCCTTTTTTTCCTTTGTTGTCACAGTTTAAGTTTGGTTTTATTGTGTTCTTGGTGGAGCTGTTACTTGTGGTGTTGTTTTCTTTTGTTCTTTGAATCTTGTTGGAAAACCTCCCTTAGTATTTCCTGGAGTGGGGGCTTTCTGTTGATAAATTCTCTCATCTTTTCTGTATTTGTGAATGTTTTTATATCTCCTTCATACTTGAAGGATAGCTTTGATGGATATAGTATTCTTGGCTGAAAGTTCCACTCTTTCAGGGCTTTAAATATTGGGGTCCACTCTCTTCTAGCTTGTAGAGTTTCTGCTGAGAAATCTGATGATAATCTAATAGGCCTTCCTTTATATGTTGTACTCTTCTTTTCCCTGGCTGCCTTGAGAATTTTTTCTTTGTCATTGGTTTGTGTCATCTTCATTATGATGTGCCTTGGAGTGGGTTTGTTGGGGTTAAGAAAACTCGGTGTTCTGTTTGCTTCTTGAATTTGAGGCTTTAGTTCCTTCCACAGGCTTGGGAAGTTCTCGTCTATTATTTGTTTGAGTATATTCTCCATTCCATTTTCTTTCTCTTCTCCCTCTGATATACCTATTATTCTTATGTTATTCTATCTGATGGAGTCAGACAATTCCTATAGGGCTTTCTCATTTTTTATTATTTTTGAGTCTCTTTCTTCTTCTCTCTGTTGTGCCTCAAGTTGTTTGTCTTCTATTTCACTAATCCTATCTTCAATCTGGGCTGTTCTGTTAGCTAAGCTTGTTACCTCGTTTTTCAGCTCGTGAATTGAGTTTTTCATTTCTGTTTGATTTGTTTTTATAGTTTCAATTTCCTTGGTAATATATTCTTTGTGTTCATTGAGTTGTTTTCTGATCTCCCTATATTGCCTTTCTGTGTTTTCTTGTATATCTCTGAGTATTTTTAAGATTTCTATTTTAAATTCTCTGTCATTTAGCTCCAAGGCTTCCAATATGTTAAGTCTTTTCTCCATAGATTTTTCCACATCTATTTGTGTTACCTCTCTTTCTTTTGTATCCATAATATTCGATTTCCTCTTTCTTATCGGCATCTGAGGGTGGTCTTATTGATAGCACTAATTAGAATTAATAAAGAGTAAAAAGAAAAAAAAAACAAGGGTAAAACACCCCACAAAAAAAAACAGTAATAATTTATTATTTCCCCCTTTTTTTCTCTCTTCTCTTTCCCTCCTCTCCCCTCCTCAGGGAAATATCGTGCCTATAATGGAGGGCCTGATTTGGGGTGAAGAGTTCAAGGGGCAAAAAAAAGGGAGTAGGGACCTAGTAAATGCAAAAAAAAAAAAAAAAAGGAAGAAAATCTTAGACAAGCATAAGATGATTTGCTTGTAAGTGATGGTCAACTAAGAGATATAATGAGAGGGATAAGAGGGAATCAGAAAAAAGGACCAAAAAAGAATAATAAAGAAGAAAAAATAAAAATAATAAGTAAAAATCTGTTGTATTAAGTGGAGCGAAGACTAAATACAATGGAGACCTTGGGTTGGGAGGACCCAAAATGCCACAAAAATAAACAAACAAGAGAAAAAAAAATAAAAACAAAAGCAAAAAAGAGAAATAAAGCCAAAAAAAAGCCTTGAGTCCCAAATTAACTAATTTGTTCGTGATTGAGGATTATATGGGAGGAAAGTAAAATGAGAAAAGAAAAAACGAATAGAAAGGAAAAAATAAGAAAAAGAGAAAAACGAAGGAAGAAATAAAATAGGAGGAGAAAAAAACAAAATAAAGCAAGACAAAAAAAAAAACAAAAGAGGAGAGAGTGAGAGTTAAGTGTTTTGGGGTATAACCTTAAAGGAGGGTGAGGATGAAGAAGAAAAATAAAATGCAACACTCATGGGTAGTGTAGTTCAAGAAAAGGGAAGCATAAGATGGGCAGAGAATAGAAGGACCGAGGTGGACGAAATAAAGGCAAAAAGATAGAAGAAACAAACAACAACAACAACAACAACAAAATTAGTGGATCAAGTTGTAAAGTCTGTGGGTTTTTCTTGATTTTGAGAGGTTAACTTCTTCCTTTTTCTTTTCTCTCCCTCTTCCTAGTCGGTGACTCTGTACCCCAGGCTCTGCCCCTGTGTCACTCTTAGGTAGGGATTTGCAGTTGATGGGATTCTATGGCAATGTCATATAATTGGCTTTAGTCTTGCTGGAAGTAAAGGCTTGTTGGCGTTTGCAGGGTCCAACGATGAGAGAGTTTGCTTTCCTGGATTCTCTCTCCTAGTCCCCCCTTTCTGAATCAGCAGCCTGGTGATCCAGCTATAAGGCTGCAACTGCTTCTGCCTGGGGAGTAAGAGGCTCAAAGAGCTGGGAAATCCCCACTCTATCCCCACTCAGTGCAAGGCTTTGGGAAAGGCTCTGGCAGTCAGGGCCTCCAGTGTAATCAGGCGGGGGTGGGAGTCAATTGTTGTCAAGGTGACTGTTCAGCGCCTATCATTTAGTTGAACCTCTCAACCCAGGCTTTCCACACTTTGTAGCCTATTTTTGCAGGGAAGAAGAGGCACTAGTCTCTGCTTACGACTAGTGTAGTATAGACCTTATTATCTGCCAAGTCCTTCTTGTTAGCGTTTATCCCTGAATATGGAGGCTCTATCAATCAGAAGTTGCCCCCACCCCTTTAGCGAGAGGCACTAAAAAATATCACGCCTCTTGTCTTGGATCGCTGAACTGAGAGAGATCTTATCAATTAGAACTGAGGGTGCGCAAATTTTATGGGTTAAGCTAATTTCAGTGATTGGGTCGCAGCTGTGCTTCCGAAGGTATTTTAGGCTGCCTGCGCGTGCCCCTCCCCCAACGCTTGATTGTTAGCTTGAATGGCTGGGTGAGGTGCCCCGCCCACGGAGAGAATCTCCCAAGCCTCTCCCGCTCGCCCAGCTGCTGGTGGCTGGACTGCACCAGGTGCAGGATAATGGAGCCCCCTGGGTGTGCGGGCCAGCAGGGCGCCCTGGGCACGTGGAATGCCCAAGGCATGCGCGCGAATGGGGCGCTCCGGGCACCAGTGGCCGGCGACCCCCACTCGCAGTGTGCGGGCTGCTGGGAACGTCAACGGTGCTCAACCGGACCGGGCGCGCGCGCGGCTGCTCGCGGCGGCTCGCGGCGGCGGCTCGCGGGGGATCGAGGTTCCCAAGTATATGGGCTGACTCACCGCAGGTGCACTCCCTCGTGGCTTGAATGAGCGTCGCTGCTGCGGTAGCTTCCTCCACACCCTCGTCTCTCAGATTCAAGTGATAACAGTCCTTTTGCTTTCAGTTTGTGTGGAACTCCGGAATGCTCCGAGGATAAATTTTTCTGTTTCTAGTTGATAAATTTGTTGTGATTTAGGGGAGAGCTGTCGGACGCGCTTCTCACGGCGCCATTTCCGTGACGTCACCCGCGTTTTCCTTTTCAAAGGCTGAATAATACGCCAGTGTGTGCCCATATATATATTAAAAATGTGATATAAACATCACATTTTTATCCATTCATTTATAAATAGACATTTAAGTTATTTCATATCTTTGCTATTATGAATAATGCTTTAATGAACATGAGAATATAGATATCCAGTGGAGATCCTGTTTTCATTTACTTTGGACTTATACCCACAAGTGGGATTACTAAATCATATAGGAGTTTTATTTTTAAATTTTTTGAGGAAGTTCCATATTATTTGCCATAGTGGCTGTATCAACTTGTATTTCCATCAATATTGTACAAGGGTTCTATTTTCTCCACATCCTCCCCAATACTTATCTTTTGTGTAATTTTGTTAATATCCATTCAAACAAGTGTGAGGTGATATCTCCCTGTGGTTTTACTTCACATTTTCCTAAGGATTAGTGACAATGATTACTTTTTTATATACTTGTTGCATTTCAATGAATAATCTTTATTTTTTCTCTCCTCAGCTCTTTTTGTGTCATTGAAAATGGTGTTTGGTCAATGTGAGCTTAAGTGAGAAATAAAAGATCATTGAAAAAAAAGATCATTGAATGACATCTTAGAAGATTACTAACCCAATTTTTTCATAAGGAAAAAATATGTTATTACAATGATATGCCTGCCTTTTTTTTAATTTAATTAATTGTGTTTACATAGATTCTAGTGTTGCCCCAAATGCATCCCCTCTCCCCCTTATTCCCCTCAATGTCTTTCTTGCCCCCCTCCCAAGAGTGCCTGTCTTTTCTTGAACAAGGGTTTCTAATGGTACTTGAGGGAGATTCTTTGAAAGCCCAAGTTCAAACTGTGACAGATCATTTATTCAGTGCTCTGAGTTTCCTGTCTTTGGAATATTTCTGTGTATTAGAATCAGTCCATGGGAATATGTAGAAATAGGTACCATTTCTTTAAAAAGCCTCTTACAGTTAGCTCCTTTGTCTTTTTTTGACATTCCACAATGAATATAAGGATTTTTTTTTTACCACTTTCATACTTTCCACGTTATAATGTATTTCAGAGTCATCTTGTATATTTTCTTTCCCTGGACATAAGTTCTAAGTGTATTCTTAGCTACTGGTGTGTTAATGTTTCTTAGCTGAGAAAACAAGGATATATGTGCATTTATATTAGCTTCTGTATATCTATAAATATTTCATATGTAGCTACCTGTGTCTGTATTAAACTAAACATAAATTCAAACTGATATCTCTAATCTAATCCACTAAAACATGGATATTTCTAGCCTTTGCTCATCCCACTCCAATAGTAAGGAATCTAGTTCCCACAATCTACCATCTATTTACTTAAATGTTTGATACCAATATACATATACATCAGCATCATAAATGTTAAATAATACACTTCAGGAAACAATTCTATAACCTTGGTTAAAGCCCTTTTGTGCAGTTCTTTTCACCTTTAGCCTTATTGACTCTATGGATTTTCAATATTATTTAGGTGAACAAATTTTTTTCCCCACACTCTACTTCAGTGAGTTTGTTTCATACATTTATAATGCAGTTAAGTTCTTTTGTCTCACTCTGCATTTCATCCTGCCTTGATTCTCATATTGCTAAATGATATTTTTTTCTGTTTTTATTTGTATATACTAAGGTTCACTCTTGATGCTATAAATTCTGTAGATTTTGATAAATGCATAGTGTCATGTATACAACAATGCAATATTATGCAGAATAGTTTCACTGCCTTAAAAAGTCTCCTGTGTTTTAGTTTTTAAATTCTCCCTGCTTCCTCCAAGCCCCTGGTAATAGCCAAGATATTAACTAGCTTTATAGTTTTGCCTTTTCTAGAATGTCTTATGATTGAAATGAAAAAGTACTTTTCAGCCTGGTTATTTTGATATATTCATTTTTGGTTCAGAGTAAGTTTTTGAGGGTGGGAGGTGCTTATCCTGTATATCAGTCAAAGTTCTATAAAGAAAGAAAACCAATAACATATTTATTATAAGGAGTTAGCTTGCATGATTATGAAGGCTGAGTAGCCCTAATATCTCAAGTTGGCAAATCATGATTCAGCAGAGCTGACAGCATAAATTCGAGCCCAAGTCTGAGTGTGAAGGCCAGGAGACTGATGTTCCAGTTCAGAGACAGTCAGGAAAAGAGCAAATTCTCTCTCCTCAGTCTCTTCTGTTCTCTTCAAGCCTTCAATGGATTAAGTGAGGCCCACCCACATTGGAGAGGGCAATCTGCTTTACTAAACTTAACATTCAAATATTAATCTCATCCAAAAGCACCCGCAGTAACATAAAAAGTTTAACCAAGTATCTAGATACCCCAGGCCCAATCAAGTTGACTCATAAAAACAAGCTCCCTGGATTTGATAGTGTTTTTCATTAATTTTATAAATTCTCAACTATTGTTAATGGTTATCCCCAGGTTACAAACAAGATAGGTTCTGTAGATTTGTTATTAAGTTAAACTTGTATGTAAATCAGGATACGTACATTTACCTATTAAATGAAACTTGGACAGATGTTTGTCTTAACATAGAATTTATTTTTACCTTTCTATGTGTATAAATACTTAAACATTTTCAAACCTACAGAGCCTATTGCTTTTGTATCCCGGGAACTGCCAGTATTTCAAGTGTTTCTTCTGCTCCATTCTCTCTTACTTTTTCTTTTGCTCTTCTAATTACATGTATGTTACATCTTTGAAATTGTTCTATACTACTTAAATGCTGTGTTATAATTTTTCCATACATTTTTAAAATTTCACTTTAGGAAGTTTGTGTTGACATATTCAAGCTCACTGATTTTTCTTCCTTGCTCAGTCTACTAATGAGTTCACCAAAGGCATTCTTTATTTATGTTATGGTGTTTTTGAGATTTATAATTTTCTTTAAATTCTTCGTTTCCAGTTCACTGTTTATATTATCCATGTTTTTTTGTTTGTTTTTTCTGAGCTGTATATCACTACAGTAGAACCCTTAAAATATTAACTATGTATTTTAAATTTCCTGTCTGAGAATTCCATTGAAATGTTTCTATTGTTTCACTGCTTCAGCACTTTCTGCCCCATACAAGGAGAACCGCATGGTGATTCTGTGGGTTCATCTTGCCCCTCTTATTTAGATTGGTGATTTGTATTCTGAGCTAAGTTTTCTGAAGGATTCAAGGTAAGTCATTAATTTTTTCTTGGGTATTTTTCTATTATTAACTTCTATGTTGTTCTTGTCAGAGCTAAAACCAGAAATCTTCACAATATTTTTTCTTCTGTTAAAACAATTAGTAATTCAGGATGTTTTCTCTGAATTTTAACTATTGCTCTTCTTTGATCATGCTTGCCCAAAACATGACTCATCATTAATTTTCCTTTCTATCAAAATCCTTCTTAATTGTGTTTAATCTAAATGTTACATTCTCTCATCTTCACATAATAATCAATCAATCATTTTTCACACTTTAATATGACTTGCATTTCTTTATGACTGCTAATGCAAATGATTGTATAACCTCTCATCATAATTAGAATCCATGCAACTTAAAATCTGTATGTACTATTTTCTTTAGAAGAATGTTGGGTAAAACCAACACAATAAATGCTTGTTGAATAAATAAATAGAACAATAGACAATGCCATATATGAATAAAAATGTAAAAAAAAATAGTGGAAATATTGTAAAACTTTAGATAACCCAGAATTATTTGGCATGTAGAGGTGTAGCCTGAGTAAAGCCCGTCTTCTTTCCTCTGGATGTATTACCCCCAGAATGTATTTAATGCTTCTTTCTTTCCCTAACTTCTAATTAGTAAGAGATTTTGGTTTTAGACCTGAGTTTCTCTAAGGGCACTTTCATATATTTTACCTTTAAAATATTTTTTTTAATTCTATTTTGAACCAATAGGTTCTGTATTAGTCAGTCTATGCCCAAGTAACACCTCTTACAAGAACCAAGGTCTGTTATTTTCCTCTAAATTGAGTTTCTTCTGTAATACCTAGAAAGGTTATTCACACATTACCCTCACTCCAGGAACCCTGCCTGACAGAGCACCTGCTGGGTAAAACTCTGTGGTAACTATGGCAGAGTAAAAAAAAAAAGATAGGGCGAAGCACATTCTGCCTCTTAAAGATGAACATCTAGAAGCACAAATAGCTCTTCTGCTACTTACTTGCTATAGCAAAGGGAAGAGAATCAAATATTCTCAAAAACTAACATAATCTAACATGGGTGAATAAAATTCAGGAAAAAAAATTATGCATGTGTTTTAAAATAAATATGAACCAAATAAATGATATCCTCAAGAGCCTGTTTCTACATCAAAGGCAAATAAATAGAAATGCCTGGATTAAAAAGGCACCACACCTGGCCTTCACGTGGAATTCTATCAGTTCTTTTTAACAGCAGATGGATGCCAACAGTGGCGGGTTTCTATTGTGCAAAGCAGGTAATGTTTTGGAAAGTTGCATTTATGTTTTATAAATGCCAGTGTCTGATAGAAAGACTCTGATTGCTATTAGGCTACGGGATGGAATGCAGAAAAAAAAAACAAAAACGTTGCAGTCTTTCATGTGTACCCTACGCAGTGCTAATCAATGTAGATTGTGGCATTCCATTTGCTTTTCTATTTGATTAGTATCACTGTAAACCCGACTTCAAATACAGAACTGTTTATATTTGCTTGAAATACAGCAAAGAAAACAGACTTTAGTCAATAGAAATCTTAATTGTTAGACTTCAGTGCTTTTTATGTTATTGATTAGAGCTTCATACATCACAAGAAAAATAGGTATTGAAGAAAGATCTAGCGTATTTGAGTGCCTGTGTGTTAAAACCTATTTTGCTTATCAAGATAATCTGAATTTTTATCTCATTGCCTTATCTCCAGCATTTTCTTCCCTTTATATTCTTCTCATACATTCTTATATAACACACAGGAAAACCTACTACAAGCCATACTTGTCTTACAAATATACACTGATTTAGTACTCAGCCAAACTACAGAATCTCAGTTTTGATTTGTTTCTGACCATTGCATGCTCTCTACTAGTTATGCGAAGCCTTCAAGTTCAGCTCTCAATAGTCTCAGTACAATTGCCTGTCAGCCAAAAAGCATAGCTGACCACTGCAGAACATTATTAGACAATTTTTTTTTTTTTTTTTTTTGCCTCACCAAAACCATTGCCCCTATAGGCTCATTAAGATTCTTGGGCCCTGGCCGGTTGGCTCAGCGGTAGAGCGTCGGCCTGGTGTGCGGGGGACCCGGGTTCGATTCCTGGCCAGGGCACATAGGAGAAGCGCCCATTTGTTTCTCCACCCCCGCCCCCTCCTTCCTCTCTGTCTCTCTCTTCCCCTCCCACAGCCAAGGCTCCATTGGAGCAAAGATGGCCCGGGCGCTGGGGATGGCTCCTTGGCCTCTGCCCCAGGCGCTAGAGTGGCTCTGGTCCTGGCAGAGCATCGCCCCCTGGTGGGGAGAGCGTCACCCCTGGTGGGCGTGCCGGGTGGATCCCGGTGGGGCGCATGCGGGAGTCTGTCTGACTGTCTCTCCCCATTTCCAGCTTCAGAAAAAAAAAAAAAAAAGATTCTTGGAATTTCTATCATCAGACTTCCCTGGATTAGAAAAAATAGGTATTTTCTAAGTCTTCAGTTTTTGAAAGGAAAAATATTCTTTGCTTATATGTGGGTCTTTCATTATGTGCTAGCTCGTTGTCATAAAAGAAAACATTATCTTAATTCTATGTATGTATGTATGTGCACATTTATTTATTATTTATTTTTGATTAATTTCTGAACACAAGATCTTAGAAAAAGAAGCCAGGATAAACTCACAGAGCTTAGACCCATAAGCAGGAGTGGTGCCTTGAGCATGGCATGCTGCCAAAAAGATGGTACATGAAATTACTGGAAACAAAACATACAAGTTGAGATTATAGGAGGGTCCACACACAAACACACACACAAAAAGACCAAGCTGTGTTTTGATTACTGTTGGTCAAATTAGTTTGTAAATATGACCAACAGTGTATGTGTGTGTGTGTGTGTGTGTGTGTGTGTGTGTGTGTGTATATATATATATATATATATATATATATATATATATATATATGTAAGTTTGCTTGCTTATTGTTTGCATTGGGTGTAGGGGACAGGCTGTAAGCAGGCAGGATCCTTATAGCCTAAGTCTTAGTTTTATTTTTTTTTTATTTTTTATTTTTTTGTGGCAGAGACACAGAGTCAGAGAGAGGGACAGACAGACAGAAGGGAAAGAAATGAGAAGCATCAATTCTTCATTATGCCTCCTTAGTTGTTCACTGATTGATTTCTCATTTGTTCCTTGACCAGGGGGCTACTGCAGACCGAATGTTGGTCAAATAAGTTTTCTTTTTTTAAGATTTTATTTATTCATTATAGAGAGGGAAGAGAGAGAGATAGAGAGAGAGAGAGAGAAAGAGAGAGAGAGGGGGGAGGAGCAGGAAGCATCAACTCCTGTATGTGCCTTGAACAGGCAAGCCCAGGGTTTTGAACCTGCAACCTCAGCATTTCCAGGTTGATGCTTTATCCACTGCACCACCACAGGTCAGGCTAAGTCTTAGTTTTAAAACTAAGCTTTTCCCCACACCCTTGACTGTTGCATGATGTGGGGTGGTGCACTCTCATGAGGGATCCCATTATGCCTCAGATAGGTGGCTTTGAATCAGAGATTTCCTTGTTTGTATATTGGATTAAAGGTTTTGATTGCTTCACTCTAAAATGGGTAGAGGAGCCCATGTGGGAGGACAGCAGAGAAAGACCACGTGGAGGAGAGGAGAAGCAGCCAAAATGGTGGAGTGCTGAAGGAGAAGAAATGGCAGAGTGCTGAAAGAGAAGCCAGTTTGTGCAGAGTTTGTGCAGAGAGAAGGAGGTGGGGAACAGAGATGAATAAGGCTGGTGAAGTAGAAACTTTTGATTCTAGGAAACTCGGATAAGTCAATGGCTTTGGGAGCTCTGAAGGGAAAGGGAAGTGTTTTCCCACTGTGTGTATTTCTTGCCTGCTGGGTGCAAGCTAGGATTAAAGCTAATGGCCTACCAGTTCTTGGCTCCGTTGTCTCATTATTGTCAGTCCAAATCAAATGCGAACCTTCATAGGCCAGGTATCTATGATGGTGGCCATGGCTACTGGCTTTGCAATTACCTTTGTATCCTTAGTACTTGTCACAAAATAGGTATACAGTAAATTATGTCTAAGTTAACTATTTTATCTTTGGAAACTCAACTTTTCATACATAGGCATATTCTGTTGTCAAGAACAAAATCCTAATACTCTTTTTATGTTGTTGTCATAGGGTGGAATGGAAAATCATGAGGGAGACAAGGAATAGAGGGGTAATGCATCAAAATGGGTCAATTCTCTTTGAGCAACAAATATTTGGAAAATTGTCTCTCCAAAGCTGTGTTATAGTGATGTGCAAACTATATGATGAGGGAAATCTCAAAATCTTTATATAGTAAAAATGTATCAAATCAAAACAATATTTTAGAAAAATGGTAATGGCTTTGTAGAAACATTTCTATTAATGGAAGTTCACAAGTACATCAGACTAGAAAACTAAGCAGGTGTGCGTTGGAAACTAACACTTTTTTCCCAAGTAATTCACACTGTTAAATTATCATTTTCCAAGTGTTAAAAATATAACACTCTTTGTTTTAAAGTGTGGATTCTATTTATTCAGGCATAGTGAGGTCAACAAATCAAGAAGATTTCCATTAAAAAGATAGCTTATTACTCACATTTCTCAAGAGGCAAGGGATACACTATCTGAATAAAGCAGAGGCAACGGGAGCAAGGGGGACTGTCTAAAAGTCAGTATTGAAGGCAGGCCAAGCAGGGTGAGAATTGGTTAGTTTGAATAATTTCAATGGGCTCAAAGGTGTAGGGGTTTTCTGTAATTGTCTGATGGTTGGCTCAAGGTGATTTGGTTCTGGAATATAGGAGTCTAATAAGGCTGGTGAAGGCTATGAGTCGTGAATAGATTAGTTTGCCTATGAAACACTCACTCCAAGGTGAATCATTCATTATACCTAAAGGTCAGCTCATCCTTGGAGAGGTCACCTTTCCCTGGTAGGCAAACTCCTAGATTTCAAACATCACTTGCAGAAACAAAATGAGGTTAATACAAATATAACTTAAATACATACCAAAGATTTTATTCAACATCAATAAGACTGTAAAGCTGGTTTCAAGAACCATTTAAGAACAAAGTTTATGTAACCTTTAGATGAAAAAGGGGCCGCATATTAACCTGGTAAGGGCCTTAAAAACTCAAAGACTATAAATCCAGTGGCTGTGGCTGTCATTGTGCAGGTTCCCATTGGATTGAGCAAATGGTAAAGGAACTATAGAGCCAGAAAATATTGGGCCATTCCATTTATTAGATGAGCGAATCTCTCAGGGCTCCCAAACCCAGACCCAGTCTCTGGTAACACCTCGAACTCCTTCTCTGGACTCACCTCAATGTCCAGACTCTTTCTCCAGGGCTCCCAAAGCTTCTCACACTCTCTCACCTTTCTTCCTCCACTCTCCAGCAAAACAGCCTGGGGGGAAAAGACTCTTCCACAGCAAACAACCGCCCCTCCCAAGCAGAAAGTCAATCAGCAATTTGCAATCTGCTGCCCTGAAGGCAAGCACCGGCAGCCTTCCATAGACTGTACACACATGGTGCTCCCCCAATACAAGTGAGCAATCCTAAAAACATTTGTTTATGCAACAGAGAACTACAGTAACCACACAGGATAATATGAAATGAAAACTTCCCAACTAAAAATGTTGTAAAGTAATCCTGAGAGTTACATAGAGACACTAAGATAGGTTATAAAAGACATTTTAAAAGAAATTTTATTAAGCTGGTGACATGCACGGGGCATAATCCCAAATCATGCAGTCCGGAATATAGCTCTGAGGCTGCTTTTATAGACATAATCACATACTAGGTGGAGGGTAAAGGAGGGGAAGCATGGTACAAAAGTCATTTACTCACAAGCTTATTGAGTTTTTACTGTCTTGTTACAAAATTTACATATAGGATCTATCAAAAGGAAAAAACATTCCTACACTCTAAGACAGTGGTAGTCAACCTGGTCCCTATCGCTCACTAGTGGGCGTTCCAGCTTTCATGGTGGGTGGTAGTGGAGCAACCAAAGTATAAATAAAAAGATAGATTTAACTATAGTAAGTTGTTTTTTGAAGATTTATTCTGCCAAACTTAGCAAAAATTAGACATACAGTACTTGGTAAGTAATTATTATTACATGCCTTAACTTGCAGTAACTCTGCTTTATAAATTTTATAAAGAAATTTATAAATCACCTACTTTATAAATCACCTTTACTGTGGAACTGGTAAATGGTTAGGAAGTTTTACTACTAACAAAGATACAAAAGTGGGTGGTAGGTATTAAAAGATTGACTACCCCTGCTCTAAGACCATAAGACAACACAGTAGTGATGAATATTTTACATACCTGACAAAGACATTCCTAAACCTCTAGGATTTACAACCTATCCCTGTCACACAATAATGGGAATTGTTTAGTTTAGGATAAGGAGAGAAGCTAAAGGAAGTTCTTTTGCTAAGGTTGTTAGGGTTAGCTTATTAGGAAGTCTAAAGCTAGTCCCCATTTGCTTAGTTTACAAGTTTTGTACATACAAAGAATTTCAAAATGATGATTATTAGAAAGCTTATAAAATGTTACAGAATACAGGTTTTCATGCAAGGGTTTGGATGGCTCATGATCCCTTTGTCTAGAGGTATATGTCACTCTCATTACTCCAGGATGGGAGGAAGAGTCACGATTAGTGTAGAAATTTTTAATTAAGGTATCTAAACATTGTTTTCTAAAGACTTTTAAGAAAAGAGAAGAGGAAGGGGTTTTCAGATAAATTCTATCTTCTTTGCTCTGTCTAGCAAGTGGTGTCAGTCCTTCCAGAGAACTATAGGAACTAAACTATGTCTAGCTGATTTTTGCCCCATAAGTTCTTCTTCTTGTTTTTTCTTCCTCAGAAAAGAGGGTTAAGGGGGCCTGACTTTTCCTTTTAAAATACTACTTTTAATAATTTTTGCAATTCCGTGGCACCTTATTGCAAAAAGGAGTCATGGCAGATAATCATGTCCTAGGCCTATGTCTTTCATGACAAAGGTTAATTTTTACCTTGACTAAGCCTATTGTCTTTTTTGCATCTATGATAATATACCTTTGGAATGTCAGGATTACTTTCTTTGTTTTCCAGACCACTATCTCATTGTTTTTGTTATGGTGTTGTTGTCAACTGTAAACTATCCTATACCATCTATGTAAAAGAAATATGTGTCTGTTCCTTTTGTACATTTTATTCAATCCCAAAGATTTCTCCGCTTTGCTTTCTCCTGCCTCTCTACTCTATCACCATTGAATTTTGTGTACACCTCTTATACCTCCTTTTTTGATTCTTTCTTTTTCTTCTTTTCCAAGTGAAAGGAGGGGAGATACACAGACACCCACATATGCCCCAACTGAGATCCACCCAGCAAGCCTCCTCTGGGGCCAATGCTTTATCTATCTGGAGCCATGCTCACACAGAACTATTTTTAGTGCCTGAAACTGAGGCTGTATGGAGCCATACCCACCACCTTGGGGCCAAAGTGTTTGAATCAATCCCACAGCCATGGCTGTGGGAGGGGGGTGAGAGAGAGATAGAGAGAAAGTGAGGAGATGAAGGGGTGGAGAAGCTGATGGTTGCTTCTCCTGTGTGCCCTGACTGAGAATCGAATCCAAGAAATCCACATGCCGGGCTAACACTCTACCACTGAGCCAACCATCCAGGGGCTCCTTTTTTTATTTTAATGTATAAAATGAGGTTCAAACTACCATTCTCTGGAGAATTTTCTTAATTCATTGAGATTTTCTTCCCAGCAATTGTCATCAGTTGGCTCAAGTAAACTCATAAAAATTCTTATACGTTTGTATATTTTTTTAGGTTCACAAGCCCATCAAAGAAAGCGTAAATAATAAGAATCTGACAATGACAGTGCTAAGTTAAATATGAAGTCAGCCAGTGTTCTAAAAGCAATAAAAAGCATAATCTTTGTCATTACTTATATTAGAAGAAAGAAATCTACAAGTTAATATAACCTTATACTGGTAAATCAGACTAAATAGCAAAATCAACTATTACATTCTTCTATTTAATTAAAATATTCTTAGCTGTCTTTTTAAATATCTCATAGCTTGACTTTGAAAGGACACTAAATTTTTGTATTATTTCCAATTTTGAATGTTTTTAACATTCCATTTCATTTATTGACATGCTTTTTAATAGCTTTTTATGTTCAAATTTTAGTCTTTACTACAGTGGTACCTTAAGATACAAATTTAATTTGTTCTGTAACCAAGCTTGTAAGTCAGTCAACTTGTATATCAAACAAATTTCTCCCATTTAAAATAACTGAAGTAGATTTAATCCATTCCAACCCTGTGAAACATCCCCAAACCATATTAAATTATGAAAAAGACATATTTTTAAATAAGAAGCACACATATATACTTTACCAATGAATAACAAAATATATGAGATAAAAAAAAAGTGTTATTTAGTACTGTATTCTTACCTTGGAGACAGACGAGTGCGGCTAACGGAGGTGAATGGTGGAGGAGGAGGGAGGGAGGAAGGTATGCAGGCACTGTAGATACATAAACTAAAACTGCACATTCTTAACACTAAATGTAAACTAAAACTGCATTTTCTTTAAACAAAACTAAAACTGCACATTCTTTACTTAAAATGAAACCACAAAAACAATTGTAAAAAAATGCACTTTTTTAACTTTAAACTTAACCTAAGCTTAACATTACGTACTTTTCATTTAATCATCACCTGTTTTTGCCCTTTCAGCTGCACTTTGGGCACTTTTACTTGCAGGACTTTGAATAAAAATTTATCCAAAGAGGTTTGCTTTTGCCTGCCTTTTAAAATGTTACAGAAATGTGACAAACAAGTGTCATTAAAAAGTACTGAAGCACAAACAGTTGAAACGTTTTCTGGATGTTTCTTTTCAATGAAACTTGAAAGCTTCTCCCACAGTCCCAGTAGGTCTTTAATTTCACTTGTAGAAATCACTTCCTCCAACTTTACCTCCTCCTCACTACTAATCTCTTGCAGAAGCTCCGTATGTTGCATCATCTATAGCTCCTTCAACTCCTCAGCTAAGAATTCCTCCTCATATTCCTTGACGAGCTTGTTTGTGTCACCTTCATCTACCTCCAGACCCATCGACTTTCTGAGGGACACAATCTCCTCCAACACTTCTACCTCAGTCTTGGTCTCTGGCTGGAATCCTTCAAAGTCCCTGACTGCAACAACATCAGGCCATAACTTTTTCCATGCCAAGTTTAAGGCTCTTCTTGTAATCTCTTGCCATGCCAAGTCAACAATGTATAAACATATCATGATGTTGTAGTGATCTTTCCAAAACTCTCAAAGGGTTAGATTTGTATTCTCAGTCATTTCAAAGCAGTGGCAGAACAAATTCTTTGTGTAAACCTTTTTAAAGTTGGAAATGACCTGCTGAGCCATAGGTTGCAAGATTGAAGTCATGTTGGGTGGGAAGTAGAGGACTTCCCAAATTTGAACTCATCGAGAATGTCATCTTCAAGACCAAGTGGGTGGGCTGGAGCATTTTCAAAATTAGTAATGCTTTCATCGGGAGTTTATTTTCTTGAAGATATTTCTTCTCTGCAGGAACAAAAATGAGATTTACCCATTCGATAAAAACGGCCATGTAACCCATGCCCTAGCATTGGTGTGCCACATAACCTGCAGCTTTTCTTTAAGAATCTTGTCAGTCTTAAAGGCTCGAGGATTTTCAGAATGATACACTAGCAGTGGCTTTACTTTACAGTCACCTCTAGCATTTGCACACAATGCAAAGGTCAGATGGTCCTTCATGGGGTTATGGCCTGGCTGCTCCTTCTCTTCTGCAGTGATGAAAGTCCTCCAGGGCATATTTTTCCAAAACAATTCTGTTTCATCACAGTTGAACACTTGTTGGGGAACGTAGCCTTCCTTTGCAGTAAGCACAGCAAAATGTGCGATTACTCCTCAGCTGTCTTAACGTCAGCACTTACGGTTTCACCATGCCTCACCACCAAATGGATACCAGATCTCTTCTTGAAATTTTCAAACCAGCCATGAAGTGCCTTAAATGTATCTTGTGCTGGCTCTTTTGAGGTTGATGGTTCTTTCTTCTTCAAGTCGCCGTAAATAATACATGCCTTTTTGCATATTACAGTCTCCATCACTGTATCTCCTGCCAGCTCTTTCTCTTTCACCCACACCAGCAGAAGCTTCTCCATTTCTTCATGGATATTTGTCCTTAATGGGACAGAATTGTATTTCCTTTTGCTGGATTTGCACTTTTGATGGCATCCTTTTGTTTAAGTATGGTACAAATTGTAGGTGTATTGCGGTCGTACAGCCTTGCTAGTTCAATCACTTGTACACTACGCTCATGTTTTTCTATTATTTCTTGCTTTACTTCTATCGACATCATGCTCTTCTTCTTCTCACCACTGTCCTTTACACTCACTTTCTTCGACCCCATGATAGCACACAAAAAGTTAGTAAAAAATGCAAAAATGATGCAAGAACGAGTACAGCACACAAGATTCGACTTGATTCTGCAGGTAACACGTGAGAAAAAATGAGAAGCTGGTGTTGTGCTGCTGATACTGGACCCATGTGCCAACATGCCAACTGGTGGCAGCTTCCTGAATCATGACTCATATCTTGAAATTTCACTCCAATCTTGATTAAAAATACTAACCTAGTCGCAGCTTGTATCTTAAAAAATTTGTATGTTGATCTGCTTGTATCTGAACGTACCTCTGTAATTTGTTTTCTTCAAACTTTAAATTTATTTATTACTAGATTCTTTCTATTTCACTTTGTTTTACAAATGGCTCTTACCTTTTTTTTTTCTGCTGTTAATGACATTATTCAAGACCAGGCTGTTCCTCTGCCAGATTTATGTTTGATATAAAGCTACCCAACTTGTCCTCTTCTCTCTTTTGTCATGTTTCTAGGCTACCATATGTATTATTTCCTAAGCATGAGTTTTTCTTGAGATAATTCATTGATGGATCAGCTGGAAAAAATAATTTAATGTGGCTTTTATGTGTCAACCATTTTAAATCCCATCTTTTAACTGACATCTTTTACTCTCTTTCACTTATAATCCCTACTTAACACAAGCAATATTTTTTTTAAAAAATGATCATCCTCCTTTGCTTTTAAGAATGATTCTTTCTAGAAAAAAAAATTGTGGAATGAAACAAAAACAAAACAAAAACACAAGACCTTTCTTCTCCGTGTAACAATTTTTACATACTTCAAAAGCATTTTTTGCCTGACTAGGCGGTGGCACAGTGGATAGAGCATTAGACTGGGATGCCAAGGACCCAGGTTCAAGACCCCAAGGTTGCCAGCTTGAGTGCAGGCTCATTTGGCTTGAGCAAAATAAAAAATGCTCACCAGCTTAGACCCAAGGTTGCTGGCTCAAGCAAGGTGTTACTCGGTCTTCTGAAGGCCTGCGGTCAAGGCATATGTGAGAAAGCAATCAATGAACAACTAAGGTGTCGCAACAAAAAACTGATGATTGATGCTTCTCATCTCTCTCCATTTCTGTCTGTCTGTCCCTATTTATCCCTCTCTCTTACTCTCTTTCTCTGTCCCTATAAAGAAAAAAATAAAAATAAAATAAACTTTAAAAAAAAGCATTTTTTCAGTCATTTCATGTAGATTTATCACTCTTTTGACACACCTGCCAATGAGAATCATAATTACAGTCACTTCATCCTTAAGTCTGGGAGGGCTTGTGACTGCTTCAACAAATAGAATATGTCAGAAGAGGCCCTGGCCAGTGGTTCAGTGGTTAAAGCATTACCAACTTCCAGGGTTTGATTCCCCATCAAGACACACATTAGAAGCAACCATCTGCTTCTCTTGCCTTCCAACTTCCCTTTCTTTTCCTCTTCCTCTCCCACAGCCAGTGACTCAATTGGTTCCAGCATCAGCACCAACCACTGAAAAAAGCTTTGTTGTTCTGAGCATGGGCCTCAAGCACTAAAAATAGCTCAGCTGAATAAGCACCGGCCCAAGATGGGGGTTGACAGGTGGATCCCAGTCAAGAACATGCAAGAGTCTGTCTCACTATCTCCACCCTCCTCTCACTTAAAATAAAATTTAAAAAAAAATTTAAAAGGAATAATACGTCAGAAGTGAGACTATGACTTCTGAGACTGAATCAGAAGTCCTACAGGCTCTGCCTTATTCTCCTGGAAGATTTACTCCCTGGGTGCTCTCTTTTGAGACCTTCTCTTATGAATGCCAGCCCAGCCTCATGTGTTGATAAACACAAGTTACTTAGAGAGTACATGTGCATGTGCTCAATATAGAATTTTGTGAGCCCAATTTAGGTGTCATCTCATCTCAGGTACCAGACATTTGAGTGAATAGCCTCAAGCGGATTGAACCACTAGCCATTTACTTGTCCCAGCCAAGCCTTCCTCCAGGCATTGTGGAGCACAGTCCTGTCTAAAACACAAGAACACAAAAACTTTTGTCACCACAGAGTTTGGAATGATATGTTATGTCACAATAGAACAATAGGACAGTAAGCATCTGAATTGTGTGATTGAGACAGAAATATATACTACAAAGAATAATTGGGGTTCTGAGGACATTGGAAAACTATAATGAAAAACTATCAAATGATAGAAGTTAATGAAAGAAAAAAAGAGCACAGAAAATTAATCCTCTGTTGTTGAAAGACACAACTAGAGATGTGTGAAAAAGCCAGATTAAAGATGGTTTTATATAGCATTGTACTTGGAAGTATATAATGTGAAACAAACTTCTAGATTTCTTGCAAAATATTCCAATTGTTTTTTATTATTTTTTCAGAAAGACTGGGTTTTATGAGTAAGAGAGTGTTGTATGATTTCAAATAAATCAGCTTAAGATAATGGCTATACTTTTTACTTTTCATAAAGGGTTAATTAAGATCTGTAAGCAACCCTTAAATAACAAAGAGATACAATCATGGGACCTAAACTCTGTGTTTGAATTACAGGTGATAGAAATGAAGCATCAAGCTATCTTTTTCCAAAAACTGGAAACCACTTACTAATCTTTGACTTGTCCCACACTTTATATTTGTTTTTCTTCCCCCTCTCTCATGAATATGTTATCTACCTATAGCATATAAAGCCTCTTGCTAACTACTAAAAAGTAGAATCAGTCCATTTTCAGACTAAAATTGCTGCTAACAGTAAACAAATTTTTTTTTCATGGTTTTCTTCTAGAATCAATGATATCTGATTATTAATTCATTTATCTCTCTGATAATCATGATAACTCATATTTATCAAATGCTATAAATTCTTAATTCTCCAAGAATTCTTTAGTTAACTTAATAAGAAAACTAGCCTGACCAGGCAGTGGCTCAGTGGATAGAGCATTGGATTTGGATGTGGAGGACCCAGCTTTGAGACCTTGAGGTCACCAGCTTGAGCATGGGCTCATCTGGTTGAGCAAGGCTCAGCAGCTTGAGCCCAAGGCTCAAGCAAGGGGTCACTCGGTCTGCCACAGCCCCCTGGTCAAGGCACGTATGAGAAATCAATCAATGAACAACTAAGGAGCCACAACAAAGAATTGATGTTTCTCATCTCTCTCCCTTCCTGTCTGTCTGTCCCTGTCTGTCCCTCTCTCTGACTCTCTCTATCTCTGCCACAAAAACAAAACAAAACAAAAACTACAAGAATTTTTTTTGCCTGAACTTGTTACTTACCATTACAGTGGGTAGAGTAATAATGTAACTTAGTGCTTATCAGGGAACCTAAACCAGAAGCTGATAATTGTATTAATCACAGATAAAATACTCAGGAATCTATAAAGAAAGTGGTACTTTAGTGTTGGTGTTTGTTATCTCTGGCTCTCATGGATGTTGTTACCTCTGCCACTTTAGTTTCCCTTTGTTCTTTTTAGAAAGGAGAGATTCTTTTCTCTCTGACTTCCTTAATTACAATTTTTAATACTCATGTCATACTCATTTGCCACTTTGGTATGATAAAAACTTTACATTTAAAGGGAGGGTGGATTTAGTAATTGCTATATCCTTAATTTAAGTGTTACAAATTCCCACTGGATAACGTTATCTATGATATATGAAAAGAGAAAAACCAAAAGGCAGAATGGAATATATAACAAGCCCATTTGATCTTTATTTCCCAAGTAATGATGTTGTTGCTAAAGATAGTCAAGAAATCTCTTAGGGATTTTAGTAAATACATGTGAGAAAGCTTCTATTTTCCCTAAAGGAAATGAGACATTTTACTTGTAAAATCAAAATTATAATATGTTGTAATGAACTATTACACAGGTGTAATTTCTTATGCCAACAAAACTATAATTATAGGTAAACAGCTATGTGCATTCTGACTTGGTTCATTATTGTCATCTCAGAAATGTTTTAAGGAATAAAGTAGAAAACAACATTGCTGGTTTTTCCCCTTTAACATCTTGCTGTGGCTTTTTAAATTTTACCTCTGGTTTTATTTTATTAGTTTTTATGTTCTACTTCTCTTATATTTTTTATTTAAATTCTATAACACTCAAAATATATATACTTTTGCTGAAAGAAAATTGAGGTAGAAAGACTACAAGATGGACTAATAAGTCAAAAAGAAAAAACAACTCATCCCTGGTTTATGGCCAAATTCTTTTATTTGTCAAAATCAGAAGAAAATATGAGGCTCTATCTTATCAAATTATTTTTGAGGCAAATTAAATATTTTCATATGATTTTCCAATATAATTTGATAACTAAATGGAGATTCTGAATTTTATGAGTAACTGCATTGGTGTTATGAATTGAATTTTGTCCCCCTACCTCAAATTTCAATGTGAATTTGAAACCCTTACCCTCTGTGAGACTATATCTGATAGAGCCTTTTAGGAGGCAGTTGAGGTTAAATGAGTCCATTTTGACTGGGGTCCTTTCATAGAGATTGGCAGCTTTATCCAAAGAGGAAAAGAGAGGCCTCTCCCTCCACACGTGCGTGCACCTGAAGAAATGCCGTATGTAAGACAGGGAGAAAGAGGCTCTCTGCAAGTCAGGAAGGAAGCTCTCACCAAACCCAGCCATGCTGGTACCCTGATTTTGGAACTGTAGCTTTCAGAACTGTGACAAAATAAATTTCTATTGATTGATTTCAGAGAAAGAGAAAGGCAGAGACAGAGAGAAATGTCAATTTGTCATTCCACTTATTTATGCATTCAAGGTTGATTCTTATATGTGTCCTGACCAGGGATTGAACCTGCAACTTTGACAGGTTGGGACAATGCTCTAAGCAAATGAGCTACTCTACCAGGATTGAATTTCTATTTTTTAAACCACCTATTCTATCATATTTGGTAGGGCAGAGCAAGCTGACTAATACATGAGATTAATCAAAATGTGTGGGATTATAGGAAACTTGACTTGTTTACATTCCCTATCAGGTTGGTAGGTGGATACTGCTTCATTTCTTTTCATGTTGGGTCTAATAGATACTCTTTTTCTGAGACAAAACTGACTAAAAAGAAGTTTCCACAATAGCCTTTTTCCTGCATTACAACATATGTCATAACCTTCTTGCATTAAAAACCACACTATGGTGCTCTGGCCGAGGATTTATAAACAACCCAGGCTAGTAAAGCAATGTGTGTGTTTTGCAATCTGTAAAGTGGTGGAACTGGGTGGTGGGAGGGGGCGCTGCATCGGGACCCCCTCTATAGAAACCTATCGCAGAGGCAACCCTCTTGCTTTAGAGCAATTTCTAAAATTTGAATTAGAAATCTTATTAAATAAAAAATATGATTAAAAATGACCTTGACATTTTTATCAAACACCCGGGGTGGGGGAGGGGTTGATGTAGTTAGTCTGTGAAACACACTTTGAACACAATGGAATTAAGATTCTTTGTTTACCACAAGTAGCTAAACACATGGTATAGTTACCACTGGGAAACCAGAGGAGGAGTTGCTTTTGTTGAAAGCCATGTGTTCCAAATCAACAGAATGAAGGACTAGAGAGACCAGTTTCCTCAGATAATAATGTTCTTGTGTTCTTTAATTAGAAAAAAAAATGATTTTTGAAGTGCTTAAAACTGCTGATAAATTCTGAGTCATTCAGGTAAGATCTGGAGGCAGGAGCCCGCTTGCTCTGGGTCAGTAGGTAGCTCTCGGAAGTTAACCCACATCCTAGTTTCAGAAAGATCCACTCACCATCCAGGAGTCATGGAGGCAAGCTCAGTTTCTACCCTCCCCTAGAACTCTGCTACCACATAGGTAGACTGACTGTATGATGCTCTAGGGGACAGAATGTGTGCTTCAGCTTCTGTCAGATCTTCAATCCCAGAGAACAGCCTGAGGGATTCTCCATGGGAATGTGGGGTAATAAATGTGGCTCAATTCATACATAACATTTCAGTTTTGGGACAAATGACATGTGAGCTTACATTTGAATTACTTTTTTAGCCCACACAAATTTTAAGGTCATGCTTATTGGGGGTATTCAGCTATATACTTTGCTGCCAAAATAGAAAATCAAATCTAAGTATATTTGACTTACAATAAGATGGAAGAACAAAATTCAGGAGGAGACATTTATAAGAATTTAGGGGCCCTGGCCAGCTTGTTAAGCGGTTAGAGCATTGGCCCAGTGTATGGATGTCCGGGATTGATTCTCTGCAGTGCACACATGAGAAGTGACCATCTGCTTCTCTCCTTCTCCCTCCCACAACCAGTGGCTCGATTGGCCGTGGCAGCTGAGGATAGCTTGCTGGTTTGAGCCTCAGATGATGGAGATAGCTTTGTTCATTCACGCATGGGGTTGCCTGGTGGGTCCCGGTTGGGGCACATGTGGTAGTCTGCTTCACAATCTCCCCTCCTCTCACTTGAAAAAATAATAAGTAATTTTAAAAATAAGAATTTAGGGCCTCATTGATATGATTTTAATATAAGTCCTGAGCCTGACCAGGTGGTGGCACAATGGATAGAGCATTGGCCTGGGACACTGAGGACTCATGTTTGAAACCCTGAGGTCACTGGCTTGAGTGCGGGGTCATCAGCTTGAGTATGGGGTTACTGTTTGAGCGCAGAATCATAGACATGAACCCAAGGCCCCATGGTTGCTGGCTTGAGCCTAAGGTCACTGGCTTCAGTAAGGGCCCACTGGCTTGACTAGATTCCCCCCCTCGTCAAGGCACTTATGAGAAGCAATCAAAGAGCAACTTAAAGTGTCACAACTATGAGTTGATGCTGCTCATCTCTCTCCCTTCCTTTCTGTCTCTGTCTCTGTGTTTCTCTCTCTCTTTCAAAAAAGATTGAGAGGTAAGAAAATGTTTGGGATTTAGTGGAATTTATGACAGTACAATAACAGCTTTGGGTTGGTAGGCATAGCAAGTTGAGAGTCTTGAAGTAAGTATTGATAAGAAAGCTGTTAGTTTTCTAAGCCTGGACATTTTGGACAGTACTAAAAATCAAGAACAGTTTAGTGTGGAGCAAATATGCTCTTGGACAATTTGGACAGGACCAAATGTCCTGCCGAAATCATCTGTAGGAAGGAAAAATATTGTGACAAAAGGCATACTGTCCATGGCTTCATGCCAGAAACAAACAAAAATAGCAAGAAATTACAAGATATAAAAGCAACACACAAATATAAAAGATTGTTTTACAAAACATTTTTAATTAACATTATTTAAACCACTAGTGTATAATTCTGCAAAAGAAAAGTACATTAATAATAAAATTTTTAATTAAATTATCTCAAGTCCCACAGTTGTAAATTTATAATCCAAGGCCAATATTAATGTAAATCTGACATCATTTCTTGACTGTTGCTCAGTTCAAATTATATGAAAATATCATATTTTATTAGGACACATTTTTCATTTTTGTTATTTAAATAATTAAAAGTCATTGCTATTGCAAACTGTTATGATAAATCAAGTTACACTTAGCTCAATTTTACATGATTTCAAAATTTTTAAACATTTGTTTCTTCTACTTGGCATAACTTTTCCTTAAGTAAAAGCCCACTTGTGTTAGTCAGAGTTCTCTAGACAAATAGAATCAAAGGGCAGTGTGTGAGCATTTGTATGTTATATATATATTTACATATAATGTAATACATATAAAATGTATATTATAATTCACATGATTATAGTAGTTAGCAAATCCAAAATCTACAGGGTGGGCTAGCAGACTGCAGATCCAGAAAGAAAACATACTATAGTACAAGTCTAAAAGCTTACTTCTGATATAATTTCCTCTTGCTTAGGGGAGATCAGTCTTTTGCTCTATTCCGGCCTTCAGTTGATTGAATGAGAATCATTCAAATATGGAGGGCAATCTATTATACTCAAAGTCTATCAATTCAAATGTCAATTTAATCCAAAAACACTCTCACAGAAATATCCA
Source organism: Saccopteryx bilineata (assembly GCF_036850765.1). Lineage (NCBI taxonomy): Eukaryota > Metazoa > Chordata > Mammalia > Chiroptera > Emballonuridae > Saccopteryx > Saccopteryx bilineata. Next base: position 135,064,012 of record NC_089492.1, on the reverse strand, counting down.
GAATAATGATTGACCACATATCTGCACATTGTTACTCAGCCAAGTTGACAGATGACATGAATCTCAGCAAGTGTACCTTTTGTCACCTTGGCACTCATACATATCTCTTAAATCATGTAATGTAAAATCACATAATTTGTACTCCTTGCTACCATAAAAATATAATTAGAGGATAGCATGTTAATTTAAAATAACACTTTATATCTGTAAGGTATTTTTCCCCACCCAGGAAGAAGGAAGGGGCGTAGCCACGATGTGTGGATAAGCAAAAGTTTTATTGAGTACAGGGTGCCTCCCGGACGATGTTTCCTGGTCCAGAGGACAAGGGCCAGGGAAGTCGCACAGGGTGACCAGCATGGGGGATATTTAAAGGGTCTCTAGGATGGTTGAGATAATATGACATGGTGCAATCTAACTGGCTGGCAGACAGTCGCTCTTTTCCAAAGGACTCCTGGGAAGTTTCTTTTGGCGCACATGGTTGTGGGCGGCTCTAGCCAAAGTTCCCGGGTTCCTCACGTGAACTTCCCCCATTGCTGACCACCTTAAAACATCTAGATATTCTGGCAACATTAATCATTTATACCTTTTGTATTTAAGCAAATGTTTTCTAAAATCACTATTGATAACAATTTCTTTTAAAAAACTCAACAATGAGATTTTTGGAAAAATTATTATGCTTATAGCTAAGGTTTTTAACAAATTATTTTATTTTCAGTCTCAAGGAGGTAAAGTGTGAAATCAAACTTTAGAGTAAGATACACTTTTTATAAGATACAGTGAAGACATTCAGTATTTCCAGTACCAACCCAGATGTCCTGCAGGGAATAAGCTATTTAAGCCCTTTAAAGAATATTGGCTTCAGTTGACTTTATCATAAACAATGACAACTTTGTAGGAAGTCATTGAAGAGCTTACTAATTTTATTGACAAGTGTCGCAAACCAGCCTGACTAGTAATTCCAGGTCCCAGTTGTGCAGAATTAAGAAAATATGGTTAAAGAATTAAAGAATAGGTTCTAAGGGCTCTACAATTGCTGCGGGCAATAAGAGAGTGTGCCAAACACTGCATCTGGCTTTATTTATAGGGTAAAGTGGGCCATTAACAAATCAATCAGTTTTCTGTTTACATTTCCAAGGTACCCTAAGAATTTTACCAAGTGCAGAAAAGCCCCACTATACTTGACATTTTAAGTTTACACAAAATATGATAGAAGAAACTTGCCTCCAGTCATTCCCCGGGGACATGGGGGCAGGACAGTAAAAACAATCAAGCACCACAGTTTAACAGCCTTTTGCTACCTAATCAGGCCAGTGAGGTGGGGGGTTGGGCAGGCTGTCAGCTTACAGCCAATTCCCCACACCTCTGCCCCTCCCCCAAAATCCAAACTGCAAAAACCTTGTTGGTTTTTCTATCTCTGACAGACAAGGCCAATTCCATGCATTAAAGAGCTACAAAGACCTGGCCGGTTGGCTCAGCGGTAGAGCGTTGGCCTGGCGTGCGGGGGACCCGGGTTCGATTCCCGGCCAGGGCACATAGGAGAAGTGCCCATTTGCTTCTCCACCCACCACCCCCTCCTTCCTCTCTGTCTCTCTCTTCCCCTCCTGCAGCCGAGTCTCCATTGGAGCAAAGATGGCCCGGGTGCTGGGTATGGCTCCTTGGCCTCTGCCCCAGACGCTAGAGTGGCTCTGGTCACAGCAAAGCTACGGCCCGGAGGAGCAGAGCATCGCCCCCTGGTGGGCAGAGCGTCGCCCCTGGTGGGTGTGCCGGGTGGATCCCGGTCCGGCGCATGCGGGAGTCTGTCTGACTGTCTCTCCCCGTTTCCAGCTTCAGAAAAATACAAAAAAAAAAAAAAAAAGAGCTACAAACATTTTGACTGACCAGGCAGTGGTGCAGTGGATAGAGCATCAAACTGAGATGTGAAAGACCTAGGTTCAAATCCCCGAGGTCCCTGGCTTGAGCGAAGGCTTACCAGCTTGAGCATGGGGTCGCTGGCTTGAGTTTGGGATCAAAGACATGACACCATAGTCATTGGATTGAGCCCAAAAGACACTGGCTTGAGCCCAAAATGTCACTGGTTTGAGCCCAAGGTTGCTGGCTTTAGCAAGGGGTCACTCACTCTACTGCAGCCCCCCAGTCAAGGCACGTATGAGAAAGCAATCAATGAATAACTAAGGAGACTAAGGAGCTGCAATGAAGAATTGATACTTCTCATCTCTCCCTTCCTGCCTGTCTGACCCTGTCTGTCCCTCACTCTGTCCCTCTGTCTCTGTCACACACACACACACACACACACACACACACACACAAAAGCTACAAATGATTTAATTATGCCACAGAAATTTGCAACTGATCTAACTAGATCAGTTAAAAATTAATTTTGGACATGCTAAACTGTTTGAGTCACATGTAAAATAGAACTCTTACTCCTTTCTATTGGATAGAAAGCACATGCGATGTCAATTAGTAATTCTCTTTCTATATTTAGAGATTATGTAGTTTGGATTAAATGTATTGTTCTCATTTCTTTTCTCCTTTGAGGTGAAAACACTTTTCAGAGTCTGGCTAAAACCACATTATGATGGACTATATTCATGCAAATGCTTCTTAAGACATGACATCACAAAGGTCAGATATGTTGATAGCAGAGCAAAGCATTTTGTTTTGAGACTTCTAGATGAGAGTGGCTCTTACAATTACATATAAACTTCTCACCCTATTGTTAAGAATCTGGAACCTTTCTACCTAGTTCAATTTTTGGTTTGTAGGTCAAGGATAGGTAATACTTTGTTGTAAAATATGAATATAGAAAGGCCATTAAAGTTTACTCTTGTATCAGGTGTGTCCTTTTCACTGCATGTTTGAAATGCTTTATAAGCTAATTGGAAACCCTATTTTGATAATGATTGACATTGTTCATTGTAAGCCTTCATCCATCATTCAGGAAGATCATACAATGTACTGCACAGAGAGGTGCTTTGCCCAAACAGAAGGCATTCTCAGAACTAGAGAAGAAAATGTTCAGAGGCAGACACAATTTAGCAAATCCTATCTATAGAGAGTTATGTAAACATTTAAAAATCCAATGAAATGTCAGTATTTCTTATCTACCCTGAACTCAAATCCATCCTGCTCTGGGCATTCTGATTGGTTCCACTGGATTGGTAGGAAAAGAGAAATTTTGTGCTCATGATTTGCCTCGAAGAGCTGTCCAAAGCATTATGTGTTCTATATAGTAGACATCACAGTATTGACTTGAAACACCTGCTATACTTCTAAACCTCTCTTATGATTCATAGTGAAGGTTTTTGTAATTATTTCCTAAAAATATCAGCAAGTCTAATTTTTACCCAAGTGGTAAAACAAGACGATTTATTTACTATGTAATTTCCTCATTTGAATTTCTATATAGCTATGTCATACTTTGGGGTATCATAAATGTTATTCAAAATCAGGCTCACAACACTTTAGATAGCTTGTTAGTTTCTTCCTAATGGCAATTCAATTTTTATTCTCTTGTATTATAATTCTCAATTACAAACTTGAATTATTTATAACGCTAATCTTTTATCCTGCTATGAAACTTCAACTCAGGATCATGGAGATAATAAATACCCCAAATTTACAATGAGTTATCATCCAAATAGCCACTTTCCATGCCCTATAATGCACCTGCCTATCTTTCCCAACCTGCTAGTTAAGGGACATTCTGCTCTAGTTTTAAGCCTGTCTCTCCTATTCATGTACCTCCCTTTCTCTAACTACATTTTTGGCGCTAAATACCAATGTAGTATGATTGAGCTACTCTGTATCTGCTATCTGCTTTTCCAGTCTCTATTGTATAAGATTCCCTGAGCCTCTAATGTGTCTCAAATCTTTGTTAATGCTCTTCACATATCTTTTTGTTCTATAATCTAATTATGGTATTTAAAAGCTAGGTTCGTGCTCATATTTCCCAGTCTGGGCTAGAATTTTGAACTTCAAATATAGATTCTTTACCTCAATATACTAATTTAACTTGAACCTTTACAACACCAAAATTTTTAGTCCTGCTTTCCTGGGACTGATCCAACTCTTATTTCTTATCCAAACTTACTTCATATAACTGCATGTTTCTTATTCAGTTTAATAAACCTTTCTAATTGGTTTTGAAAGGGCTCAGTTATTATATTTAGAATAATTTAAAAAATTGCAATCATAAAAATGATTTCAATTTTCTGCTATTAACAAATTGTGACGAACAAATTATTAGAGCAGAAACCAAATAATTCTTATAAATTCAAATCACTGGATTTAATATCCTTCATTACTAATATACCTATTCAACCTCTTTGAATTCTCATATCATTTATGATTCTATCATTCTTATGAATGTAAAAATACAATTTTGTATGTTCACTCAATGTTAAAAGTTACTAACTAGTTTTATACTTACATTATGACTCCTATATCTATTGTGGTCCTTTATATAATGCTAGAGATATAGAATACATTCTGTAGTTATGTATTTAATGTACACAAGTTTATTTGACTGCCAAACAATGTAAAAAAATCCTGGAAAAATCTGAGTTTCAAAAAATATTTTGAGGCCCTGGCCGGTTGGTTCAGTGGTAGAGCAACGGCCTGGCATGCAGAAGTCCCGGATTCGATTCCCGGCCAGGGCACACAGGAGAAGCGCCCATCTGCTTCTCCGCCCCTCCCGCTCTCTTTCCCCTCTGTCTTTTCCCCTCTCGCAGCCGAGGCTCCATTGGAGCAAAGATGGCCCTGGCGCTGGGGATGGCTCTGTGGCCTCTTCCCCAGGCTCTGGAGTGGCTCTGGTCGCAACAGAGCAATGCCCCAGAGGGGCAGAGCATCGACCCCTGGTGGGCAGAGCATCGCCCCCTGGTGGGTGTGCCGGGTGGATCCCGATCCGGCGCATGCGGGAGTCTGTCTGACTGTCTCTCCACGTTTCTAGCTTCAGAAAGATATGGAAAAAAAAATTTTTTGAATTATAAAATTGGACCTCGGAACATTTAGATTATTTTAGTCTCTGAAATGAAGAGATATGTGTAGCAATTCAAACATTAAGGTCAATTCTCCAAATGAACTCAATTGCTAACAATAATTTTATAATTTCATAATATTTTAAATAACAATATGCAGAGAATACAATTTTAATTATAGTCCAATTTTTACCTAAGTAGTATACAGAGGATTTCTTATTTGCTATTTAAATTCCTCACTTGAATTTCTGCATAGCTATGTCATACTTTGGGGGATTATGCATGTTATTCAAATATTGAAGCAATAAAACTGTTTTTCTAAAACATAATATATTTATTTATTTATTTTATAAATATCACTTGATTATCTATTGTTCTAAAATTATGCTAAATTCTGGTGATAAGTTAATTGAAAAGTTATATGATAAAAAGATATATAAAAGAAAAAGTCTACAATAAAACTTGACATATTAGTATAATTGTAAACATATTAGTAATTCTATATGAACTCACTGCAAAATATGCTTTTGTCTGGATGAATCAATAAGTTTAGACAGATGCTATGAGTTTGGAGTAATAAATAGAAGTCTTTCAGAAATAGAATGGTTTTAGAATAAACTTTAAAACGTAGAAAGAAGCAGGTACGGAAGCACCAAGCCATGAAAGGGAACATTCCTCAGAACGAGAAATCTTCAGTCAATAACCTCTTAACTAGTAGAAAATATGACTGGGGTGATAGATTGAAACCAAATTGTGAAGAAATTATATCTCAAAGCCAAGAGTTTAGCCATTCCACTCATTCATGGAAAGCCAAGCACAGGTTTAAGATTGTGGTTCTCAAATTAGTTTTGTTTCATTTGCAGTGTGTGTGTGTATTGTGTGATTTAATTTTACATATGTATAACAGATTTTTCTGAATGTAAGAACAAAATAACAATAGCAGAATGAATATAGTGGAATGTCAATGTCTTTTCTCATTGCCAACTTGTAAAAAAAGAGGGTTGACATATTTATCCTAGTCCCAGCAATAGGACAGTCTCTAATTTGCCTAATTAATTCAGAATCATCTTATTGCTCACACTTGGGTAACTTTTAATTCAGATATTTTATGATTAAAAAATAACCCATGGAATTCCTTTGAATAAAATGATTAATGATTTGTTACATGATTCAATTTATGTCAACAGGCTTGAGATAAAGATTTCAGTGGAATTCTAAGAAAAAAGATGCTTTGTTCTTCTGAGATATCCACCAGAAAATAGCCTCCATTTCCTAATGGATAGATAGTTTGTTCCTGTTTTGCTATTTCAAGTTATGTTTCACTAAATGTACCTGAATTTGGTATCCTATTATTATAAGTATAAAACTGTGGGTAAACTTATTTTTCTATGTGAAATGATCCAGAATGTGGTGTTAGTTAATTAAATTATTCTAGGCAACAGTCCAATGTATAAAATGATGCATTTTGTTTAGATTCATCCATATGTTAAGATTGAATGTAGGTCAATGTAAAATAATAATAATAATGGCTCAAATAATTATATTCATTTAATAATAAGATATGAGACTTTAAAATGACTGATAAAGAAAAATTTACTCAATACATTCTATATTTTTAATATTTCTGAAAAACATTTCTAAAAATCTATATAAAATGTAATTGTTCTTTTTACAAAAATGTTTTAGCTAATTATACTATTAAAAAACCAATATCATTACTGATACTTTTATTAGAGGCAACACCTTGATATATAATCATTCAGTCTTCATTAAAGATGCTGTCATCCTTAATCAAATATTGCAAATATAGAAATAACTTTGGAAGCTAGTTAAACAGATACCTTTTAAGTAACTTAAAAAATATTGTATTATAATCTTGATATTAGAGTTTTATTTAATCATGGACTTAATTTAGTAAATTTATGCACAGAAAGGCTTTTGAATAGATTTCTTTGAAAACAAAAAGTCAATTTTCTTTTTGCAGAATTGATTTCACTTTTTTATGATCCACATTTGAACCTGGCAGTTCTAGATGAAAATAAGCAGACGGTTCTTTCTCAAGTGCTAAACAACATTTAATAAAAAATAAAAAAACACTTCAAAAGCTCTTTTGATCAGGACTTTTAGAAGAAGATGAACATGAATTTGGGGTAGACAAAAAACAATGAGATTTAAAATTTTTATATTAACTATTCTTTAAAAACAGAAAGAAAATTTGTGTACTAATAACTACCACAACTTCACAAATACAGTTTGCTAGGACCTATTTAAAAGTTGTTCAATTCTATATCTAGTTTCCAATATTATATAGATTTATCAATAGCTAATAGCGAAGATTTAAATACCTAATAACATCATTGGTGAGTCTCTGAAAAGCTAAATTGCTTAAAAAACTTTTCCTACCATTTTCCATAATTAACATTATTTAAAATACTTTTCAATGTGCTTCATAGATGATAAGGATGTTATTAGAGTGGAATAAAACAAAATTAAAGCTTGCCTCACTGAGCTCAATTTTTAATCAGAAAGAGGCTAGCAGAGTTGGGCGTAGAAGCCTGGTCTAGCTTTTTATTCTTCACCGAAGAATTAGAAGAAAACGTTCAATCACATGTAAACAAATTGAGAAACTCTGGAGTCCATGGAGAACTATTTAAAAGCTACTGCTGCATTAAACTTTTTTTTCCCCAAAGACAGAGAAAGACTCAGAGAGAGGGATAGATAGGGACAGACAGACAGGAACGGAGAGAGATGAAAAGCATCAATAATCAGTTTTTCATTGAGACATCTTAGTTCTTCATTGATTGCTTTCTCATATGTGCCTTGACGGTGGGGCTACAGCAGACCAAGTAACTCCTTGCTCGAACCAGCGACCTTGGATCCAAGCTGATGAGCTTTGCTCAAACCAGAAGAGCCCGTGCTCAAGCTGGTGACCTCGGGGTCCTGAACCTGTGTCCTCCGCATCCCAGTCCGACTCTCTATCCACTGCAACACCACCTGATCAGGCAATGTTAACTTTTTGTATAGCCTAATCTATTTACTGATTACCTAGGTCATCTAAATAACTAGGAGGAGTCACTGCAAAAAAATAAAAATTAGAGCTCATTTGAAAAGCAGATGTATTTCATTATGTTTTTTTTAATTGTAACTTTTTTTTATAATAATTTTATTTTTTTAATGGGGTGACATCAATACATCGGGATACATATATTCAAAGATAACAAGTCCAGGTTATCTTGTCATTCAATTGTGTTGCATACCCGTCACCCAAAGTCAGATTGTCCTCTGTCACCTTCTATCTTGTTTTCTTTGTGCCCCTCCCCCTCCCCCTTTCCCTCTCCCATTCCCCCCTCCCCCCCGTAACCACCACACTCTTATCAATGTCTCTTAGTTTCACTTTTATGTCCCACCTACGTATGGAATAATGCAGTTCCTGGTTTTATCTGATTTACTTATTTCGCTTCGTATCATGTTATCAAGATCCCACCATTTTGCTGTAAATGATCCGATGTCATCATTTCTTATGGCTGAGTAGTATTCCATAGTGTATATGTGCCACATATTCTTTATCCAGTCATCTATTGATGGGATTTTTGGTTGTTTCCATATCCTGGCCACTGTGAACAATGCTGCAGTAAACATAGGGCTGCATGTGTCTTTACGTATCAATGTTTCTGAGTTTTGGGGGTATTTACCCAGTAGAGGGATTGCTGGTGATACATCCCAGCAAGAGAGGCCACAGCAGACGCAAAGTGAATTTTTTAAGTTTTATTGCAGACCTGTGCAGGGACTGCAGGCAACCCATGCAAGGGAGCACTGTAGCCCCCCAAACCTGCGCAGGGATGCAGGTAACCCACACAGGGGAACACTGCAGCCCCCCAAACCTGCACAGGGACTGCAGGCAACCCACGCCTCCGAAGAGACTGGAGCACTGCAGCCACGAGCTTCTAAAATGGCTCCTTTTTATAGGGTGGCTATCTAGGATGAGCAAGCATCATATAGAAGCTGATGTGGCTGTTAGCTATTGGCTAGGGAGGTCGTGCGCAGTTATGGGGGGGGGTATTGCTCAGTGGAGAATTTCAAACATAAACTTCTGATAAGGGTCTCTGACTCAATAAAGGATGTTGCTGAACTCTTTGTTCTCAGCATCACAGGGACCTTGTACACTCTTGGCAGCCCCAGCATGTCAGTACTCCCTGAATCTAACAGCTGGGTCATAAGGTAGTTCTATTTTCAGTTTTTTGAGGAACCACCATACTTTCTTCCATAATGGTTGTACTACTTTACATTCCTACCAACAGTGGATGAGGGTTCCTTTTTCTCCACAGCCTCTCCAACATTTGCTATTACCTGTCTTGCTAATAATAGCTAATCGAACAGGTGTGAGGTGGTATCTCATTGCCGTTTTGATTTGCATTTCTCTAATAGCTAAAGAAGATGAGCATCTTTTCATATATCTGTTGGCCATTTGTATTTCTTCCTGGGAGAAGTGTCTGTTCATGTCCTCTTCCCATTTTTTTATTGGATTGTTTGTTTGTTTGTTGTTGAGTTTTATGAGTTCTTTGTATATTTTGGATATTAGGCCCTTATCTGAGCTGTTGTTTGAAAATATCATTTCCCATTTAGTTGGCTGTCTGTTTATTTTGTTATCAGTTTCTCTTGCTGAGCAAAAACTTCTTAGTCTGATGTAGTCCCATTCATTAATTTTTGCCTTCACTTCTCTTGCCTGTGGAGTCAAATTCATAAAATGCTCTTTAAAACCCAGGTCCATGAGTTGAGTACCTATGTCTTCTTCTATGTACTTAATTGTTTCAGGTCTTATGTTTAGATCTTTGATCCATTTTGAGTTAATTTTAGTACAGGGGGACAAACTGTAGTCCAGTTTCATTCTCTTGCATGTGGCTTTCCAGTTTTCCCAGCACCATTTATTGAAGAGGTTTTCTTTTCTCCATTGTGTGTTGTTGGCCCCTTTATCAAAAATTATTTGACTATATATATGTGGTTTTATTTCTGGACTTTCTATTCTGTTCCATTGGTCTGAGTGTCTATTTTTCTGCCAATACCATGCTGTTTTGATTGTCGTGGCCCTATAATAGAGTTTGAAGTCAGGCATTGTAATGCCACCAGCTTCATTCATTTTCTTTAGGATTGCTTTGGCTATTCGGGGTTTTTTATAGTTCCATATACATCTGATGATTTTTTGCTCTATTTCTTTAAAAAATGTTATTGGAAGTTTGATGGGAATTGCATTAAATTTGTATATTGCTTTGAGTAATATAGCCATCTTGATTATATTTATTCTTCCTAGCCAAGAACAAGGTATATTCTTCCATCTCATTATATCTTTTTCAATTTCCCTTAACAATGGTTTATAGTTTTCATTATATAAGTCCTTTACATTCTTTGTTATGTTTATTCCTAAGTATTTTATTTTTTTTGTTGCAGTTGTGAAGGGGGTTATTCTTTTGAGTTCGTTCTCAATTCTTTCATTGTTGGCATATAGAAAGGCTATTGACTTCTGTATGTTAATTTTGTATCCTGCCACCTTACTGTATTTGCTTATTGTTTCTAGTAGTCTTTTTGTGGATTCTTTGGGGTTTTCGATGTATAGGATCATATCATCTGCAAAAAGTGATACCTTTACTTCTTCTTTTCCGATATGGATGCCTTTTATTTCTTTGTCTTGTCTGATTACTCTGGCTAGAACCTCTAGTACCACATTAAATAAGAGTGGAGAGAGTGGACAACCCTGTCTTGTTCCTGATTTAAGGGGGAAAGCCTTCAGTTTAGTGCCATTTAATATAGTGTTAGCTGATGGTTTATCATATATGGCCTTTATCATGTTGAGATATTTTCCGTCTATACCCATTTTGTTGAGAGTCTTAAACATAAAATTGTGTTGTATTTTATCAAAAGCCTTTTCTGTGTCTATTGATAAGATCATGTGGTTTTTGTTCTTTGTTTTGTTGATATGGTGTATTACGTTAACCATTTTACGTATGTTGAACCATCCTTGAGATTCTGGGATGAATACCACTTGATCATGATGTATTATTTTTTAGTATGTTGTTGTATTCGATTTGCTAGTATTTTGTTTAGTATTTTAGCATCTGTATTCTTTAGAGATACTGGTCTATAGTTTTCTTTTTTTGTGCCATCCTTGCCTGGTTTTGGTATGAGGGTTATGTTGGCCTCATAAAATGTTTTTGGAAATATTGCTTCTTTTTCAATTTTTTGGAAGACTTTGAGTAGAATAGGAACCAAGTCTTCTTTGAATGTTTGATAAAATTTGCTGGTATAGCCGTCAGGGCCTGGACTTTTATTTTTGGGGAGGTTTTTAATGACTTTTTCTATTTCTTCTCTACTAATAGGTCTTTAGTAGAGACCTGTTTAGGCTTTCTGCATCTTCTTGACTCAGTCTAGGAAGGTTGTATTGTTCTAGGAATTTATCCATTTCTTCTAGGTTGTTGAATTTAGTGGCATAAAGTTTTTCATAGTATTCTAAAATAATTCTTGTATTCTACAATAATTATACAATAATTCACTGTATATCTACAGTGTCCGTGGTGATTTCTCCTCTTTCATTTTGGATTTTGTTTATATGAGTTCTTTCTCTTTTCCTTGGTAAGTCTTGCAAAGGGTTTTTCAATTTTGTTGATCTTCTCAAAGAACCAGCTCCTTGTTCTATTAATTTTTTCTATAGTTTTTCTGTTCTCTAATTCATTTATTTCTGCTCTGATTTTTATTATCTCCTTTCTTCGGCTGGTTTTGGGCTTTCTTTGTTCTTCTTTTTCTAGTTCCTTAAGGTGGGAAGTTAAGTGGTTCACTTGAGCTCTCTCTTGTTTGTTCATATATGCCTGAAGTGATATGAACTTCCCTCTTATCACTGCTTTTGCTGCATCCCATAGATTCTGATATGTCGTATTGTCATTTTCATTAGTCTGTATATATCTTTTGATCTCTGCACTTATTTCTTCTTTGACCCATTCATTTTTTAAAAGTATGTTGTTTAGTTTCCACATTTTTGGGGGATTTTTTTCCTCTTTTTGCAGTTGAATTCTAGTTTCAAGGTTTTATGATTAGAAAATATGCTTGGTACAACTTCGATTTTTCTGAATTTGCTGATGTTGTTTTTGTGGCCCAACATATGGTCAATTCTTGAGAATGATCCATGTACACTGGAGAAAAATGTATAATCAGTCACTTTGGGATAAAATGTCCTTAGATGTCTATCATATCCAGGTGCTCTAGTGTTTTGTTTAAGGCCACTATGTCTTTGTTGATTCTCTGTTTGGATGACTGATCTAGAGCCGTCAGCGGTGTATTGAGGTCTCCAAGTATAATTGTATTTTTGTCAGTTTTTGTTTTAAGATCAATAAGTAGCTGTCTTATATATTTTGGTGCTTTTTGGTTTGGTGCATATATATTAAGAACTGTTATGTCTTCTTGATTCAGTGTCTCTAGCCATTATGAAATGGCCATTTTTGTCTCTGAGTACTTTTCCTGTCTTGTAGTCAGCATTATCAGATATGAGTATTGCTACACCTGCTTTTTTTTTATGTTATTTGCTTGGAGTATTGTTTTCCAGCCTTTCACTTTGAATTTGTTTTTATCCTTGTTACTTAGATGAGTTTCCTGTAGGCAGCATACAGTTGGATTTTCTTTTTTAATCCATTCTGCTACTCTGTGTCTTTTTATTGGTGAGTTTAATCCGTTTACATTTAGTGTAATTATTGACACTTGTGAGTTCCCTATTGCCATTTTATATCTTGCTTTCTGTTAGTTTTGTGTCTTGTTTGATCCTTCTTTTTTGTTTTTCTATCTTTTGTTTTTATTTGGTTGTATTCCATACATCTTTCCTCTGTTGCTATCTTTTTTTATCTCATGTGCTTCTGTAGTGGTTTTTTCAATGGTGGTTACCTTTGAGTAATGAAAAGGGTTCCTACCCTGTTCATTGTAGTGAACTATTTTGTGAGTACTTTTGCACTCCATCTTCCTTTGCTACTGTTAATCTCCATCTTCTCCCCCCCTTTCTTTTTGTTGTTGTCACAGTTTAAATTTGGTTTTATTGTGATCTTCTTGGAGCTTTTATTTGTGGCTCTGTTTTTTTCTGTTTTTTGTATCTGATTGGAGAACCCCCTTTAGTAATTCCTGGAGTGGGGGTTTTGTGATGATAAATTCCCTCATCTTTTCTGTATCTGTGAATGTTTTTATTTCTCCTTCATATTTGAAGGATAGCTTTGATGGGTATAGTATTTGTGGCTGAAAGTTCCTCTCTTTCAGGACTTTAAATATTTGGGTCCACTCTCTTCTAGCTTGTAGAATTTCTGCTGAGAAATCTGATGATAATCTAATGGGCCTTCCTTTATATGTTGTATTCTTCTTTTCCCTGGCTGCCTTGAGAATTTTTTCTTTGCTGTTGGTTTGTGTCAATTTCATTATGATATGCCTTGGAGTAGGTTTGTTGGGGTTAATAAAACTCGGAATTCTGTTTGCTTCTTTTTTTTTTATTAAATTTAATGCAGTGACATTGATAAATCAGAGTACATATGTTGAAAGAAAATATCTCTAGATTATTTTGACATTTGATTGTGCTGTATACCCCTCCCCCAAAGTTAAATTGTCTTCTGTCACCTTCTATCTGGTTTTCTTTGTGCCCCTCCCCTCCCCTAACCCCTCTCTCCTTCTTTACCCCCTCCCTCCTCCCCCTCTGTTTGCTTCTTGAACTTGAGGCTTTAGTTCTTTCCACAGGCTTGGGAAGTTCTCATCTATTATTTGTTTGAGTATGTTCTCCATTCCATTTTCTCTCTCTTCTCCCTCTGATATACCTATTATTCTTATGTTATTCTTTTTGATGGAGTCAGATAATTCTTGTAGGGCTATCTCATTTTTTTTAATTTTTGAGTCTCTTTCTTCTTCTCTCTGTTGTGCCTCAAGTTGCTTGTCTTCTATTTCACTAATCCTCTCTTCTATCTGACCTGTTCTATTAGCTAAGCTTGTTACTTCGTTTTTCAGCTCATGAATTGAGTTTTTTCATCTCTGTTTGATTTGTTTTTATAGTTTCAATTTCCTTGGACATATATTTTTTGTGCTCATTGAGTTGTTTTCTGGGCTCCCTAAATTGCCTTTCTGTGTTTTCTTGTATATCTCGGAGGATTTTTAAGATTTCTATCTTGAATTCGCTGTCATTTAGCTCCAAGGTTTCCAATATATTAAATTTTTCCTCCATAGATTTTTCCTCATCTAGCTGTGTTACCTCTCTTTCTTTTGTATCCATGATATTCGATTTTCTCTTCCTTAATGGCATCTTCTAGTGTATTGAGAAACATCTGGAGGCTCCAAGGATAGGTTTTTCTGTTTCTGGTTGAAGATCTTGTTGAGTTTTGGGGGAGATTTAATGGTATCGCTTCCTACCCCGCCATTACTCTGTCATTATAACTTTTAAAATGCATTTTATTTTGTTCTATGGTCTTTCTTTTCACTTTTAATCCATTATTTGATGTATTTCTGAGGGAAGTAAAACAAATAATTGTTAGCAAATTTGACTGTTTATATTGTGTATTTTCAATATAAGTGTTTGACTTACATGAGAATTCACCAACATTATACAATATATATTTCATAGTTTATACATGGATATGTATTTTAGTCTTTGCAGAATACTGAAAACTGCACAACACTAACTCAATTGTTTTCTTGATGCAGACACATTGTACCAGTGCTCTTCACTTTTATCCATTGATAAGGAAGAATGAACTGAAAGGAAAAGTTTAATGATTTTAAGAATATCCTTTCTTAATTTAAAATGTTAATTTTATATGATTTTTTTCATGAATAGTAAACTAAACTTTACTAATTCCTCCATTTGTCTTTTTTTAATAAGCAATAATGAATTTGATACTTTCTTATCAAATTATATTTTAATTTTATTTATTAATCAACACATCTATCCATTTTTGTATTTTTTGAAGGTATTGTGTTGTTTCTGAAGTGATGTTCAACAAACTATTCATATGCACACTGGTGCTAGAGCTGGATTAGAGCAGTTCATATGACCTAATTGTTACAATTTCAAGTTTTGTGAGTTGATTGTCACAGTATTGAGAGCTAGAAATTGGTTATCCTGGGTGAGCTCTCCCACAGAAATTGGAAAACACTACAAAATAAAAAATAATATTTTTAAAGAACTGCTTTACTAGGACACCACTGAACAGGATAATAGAAAATAGAGTTTGTTGATTATACTTTTTGAACTCATCTCTTCTGATTGTCTATATAATAGTAAGAACATATTTTGATAAAAACAAGAAATTTGTTAATTTTTAAATAAAGAAAAATTACAATTTGGTATTTTGTGAAATCTTTTTCCTTATAAGTCTCACCCATTATCTTTTTAATTCCTTAAAACAAAATCCTTTCCTCACAAATAAGATAGCATTTTCATAATTTGGAACGAAAATTTTATTTGTTTACCCAAGCCATTTCATTATTATAATTTCCAGACTTTGTGAGAGATGACAGCAAACTCAATATTCAGAAAACCCAAGTAAAAGAAGACTTTCAAAAAATTCTCTATTTCTCAGCTGCACTTGAAAAAAAGAGAAAACAGGACTTTTCAAAGACTAGATAAAATATGTGTGTTGTTGGTCGGAAAGAATTTACTTTAACTCTTGGGATGTCATATTATATTTAATGAAGTAGTAACACTAATGCATATGTTAATGCATTCTTCTGTCTTACCTAAACAATCTTACATGTGTTAACTTGTCTTCATTAACCACAGCACAATTCTCTAGCATTGCTACTCTTTACCTATTTTCCTATTCTCAATTCTAATTCCTCCCTGCATTCTTAAGTAGATCTATTGGTTTTAGCATTCATGAAAAGTGAACTCCGAAGTTCCGTGCATTGAGCTGTCTAAAGCCATTTGTTCTTTTGTTATTTGTTGTTTATAAATTGTTTTAATCACCAAATAAAACTAGTACTTATTTTCTTCTAATCAATACATATTTTCTCTAAATGCCTTTCAAGGTATTTATTAGATACAATCTGCTTTCATTTAATATCACATTGATTTAATAACATATTCTCTATTTGTGACAAAAGAAACAAAATTTAGAATTGGTTAAATAAATGATTTATACCCTGATTAGCTTGATGAATACACTGGATTGTTGATTCATCTTCCAGATTTGTTGGTAACCTTTGTATTCTTTTTCAAGAAGGCATTCTCTCTCCATAAGTTTACCTGCTACATGGTTAATGTTTGTCCTAACTGTAACTTTTCTGATCAATGGAATTGAAGCACCACGCTTCACTCTCCCATATCCCACATTCATGGATTCTATCATCTGCCCTGATATACAACATACCTCTAGGACAGTATTTCAATTTCTATGTTTTCTTTTCCCTTTTTAGGATAATTTTTCTGTAATTAGTTGACTGGCTCTGAAATCCTGAAAAACAATTAAGACTAAACAATAAAAACACAAAATGAAAACTGGAGATTATTTAATAAATAATGCACAACTTGTTTGCTCAGAGGTGTTTACTGCTCCCTGTATGTACATGTGAATAAGTAATTCCAGGTCCTCAGAAGATCTTTGCAGATCTACATATTAGTGCTGCCATTTGTAAGGCCACAGATGTTAAAGTCAGACCAGTTGTTTCAAAACATAGAAAATCTGTGAGATGAAATAGGAAGGTACTATTGTATAAGTGTAAGGTCGGTGGATAATGGGGGAAAGGCCCGGGAACTTTGGCTAGGACCACCCACAACCAAGCGCACCCAAAGAAACTTCCCAGGAGCCCTTTGAAAAAAAGCGACCATCTGCCAGTCAGTGAGATTTCACCACGTCATATTAGCTTGCCCACCCTAGGGACCCTTTATATATCCCTCACGTGGTTTAATCCTTGAGACTTGCTTAGCCTCTGTCCCCGGGCTAGGGAACCTCATTCGGCGGGATGCAGCTCTGTACTCAATAAAGCCTTTTATTATTCCACACTTTGTGGCTCTGGCCCCTTCCTTCTTTCTCGGCGGGGGAGAAATACCTTACAATAAGTATTGCGACAAATACCTCATAATTAGGCACAACTGTTTTTACATTAAATTTATTAAAGTGACATTGGTTAATAAAACTATATAGGTTTCAAGTGTATAATTTTATGATACACTCCATGTATACTGCATTGTGTTCACTACCTAAAGTTAAATCTTCTTCTCTCACCATGTATTTGACCCCCTTTACCTTCTATCCCCTCCTTTTTCCTCTGACAGAGAAGTAAAAAACCATATGATTTCACACATATGTAGGATATAAATCTGAAAACAACAAATAAACAAGAAAAAAATGCATAGACACAGAAAAAGTCCACATACTGCAGACAACTTAATTTACATAATGTATCCTAATGGTGACTTTATAGACTTCCCATTAGTCTTAGATTGGTAGAAATGGTCTAAAAATAGAAGGAAATTTTAACAGTACATATTATTCTAAGTAACAAAAATATTATGTTCATGTCACAACCAGATCAAATTATTATAACTTCACAAGCTTTTTCCTTTCAGAACCTGATACAGTCTATAGCAGTGGTAGTCAACCTGGTCCCTACCACCCACTAGTAGACATTCCAGCTTTCATGGTGTGTGGTAGCAGAGCAACCAAAGTATTAATAAAAAGATAGATTTAACTATAGTAAGTTGCTTTTAAAGATTTATTTTGCCAAACTTAGTGAAATTAAAACATAAAGTACTTGGTAAGTAATTATTATTGTATGCTTTAACTTGCTGTAACCCTGCTTTATAAATTTTATAAAGTAAAGTTACTTCCCTACTTTATAAATCACCATTACTGTGGAACCGGTGGGCAGTTAGAAAATTTTACCACTAACAGAGATACAAAAGTGGGCGGTAGGTATAAAAGGTTGAGTAACCCCTGGTCTATAGCCATATCACCTAGAACATCATCAGGCTCTTCAGAACCTGATACAGAATATCCACCCTGATACAAAATATTTCCAGGAATCTAGAGATGGTGTCTTGTAAGTACTCTTGGTCCCTCTGAGGCAGTCATCATGCAGTGTGCTCTTCCTTAAGTTTCTAGCTTTATTTTTCTCAGTCTGTAAAATTTCTTAGATGTATTTCACTATTTCCATTGCTGTGAAGACACATGTAAAATGACAGGGCTGCTCTCTCAAAGATTTGGACACTTGACTACAATGTGTCTGTAAAGTCATGGTGCACTTTTGACCAGTCACAGGAAAGCAACAAAAGACGACAGAAATGTGAAATCTGCACCAAATAAAAAGAAAACCCTCCCAGTTTCGGTAGGATGATGTGGCAGCATGTGTGCATATGCAGATGATGATATAACACCATGTATACAGCAGAGCAGCCCATGGCCATGCCAGTTGAGATGTGGACGGTACAGAGGAAAGTTCAGTGTGTTCTGTGGCTCACTAAATTTGACTCCGTGACCAAAGTGCAACATGAATATCGGCGCGTTTATAAGGAAGCGCCACCACACAGAAATAACATTGCTTGGTGGGATAAGCAGTTGAAGGAAACTGGCAGTTTGGTGGAGAAACCCCATTCTGGTAAGCCATCAGTCAGTGACAAGTCTGTAGAGGCTATATGGGATAGCTATCTAAGGAGCCCTAAAAAATCTGTGCGTGAGCCCACATCGAACTGCACTTAATAAGTATAAAACTGGGAGAGTTTTCCTTTTATTTGGTGCAGATTTCACATTTCTATCATCTTTTGTTGCTTTCCTGTGACCGTCAAAAGTGCACCATGACTTTTCGGCACACTGTATTTAAAGACATCCTTAAAAACACAGACAGGGAGGAAGGAAGATGGCAGCGGAGTAGGCGGCTCTCACCACCAAACTGGAATACAAATCAATTTAGGAAAAATCAGCATGAAAAACCAACTCTGAACTACAAGAACAGCTCTCAAAAACCAAGGAGCAAAGAAGAAGCCACAATCCAGGTAGGGAGCACCTGAATCTCTTCTGCTTACAGGAACGGAGGGGGGGGGTGAGGCTGAGAGCCCAGAGAGGATCTCACATAGGGAAAAGAGCAGAAACTACTGCTCACAGCCACTTACCTGGCAACCAGTGAGCGAGGTGTGTTGAAAAGACCAGCTTATCTCCCAAGTGGAAAAAACAGGGAGAGGGACAGAGTGTTAGGGGCTAAGGAATGCAGGAAATGAACTAAAAAAGCTGACTCATCTGTGCTGGAGGAGGCCATAGCTGGGGGAGGGACTGAACCTTTCACAAAACAGAGCTGAATTGCTTCCGGATCAGAGATCTCCAGACATCTATCCAGCTCCAATCAGCACAACAAGACACAGCTGAAAACAAGAAGTGGGGACCAGGGGCAGTAACTCAGGTCTCCCTGGAGATCTGAGATACACCTCCCCGTACTGAAGCTCAGAAAACACCCTGCACCCAGTGAGATTAGCTGGCTAAAGAGGTCTTCAGAGTCTCAGGTTACACCTATCGCATTTCTGGATACAATTTCAAGGAAGCCCCCTGCTGAGATCAATAAACAAGACTATCAGCTGTTAAGAAAACAAACAAATCAAGACTTCAAAGCTGCCCAAATCCGAAAGTGGATTACAGATAACAGCTGATACCAACCCAAAGACCTAGAAATAACACAACTGAAAACTGGAGGCAGACAATACCAAGCCTAGACTCAACCAACTCTACAAATAAAACACCATGAGAAGACAAAAAAGTGCAATCCAAATGAAACCACAAGTGACACCTTCAGGAGATGAACTGAGTGATATGGAAATAATCAAACTTCCAGATGCAGAGTTCAAAATAATGATTGTAAGGATGCTTAGGGAACTTAGAACAACAATGGATGGTCACTATGAACACCTAAATAAAGAAATAGCAAGTATAAAAAAGAATCAGTCAGAGATGACAAATACAATATCAGAAATAAAGACCACAATGGAAGGAATTAAAAACAGGATATATAGAGCAGAGGATCGAATCAGCGAATTAGAGGACAACTGGAATGAAAGCATGAAAACAGAGAAGAAAAGAGAAAAGAGACTCAAAAATCAGAGGAAACCCTTAGAGAGCTCTGTGACAACATGAAGAGAAATAACATCCGCATCATAGGGGTTCCTGAAGAAGAAGAAAAAGAACAAGGGATAGAGACTTTGTTCAATCATATCATAGCTGAAAACTTCCCTAAATTAATGCAAGAGAAACTCTCACAAGTCCAAGAAGCACAGAGGACTCCATTAAAGAGAAACCCAAAGAAACCTACACCAAGACACATCATAATTAAAATACCAAAGCTAAGTGATAAAGAGAAAATATTAAAAGCTGCAAGAGAAAAAAAGTTATCACCTACAAAGGAGCCCCCATAAGGATGACATCTGACTTCTCAACAGAAACACTTGAGGCCAGAAGGGAATGGCAAGAAATATTCAAAGTAATGCAGAACAAGAACCTACAACCAAGACTACTTTATCCAGCAAGGCTATCATTTAAAATCGAAGGAGAAATAAAAAGCTTCCCAGGCAAAAAAAAAACCCTCAAGGAATTCATTACAACCAAACCAATGCTGCAGGAAATGTTAAGGGGCCTGTTGTAAACAGATCAAAGTGAGAAAAGAATATAGCAAAAAAGGAATACACCTTTAAAGAAGAAAATGGCAATAAACAACTATATATCAATAAGAACCTTAAATGTAAATGGATTAAATGATCCAATCAAAAGACATAGGGTAGCTGCGTGGATAAGAAAACAGGACCCATACATATGTTGTCTACAAGAGACACACCTTAGAACAAAAGACACACATAGATTGAAGGTAAAAGGATGGAAAAAAACATTTCATGCAAACGGAAATGAAAAAAAAGCTGGGGTAGCAATACTTATATCAGACAAATTGGACTTTAAAACAAAGGATATAGTAAGAGAAAAAGAAGGCCACTACATAATGATAAAGGGAGTAATCCAACAGGAAGATATAACTATTATAAATATCTATGCACCTAATATAGGAGCACCCAAATATATAAAGCAGACTTTAATGGATTTAAAGGGCGAGATCAATAGCAATACTATAATAGTAGGGGATTTCAATACCCCACTAACATCACTAGATAGATCCTCAAGAAAGAAAATTAACAAAGAAACAGCAGACTTATTGGAAACACTAGATCAACTCGATTTAATAGATATCTTCAGAACCTTTCACCCTAAAGCAGCAGAAATATACATTCTTTTCAAGTGCTCATGGTACATTCTCTAGGATCGACCACATGTTAGGGCACAAAAGTGCTGTCAACAAATTTAAGAAGACTGAAATCATATCAAGCACTTTCTCCAATCACAGCGGCATGAAACTAGAAATGAATCACAACAGAAAAGCTCAAAAATTCTCAAACACATGGAAACTAAATAGCAGGGTGTTAAATAATGAATGGATTAAGAATGAGATCAAAGAAGAAATAAAAAAATTCCTAGAAACGAATGACAATGAGCATACAACAACTCAAAATTTATGGGACACAGCGAAAGCAGTGCTGAGAGGGAAGTTCATAGCACTACAGGCACACTTTCAGAAGCTAGAAAAAGCTCAAATAAACAACTTAACCCTGCATCTAAAAGAATGAGAAAAAGAACAGCAAGTAAAGCCCAAATGTAGTAGAAGGAAGGAAATAATAAAGATCAGAGCAGAAATAAATGACATAGAGGCTAAAGAAACAATACAGAGGATCAATGAAAGTAGGAGCTGGTTCTTTGAAAAGGTAAACAAGATTGATGAACCTTTAAGTAGACTCACCAAAAAGAAGAGAGAGAGGACTCAAATAAATAAAATTAGAAATGAGAGAGGAGAAATAACAACTGACACAACAGAAATACAAAATATTGTAAGAAAATACTATGAAGAACTGTATGCCAAAAAACTAGACAACCTAGATGAAATGGACAAATTCCTTGAAGCATACAATCTTCCAAATATCAGTCTGGAAGAATCAGAAAACCTAAACAGACCGATTACAACAAATGAGATCAAAACAGTTATCAAAAAACTCCCAACAAAGAAAAGTCTGGGGCCCGATGGCTTCACAATGGAATACTACCAAATATTCAAAGAAGAACTAACTCTTATCCTTCTCAAACTATTTCAAAAAATTCAAGAGGTAGGAAGACTGCCAAACTCCTTTTATGAGGCAAGCATAATTCTGATTCCAAAACCAGGCAAAGACAGCACAAAGAAAGAAAATAATAGGCCAATATCTCTGATGAATATAGATGCTAAAATCCTCAACAAAATATTAGCAAACCGGATCCAACAATATATGGAAAAAATCATACACCATGATCAAGTGGGATTTATTCTGGGGAGGCAAGGCTGGTACAATATTCGTAAATCAATCAATGTGATTCATCACATAAACAAAAAGAAGGAGAAAAATCATATAATTTCAATAGATGCAGAAAAAGCATTTGATAAAATCCAGCACCCATTCATGATCAAAACTCTCAGCAAAGTGGGAATACAGGGAACATACCTCAACATGATAAAAGCCATCTATGAGAAACCCACAGCCAACATCATACTCAATGGGCAAAAATTAAAAGCAATACCCTTAAGATCAGGAACAAGGCAGGGGTGCCCCCTTTCACCACTCTTATTTAACATGGTCCTGGAAGTCCTAGCCACAGCAATCAGACAAGAAGAAGAAATAAAAGGCATTCAAGTTGGAAAAGAAGAAGTAAAACTATAATTATTTGCAGATGATATGATATTGTATATAGAAAACCCTAAAGTCTCAGTCAAAAAGCTACTGGATCTGATAAATGAATTCAGCAAAGTGGCAGGATATAAAATCAATACTCAGAAATCAGAGGCATTTTTATACACCAACAATGAACAGTCAGAAAAAGAAATTAAGGAAACAATCCCCTTCACAATTACAACCAAAAAAATAAAGTACCTGGGAATAAACTTAACCAAGGAGACTAAAGACTTGTACTCTGAAAATTACAAAGCATTGATAAAAGAAATCAAGGAAGATACAAACAAGTGGAAGCATATACCGTGCTCATGGTTAGAAAGAATACACATCATTAAAATGTCTATATTACCCAAAGCAATCTATAAATTCAATGCAATACCAATTAAAATACCAATGACATACTTCAAAGATATAGAACTCATATTCCAAAAATTTATATGGAACCAAAAGAGAACACAAATAGCCTCAGCAATCTTAAAAAAGAAGAATAAAGTGGGAGGTATCACACTTCCTGATATCAATTTATACTACAAGGCCTTTGTACTCAAAACAGCCTGGTACTGGCATAAGAACAGGCATATAGATCAATGGAACAGAACTGAGAACCCAGAAATAAACCCACAGTTCTATGGACAACTGATATTTGACAAAGGAGGTACGGAAATACAATGGAGTAAAGACAGCCTCTTTAACAAATGGTGTTGGGAAAATTGGACAGCTACCTGCAAAAAAAATGAAACTAGATCACCAGCGTACACCACTCACGAAAATAAACTCAAAATGGATAAAAGATTTAAATGTAGGCCGTGAAACCATAAGCATCTTAGAAGAAAACATAGGCAGTAAGCTCTCGGACATCTCTCGGAGCAATATACAATATTTGCTGATTTATCTCCACGGGGATGTGAAATAAAAGACAGGATAAAGAAATGGGACTATATCAAACTAAAAAGCTTTAGCACAGCTAAAGACAACAAGAACAGAATAAAAAGACAAACTACACAACGGGAGAACATATTTGACAATACGTCTGATAAGGGGTTAATAACCAAAATTTATAAAGAACTTGTAAAACTCAACACCAGAAAGACAAACAACCCAATCCAAAAATGGGCAAAAGAGATGAATAGACACTTCTTCAAAGAGGACATACAGATGACCAATAGGCATATGAAAAAATGCTCAACATCACTAATCATTAGAGAAATGCAAATTAAAACCACAATGAGATATCACCTCACACCAATCAGAATGGCGCTTATCAACAAAACAACACAGAATAAGTGCTGGCGAGGATGTGGAGAAAAGGGAACCCTCCTGCACTGCTGGTGGGAATGCAGACTGGTGCAGCCACTGTGGAAAACAGTATGGAGATTCCTCAAAAAACTGAAAATCGAACTGCCTTTTGACCCAGCTATCCCACTTTTAGGAATATACCCCAAGGACACCATAGAACGGCTCCAAAAGGAGAAATGCACCCCCATGTTTGTGGCAGCATTGTTCACAATAGCGAAGATCTGGAAACAGCCCAAGTGTCCGTCAGAGGACGAGTGGATTAAAAAGCTTTGGTACATATATACTATGGAATACTACTCAGCCATAAGAAATGATGACATCGGATCATTTACAATAACATGGATGGACCTTGATAACATTATATAGAGTGAAATAAGTAAATCAGAAAAAAAAAATAAGAACTATATGAATCCATACATAGAAGGGACATAAAAATGAGACTCAGAGACATGAACAAGAATGTGATGGCAACAGGGGTGGGGGATGGGGGGAGGGGAGATGGGGTGAAGAAGGAGACAGGGGTTGGAGGAGGGGAGGGGCACAAAGAAAACCAGGTAGAAGGTGACAGAAGACAATTTAACTTTGGGGGAGAGGTATACAGCACAATCAAATGTCAAAATAATGTAGAGATGTTTTCTCTCAACATATGTATCCTGATTTATCAATGTCACTGCATTAAATTTAATAAATAAATTAAAAAAAAAAAGAGCCAGTAGATACCGTATTCTCATGGAGTTGAGAATAGAGAGACAGTGAATGAATAGACATGGAAACACTCTATGCAGTTCTCAATGATTTTCAGCAGTGGTGGCAGGAAGACTCAGACCTTGTGATGATTGTTCGGAGCCTCACAGGGAACTGAGGCGTGCTTTGTAGGGTCAGTCTTTTGTTTTCAGATCTTAAAATGTAGGTAGAACAGCACAAATGTTTGGCCATTGATAGCACTGCTGGTCTATACCACACATGCTCCGCTGAATTTAGAAGGCACTAAATGAGATAGTAAGTGTTAATTCCTCAAACCCATTTACCCTACTAACTTCTTTTCCATCATCATCTTCCTAGTAATAATAGTAACAGCACTTATGAAGTGATTTCTATGAGCTTATTAAGCCCTTCACTTGCCTTATCTGATTGAATACTTTTAGTAGCCCTGGGAAATCTATTCTGTTATTTCCACTTACAAATGAGAATCCTGAGCCTTAGATATTAAAGAGCTTGAACAATATCACTCAGCTACTATTTGTGTTTAGTTAAGAGTAATTTGTTTGGAATATTAAAATGAATTCTAAAACTAATATTTTAAAAGCTTTTAAAGTTCTTTTTTTAATTTTTTTTATTTATTCATTTTTAGAGAGGAGAGAGAGACAGAGAGGGAGAGAGAGGAGAGAGAACCAGAGAGAGAGCCAGAGAGAGAGAAGGGGGGAGGAACTGGAAGCATCAACTCCCATATGTGCCTTGACCAGGCAATCCCAGGGTTTTGAACCGGCGACCTCAGCATTTCCAGGTCGACGCTTTATCCACTGCATCACCACAGGTCAGTGGTGATATTTTAAAAGCTTTTAAAAATTTTATGTGTCTATACTTTTTCTGCATCATAATCATTTTCAACTAATGTAATTTTTTTTTTCTGTAAGATATTGGGATATTTTCTATTTATCAATTCATTATCTGCTTTAAAAATTTTTGGTAAAAACATTTAAAATTTACCATTGCAGCCATTTTTAGGTGTACAGTTCTGTAGTGTTAACTATATTCAAATTTCAACTAATAATTTTAATAGAGGGTGTGACTTTGCACTTGAGTATTACTGTCTGCCTGATGGAACCCCAGGCACTTCAGCCAGATGATGGACTTTTAGGTAAAGGACAGTTGTACAGTTTTGTTTTCCTTGCGACTAGAGAAAGACCCGGGCCGGGGTGAAGGGTAAACATGTAAACAATTACAGCATGACATAAATTTTTCAAGAGATGAAACATCCAAAGAACATATTTAGTATCCAAGAAAAATATGTCATAGACTAGAAGGGGATAAGAGAAAGCAATAGTCCTCAAGAAGTGGTTTCCAAAAAGCCTGTCAATAGATGACTGAATAAAGAAGATGTGGCACATATACACTATGGAATACTACTCAGCCATAAGAAATGACATCGGATCATTTACATCAAAATGGTGGGATCTTGATAACATGATACGAAGTGAAATAAGTAAATCAGAAAAAAACAGGAACTGCATTATTCCATACATAGGTGGGACATACAAGTGAAACTAAGAGACATTGATAAGAGTGTGGTGGTTATGGGGGGAGGGGGAAAAAGGGAGGGGGAGGGGCACAAAGAAAACAAAATAGAAGGTGACAGAGGACAATCTGACTTTGGGTGATGGGTATGCAACATAACTGAATGACAAGATAACCTGGACTTGTTATCTTTGAATATATGTATCCTGGTTTATTGATGTCGCCCCATTAAAAAAAAAAAAGTGGTTTCCCTGGCACTCCTCTTTGAACCATTTTGATTATTGTCAAATGCTTAAAATAGATTTTTAAAGTACTAAGCTATGCAGAATAAAATTATCTGCAAACTGAAAAAAAAACACGCACACAAAAAAACACAGACAGATCACTTGCCTA